>NW_027555514.1:103712849-104410349 GCF_003287225.1 Phascolarctos cinereus
GCTACATTTTCTTTGTCTTACCTCATCCAGCCTCTTTGGACTAAAAGCAGGAGTCAGCACACTTCTGACCTCTTCCCATCTCTTGTTCCTCAAAAACAGGATGCTGTCAGCAACTGGCTTGGTCTCCATCCCTGATATCTGGTCAAAAGGGACAAGCAAAAGGGTTCTGAGTAAAGCCAAGGCAGTCTATCTTTGCTGCAAGATGAGTTTATTATAAATGTCAGGGCTAAAGCCCATTAATGATCCACAAATTAGTAGACTGCTTGGGCAGAGACAGAGGAATGATCTAAGGGCTTGCTGTAAATGAGGCTCAAGATACATGAGTGAGGGCTAATGGGGTGATCACTGCTGGCTCAGATTCCAACCTTGTTGCAGTGTGCCCTTGATCACAGAAAATAAATCCTTTGTGGACTGCATTACTTGTTTTAGAAAAGATTGATTGAAAGAGCCTCCTTTGAAGCTAGAGACCAGCAGGGCAAATATCTCCTTAGCTTGGCTTTTAACTCCCGTAGTTTGGACAATGGGCTGCCCTTTCCTTGGATTTATAAGCTCAGGACAAGAGTGGATTGACAAATGTGTCTGGATCCAACAAGGAGCGGACACAGATTGGGGGGTCGATGTTAGTGGGTGAAGTGGTTCCAATAAGTTTCAGCTATTGACAAGCTATTCAGAATTGTCCTCTCCCATTCAAACCAGATGAGTCTGTTCATTTCTGAAAGCAACATTAGCCACTGGTACTAGGGAAGAGGGTTTGGGCTGATAGACTCAGATCTGCCTGTCCTCTTGCCCTGGGATGTTGGGGAGGTAGGGTTGTTGGGAACTTTTCAGTCCAATGGTCTATCTTCAGATAAGCAATAATATTAGCTTTTCCTTTTAACTGTTAAGGTCTTCTGCCTAACATAAACCCAACGCTAAATATTTGGTATAACCATATTTTATGAATTATTAGGGGAAGAATTGGATGGAGTGAAATAAGCCCTCAATGAAGAGTCCTGTTTTAAGTTCTGGCTTCAATTTTGTGTGACTTTGGGCAAGTCATTTCACCTTTCATTCAATTCCTTAAATGTTAAGCATCTACATTAGGAGTCACAAGGCAATGTGGCTGAACTCTGGGAGTACAAAGACAAAAGGAAAAACAATTCTTGCCCTAAGGAGCTTAAATTCTAGATTAAGGTGTGCATGGAGAGAGCACAGGGACTCTTTTTTTTTAATTTAGTATTTGATTTCCCCCCAGTTACATGTAAAAACAGTTTTTAACATTCGTTTTTTACAACTTTGAGTTCTAAATTCTCTCCCTTCCTCCCTCCCCAACCTCCCTCATTGAGAAGGCAAGCAATGCCATATAGGTATATATGTGTAGTCATGAAAAACATCCATAATAGTCATGTTGTGAAAGAAAACATAGACCAAAAAAAAAAATTCTCAAGAAAAATAAAGTTAAAAAAAAAGTATGCTTCAATCTGCATTCAGACACCATCAGTTCTTATTCTGGGAATGGGTAGCATTTTCATCCTAAGTCCTTCAGAGCTGTCTTAGATCATTGTATTGCAAGAATAGCAAAGTCATTTATAGCTGACCATCTTACAACATTGCTGTTACTTTGTACACACTCCATTTCATTTTGCACCACCAGCGCATGCAAGTCTTTCCAGGTTTTTCTGAGAGCATCCTGCTCATCATTTATTATAGTACAATAGTATTCTATCATAATTAAATATCACAACTTGTTCAGGCATTCCCCAATTGATGGGTATCCCCTCAATTTCTAATTCTTTGCCCTCAGAAAAGAGCTGCTATAAATACTTTTGTACATATAGGTCCTTTTCCTTTTTGTTTTTCATCTCTTTTGGGATACAGATCTAGTAGTAGTATTGCTAGATCAAAGGGTATGCATGATTTTTATAGCCCTTTGGGCATAGTTCCAAATTGCTCTACGGAATGGTTGACTCAGTTCCCAACTCCACCAACAATGCATTAATGTCTCGTTTTCCTTACATCCTCTCCAACATTTGTCATTTACCTTTTAGCCAATCTAATAGGTATGAGATAGTACCTCAGAGTTGTTTTAATTTGTATTTCTCCAATCAATAGTGAGTTAGGATATTTTTTCATATGTCTATAGATAGCTTTAATTAGATCATCTGGAAACTGATTACATCTTTTGATAATTTATCTATTGGGGAATGGCTCTTATTTTTATAAATTTAACACAGTTCTCTATATGTTAGAGAAATGAGGCTTTCATCAGAGACACTTGCTTCAATTTTTTTTTCACAGTTACTATCGCCAACTATATTTCTCTCCATCCTATTATCCCTCCCCTGCCTATTCTATTCTCTCTCTCCTTTCACCCTGTCTCTCCTCAAAAATGTTTTGCTTCTGACTACTCCTTTCCCCAATCTGTCCTCCCTTCTATCACTGCCCCCTTCTCTTATCCCTTCCCCTTCTACATTCCTGTAGGGTTAGATAGATTTCTATACCCCATTGCCTGCGTATCTTATTCCTTCTTTGAGCCAATTCTGATAAGAATAACGTTCACTCACTTCCCCTTCCCTCCCCCCTCTTCCCCTCCATTGTAAAAACTTCTTCTTGCCTCTTTTATGTGAAATAACTCACCCTATTCTACATTTCCCTTTCTTTCTCCCCACACATTCCTCTCTCACCCCTTAATTTTATTTTTTAGATATCATCCCTTCATGTTCAACTCACACCTGTGCCCTCTGTCTATATATACTCCTTCTAACTACCCCAATAATGAGAAAGGCCTTAAGAATTACAAATATTATTTTCCCATGTAAGAATGTAAACATCAACCTTATTAAGTCCCTTATGATTTCCCTTTCCTGTTTCCTTTTTTATGCTTCTCTTGAATCTTGTATTTGAAAGTCAAATTTTCTATTCAGCTCTGGTCTTTTCATCAAGAATGCTTCAAAGTCCTCTATCACTGAATATCCATTTTTTCCCCTTGAAGGGTTATACTCAGTTTTGCTGGGTAAGTGATTCTTGGTTGTAATCCTAACTTTTTTTGCCCTCTGGAATATCATATTCTAAGCCCTCCAATCCCTTAATGTAGAAGCTGCTAAATATTGTGTTATTCTGACTGTGGCTCCACAATATTTGAATTGTTTCTTTCTGGCTGCTTGCAATATTTTGTCCTTGACCTGGGAACTCTGGAATTTGGCTATCATATTCCTGGCAGTTTTCATTTTGGGATATCTTTCAGGAGATGATCAGTGGATTCTTTCCATTTCTATTTTACCCTCTGATTCTACAATATCAGGGCAGTTTCCCCTGATAATTTCTTGAAAGATGATGTCTAGGCTCTTTTCTTTTTATTATGGCTTTCAGGTAGTCCAATAATTTTAAAATTATCTCTCCTGGAGCTATTTTCCAGGTCAGTTGTTTTTCCAATGAGATATTTCACATTGTCTTTTATTTTTTCATTCTTTTGGTTTCGTTTCATTGCTTCTTGATTTCTCATAGAGTCATTAACTTCCATTTGCTCCATTCTAATTTTTTTTTTTTGGCGAGGCGACGGGGTTAAGTGAATTGCCCAGGCTCACACAGCTAATGAGTACAATGTGTCTGAGGCCAGATTTGAACTCAGGTCCTCCTGACTCCAAGTCTGGAGCTCTATCTACTGCTCCACCCAGCTGCCCCTCCATTCTAATTTTTAAGCAATCATTTTCTTCAATGAGCTTTTGGACCTCCTTTTCCATTTGGCCAATTCTGCTTTTTAAGATATTCTTCTCCTTATTGGTTTTTTGGACCTCTTTTGCCATTTGGCCTAATCTGTTAAGTTGTTATTTTCTTCAGTATTTTTTTGTGTCTCCTTTTGCCAAGCTGTTGCCTCATTTTTTATGATTTTCTTGCATCACTCTCATTTATCTTCCCAATTTTTCCTCTACTTCTCTTACTTGATTTTCAAAATCCTTTTTGAGCTCTTCCATGGCCTGAGACCAATTCATATTTTTCTTGGAGGCTTTGGATGTAGGAGCTTTGACTTTGTTATCTTCTTCTGAGTGTGTGTTTTGATCTTCCTCGTCACCGTAATAACTTTCTATAGTCAGAGTTCTTTTTTCTATTGTTTGCTCATTTTCCCAGCCTATTACTTGACTTTTAACTGTTTGTTAAAGTTGAGCTCTGCATCCAGGGTAGAGGGTGCACTGTCCCAAGCTTCATGGTTTTTGTGCAGCTGTTTTCAAAGACATTTCTTTTCCGAGGTGGTATGATCTAAGCAGAGGTGTTTTCTGTTCTCCTGGCCTGCGCTCTGGTCTGTGAGTGACCACAAACACTCTTTACTTCCCTGAAACTGGAGGGCCCCACCTCTACTGCTGCCACAAGCTCTGCTATGCAAATGCTCCTCCTCCCCCTGGGACTGCCACCCAGGACTGGGACCCAGATCCAAGTGTGGGCAAAGCAACAGAGTCCTGCCTCAGTGATAGCAAAGAGACCCCTATAATCTCCTTCTGACCAGTTATTCAACCCCTTTACCATCTGTGGGCTGGGAGTCCTGGAAGCATCCGCTGATTCAGTCATTCCCAAGGCCTACTCTTGGCCTGCTGGGGCCATGCTGTGCTGACCCAGCCTGTGCTGGACTGTGCTCCACTCCCACCCTGGAGCAACAGACCCTTCTTGCTGACCTTCTAAACTGCCCTGGTGTCTGTGGGCTGAGAGATTCAGAAACCACCACAGCTGCTAGCAATTCAGTTGCCCCTGGGCCTGCTCCAGCTCTGTAGGGCTCAGTCTGTACTGGACTGCACTCCTCTCTCAGCCTGCTGCAACAGACTTTTCCTGCCAACCTTGTAAGTTGTCTTGGGTTGGAAATTTGTTTCATTCCATCTTTTCATGGGTTCTGCTGCTCTAGAATTTGTTTAGAGGACTTTTTTTTAAAGGTATTTGGAGGGTTTTAGAAGAGAGCTCAGGCCAATCCCTGCCTTTACCATCTTGGCTCCGCCCACAGGATCATTGACTCAATCTTTTTTGGTGTGTGTCATGGACCCCTTTGTCAGACTGGTAAAGCCTGTTCTCAGAATCATGTTTTAAATGATTGAAGATGTTAAATTTAGTTAATAAGTTAAATCCATTAGATTGTGAGCTCCTTGAGGGCAGGGACTGTCTTTTGCCTCTTCTTGTATCCCTAGCTCTTAGCACAGTGTCTAACTCTTAATAAATGTTTATTGGTTGACTGACTGAAATTTCAGTTGGAGCTCAGTGAAAATAAAGATGCATTTTTTTCCACATCCAAATTCACACACACACTGAAATCTATTCACAGAACACCTGGACTAGAGGAATGAAGAAAGACTTCTCACAGTAGGGGAAGCAAGCGTTGGACCTTGAAGAAGAGATGGAAAATGGAATAGTATATAGACAGTTTGGCTGGAATAGAATGAGTCCCTATAGTATAGTAATGTGAAATGCTTGAGAAGGTAGGCAGGGCCAAACTGTGAAGGACTTTAAATTTCAACCTGAAGAGACTGTATTTTATCTGGGAGTTGAGGGAACCAGGGCAGCTAGGTGGTGTAGCAGATAGAGCAGTGGCCCTGGAGTCAGGAGGACCTGAGTTCAAATCCACCCTCAGACACTGGGTAAGTGTGACCCTGGGCAAGTCACTTAACCCCGATTGCCTCCAAAAAACAAACAAAAAAAGAGAGGGAACTGCTGAAGCTTCTTGAGTAGGCTGACATGGAAGACATCTATTAGGAAGGTTATTGGACCCCTTTTGCAGCAGATGGGGTGGAGAGGAGGAAGACTCTAGGTGGGGAGACCAACAAGGAGACTTGTTAGCTAGGGGGTGGCTACACAAGTAGAGAGATGGGATGGATGAGAAAGAAACTGGGAAGGAGAATTTGCGAGACTTGGCAACTTATTGGAACGGGGGTTGAAGAAGAATATAGACTTAGGGATGACCACCCAGATTTGAAGGCGGGTGATTGTAAAGATAATGGTGCCCTCAAGAGAAACTGGTGAGTTTCAAGGAAGAGGAAGCTTTTGGGTCTATAATGGGGAAAGGAAAATAGGGCTGTTGTGAGAAAAACTAGCACTTATATACGTACCATTTTAAGGTTTAGTGAAATGCTTTACAAATATTATTTTACTCTCATGACAATTCTGAGAGGTAAGTGCTATTATTATACCCACTTTATAGATGAGGAAGCTGAGGCAGACAGGTTAAGTGAGTTACTCAGGGTCACAAACTAGTGTCTGAGTGAGGATCTGAACTTAAGTCTTCCTGACTCCAGGTCCAGCACTCTAATGAGATATAGATAGATAGATAGATAGATAGATAGATAGATAGATAGATAGATAGATAGATAGATATACAGACAGATATAGATAGATGCATATATAGTACACATATATATCACTTTATAAATGTGTGCCTAATTATTTTATCCAAAAACAGAACTTTAAAAAAATTTTTTTAAGTTTCTTTAACTCTACAGATAATTTTATTTCTCTTTTGTACCTTGCGTCCTCCCTCACTGCACCTCACTCTACCACCAAGGAAGCACACATTTATTACATTCAGTAGATGGCTTGTAAGGTCCCTTCCAGCTCTCAGGCTACGATGGCTGTGATTTCTCTAGCTATCTTTGCACAGCTGGTAGTTATTCTAGGACCCATTTCATCTGTATAGCTTTTCTTGTCTTTTCCAAAGCAATTGGTCTCTGTTGTGTCAGGATTTCCCTTTGAACACTTTCAGGAATCAGAAAGCTTGGGTTCTAGCTCCAACCTGGCTTCCAGATCCCTACTAGACCTTAAACAAGCTAATTCTGACTGGGTCTTGGCTTTCATCAGTAAATTAAGGGGGAATCTCTGAATTTACACTGAAGTGTCTTCTATTTCTACCATTCTTTCTATGAGACTAATGTGTATGATTATTGATACTGTTGACATGTTGCTCTTCATCTGTCTCATTCTCTTTCGTATGTTTATTCTTAATTTTACATGGATCATCCACCTTTTCCATGGACCATGGGAAAAGACAAATCAATACTCTGTAGAGAGCTTGAGTGACAGCAATAGAAGGATGAAGTATAAAATGGGATTTTGGGGGGAATCCATATTTACAACAAATACCTTGCACCTTAGGCAAGAGGCTTGATAATTGAGTCAAAGGAGGTACAAAGACTTCAATGTCTATCTAGTGCTGGAAAACAGTCATATTCAGGGGAGAAAGCCCTTGAATCACTCCTCTATTTCAGATGGCCAGTGTAGATAGTATTTTCCAGTGTATTCAGCCAGCATCTCTCTTCACTGGAAACCCCACTGATCTACTACACCTCACTACAGACCTTCCTTGCTAATCTCCTGATATTATAGGAGATAATGAGAGCAAACTGGGCCATCAGCCAATACATTCTCTGAATGAATGATTCTGATTTCATCATCTGCCATGAAGTGCCTAAGAATGATTTTGTTTTTTTAATTTGAAAACAGTAGGTTCCAGTTACATTTTACTGTTCTATTTCATTTGTTTTAATTAATGATTTGAGAATTAGATATATCTATCACATGTGGTGTTTGACAGCTCAGGCCAATATTTTTGTTTCAGAGGAAGGAACAACCTTGGGCAACTTCCTTAACCAATGAGATGCTATAGTAAATAAGAGTCACTGACATTACTTCTTAGGAAATTATGCCCTCAGGGTCTAGTGGCCTCTGGCTCGATGGTTTGGCATGACTAGAAATGTTTATGAAAAACCCCAGCTAAGAGCTGGGGATTTGCTTTAGTCCCTAGAATTGATGATGTCTGGGGCAATGGATTGTCTCCTGAGCTATGTATTTGGGGAAATAGAATGACTTGTCTATGCCACTGACTTGATACTTGGCATGTATTTTTTATTTATTTGTATATGTGCAACCCCTACTCCTGTCCAAGGTTGGGATGATTTCCCAAGGGATGTCATTGAGGCTTTGAGTGCTTATAGGTGGAGGAGGAGATCCCTGATTGGCTGAGAGAGCCTGCATAAATACGGAAGAGACTTTTTAGAATTTAGAGAGTCCTAGAGGGGGGAAAGGAGATAGCTAGATGATGCTAGAAAGAGTGCCAGGTCTGGGGGCAACTAGGTGGTGCAGTGGATAGAGCTCCGCCCTTGGAGTCAGGAGGACCCGAGTTCAAATCCAGCCTCAGACACTTAATGCTTTCTAGCTGAATGACCTTGAGGAAGTCATTTAACCCTGACTGCTTCACCAAAAAAATAAAAAGTGCCAGTTCTGAAGTCAGGAAGACTCATCTTCGTGACTTCAAATCTGGCATCAGATTTGTTGACCCTGGGCAAGTCGATTAACCTAGTTTGCCTCACTTTCCTCATCTGTAAAATGAGCTGGAGAAGGAAATGGCAAAGCATTCCTGTATCTTTGCCACGAAAACCTCAAATGGGGTCACGAAGAGTCAGACGTGACTGAAAGGACTAAACAACAAGGGAGAGAAAAGGAATTCCAGAGAGAGGCAAGCCAAACTTTTGAATGGAATGTGGGACATCTCTCCAGAGCTCCAGACATACAGAGAAGCTGGCTCCTAACATATCTCTAAATTTCTAGCACCTGAAACACTACTAAGAGGAGATGCTTCATTCACCCCCATCATTCTTTCTCTTCAGTTGAACTGAGATCTTATCTTGCCACAGAAGATCTTATTTACTCTTGTATTCACTTGTCTACTCTAACCTGCCTAAAATCTCCAATTGCTGTTTACTGCTTACTTTGATAAAGAGGTATCAGTGATCATTTTTTGTATGATCAGTTCGGAAGAAGGGAGAAAAGCCAATGAGAGGATGCTTGGTGTTATAGACTCCTTTACAGCAACCATGGAAAGTAGCTTTTACAGTCATCCCTTCCACATCTGAGGGGTTAGGGGCATGGTGCCCCCACAATCTGGAAAATCTGCTTAAAATTTTTTGACTCTCTCTTCGTACCAGAGAAAAAGTCTGAATTTTTTCCTTTTCTTCTTCTTTCATAGAGTGTTTACATATATTTTATGCATTTCTGAGTTTCTAAACTTTTTCTGTGTCGTCTGCTGGCCTTTGCATGTTATGTGTAGCTTCCGCAAAGTTCCCAAAAAATTCTCATTTAATTTCTTATGCTGATATAGCGTGACATAGTGAAACCTTGATGGGGAAAGTCACGATGTGGAAGGGATAACTGTATTCTGAACTCAAAGTCAGAATACCATATCTCTAGCCTACAGATATTTGAGGTATGGCAGCTAGATGGAATTCTAACTCAACATCCTTCTCCAAGATAGGAAAGTGAAGGAATGATCACAGTGGCCAAGGCTGGGTTGGATTTTGTCCATTCCTCCTCATCTAGGCTTTTGAGAGGACAGCCACAGCCCTCCACCCACTCTCCACAAAGGTGGAAATCATAATCTCCCTTTGGATATTTCCAATGCCATCCCAGCTATCTATCCATGCAACACTAAGGCTAGGCATCTTATACTACATGTATGTACGTCTGTATTACATGTAGGTTCAAGAGTGAGTCCAGAGAATAATCATGTTCATGTTGTACATGTATATATACATCTTGTACATGCTGTACATACATGCATACATGTCACACATGTATGCATACAAGTTATACATGTATGCGTACATGTTGCTTTGCCCTAATAGAATGTAAGCTCCCTGAGAGTGCAGACTACTGCTTTCGTATTCCCAGCTCCTGGCACAATACATGGTACATAGTAGAGGGATTAAAAAATGCTTGTTTTGAGGGCAATTAGGTGGCACAGTGGATAGAGCACCAGCCCTGAAGTCAGGAGTACCTGAGTTCAAATCAGGCCTCAAACCAAACACTTGACACTTACTAGCTGTGTGGTTCTGGGCAAGTCACTTAACCCCAATGGCCTAAAAAAAACCCCAAAACAAAAAATGCTTGTTTAATTGAATTGAATCTCCAAAATTATAATCGAAGGTCATGAGTAAATTAGGGGGTCAATATAGGAAATGTGGGAAAATTTATTTACTACATAAGGATAGACTCTGGATCTGTGATTTCACTGGAATAGGTAACTCCCACATGTGGAAACTCCCTCTAACAATGCAAGCTGATGCCTTCTCTCTAACTTACAGTTTTAGAGAGTTGCCTGGAGCAAAGGTGTCAAATACTCATCCAAATGGCCCACAACACTCCCAGCCTGAATCAAATTAAAATGTAATTGGGCAATGTTTAACAAAATAAATACAGATACAATAAAACATAGATTATGTTAATATGTGGTTTTCTAAGTCAACATGCAACCCACAAGGGCCATAAGGATCCATTTCTGTATGGGTTTGTCACCACTGGCCCAGAGCCCCATGAGATTGGGTGATGTTCTCAGGATCTCAAAGCCAGTATGGGTCAGACGTGGGCCTTGAACCTCTGTCTTCACGGTCCCAGGTCCAGCTCTCTTTACACTGCTCTATGCTGTTTCTCTATCGATACAATAATAATACAACAAACAATGTGGTGCAACAGTTATTTACAAAGCGCTGTAAAATATGCAAAGCGTTGTGGTAGGAAATGGTGGGGGGTAGAAAAGTTAGATAAAATAGTATCCCTTTCTCTCAAGGAGTACAGAGTCTACTAGGCAAAGATTGCTGAGTATGAGATGTTTCCGAAGTGTGTACAAAGTTACAAAATTAAGCGTTGTATAATATCTGAAGGGGAGGGTTACTAATCACCCCAGGAAAATCAATCACTCAGTCAGTCAACAAGCATTTACTACAATCTAGGCACTGTGCTAAACTGTGGGTGTGCAAAACCCAAGCATTTCCTGCCCTCAAGGAGCTTATATTCTAGGGTGGGGACAATGTTCATAACTCAGTAATACAAGATAGATTCAGAGGAGATGCAAAGGAATCTCAGAAAGAATGGCACTAGCAGCTGGGGCACTGGGAAAGTCTTCCTGTACAAAGTGGGATTTGAGCTGAGTCTTGAAGAAGGTCAGGGAAGCTGAAGGGTGGAGGGGAAGGGGCAGAGCGGAGCATTCCAGGCATCGGGTATAGACAGTGCAAAGGCATACAGGTAGAGGGTGGATGAGGTATTTGAGAAACTGCAGGGAAGTAGCCTGGGTGGGGCAGAATCCCAGAGTGCATAGAGGAGAATGAGGTATAAGAAGGCTATGAGGTAGTAAGGGGCAAGGTTATAAAGAACTTGAAATGCCAAACAAAGGACTTTATATGTGCTCCTGGAGTTAAGAGGGCTACTGGGGAACCAGGGGGTGATATAGCCAGATCTACATTTTAGGAAGGGGAGGCAGCTAGGTGGCTCAGTGGACATACCTCTGGGCAAGGAGTCAGGAATCCTGAATTCAAATCCAGCCTCAGACACTTACTAGCGGTGTGACCGTAGGCAAGTCACTTAACCTCTGTTTGTCTTAATCCACTGGAGAAGGAAATGGCAAACCATTCCAGTGTCTTTGCCAAGAAAACCCCAAATGGGTCCAACGATGACTAAATAACAGCAAAACATTTTAGGAAAATCACCGCCAGGCATTTTCTCTGGCTGTCCCCCAAGCTCTACCTCTTCCATTCCCTGGCTTCCTTTAAATCCCAACTAAAATCCCACCTTCTATAGGAAATCTTCCCCAACCCCTCCTAATTCTAGGACATTACCTCTATTAATTATTTCATATTTATCTTGTATATAACTTACTTCGTGTGTTTCGTTGCTTGTTATCTCCCTCATTATATGGTAAGCTTCTTGAGAACAGGGATTGTCTTTTGCCTCTTTTTGTATCCCCAGCTTTTAGCATAGTGCCTGGCACATATAATAAGTGTTTAGTGACTGAATGAATGAACCTTGGCAGCTGAATAGAGGAAGAACCGAAATATAAAGAGACGAGACAAGGAGACCAGCCAGATAGCCATTGCAGCAGTCCAGTTGAGAGATGATGGGGGCCCCAAGCAGGTGATGGTTCCTTTTTGTTGTGTCCACATCTGAAGTATTGTACTCAGTTCGGGGTACAGTGTTTTAGGAAGGACATTTATATGGTGGAAAGTGTCCAAAGGAGGACAATCAGAGAAGACAAAAGACCTCAAATCCATACCACATGGAGATCAGTGTAAGGAAATGGAGATGCTTATCCTGGAGAAGGGAAAGATAGATGTCTTCAAGTACTTGAAAGGCTGTCATGTAGAAAGAGAATAATATTTGTTCTATTTGGCCCCAGAGGGTAGAACTAAGCATGGAAAATTGCAAATAAGGAAATAAAGGTCTGACTTTAAGGAAAAACTACCTAACAATCAAAGCCACCCAAAAGTGGGATGGGATACCTGAGGAAATGGTGGGTTCCTTCCCCCTGGTAATTTTTAAGCAAAGTCTAGATGACCATCTCTCAGGTTCATGGCAGTGGGCATTCTTTTGGGGACATGGATTGGTCTGTAGTAGATAGATGCTGAGGTCCTGTCTAACTGTAGTTCTGAAGTTCTGTGAACCCAGATCCTTTGATGCCAAATCCCACCACACCTCCCTTAACATTTGCACCATCTACTTCATTGGGTTGTATAAGCACTACATAAAAGTGAATTATTATTAGTGAGGATGCTTCATAAATAAAAACTGAGGAATGTGGCACTGTGGAAAGAGCACCAGGCTGTGAGTATGGAGTTTACCATTTTATGCCTGTATGATCTGAGGCAAGTTGCTTAGATTCCCTCATCCATAAACAGAAAAAAAAAAAGAGACATCATATTACATGATCTCTAGGGTGTGTTCCAGCTAGAAATCTATGCTCTAAATATTTTCCTCCCAGTAACTTTTACTTGTTTAATCCAGTTCAGCAACAAAGTACAAGTCTACAATCCTTCAAATAGTCGCGATAGAATATGTAATGGGGGTTGGAACATGCAGAGTGCCTCAGATGGTATCTTTCCATGAGGACAATTAGAGGACCTTGCTCCTTGGAGTCATGATAATATGTAAGAAAAATGCCTTGGAGAGACCGTCGAGTATGCCTAGACATTGTCACTGGTTCCCGTCTGCCAATCACTTAAGGAATGTGAGATTCTTTGATTGGATGAGGAGTCATTCAGAAGGTCATAGGGGCTTGCACCATCTCTCATTGCCTCAGTCCTTTCGATGGCCCTTTTCTCTCCTTTGCTGTCTGGTGAGAGGTCATGCTGTAAGGACATAGTCCTTGTTGCTTTCTCTTTAAGAAAAAGAGCTGTGGAAACCTAGAATTTAACTCTAAATTAGATTTTGCAATCAACTCATCATTGAAGCTCTGAGAAGCCTTTTGGATGAAGGCCATCAGAAGTTGAGATGAGGACTTATCTAGAAGTCATGCTGAATCAGGATACAAACTTGGTGGACTCATGCTATGTAGGAAAGGTGGTGGGGAGGAAAGTGTTTCTAGGGGCAGCTAGGTGGCCCAGTAGAAAGAGCAGCGGCCCTGAAGTCAGGAGGACCTGAGTTCAAATTTGACCTCAGACTAAACACTTGACGCTTACTAGCTGTGTGACCCTGGGCAAGTCACTTAACCCCAATTGCCTAAAAATTAAAAACAAACAAACAAAAAAAGGAAAATGTTTCTACATTTGTTCTTACTGTTTCTATATTTGTTCTTACTTTGAAATGAATTTGTAAAATTCATTTGTAAAAGCTAATTGGTATTAAATGAAACTAGGGCTAGTCACTGGGTGCTTAACAATGGAGAAAACACAACAGGCATGAGTTTCAGCCTTGATTTTAGGGAAGACAACCCATAAACCTTTCAGGATACCTAAGAGCCCTAGGGTTGAGGGAAGGGGCAGATGATTGTAGGATAGTAAGCCAGAGCATACTCACTATGAATAGAAATTTTTTTTTTTATCTTGGTCTCCTTGGGGCCTACTATAATGCCTGGCACATAGTAGGCACTTAACAAATTCTAGATGAAGTTGAACTATGTTTAATTTGTGCAGGCAATCTTTGTTTTGAGCCTTTGGATTATTATTTGATTTGCCCCACTCTGTATGCTTCTGTATTTACAGAATACAGGTTATAGTACTTGATTTTCCTTAATTTTCCCTGGTCAAGTCTTTCTATTTGCCTACTTTGTAATTGTTGCTCTCTCTTGGATTACTCCCTGGTGCCGTTAACTAATTAATGTATTTGTGCTGACTCATGGTGCTTATTGTGTAAAAAGGTCATGTTTACAATCACCCTCAGGTTGTCCCAACCTGCTTCTGCACACTTGCTGGTTGATTAATGCTCCAATTACAATGTGTCAGTGCATATCCCAGGGATCAGGGGTTTTGGGACACAGGGGAAACTGGACAAAAATGGTATATTGTTTTTTGTATGTGTCTTTTGCCCAATGAACAGCCAATTGTACCTGTTAGCAAGTGAGTGTAAGCAGTACCTTCCTTGGTTCAGCCCAATACCGCAGAGAAAACCTATCAGTTTTATTGATTCAGCTGGTAGAGTCAAGCTATTAGATAGATGATAGACAGATAGATAGACAGATGGATGGATAGAACATTTAGTAAGCATTTACTATGTTCCAGACTCTGTACTCAGTGCTGGAGTAGAAATACAGAGAGAGATATAATCCCTTCCCTTAAGGAGCTTACATTGTAATGGGAGAAGACAGAACATTAAGGGGTACTGGAAAGGACGGGGGGAGGGTTGTGTTTGTCCTTCATTCTGGAAGAGGACCATGACATCAGGCAGTTGATGACATGACTTGCAGTTGACTTTGATTTGAGTGAAGGAGGGCTGTGCAACGTCACCAGCCTCACTTTCTTCTCCAGAGCCATCTGGGTCCAGTGACAAGATATGGATCAGGTTGACTGGAAATGGCCCCAAGGGGGGAGGGTACCCACTCAGGGGCATTGTGAGGAAACTGAGGGGAAGTTTTGTGGAGGTCTGAGCCTTAGCAAGATAAGGCAGAAAGCTCCTCGATCAGAGCTGGGGGAACTAGGGACAGAGTCCAAGTTTCCTGGGGCCTTAGTATTTGTATTTTACCAGTATAGATTTATAGCCAGCAAGTAGTAATACCTTACAAGGAGTTTGCACTAATCTTTTCTGAGATGAAAGTAAGGAATGAAATGTGTGTAAGACACCAAGTGTTGTGTTTCAAGGGAAGAAGCTGCAGAGACTTGTGGTTCCCTGGGCATCACTTGACTCCACTCAGCTTCAGTTCTGTAAAATGGGGGTAATGATAGCATTTACCTCCCAGGGTTGTTGTGAGCATCAAATGAAATAGAATACATACAGCTTTCTGCAAATCTTAAGTGCTATATAAATGCTAGCCGTTATTATTGTGGCCAAAATAAGGTGGTGACGTAGATCATTAGTAAAGCAAGAGAGCAGATTCGACGTTTATCCTGGAAGATTTAGGAATGTTGTGAGGGTGAAATGATTTAATAAATATCACGAATTCTGCAAATATTAAAGCACTGTATAAATGTTAGTTGTTCCTATTATTATTATTATCATTAATTATGTAAGAATATTTTTGTTTTATATCATCAGGTGAAATCTAGTTCTCAGCTCTATGCCCAAATACAAGCAAAACAAATGATAATTGGGTATGAATACATGTAGGCAGGGAGCAGCTAGGTGGCAAGTGCATATGAAGTCAGACACAACTGAAAGAAAAAGTGACTGAACAAAGAAACTTAGCGAGGGGGTACAATGGATAGAGTGCTGGGTCCTTCTCTTCCTGAGTTAAAATCCAGACTCAGACATTTATTAGCTATGTGACCCTGGGCAAGTCGTTTAACCCTGTTTGCCTCAGTTCGTCCTCTGTAAAATGAGCTGGAGAAAGAAATGAACCACTCCAGGATCTCTGCCAAGAAGACCCCAGGTGGGTTCATGGAGAGTCAGATATGAATGAATAACAACTCAACAACAATAAGAACAGATGAATGAATGAATGAATGAATAGATAAATAAATAAAAATTTACTAGGTGCCTGTCATGTTATGTGCCTATGATTAGGCTATAAAGAAAGAAAATGAAACAGTCTGACCTCAAGGAGTTTACATTCAAGTGGGGTTTATTGGAAGGGCTGTACACATGGAAGAAGTGATAGAGGTCTTGTTCTGTGCTGTCCAACCAGAACTACTAAGTAAATGTTTATGGGAGGTAAATAATGAAATCACATATTTCTAGTTGCAAAGAACTCCAGAGGTCATCTAGTCCTACCCCTTCTTTTCCTAGATGAGGAAACTGAGACCCAGAAAAACTGCTTTTGATGCAAAGACAACAAAGGACACAATTTCTGCATAGAAGAAGCTAGTACCTCCTATTTTCTGAATAGAGGTTACCAATAATTTGAATATGAATTTACCTTGACAAGACTGGAACTGTGCAATGATGCTATTCGGCATGTTTACAGCTTTAAAAAGGAATACCCACGGAGGCTGTTCAATTTGTATTTTTCTTCCATAAACTCAGGATCTTGTTTTAGACTGCCTCATTACCATCTTCTAGTAGCAGTGTTCCCTCCACCTTCTCCTCCCACACAGCGGAGGAGGTACCAGTATTTACTCCGTTCTAGTGGAAAGATCCAGATGTCATAACACCAAATACAGCCCAAAGGCCACCTCTGCCTCCCTCACTGGGCCAGTGAAAGCCAGCTGTACAGATGATTCGGTCTTATTTTCTAGAGCCTTTCAAAGATGTCTCCGCCCCACCTGCTGCCCCTAAGCAAATACCAAGGACAATAGGGGCCAGGGGATGTGGCAGGAAGAAAGTCTTTAATGTAGCTGCTGCTACTCTGAACTGACCTGGCAAGTAGTTGCCCCCCACTGAATCCAAGGAAGAGGGTGGGTATCACTAAAGAGGGTGAAAAGGAGACTCTCTAGGGTACTGGCTAATATCTTCAAATTAAATCAGACTGCTGTATAAGTGGAAGACTAAGGAATTGGAGCTCGGAATGAGGGGCAGGATCAAGAAGGTTGATCTCAGAGAGACCAATACTAGAAGCAGGGCAAACTGAGGGAGACTTGTTCCTATGATTCATGCTGGCTTTCCAGTTCCCTTCAGTGGCATGAGTTGAATAGAAAGATGAGGATGGATAGATTAGGAGTTGGTATAGGGAAGTGGGGTCCTCCTATCCTGGGGAAGATGGGGTGGAACAGACAAGGAAAATGTGTCCCCAGCATATGTTCATAGCAGGTACCTAGATGTGGTCTGGTGGGAGGGACCTCAAAGGTCAACCCCTTTATGTTACAGATGAGGCAGCTGAGGCCCAGAGAGGTGACTTTGCCCAAAGTCACAGAGCAAAGCTGATGTATGAACCCAGTCACCCGGCTTCCAAATCCAGTGTCTGTAAAAGAAGGGCTTTGTATTAGATGAGATTTAAGTTTCCTTCTAACCCTAGTCCCATGATTCCGTGAGTAAACTGTGCATGATTCCTAAATGTATGTTTCTTGTAATGCGATTTGTGGTAATAAGGTTTCATCATAAAATTGTCCTCTCCCCTTATCTTCTTTGTCCACCTTTGCTGTCCTTTTAATTCTCATGCTTCTGATAACCCTATCTGGGGAAGAATATATACAGGTATGTGTGTGTGTACATACGCGCGTGGCCTAGTGGTGAGTCATCTTGAATACGAGTTTGTAACTTTGGGTGACAAGATATTTCATAGGGTAAATGAAAGTTTGGCAGCAGAAATATTTTTTTTGAATTTTAAAAATGAGTTTAAAATACATACAGCTTAAAGCATCTCAGATTTTGCTTTTTAAATTTTAAAAGGTAATTTTAAAACATCACCATTGTCACTACCATCAACATCAGACACATATTGAGCACTTCTTTTGGGTAAGACATTGTCCTAGGCATTGTATGAAGTCAACATAATTTCTTTGGAATTATCAATACTACACAACCATTTTTTTTAACGTATAGAAACCTCAGCTTATGACCTGAAATTTTAAAATCCCCTTGAGAGCATTGCCCGCCATTCTCATTGTCCCAAGTTGCAAGGTACATACTGGTTTTTTTTTTAGAAGATACAATTTACAAAAGGATCATAGGATGGAGACGTAGAAGGGACCCTAGAGATCCAGTCTAATCACATCATTTTACACAGGAGGAAGCAAGCTAAAAGAGGTAAAATTACTTATTTGTTGTCACTAAGTACTAGATACTATCAAAGCCCTAACTAGCGATTCTGGCCCTAGTTTAGTTTCCCAGGCCAATCACTCCTAAAAGTCCCTGTGTAAACAACATGAAATGCACCCTCAAATCAATTTTTAAAGATAAATTAAGTGGAAAAATAGAGATAAAGGAGGGAATCATAGATCCGTGGGTATATCTTTAGTAGGAAGTCTATTGATCAGGGAAGAAACAAGGCAGGATTGGGTTGTGGAGGAATTGACCTAGGAGTGACATCATTTTCTCTCCCCTACTTATGACTCTGAGTAAAGAGATTCCATTCCAAGTCTTTTTGTGTTAAATCCAGTGCTCATTCATCTAGACCAATCAGAATAAGATTATTTTTATAAAATAATATCACCTGCTGTGTTTGAAATGGGAATCAGTTTTCCAAATTTTGAGCTCTATAAGAATTTTTGAAACATCCGGAAGAATTATCCACATAAAACCCAAGGTCTCAGGCCAATATTCAGGGTTTTCCTTGGAAGCAGATGGAAAAGACTAATATACTGTTGATAAGATTGTCAATTGGCTCAACCATTATAGAAAGCATTTAGAAATTACTCTAAAAAGTGACTAACATGTTTATAACTTTGATCCAAAGATCCCACTTCTAGCCACATATCTGAAGTCTGTCAAACATAGAAGGAAATGTCTCATATAGTAAGAAACAGAGCTAAGTACTCTTTATAAAGCACACCAATCTATTCATAACAAGACTTTCATGGTAGCAAACAACTGAAAAAAAAGTTGATGCTCATTGATTGGGCAAATACAGAAATGAAATGGAAGATTACCATTCCATAAGAAACTGTGAGAAATAATTCATTTGGACACCCACTCTCTTCCAATCAGTATTAATCAGTTTTCTATGGTCTATCAGTTTCTATCTATGTTTTATGTTTCTATCATTTTCTAAGTTCTGTACGTTAGGCCCCAGAGTTGTGAGCTACAGATTGAAAGTTCCTGCTTAATCATAGGAAGCTAGCTGGAGGACCTCTACCCCTATTTTTAATTGTTCTGGTGGCCAAGCCTGCGTGGCAGAGGTAACTCAATTACATGGAAAGTCCTCCAACTTATTTTTGTACCTCCGGACCATTCTCTCTTGTCCAACATGAACAGGTGACCATCTTATGACCATCTTATGACCACTTAGTCAGCAGAGATGCCCCGTGCTTTGCCCAACTGGAGACTCCCCTGCTAACATACCATTTCTAGCTGATGCATCTTTTTTGGGCCCACAGAGCAATGTCTATTAACCAATAGGATTCTGTATTTTCTGTGGCTCTTTCAGAGTGTTCGGGTATCAAATCTGGTATCAAGTGTTATAAAAATAAGGCCCTGGAAGAAGGGAGCATTCCAGATCGTGAGGAAGATCTGAGGTCTAATTCATTGGAGGGGACCATGGACCCTTTAATATAGTGCCATTGGCTAAGAATTCTGCCTCAGTCTCTTTTATTATAGGTTGGACAATTTTAATCCCCACAAAACAATAAATATGAAGAATTCATATATATGTATAATATATATGATATATAAAGTGTATTTATATATATATATATATATATAAATGGATGAGGAAAGCAATGAGTATAACAGGGTAAATGGAAAGAATAAAAGCATATTGCTGAACTCTGTGAAATTATAATGAGCAAGCTTAGCCCCAGAGAAGAGACCAGAAAATGTACCTGCCTCCCTTCTTTATAGGGTGGGGGACTTTGGGTATAGAATATTGCATGTCAGACTCAGCTGATGTGCTGGTTAGTCTTGCTAAACTGCTTTTTTTCCTCTTTGTTTTCTAGTTCTTAATTACTAGGAATGACTATGTGGGTAGGGCAAGGGTTCTTAACCCAGGGTCCCTAAGCTTGTTTTTTTTAAAAAATAGTTTCATAACTGTATTTCAATATAATTGGCTTCATTCATAACCCTACATATGTTATTTTATACATTTAAAAACATTATTCCAGGAAGGGAACTGTAGGCTTCCCCAGATTGCCAAAGGGGTCCATGATTCAAAAAAGGGTAAAAAAACTCCTGGGGTAGAAAGGGACAGATATATTTAGAAATGAAGGTGATATAAAAAGAAAATACAGCTAAATAAAATTATAATAAAAGAAAAAAGATAGAAGAGTCCCTGGTGACACTTAAAAAGACAGAAGTGCTTTTGCCACTCATTCACTTCTTTTATTTTCTTCTTTAATAACAAAAATCTGTATGCTATTTCCTCTGCCCTTCTACCTACTGCACAATGAATTTTTCTTCTTTGAGGAGAAGCTATATTATGTAAGGAAAACACAGTGCTTGTTTGCTTTACAAAGTTAAAAGTTGGAGTTTTCTGCTGAATCAAGCCTCTAGTAAAGACTAGAATATATATATATATATATATATATATATATATATAATATATAGCCATTTTCTTTTTTTTGTAAGTAGTATTTTATTTTTTCCAATTTCAACACTCATTTTTATAAGATTTTGAGTTCCAAATTTTTCTCCCTCCCTCTCTTCCCTCCCCTCTCCCATAGATGGCAAGCAATCTGATATAGCTTATACATGTGCAATCATGGAAACATATTTCCACATTAGTCTTGTGAAAGAAGAAGCAGAACAAAAGGAAAAAAGCTACCAACCCCCCCCCAAAAAGTGAAAATGATATGCTTCAATCTGCATTCAGACTCTATCAGTTCTTTCTCTGGATGTGGATAGCATTTTCCATCGTGAGACTTTTGGAATTGTCTTGGATCATTCTATTACTGAGAAGAATTAAGTTGATCATAGCTGATCATCACACAGTGTTACTGCTTTATAAAGTCTTTTTCAACAAGGCTTAAAAAATACTTTTGTGATGTTCTGGAAGGTAGTGTCAGAGGAAAATTTGAGTATTCAAAATCAATAACACTTAGCACCACTCCTGGAAATATTTTAGGGCTCATGAGGGAATTGGTGCCTTTAAAAAACTCATATTTCATAACTGATACTGTGCAGAACCCTTGAAAAGACTTTTTTTTTTAAAGAACTGGTATAACCTTATTTGTCTGGATTGAATGGATCTGGCCACAATCCAGATGTATGAAAATCTGAATATTTGGAGAGATGTTTCAAGGCCTTTTCCCAGTGTTGGAAGAGGAGTGGGAGAAATCTCACGTAGAAAGAGCCATGTCATTGTATAAGCGCATTGTGAAACATCTCCAGCAGGCAGAGAACAGGAGAGTCAGGAGCAGTCTACTCTGAGGCATAGTTGCTTAGCCTACATAGTGAAATTCTTCTAATAAAAATCTGTTTGGACAAAGAGGGATCAAAATTGGATTTATGATGCAAGGAGGTTTTATCATTAGGAAAATAGCCAAAATAATCACATTTAAAACAAAAATATCCACAACCACATGATTATCTCAATAGATGTGGGGAAAGCCTTTGAAAGAGTACAGGACTTATTGATACTAAAAATCCTAAAAAGTATTGGCATAGAAGTACCTTTTGTAATATAAAAAGTATCCATCTGAAACCAAAAGCAAGCATCATACGCAATTGAGATACACTATAACCTTGCCCAATAAAGGAGTAAAATAAGGATTCCCTCTCTTCCCACTATTATTTCAGTCAGTCAGTCAGCCAGTAAGCATTTATTAAGCACCTACTATATGACAAGCAGTATGCTAAGCGCTGGGGATATAAAGAAAGGCAAAAGATAGCCCCTGCTCTCAAAGAGCTCAAAATCTAATGAGGTAGACAACAAGCAACAGCTATGTACAAACAAGGGTAAATAGTAAATAATCAACGAAAGGAAGGCATTAGAATTAAGGGGGGATTTGGGAAAGGTTTCCTGGAGGCAGTAGATAGAGCACTGGGTCAGGAATCAGGAAGACCTAATTTCAAATCTAGCCACAGACTCTTACTAGTTGGGCAAGTCACTTAAACTATATTTGCCTCTGTTTCCTCAGCCGTAAAATGGGGATAATAATAGCACCTACCTTACAGGGTTGTTGTGAGGATTAAATGATATAATAATTGTAAAGTGCATAGTACAGTGCCTCACACATAGTAAGCATTATATAAATGTTAGCTATTATTATTGTTATTATTAGAAAATGGGATTTTAGATGGGATTTGAAGGAAGCTAAGGAGGCCAGGAAGTAGAGATGAGGATAGAGAGCATTTCAAGCATGTAGAACAGCCAGTGAAAATGCCCAGTATATTGTTTGAGGAACAGCAATGAGGCCAGTGTCACTGAATAGAAGAATATATGAAAGGGCATAAGGTTCATAAGAAGACTGGAAAGGGTTGGGGTAGGTCATAAAGGGCTTTGAACATCAAATGGAGGGGAGTCCATTCCAAATAACTACAAAATATATAAAATATGTGGGACTCAGCCTACAAAAGCACACAAAATACTTTTATAGATTCAACTACAAAATGTTCCTTAAAGAAATAAAGAGCAACTTAAATAGCTAGAGGAATATTGAATGTCCATGGCTGGGCCAGGCCAATATAATAAAAATGACAACACTACCGGAGTTATAATTTTAATGCTATGCTAATCAAATTATCAAAAGAATATTTTATGGAACTCAATAAAACAGTAAAATTCATTTGGAAAAATAATATGTCTAGAGTATCAAGGGGAATAATGAAAAGGGGTTGAGAAGAAGTAGGAATAATGACAGTTTCAGACCTCAAACTACATCATAAAACAGCAATCACCATAACCATCTGGTATTGGTTAAAAAATAGCTCAATGAAATAGACTAAACAAGAGAGAATCAGAAACAATGGTACTCAATAGCCCAGTGTCCAATAAAATGGAAAACATAAATTAGGAAAGAAATCATATTTGGATAGAGAAGAGCCAGTTGAATGAGGCCTAACTGTAAGGCAGATATATACTAATGTCCAAAGAAGGGAAGAATAATTAGAAAATTCACAAATCTTGTTTCTGGTTATATTTCCAACCTCAAGGCTAATTATAGGCTTAAAAGCAAGGCTTTCTGTTTTGATTAGAGCTATTAATTCATGAACATATTTGATGAATTTATAGCCCTGATGTAAAAGCTAAGTCTTATAACTGAAGTATCACTGTAAAGTAATGTGAGCACCTCCATAAGCCATATACTATAATTTATAGTCACGTCAGATACTTGTGAAGTGCAAACATATTTCCACTTACTCAAAGCAGAAGCTTTTGGACAAATTAATAGCCTTGGGAATAATAACATATAGAGAACCACAATTTATAAATGTGCTGGTTGTTTTCTCCTGTTGTGGACATTAGCTAAGGTTCAGTCTTTAGCTGTAAAATATATAGTTTTTTTCATCTAAGGCTGTGAACCATAAATCTAACCACAGTAAATATCTTCCTTCCAGCTGTGGTGTGACAACCAGACCATTGCATTGTCACCTTCACTTTGAAATGGAAAAACACTAGCAGATCCCATTACTTTGTCTGATAGATGAAGAGATCACTGTATTTGATTAGCCCTTTAGATATAAGGGGAATGGGTTGGAATATAAACATTCAAGGACGTCATTAGGTGTCATTGTTGAAGAATAGGAATGTAATGGGACATGGGTTTACAAAGGTCCACTATTGGGAAGTAGGGGCAGCTAGGTGACACAGTGGATAGAGTGTTGGGCTTGGAATCAGAAAGACTCATCTTCCTCAGTTCAAATCTGGCCTCAGACACACTTGTGTGACCTTGCGCAAGTCACCTAATACAGTTTGCCTCAGTTTCCTCATCTGTAAAATGAGCTGGAGAAGGAAATGGCAAACTACTCCTGTATCTTTGCCAAGAAAACTCCAAATTGGGCCATGAAGAGTTGGACACAACTGAAAACGACTAAACGACGATAATAAGATGTTGTGAGGATCCAGCAAGGTAAAGGATGTGAAATGCTTTCCATTATAAACTCTAAAGTGCCATGCAAATACTACACTCTTATTGTTATTTATTTTCATTACTGTATCATCTTGTTATTTACATGTATCGTATTTCATAGCATAATACATAATGCATGTCATAGTCCCCTTCCACACCAGCAATTCAACTGATTGATGGGGAGCATTTTCTCCTCCCCCAACAAAAAGACTTACCTAACCTGGGCCAGTTGCTAATAGCTAATGCTGATAGCAGTTAGCATCATTCCCATCACCTACCCAATACTGGGTATCATTTTCAAATGGAAAGACCAATGAATTTGGACTGAGAAGCCATATTAATATCCTGGCTCTCCCACTTGGTACCTCTGTGATCTTAAGAAAAGTCACTTTATCCCTCTGGCCCTCAATTTCCTTATCCACAAAATGAGGGGATTGGAGTAGATCAGAGGTGTGTGTAAGGATCCCTTTAAGTGACTTTTGACTTAGGAAACCATATATTAACATCATCTCTGTTCAATTGTATATTTTTTTTATCTTGTTAAATGTTTCCCAATTACATTGTAACCTGGTTTGGGCCCAATGTAGTACTTGACACCTCTACATGGATTCTTCAGTGGTAAAGAAGGCCATATTGCCTCTCCTACTAAGTACCCTATGGTGAAAGATAACAGGAAGAAATGATGTCTGAATAAAAATAGCCCAATGCCAAAGTACCATGGTAACAGAGACTCTATAAATGCTAAGTAGATTGATCTGGGGTCAAATATAACTTGTGATTCCATCACCAGGGAACACTGACAGGAAGTAATGAAGATATCGAGGGGAAGTCCAGGGGGAGCTTTCAAAAAACAGACCAAGATGGATCTTGGGAATTAGGCTGAAAGGAGCCAGAGACAAATGGATTTGTGAGTAGGGGGTAGCAAGAACCATCATATTAGTTCAGGTCTGGGGTCTATCCCATAGGTAGGACCAAAGGGATGACTTGGGGCTGAACCTGGTAGTCCCTCTTCTTGACATCATCCTCAAAAGGGAAAGATGTCTAGCTGTGCTCGGGGTTTAGAAAATGGATCGATGAGTTGCTTGAGGCAAAGCTTGATGCTCAAGAACCATGTTGAAGAGGCAATCCTATGGTATATCAGTCACATCCATAAGTTTAGTTATACTCTAATGAACCTAGCAGAGGGAGATACTTCTGTCTGCCAACAAATAGAAAGAGTGGCTTTTAATTATTTTACAGCATGATTTATCAGAAAAGGCAGCCAGGTGGAGTGGATAAAGAGCCGGCCTTGGACGCAGAAACATCTGGGTTGAAGTCCTCTCTCTAAAAACTGGCTGTGTGACCCTGGGCAAAGTCAATTAACCTCTCAGGGCCCCGAGCAGCTCTCTAAGACTACAAATTGCAGAGATGGTGCCAGTTTGCATTGGTAGGAGCTTCCCATACTGATGAAATCACAGGTCAGATTAAAAAAAAACCAAAAGATTTATCTGACTAATACAGTTGGATTTTTCTAAATATAACAAGAGATGTAAACTCTTTGAACAAAGCAGGTGCTCAGTAAATGCATGCTGAATGAATGCATTTGTAATAATGTATAGGATCACTGAACACTTAAACAAACATTACCTGTTGGAGAAATGGCAACATGGTTTACGTAAGGGAAAATCATGGCTTACTCAAGTGCAGGAGTTCTATGAGTCAGTAAATAAGCAAATGAACAAGAGACAGAATTTACTTTGATTTTTGAAACATTAAAAAAATTCCACATTGATGGCTATTTTTTAAACCAGTTACTACGGGTTTGGAGAAACCTTTGTCACAAACAGGAAATTAGCTTGAAGACTTAGAACATTCTGAATTGTAAGCACTGTGGCCTGGGACAGTTTATTTTTAGGCAGCTCAGTGAGTCCAGAGCTTGGAAGACCTGAGTTCAAATCTTGCCTCAAACACACTAGCTGTGTGACCCTGAGCAAGTCCCTTACCCTCTCTCAGCTTCAGTTTCCTCAGCTGTAAAATGGGGATAATAAAAGCACCTTGATAGCATACAGGGTTATTGTCAGGACCAAGTAAAATAGCATATGCAAAGCACTTCATAAACCTTAAAGCGTTATATAAATGGTAGTTGTGGGGCCCCTAGGTGGTGTAGTGGATAGAGCGTGGGCCTAGAGTCAGGAAGACATGAGTTCAAATCCAGCCTCAGACGCTTACTAGTTGTGTGACCCTGGACAAGTCACTTAACCCTGTTTGCCTCAGTTTCCCCCTCTGTAAAATGAGCTGGAGAAGGGAATAGCAAACCACTCTAGTAACTTTGCCAAAGAGTCAGATATGACTGAAAAAAATGATTGAACAATGAAAACACTACCACCACCACCACCACCACCGCTACTCTCATTCCTCTCCTATTACTGATTGCTCCTACTACTAAATCTCTCTTGGCTTCACTTTCCTTAAATTTAAAAAGAATGGACTAGATCAAAGATGTCAGAAATGCAGGCTGTATGTGACCTACGACATCCCCAAGTGAACTGGTACCAGATTGAGATATAATTGGAAAATATTTAACAAAAATAAAAATAAAAACACAGGCAATATGCAGCTAGTGGGGATCCTTATAATGATTTAGCAGCCCCGATTTCTATTTGGGCAGCTAGGTGGTGCAGTGGAAAGAGGACTGGGCCTAGAGACAGGAAGACCCGAGTTCAAATTTGACCATGGCTGCGTGACCCTGGGCAAGTCACTTAATCCTGTTTGTCCCAGTTTCTTCATCTATAAAATGAACTGGAGAAGGAAATAGCAAACCACTGTAGTATCTTTGCCAAGAAAACCCCAAATAGAGTCACAAAGAGCCGGACACGACTCAACAACAACTTCTATTTGAGTTTGGAACCACTGAATTAGACCATCTCTAAGATCTCTTTAAGATATAACATTAATATTACCCAGTAGTTTATGTTTCCTTAGGTATTAAGTGCTCCTACTTAAAAAAAATCAAAGCTTCGTTACAGTCATAGTTCCAAATAAGACCCACCCCAAGATAGATCTCTTGATGGTCACAATGTTTACGATTCCGAATGGTCCAAGTCTTCGAGCTTCCTTGACTCCTGAACTTAGTTTCTGGACAGGAGAGAAACAGAATAGCCATTTGAAACCTATTTGAAATCTGCCTCATCACCGTCTTGCTCAGTGTTGCTTAGGCTGCCTAATCTTGAGCGGATCACCAGGAGACTGGCTGTTTTTGTGGTCTCCAACTACTTTCTCTTTATCTCGCCTTCCCTGGTCAACCTGATCAGTTGTGAGTAGCTGGGGGCTGGGCCCACTGAGTAGGCAGCTGCCACTGCCACAATAATGGTTTACTATCTACAGTTCCCCGAAACACTTAGGTCAACCTAGTGTGGTTTGAACGCTCTCTGGTCACTGAACCTTTAATGACCGCTATCTGAGGAATTCTCTCTGTGCTCTCTACACTAGGGGTTCTTAACTCTTTTTGTGCCATAAACGGACCCCTTCTAAGAATATTTTTTTAAATCATAATTTAAGGAAATGCTAAATTTCAGTTGGATGTTCATGAAAATCAAGATGAATTTTTTTTCCCATTCAAGATCATGGACCCCTTGAAATTTATTCACAGGTTGGTGGACCCCAGGTAAAGAACCATTGCTTCTCACAAAGTTAGACATTTTCTCACCTTCTTTTTGGGACTTGGTTCAATTCAATTCAGCATACATTGATGAATCATCTTTATATAAGGCATTGTTGTGAGCAAGGGAGATATAAAGACAAAAACATAACAGTTCCTGACCTCAAGGGCTTTACATACATTCTACTGTACGACAGTGATACAATACATACATAGAGAAGTCCACACAAAATATATAACACACTCTTAGTTCAAATTAAGCTTATGGTCAAATGAAACCTCCAGCTTTTTTTCAAACTGCTATTAGTAGTTCTGTGATTGATTTGTTAAACTGAATATAAGGGTGTACATTTTTCACAGTCAAATTTCATGTGTCTGGTTCCAGCTCAGCATTTCAGACTGTTGAGATCATTTTGAATCTTGATTCTGTTATCTATCACATTAGCTCTGCCTCTCAGCCTTGGGTCATCTGCAAATGTAATAAGCATGCTTTCTGTGTCTTCATCTAAGTCACTGATAAAAATGTTGAACAGGAGAGGGCCAAAGAGAGCATGATGGCACTGTAAAAGACCTCACCGATATCACATTGACAAGTCAACACTGCTTGGAAATGAATGTTCGACCACTAAAAATGCATTTAATGGCATTAGTATCCTTTACATGTTTTACTCTCTTGCATACAAAGAGGTCCTGGGAATTTTTATCAAATGTTTTGCTGAAATATGGATACACTACTATATCTATGACATTTCCCTTGTCACCCATCAAAAAAGGTGGCATGATTTTGTTTTTAGTGAACCCATGTTTGTACTAATGATGACCACATTCTTTTCTATATAATGAAGAGGATGCTGATGCTGATGCTGGCTGGTTGCAATGATAGGAGATGTTTGTGTAAGTGCTTTAATGTTTGAAAAGCACTTTACATATATTACCTCATTTGAGGCTCACAACAATCCTGTGAAGTAAATAGTAAAGGTTGTATTATATGTCATATTTCCTGAACACTCAGCCCGTAACTCCTCATTCTTCTTGTTCCAAAACAGAACTGATGGAATAAAGTGTTGGATTTGGAAATGGGGGAATTAGGTTGTATGGGTCATGTATGACCTTGGGCAGATTACCTAACCTTTCTGGGCTTCAGTTGCTTTGATTCCTCTTCTGGCTCTGAATCTCTCATTCTGTAGCTTTAAACAAAATGCTATTTGAGTCATCACCAGCATGTTTTAGTCTTTTAAATATTTCCAAACTCATTTCAGTTCATCCTGGGTGTCAGACTTTGTATATACAATTTTTACAGATTTGCATGACTTTTCTGTCTTTGTGTTTTTGTCCTTTTCATATCTGAACTCATTCAAGAGCTCATATTTTAATTGAATTGAATCAGAACCAAATTAGGCAGGAAAGATCAGTTGATTTATTTAGCTCAGACTTGAAGTTTTTTTTTTAAATGCTTCTCCAGATCACACCATGTGTAGAACGAAAACCACATACCATTCTGTTGGTGAAGTTGCTGAAGTTTTTCACCAAAATCTCTTTGATCATTTGTGGCTCATACACCACAATGTACATCCGACGGCCAAGATAGTACCTGGGAGAAAGGAATCAAATGATGATAGCTTTAGATCAACAGATCTCAGGCTGGGAGTCATGACCATCTTTAGGGGTAGAGGAGAAAAAGGAAAGGGGCTGGTACCCAAAGGTTACCAAGTACATATTCCACTCATCTTGAGTGCATCAACCCAGCTAACACACACACACACACACACACACACACACACACACACACACATACGCGTGTGCCTTCCCAAGTAGCAGATAAAGTGAAATGTTCCTGTCCTCTTTTCCACATGGATCATAGGGTCTTAAATTTAGAGCTAGCAAGGGCCTTAGGTATTCCCTAAGCCAACTGTCTCATTTTACAGATGAGGAAACTGAGTCACAGAGAAACTAATTACAGTGCAGTGAGAATAGCACTAGATTTGGAATTAGGGAGCCTTGTTTGAATCATGGTTACTTTGGCAAGCCTCCCAAACTCTCTAGACCTCAGTTCCTTATCTGTATATTTAACAGGCTGGACTAGATGACTTCTTCAGTTCTCTTCCAGATCCATAAGCCTAATTTGGGCTTTTAGGCATCTCATCTTTGTTTGTTTGCCTGACAGACTGTCTAAGGAGGACATGATGGGTAGAGGACTTTAGATCTGAATCTAAACTCATCTAGTAAGTGGCAGAGGCAAGCCCATGACATCCATGTGAGGGGATGGTATAAGATGGTTTTCCTCCATGATCTGGAGGGAATGGCAAGCTGGGAAGTTTCCTCTGAGATGTGAGCAAATCTCTAAAGCTCCATTTTAAAATCTGCCTCCAATAATGAGTTTTCTTTCTTTCTTTTCTTTTTTAGGCAATTGGGGTTAAGTGACTTGCCCAGGGTCACACAGCTAGTGTCAAGTGTTTGGTCTGAGGCCGGATTTGAACTCAGGTCCTCCTGATTCAGGGCTGGTGCTCTATCCACTGCACCACCTAGCTGCCCCAACATGTTTTATTTCTTATAGGATCTTCCTATAGCCCATACCTCTACATGTGGGAAACCACTGGGGTTGGCTATACCCAAACAGGGTTTCTCAGGCAGAATTTCCACTTGGGTTTTCCAGCCTTGCTCCATCAAGATGCTGTGGTAGAAAGACTATTGAACTGGGGGCCAGAGGACCTGGGTTCCAAAGCGTGGTTTTTACACTAACTAGCAAGTCACATGGTTTCTCCATATGTCAGTTTCCCCATCTTTAAAATGAGAAAACTCGACAAGATGATCTCTAAGTTTCCTTCTGGAGCTATGAGCCTAATTCAACTTCTTGGGCTTCTCATCTTCATTTGTTTGCATGACAGACTCCCTAAAGTAGGACAGTAGGTGACGGGCCTCATTAAAAAACCCTATAGAACCTCCCTTTCAAATCCTAGCTCTGTCATTTATTACCTGAGTGACCTTGAGGGAGTCACTTAATTTCTCTGGACCTAAGTCTCCTCAACAGCAAAATGAGGGGATCAGACTAATAACTCTAAGGTCCTTTATAAGTAATCAATTTGTGAGGCTGTGAAGTATCTAAGCATCCTGCTTAACAGTGAGACTGTCTACAAAGTAATACCTTGATTAGACAGAGGAGTTGTCCAGCAAGAGGAAAACTCTAGGGTTTATGGGAAAAACCAATGAAAACAGCCCCCAAATGCCATTAAATATATCTAGCTTTTAATTTAGTTAATAAAAACCGATTGCCCACCCCAGAGAGACAGGTAGAGGTATGCTATAAACCAACCCATGTATGTATATGAATGTATATATGTATATGTATGTATGTATATATGTATGTGCGTGTCTCATAACAATAAAAAGAGTAATTAAGAGATTTATTGGAGCATATAAAAACCTGAATGACACTGAAGATTCCAATTCAAGTTATTGTTCTTGGCTCAAATTGAATTCAACAGTGAGTAGATAAATAAAATTAAAGAAAAAACAAATTCAGAACAGATGTTAGGGAAGTAATTTTTTTTCACAGCAAGAATCATAAACATGAAGAACAGCTTATAAGGCAAAGTTGCTGATGCAAAAATGTCAGGTTACTAAATTATTAGTTAGATGGCAGCTAGTGGGGGAGGTAGGAGATCAGGCAGCATTCAAATCATAATTTGGCTGTCCCTAAATGTTAGTGTCCACATGCTATATGGATTCTTTGAGGCTAGAGATGTGTGTGTGTGTGTGTGTGTGTGTGTGTGTGTGTGTGTGTTGGCAAGTATAAGCAGCAGCACACGTACACTGTTACAGTCACAGCCTCATTGTCTTACTTAAATCAGTCTTCCATTCTCAGCATCAAGGTAGGTGTTCAGCTTCTAAGCTAAAGAAAGGGGGAAATGTAAGAGATCTAAATTGCAATGATCTCTGTCATTGTATAATGAGTTACTCCTGAGAAAGAAACTTTGCTTTGTTAAGTCAGGGTCTGGGTGGACAAATGAGAAGGAACATCACAAAGGTTTTGCTAAATTAATTTTTTTTTGTGTGAGTGGAGTAGTCTTTTTTATTGTTGGTGGTGGTGTTTTTGGCATTCTGGGTCTCCCCAACTCTTCCGACCTAATCCTCCTACTAATCAGCATGAGACTTCTGACCCATCTTCCCCTTGGTTGGTCACACCTCTTTTGGGAGCAAAACTATGATATAGGGTAATTCCAAGTTGCCAACTCTAGAGACCTGACCTGGTTCCAATTCAGCTAAAAGACCCTCTTAAACACTCCCCTGCTCCAAAGTGGATTTGCCAATCTGTGTGGATGAAATCACTGGTCTGGTCCCAATTGCTAGAAGTAACACTGGCACCCTCTCAGATCAGCCGATACATGGTGGTGAGCAGAATGTATGGGGGTAGTATTTGTGGGAGCAGCACGGTGGGGCACCTGTGAGGATCTGGGTTTTTGAATATTTGTCACCTGTCTCTTAGTTTATTGCTTTACCAATCTTCTGGTGAAGGGGGCCATCCCCACCAATGGGGTGTGTGTGTGTGTGTGTGTGTGTGTGTGTGTGTGTGTGTGTGTGTGTGTGTTCTTTTGCTTGTCTGTGTGGTCCATACTTGTCTTATTGTGTTATTTTAGAACACAGACACACATCACACCAAAAATGGGGAGCTGAGCAATGATGAAACTATGTTCCAGATTCAGCCAGAGCTGCATATCTGATTGATGATGTCAGCTGAGTTCACTCCTCTGCCCTTGAGGCAGACCTGTTCCACCACAGCACGTCACAGGAACAAGGACACAAACTGTAGGAGATGGTTCTGGGAAGGAACATGACAAGTAAAGAGGAGACAGGTCATGTTATCTGTGGAACACTGATGACTGTTGGTCAGGAAGTCTAAGAACAGGCCAGGAAATAGCACTGGGTCGTGGGAAGTGAGGGCCAAAGTCAGAATCAGAAACAGTTAGAGTCGGGTTCAGAGTTTAAAACCAAGGTCAGGCTACTCATGTGCATTTGGGTCAGGTCATAGGGAATGCTCCAGGACGTTGTTTCAATGGAATTGAACCAATTCTGCCTCCTCTTGAAGTAGCAGCAATGGTCTTTGGGCCACAGGCAGTCAGGATTAAAGAGTCTTCCATCAAATCCACTTTCGTGGGACTTGCCATGAATGGCTTTTGAAATGTCTATTTGTGACTTGATTATTGAAGTGGGAGAAGTCCTAGTTAGTGCCAGGGGAGTCTAGAACTCAGATATGGACTGAAAAAACACAGTCATGTCGCCTTAAATTAGATTTTGTAGAATTGTATTTGTGACTCTGCACTAAACTGAACAAAATGCTTCGTATCAGGAACTTAGCAAAGGGCTAGTTATCATTAGTGGTAGTTCTGGTGTTGGATATAATCAACCCCTGTTGACTGCATGGCAGCCAGGGATGTAAATTTTCATTTGAGGTGCCTAAGTAAAACTTTACCAAAAGGTCACCCCTTCAACAATGTCTTTACCGTTTCCCTTGGGAAACAGGAAATTATTCTTTTCATGGGCCATGAAGCATAGCAGCAGCTGCCAGGATAGCAATGGATATTAGATTCCAATGAATTCATCATCATAGAACCAGGGAGACTGGAGAGAACTCCTTCTTTCCCTCCACCCTGTAACATCCTGAGCTTACTTGCAAGCACAGCTCAGGCACCATTTCTTACATAGGGTCTTTCCTCATTCAATCAATTGGGAGAACGTTTTCCCTCTTGAAATTATTTTGAACTCCCATAATGGAGGGACTGGTCAAGGAGGTAGGGCCATGTCCTTAGAGCCTTCCCCGCAAGCTCTGCTTGCCAATCCACATGGAGGCTTGGTGAGCCTGCTTCTGGAAATGTGTGATGGCATGTTCCCTATATGCTTCAGAACTTGTAACGATAGCCTCCTATCATATGTCTTGGCATCTTATTGTCTGGTGACAAAAAGCCTTTTAATTGGTCACTGAGCTGGAAATAAGTGGGCACACAAAAGATATGACAAGTGAGATAAGAATTCCTATGACCAGCTAGGTGACAAAACCCCCATTTGGGTGCCATGTCCCTGTGAATGCGTGACACCTCTTTCTTCTACATCCATTGTATTTCTTCTTTCTTGATCTTAGATGCACAAATATAAAAGAATGAATAGACCAAACTACAATCTTGTGATTTCCAACCAGTCCAAAGAGCTAGCAGAGGTCTGGCAACTGCAGTTCGTAACAGATTCTTCTAGTAGCAGCGTTAGTCAAGTGTGGGGAGACGGGCTTGACCCAGCTCAGCAGCTGAGATACTAGGTGATGTAAGCAAGGGAGTGTGACTTGTCTATCAGCTATGCCACAGCCAGCAGTGAGCTTAGCGGGACTCTGTGAAGAGAGTAAAGGACTCCCAGAGCCAGAAAGAGCCTCCAGTCTTAATTTGGGGAGATGGCTGTTTTATAGCAACCATTTTAAATTTGAGCTTTTGGTCCCTAGGTACTAAGATGCGTAGAGGTGAGAACGTGATCTCTGTTTGGGATGTTTTGTGCCTCAGTGCTAGGTGGCACAATGGAGAGAGCACTGAGCCTGGAGTCAGAAAGACCTGAATTCAAATACAACCTTAGACACTTACTGGCTGCGTGACCTTGGGCAAGTCACTTAACTTCTGTTTGCCTCAGTTTCCTCATTTGTAAAATGGTGATAAAAATTAGAAACTTTCCAGGGTTGTTGTGAAGATCAGATGAAATAATAATTGTAAAGAGCTTTAGCGCAGTGCCTGGCATATGGTAGGTGTTCTGTAAATGTTAGCTATCATAATCATTATCATTATCAGTGTACTACACTTTGATTGAATGTCAGGAGACCTGAATTTAAGTCCTGACTATGCCCTCAACTCACTGAGTGACTACAGTGGGCTTACATTTCCTGGTGTGTAAAATAAAGAGATGGGTTGTGTGATTCATTTTTAAGGTCCGTCCCTGCTCTAACATTAAAATAACACCTTACATAGAGCACTATTTTTAGTGGGGCATCATATCATCAGACGTAGGCTAGGTTCTACATAGTACTAATTAGGCAGCCGTCACTGTTGTAACAGTCAGGTTCCAAACGATCCATTTATTTCAACCAAGAAAACCAAAGTTAGGGGCAGCTAGGAGGGGTAGTGGATAGAGCTCTGGACCTGGAATCAGGAACACCTGAGTTCAAATCCCACCTCAGTGACTCACTAGCTGTGTGACCCTGGGCAAGTCACTTAACCCTGTTTGCCTCAGTTTCCTCACCTGTAAAATGAGCTGGAGAAGGAAATAGCAGACCACTCCAGTATCTTTGCCAGGAAAATCTCAAATGGGGTCACAAAGAGTCAGACACAGCAGAACAACAACAACGTTAGCTGGTAGTCCACAATCTGAAAGACTCTGGAATAAATGTGGTCTAAGATGCAGAATAGATTTTTACTTTAGAATAGAAGGAAGTCTGTTTAAAATACAGCCTAAGGGGGGTAGTTAGGTGGTGCGGTGGATAGAGCACTGGCCCTGGATTCAGGAGGACCTGAGTTCAAATGCGGCCTCAGACACATAATACTTACTAGCTTTGTGACCCTGGCCAAGTCATTTAACCCCATTGCCTAGCCTCCCCCCAAAAAAAATGTGGTCTAAGAAGGAGTGCAAAGCAAAGACAGGGGAAATTCTTTTGCTGGAAAAAAGTGTGTCTTATTCCTAATAAAGTCCCTTCCCCAAATTGAACATTGGTGTAATCCTGTTGAGCTTCATAAAAATAGGGCACAGCTACCAAATCCAAGAGTAATTTGGACCACAGGACAAGGAAAAGGAACCAATATTTCCAAGTCTGTGTTAGCCTTGGGACTTCTCTTTATAAGAAGAAGAAGCACTGATTCTGTAAGCAAAGGACTTGCGTTCGAATCCTGACTTCGTTCTTTACTTGTGTAATCTTAGACAAGTTACTCAACCTTCTCAAGCCTCAGTTTTCACACCTGGAAAAAGGAGGGGAGTTGGAATAGATGGCTTCTGCAGTGCGTCCCAGCTCTAGAGTGGTCATCAAATGATTCTGTAAATTGTATGCCTGGCTGTTGGAAGAAGAGCAGGAAGGGCTAGGCATGTGAGTAGGGGTGGGTAGAGGGTGATATTTGGATCTGCAGAACCTCACCTAAAATTGTTCTAGATGGTTTAAAATGAATTGAGTTTGGGTTGTTTTTGTGTTTTGTTTGGTTGGTTTTTTTCTCCATGAAAGGGATAAAAAGTATTGACTTAATTAAAACTGAAAAGTTGACTTGACATCTTGCTGTCAAGGAAACCAACACTTTCACATACAACATCAGATACTGAGGTGCCATTCGGATTATTCAAGTGATGTTAGAAAAAATAAGAAATTGAAAGAGCTCTGCACTGTTCTGAGAATCCAAGCAGAAGCCACTTGAGGGAAGTGGTTCCCAGAAGCCAGGCTCTGGGAGAACTTTTCTCTTTCCCAGGAAGACACAGCCAAATTCACAGTTAATACTGTGCTTCAGGGAAAATGGTGATATAAGTTGGGCATGATTGTTAGCCATTGTCTGACTCTTTGTGATCCCATTTGGGGTTTTCTTGGCAAAGATATAGGAGTGTTTGCCATGCCTTCCAGCTCATTTTACAGATGAGGAAATTGAGGCAAATCATGTTAACTAATTTGCACAGGGTCACCCAGTTAGTAAGTATCTGAGGCCAGATTTGAACTCAGGAAAATGAGGCTTCCTGACTCCAGGCCTGGCACTTTATCCACTGAGTTACTTAACTGCCCCCAGTTGGGCATGGAGGGGTCTCCAAAATAAAGCCTTTTTCTTGAATGACCCCTCTCAGGTCAGAGATCGAAAACATTGTTTATTCTGGGGAAACAAGAACCCAGTAACGAAGAAAAGGATTTTCGTTTTGTCTCTTTCTTAGAACAGACTCTGTTTCAAATTGGGGTTCGACAGCCTGAACAAGGAATAATAAGTGGTCTATGTTGGCTGGAGTATAGGGTTTGAATGAGGAGTAGTGTCAAGGCTAGAAATGTTCAGGTCAGTTTGTGATGGGCCTTGAACGCCAGACTAAGAAGTTTGGACTTTATCCTATAGACTGTAAGGGGCCTTCATTTTTATTTTCATCAAGAGAGAGGAAAGAAAGGGAAAAAAAACCAAAATTAAATTAAAACTGTCTATTCACAGCTGCCAATTAAGCCATTTGGGGTTCAATTGTATGTGCATTTTAACTTATCTTTATAACCAAATTTTTTTTTACATTCAGTCTTATTCCACTGTGAACAAGACAAATAGTTCTGTGCCAATCCCTTTTTGAAACAATGATTTCCAACATATAGATGGCCTGCCGGATCTCTGCGACATTGATACATGCCAAAACCCCTATGTGTAACATTACTAGGCAGAAAGATTTTGCTTACCTTCTCCCTCGTGGGTGGTGTTCATGGCATGAAGGTGATTTAAATTTAGATTAAGAGTTAAAATCTGGTCTCAGACACTTGACACTTACTAGCTGTGTAACCCTGGGCAAGTCACTTAACCCCAATTACCTCACCAAAAAGCAAAAAAAAAAATTAGATTAAATAAGAAGTTATTGAGCACCTTGCGTGTGAATGTCATATGGGAAAGACGAAGCATATTGGAATAAGTAAAATGCTGAAGTCATGAAGACCTGAGTTCATAGGGGCAGTTAGATGGTGCAGTAGATAGAGCAATGGCCCTGGAGTCAGGAGGACTTGAGTTCAAATCTGGTTTCAGACCAGACACTTGACACTTACTAGCTGTGTGACCCTGGGCAAGTCACTTAACCCCAATTGCAGAAGAAGAAGCAGAAGCAGAAGCAGAAGAAGAAGAAGAAGAAGAAGAAGAAGAAGAAGAAGAAGAAGAAGAAGAAGAAGAAGAAGAACAAGAACAAGAAGAAGAAGAAGGAGAAGACCTGAGTTCAAATCTTACTTCTGACACTTTCCTCTAAGCTCCTTTCCAGCTCTATATTGCCTATGATCCTATATGAAAAATATATAAGGTCATTATCCCACCCTCATAGAGCTTTCAGTCTAGGAAAGAGGTAAAATCATGTACCCCAGTGCTTAGGGCAGGATCTGACACATGATAGGTACTTAATAAATGCTTATTGACTGATAAATACCTCTAATACCAAATATGAAAAGTGTCATATAAGCAATGTAAAATATTCAGAGATCACTTTTGGATGGGGGGCAATTGGGGAGGGCGCCATGGAAGAGGTGATATTTGAGCTGAGCCTTGAAAGAAGAGAATCTTTGTAAATAAGGACCAGGGGGAGGCAGAGTTTATGCTAGAAAAGGGATATGGCCTGAGAAAAGTCATGGATGTAGAATGGTACAAGGCATTGTAAAAAAATTATTTTTCTTGGTAATTATTATCTTGGAGACTCAGCTTATCCATCCTCCTTTCTTTCAAAGTTCAGTTCTTCTTCAGAAGGATATTAAGATTTAATCTAAATGAGTCTATTCCTGTTCATTATGTTGCCCAGACAGGTCTGGGAGAATGTTGATTCCTCCATGTTGTCAAGACAAGTGATATGGAAATTGATGTCTCTTTGACCGGGTTTAAGTGACCCTCATTTTAATATAATCCACCTCCCAGTGTGTTGACCAATCAAGAGTTGATTGGCATCCCTTGGGAACACCTACTCTTTGAAGGGCATATAACCCTGTACCCTCATTCCCCAAACTGAGCCAATTCTGAAGTGCTCCCCTTAGGGGGGCCCAGTTTTGGACTGAACTCCCATACAATGCATGTCAAGCCAGCTTGAGAGAAATTAAAGAGTGGACACACACACCCTAATTTTGTTTGTCTCTTTCTTAGAACAGACTCTGTTTCAAACTGGAGTTTGCGGGGTTTGATAGCATGAACAAGAAATAATAAGCCATCTATGTTGGCTGGAATATTGAGTTTGAATGGGGAGTAGTGTCAAGGCTAGAAATGCTCAAGTCAGTTTGTGATGGGCCTTGAACACCAGACTAAGTTTGGACTTTATGTTATAGGCTGTAAGGGGCCATCATTTTTTTAATGGCCGGGAATGGGTATTGCTGATTGGAATTCTCTTTGTCTTTGAGACAGGGACTCTGGTGTGGAGGTGGCAGGAGAATAAAGATGCTGATAGGTGGAACAGAAGTGAAGTCCAAAGTCAGTAGGGTTGTATTTATCATTAAATCATAAAGTGCAGCCAAAGGCAAAATTCAAATCAGCTTGAATTGGAAAACAGAACAAGAGACCCTTCCTGAGCTAGGCTCCAAAGTCTAGTCCAAATGTCACTGAGCCTGATTGTAAGGTGAAGCCTAGATTGAGGCAAAGAGACTAGTTAGATGGTTACTACAACAGTCCAGATGCAATATCATAAAGGTTTGAACTTGGGTGGTGGCTCTGTGGACAGTAGACAGCTATGGATGCAAAGGTTATTAAGGATTTGGTGATAATTGAATATAGGGTACAATAGAAAGGGGGAAGTTGGTCACACAAGAAATCATCTCAGAATCTAACTTTAGATTTGGTCATGGGTGACCAAAAGAATGATGCTATCATTAACAGTAACAAGAAAATCAGGAAGATGAACTGGTTTGGGAGAGACAGTAAGTTTGCTTTTAGCCATGTGGAGTTTGAAGTACCAATGGACCATACAGGCAGACATATGTATGCAACAGGAAGGGGACTACAGTTTCAAACAAGGGCCTGGGCTAGAGATATTGATTTGGGAGTTATCCACCCAGTTAAAGCTATCCACATAGAAGTGGGCCAAGGGCTTATCATCTTGGGGAATTCTAACATTTTGAGTGTGGGAAGGGGAATGAAGAGGAGAGAGGAAATATAAAGAGAAGAAGAAACAATATGAAATTGAAAAGTGTGCTATCATGGACGCCAATTATGTGAACTACTACATAAATAAAATGTGTTTCCAGGTAGAAACCTTGTTGCGTCTACTTTGATAAATAGGTAAGAATAAGATGTTTTAGGAAGAATTAGAATGGTCTCTCCTGTCAGCTGGTGCATATGGTCAAGGAGAAAGACGACGGAGAAGAAGTCTCCTAATTTGGTGACCAGGAGGCCTCATGGGATCTGACTGGATAGGAAAGAAGATGAGAAAGAAAGAAGAGAAGTGAAAAAGAAAACCAGAAAATGCACTTAGAAACTTAGTCAGAGCAAGAAAAAGCTACCAGGATGCCAAATATTTTTTTTCCTGTCAGATTTCCAAACCCTTCCACACCTGGAATTCCATAAGGCCTCTTCACTGTTTTTAAACAAGGAATTATGCATCCTCTCTTTCGGGAAGTCAGGATAGACAGTTTGATTCAATTCAAGAAAATATTTGTTGAATGCCTCAGGCATTTATTCACGTTCCAGATAAATTAATGGATATATTGACATATTCATTTTTACAGGCTACATCCTCCTATGTCTATGGTCCATGAACTTGGAATGTGCTTCCCATCTGCCCCACAATCTAACCTCAACTTCTGTAACTGGCCTCCCACGCATCTTCCTTGAGGTTTCTGGCCTGCTTCCTCTCATAGATTCCCTCCACATCTCCAGATTCTGATCTCCTGGAAGTTAATTCTCTTCTCACCTTGACCATCTTCCATATTTTAGGATGTGTTTCCCGAAGCCATTTCTAATACAATTATTTTTCTTTTTCAGTTGACTGCCATTAGTGGTATTTTGATGTACCTGTCCTTGGCTCCCAAAGTTAGCTATGAGTCACTTTGGTCCCTTTAGCTTCAATTTTCCCATTGTAAAAATGGGGTTAATAATAGCACTTCTTTGTTATACCTTTAGATATGAGATAAAATATAGGTCTGACCCTCTCTAGCCTTTCTTAGGACTAAGAGTTGGCCTCTATTTAAAGAGGGGAGGGGGGTATGATGGTGATTTTGATGTTCCATTTCCTCTCTGAGTGACTTTTACAGCTCAAACACTTGGTGAATATTCTGTAGATATTTAAAAATCCAAAGTACTGATTCTTGGAATTCCTGCCCTATTTCTGGGCTATTAACTACATAAGATGAAATAGTAAAAGGATGATGTTTCTGTCTTACCCACACAGTGGTCCATATGTCCTTATCAGCTCCATATGACTTTCCCAAAAACCCTACAAAAAGCACAAAGCCCCAAAAATATGTCATTATAATTACAATAACAAAAGAGAGTGAAATAGCAATAATTCAAAGTCTATAGTGGGGGGGGCAGGGAGATGGAGAGAGGTGAAGAAGGAAGCCAGTCTGAAATAATGAAAAGTTTATTATAGAATACTTTCAAAGAAGTGAAATTCTACTGTTTTCATGAGCAAAAAGAACTTAATAGTTTGCCAGGTAGGGCTCCTGTAGCATTGATTTTGATGAATGAGATAAATATTTGAATCAAGCAAGCAACAAGCATTTATTAAGCATCTACTGTATGCTGGCCCCTGCCCTCAAGTAGCTTGTATTCTGTTACCTGTAATGAGTATGTTCTTCACTATTCTGCTAAAATACTTGCTTAAGAACTGTGCAATCATTTATCTAACTCTCCTCAAATCTTATTTATAGTGTTCCGTTGCTCACTTTCAGGTGCTGCCCCTTCCCTGTGTGAACAGTTGGCTGCTGGAAGAGGATAATTCTCTAATTAGCTGTCCTGATAGTCTGTGTCAGGAAAAAGGATGAACTCAGCTTGTGAAGAAACAGTCCATATGAAGTGTTGTGGAGACACACAGACTGTCCAGAGGACTGCATACAGAACCTCCTCTTTCAGCAAACAAACTGTTTAAACAGGGTGTCCCAAAAGACTTTTTTGAAGAAGAAAAAAGGGGTGGTACCTTACATTAGTAAAAAAACCCAAAAATTCAAGAAAAAAGTCAGAGTAATTAAAATTAGTTCAGGTTAATAAACACTTATTAAGCACCTACTATGTGCAAATCATTGCTAACTCTGGGAATAGAATGACGCAGTCCCTGCCCCCAAAGGCCTCACATTCTGTTTGGGGGTGGGGGTGGGGGAGGTAGCAGTTGGAAGAATGGCAGGAGAAAGATAAAACAAATCACAGAAATAAGTATTTGTTGTCTAGTCTATTGGTTGTGTCAGACTCTTCACAGCCCCATTTGGGGTTGGCACTTTAAGGTTTAGGAAAACACTTAGAAGCGGAAGCAGGCCTGGACTCAGTTGGTCTTGGTGTTGGAAGACACGCCATTTCCTTCTCCAGCTCAGTTTACAGATGGGGAAACTGAGGCAAAGAGGGTTTCAGTGACTTGCCCTGAGTCACACAGCTAGTGTTTGAGGTCCAATTTGAACTCAGGTCTTCTTGACTTCAGGGCCAGCACTCTATCTACTGTGCCACCTAGCTGCCCCATAAATAAGTACAATACAAGTTAATCTGAGGAGGACTTGAAGTCCAATACTGTGGATCAGAACTTTTTTTTTCCCATTTGACAGCGTTTGCCAAGGGTTTAGGAGAACCCTTGTGAGATAAGTGGAAGCAGCCCTGGACTCAGTCAGGTCTTGGTGCTGGAAGACATGAATGTGGGTCTCAGCTCTGATGACTGCTAGAGACCTTGGACTGTCGGCTCCTCAGTTTCCTCATTTCTGAAATGGAGATAATAGCTAGTCTTTATAAAACACCTTAAGGTTGACAAAGATTTAATATTTATTATCTCATTGATAATAATTTCATTTGTCTGTTTTTCCATCCCTAGCAGTTAGCACAGGGCCTGGCACATCCTGGGTGCTTAATAATTGTTCATTGGTTGATTGGAATAACAATAGGATTGTAGTTCCAGCTTCCTTTCTGCTTCCTTTTTTGCTTTTCTCTTTCCCCTTCTTTCCCGTCTTATCAGACCACAAAGAACCGCTTAACCATCAAACCCAAAGCCTTCTTTCCTATGACCTATATACCTCCTAACTGTGTAGATATTGTTATTCCAATCAAACGATTATTAAGTGAGAAAATGTAAATAAAATGCCTTATCAACCTACAGTCTTGTTTTTATTTATTTATTTTATTATTTAGTTTAACCCTCAATTCAAAAACAAGGAAAATGAGGCTCTGACAAGTTACCTGCTGAAGATCATTAGGAAATGACAAACCCCAGGCTTCTGATTCTAAATCTAGTGCTCTTTCTAAGGCCTGACTCTAGGCCAATATTCTCTCAACAATAATATGCTGCCTCACACAGAAAGGTATGCCATGTATCAGAGAAAAACTACATGCAAGTAAAAAAAGGTACCTAGAATACCATACTCTGAAAGAATTTGGAAAGATCTGCGTACATAGGGGAGGGGAAGGAGAAGGAGGGGAGGGGAAGGAGGAGGAGAAGGGATGGACAATGTGGCCAAGAGGAGGAGCCAGAGTTTACTTAGTGTTATCAACAAAGTGCTGCAATAATTTTTTCCCTAAAACATTTCTCTCTAATTTGAGTATAGGGAATAGAACTGCCAGATGTTTGCATTATTCATCTCTCCATTCATTGGTATGCAAGAACCATTTTGTTTTCTCTGATTTGTTTTTATTTTTTGGCAATTGTTTCTTCACCCTTGCTTCAAGGAGCATATGTGAAAGCTCTAGAGAGTTCCATTAGAGTCTCTGATACAAGGGTGGCATGTATAAATCCCACACAGAGCCATATCCATCATGTCGCCCTCCCCCCGCCAAGTACTAATCAAGCAGAAGTATGGAAGGCAATCTCCCTTACCTGTCGGAAGAAGGCCATGTTGCCAATAAAAGGGAGAGGCTTGGGATGTCTAATGCCCACCTTTTCAAGGCTGGAAAATGCAGAAGTGGAATACCTGAGCAATGAAAATCAAACAAACAACAAAGGCAAGAAATCAGTATTTGCATCTAGACCACTATATCCCAGGGTAAAGGGGAAGAATTGGTTTTGCAGAGAGCAAAATTTCTGAGGTCTTGGGAACTAAAGACAAAGGGGCTATTGTATTATGACGCTGCATAATTATTAAGGGAATAAGGAAAATATTCACAGGATCATAAGTGTTTGTTGAATTGAATTTAGAGCTGTAAGGGATTTAATTTTTTTAATTTCCTTTTTTATTGTGAACTTGGTAAATGCAAATAAACATGAGCATTTCAATAAAGAAAGAAAAATTTTTAAAGAGGGTTTATATATGAAACAGTGAACTCCTTTTATATACAGTTGGGTTCTTTGCCAATTATGTACATTTTTTATATAATTCGAATCTATCAGTAGTTTCAACACTCTTCCACTTGTCTGTATCTCCATCTGAACTTCCTTCTGCTCTCTTCTGTTTATTTTTTAAGGATTCATTGATGTGCTTTTCTTTCTTTCTTTTCTCTCTCTCTCTCTTTTTTTAAAATTTTTATCACTAGGATGCTTCTTGCCTAGATTATGTCATGCATTTGAATGGACAGCCATTGAGTTTGTCCATCTACCTCACTTAAATAACCAGAAGAGACTGGGCTGGCTACATTGTGTTTGGGAAACTGCTCAACATTTTTAATGATCACAAGCAACTCACTTGGGGCAGCTAGGGGGCACAGTGGATAGAGCACCAGCCCTGGAGTCAGGAGGACTTGAGTTCAAACCCAGGCTCAGATACTTAACAGTCACTGTGTGACCTTGGGCAATCCACTTAACCCCAATTGCCTCACAAAAAAACAAAAACAAAAATAAGCAACTCACTGACACAAGAGCCCATCTTTCCATTATGAAAATTTCTCCATATTTACTGTAGGGCCACAGAACCTGGAGCACTACAACCTCAAAATTACAAATGACTCAAAGTACAATGGAAGGAAGATGGTGGGTCTGAGTAGCTGTAGCATATTACCAAGGATAAGCTATAGCCAAGGAATGATATAAAAAAATTAAATAAAAATAAATGATTACAATCATTTTGGAGAGCAATTTGGAACTATGACCAAAGGGCTATAAAAATGTGCATACTCTTTGACCCAACAATAGCACTTCTAGGGCTATATCCCAAAGAGATCAAACAAATGGGAAAAGGACCCACATGTACAAAAATATTCATAGCAGCTCTTTTTGTGGTGGCAAAGAATTGGAAATGGAGAGGATGCCCATCCACTGGGGAATGGCTGAGCAAGTTGTGGTATATGAATATAATGGAATACTATTGTGCTATAAGAAATGATGAACAGGCTGACTTCAGAAAAACCTGGAAAGACTTATATGGTCTGATGCTGAGTGAAGTGAGCAGAACCAAGAGGACTTTGTACACAATAATAGCCACATTATGCAATGACTAAGAATGTTAAACTGAACCCTTCTCAGCATTACAAGGATCTAAGACACATCTCCAGAGGCCTCGGGATGGAAAATGCTGTCCGCATCCAAAGAAAGAACTATGGAAGTCGAATCGCTATCACTTATTTTTACCTTCTGTTGAGCTTTGTTTCATCTTTCTGATGGTTCCTCCTATTGGTTTTAATTTTTACTTACAACTTCACTAATGTGAAAATATATTTAATGGGTATGTAAATGTAAAGCCTATATCAGATTGTGCACTGTCTTGGGGAGGGTAGGGGGGAGGAAGGGGGAGAAAAATTTTCAACTCAAAAGCATATGGAAGTGATTGTTGATAAATCAAAATAAATTAATAAAATTTTTTATAAAAAAACAAATTTTAACATTAAAACAAAGTATCAATAAAATTGAAAGTTTAAAATTGAAAAAAAAAAAAAGAAATGGTGAACAGGCTGACTTCAGAAAAACCTGGAAAGACTTGTATGGTCTGATGCTGAGTGAAGTGAGCAGAACCAGGAGAACATTGTACACAGTAACAGCCACATTGGATGATGACTAATATTGATAGACTTTCAGCAATACAATCTCCAAAGGCCTCATGATGGAAAATGCTATCCACATCCAAATAAAGAACTCTGGAGTTTGAATGCAGATCGAAGCATACTATTTGCTGTTTTTTTCTTTTGTTGTATTTTGTTTCTCTTTTCTGGTGGTTCCTTCTACTGGTTCTAATTCTTACTTACAACATCACTAATGTGAAAATATGTTTAATAAGAATGTATATGTATAGGCTATATCAGATTACGTGCCATCTTGGGGATGGAGGTGGGGAGTGGGAGGGAGAAAAATTTAAAACTCAAAAACTTATGGAAGTGATTGTTGATAAATCAAAATAAAATATTAAAAAAAATAAATGATCAAGGACATGTGTGACAGGAAAGGGAGGTGGGCTGTTCATGCAAAGAGAATGAGGGCTGTTCATGCAAAGAGAATGAGGGATAATCAAGCAAAAGCCTAAGCCCTGTAATGGTCAAAAGAAAGCCTTTGGCATGTTAGGAAAACCCTCTATATTGGCTGGCATATAGTAGGCACTTAAATGCTTGCATTGATTTGATTTCACTTGGATTTAGAGAATCACATAGGTATGCATATGGTTGCAAGCTACAGAGCAAGGTATGGATAAGTTGGGACCTCACTGATGAGAATTTGGATGGATTAAGTAGTGAAGTAAGTCAATTTTAAAGATGGTCTTTAGTGGGGTGCCACAGAGCATTGTCCTTGGCCTTAATCTGCTCAATATTTTTACAAATGAGCTAGATGAAGGCATATATGGCATGTTTATCAAACACATGAAGGACATGGAGGGGGGTGGTATTTAGAGAGTGAATGCCAAAGTTGAGATCCAAAAATATCTCAACACATTAGAACCGTCGACTGAGTCAAGGAAATATTATACGTCTATGTAAGTATGTGTTTGTGTGTGATGTGTTGGGGGCAGCTAGGTGGCACAGTGGATAGAACACTAGGCTTAGAATCAAGACAACTCATCTTCCTGAGTTCAAATCTGGCCTCAGACACTTCCTAGCTGTGTGACCCTGGGCAAATCACTTCACCCTGTTTGCCCCAGTTCTTCATCTGTCAAATAAGCTGTAGAAGAAAAGGGCAAACCACTCCTGCATCTCTGCCAAGAAACCTCCAAAATGGGGTCACAAAGAGCTGGACATGGCTGACATAACTGAACGACAATAAATATGATAATGCTACATACTATTTGTTGTTCAGTAGTTTCAGTTGTAACCAACCCTTTGTGGCTCCATTTGAGATTTTCTTGGCAAAGATACTGGAATAGTTTGCCAGCTTCTTCTCCAATGGATCCATTTTGTCAGATAATCAGAGGTTAAGTGACTTGCCCAGGGTCACACAGCTAAGAAGTATCCGAGGCTGGATTTGAACTCAGATCTTCAGATGCCAGGCCACTGAGCAACTGGATGCCTCTGTTATATACTACAGTAGAGACAATATAAAACATTCTAATGCTATAGTGTAATAATACCTATTATAGCATATATAATACCATATTATATGTAATATCACAGATTTTATAATATGAATTATATAATTTATAATATATCATGTCCTATAATATAATATTTATGATATCTAAAGTCCTACACAGAGGTTAAAAAAACTACACAGGTATATGAAACAGAAAGTGTGGCTGAACAGCTCAGGTGAAAAATGATGTAGGTGGTTCGTTGGATTTCAAGTTCAAGAATTATCAGTGTTCCATGACAGCTGAAAAACTTAATGTGTTATCAGACTGCACGCAAAGAAAATAAAGACTTTGCAATGAGAGAGATTATGGAGGAGATGGATGCTCAGGCACAGGGTGAGCCAGATGACCTCTGAGGTCCCTTTCAACTCTGAGAGTCTAGTAAGATATTCTATTTGTGTGACAATTTATAGTCCCGAAAGCACTTTGACATCCACTGTCTCACTTGGTTCTCTAGCTCACTTTGTGAAGTGGACAGCAGAGATATCCTTTATTCATTTGTCAGGCAAAGAAACTGATGTTCAGGAAAGTTGAGTGACAGGTCTAAGATCGATGTAGCTAGTTGGTGGCTGAGTGAGGAGTCAAATCCAGGTCTTCTGCCATCCACATTTAAGGTCCTTTCCGCTGTGCCATGGTTTCCTCTCAGGTCAAGAATGACCTTTCAGGGGCACCTAGGTGGTGCAGTGGATAAAGCACCAGCCCTAGACTCAGGAGGACCTGAGTTCAAAAACACATAATACTTCCTAGCTGTGTGACTCTGGGCAAGTCACTTAACCCCAAGTGCCTCACCAAAAAAAAAAAAAAAGGAATGACATTTTGGTTGATCCCCATTTTGGCCCTTGCACAGTCCCCAAGCAAAGAAGAAGCTAGTTTCTAAAGTGTAAGGTTTTTTGTTTTATAAACTAGTCCTCAATTTAGTTCAAGTGATCAAACACAAAACCAAAGAAAGACAAGAAGGAAAAGAATCAGCTATGAAACTTGGACTCCACCATCAGCCTCTATTTGGCCTCTCTTGTGGGATGGATCCAAATCACCTAGTTCTCCAGTTAGTGAATGAAAAACTTAGCTAATTCAATAACAGCATCGAACGGGATAGTTAGCAGCATGCAGAGAACTGATGGCATTGAGGTATTGAACTACATAAAAAGAAATAGCCCAGTGTTTGGATCCTAACCTTTTTTGCAGGAGTGTTGGAATTAAACCCATGTATTTATCATGTGTCTACCATGTGCCAGGCACTGTGCTAGGTGCTGGGGATATAAAGACAAAATTGAAACTGTGCCTGCCCCCAAGGATCCTCCACTCTACTACGGGAAAGCAACAGGTACACGGAGAGGTCAATGCCAGCCATATGCAAAGTCATTGTTGGGGTCCGGTTAGGGGATCAAAAGTGGACTGTGCTGGAGGTCGCAAGAGCTAAGCAAAGCCTGGTACATTGTGAGTATAAAGCATTTGGGGTGCTTTGAAAGAAAAGAAATCCCATGATCTCTCAGTGATCTTAGTCTATATTTAATGCCTCGTACTGCTTGTAAGTCCAGGAGACCTTTTAATCAGAACACTCTCTATACCATCATTTACTAGCTATTGAAGGTTAACCACATCTTAAAGGTAATTGTTTTGAAATCGTGTGTGTGTGTGTGTGTGTGTGTGTGTGTGTATGTGTGTGTGTGTGTGAGTGAGTGTGTATTTTCAATCACCCTTGCCATGCTCAAGTGTTAACAAGGCCAAGGGAGAATAACCTAAGTTGAAAGGTATCTTTGAGATCATCTAGTCCAACCCCTCATTTTGCAAGTGAGGAAAGTGAGACCTAGAGAGGTTGACTAGATTGTCCTTTTTTTAAAAAAATGGTTTCTATCTTCACCTTTCCACTTCTCTGCTGGTGAATTAATTTTTTTTAAATGTAATTTCTGATGGGTAGAAAGAAATATACCAAGTTTGGGCCACATGATTACATCTTAATTTTGTAATTAGATGTCTTGATTGTCTAATTAAAGGACGAGAAGTCTGTGCCTAATTGCACATGCTAATTGTTATGCAAGTCCATGTTCTAATTATGTGACTCCATTTACAAATATACCGCTTGTGTTTCTGCACAAAACTCCGACATTTCCAATATGCGGCAGTGGTACAGAGGAGCTTGGATGAGCTCGAGCACCGAACTGTGGCTGCTTTCAGCTGAACAGACTCATATGGGCATCAGAAAACTGGGCTCCCACTTGCAAGACTTGAAGGGGAAACCATTTTCAGCAGTAGATGAAGTGATTGCAGTTACCAGAGAACCCTGGTGTCCGGCCCTGTGACGTTTCTGGAAGGATCGAGGCTGGCCTGAACAGTGAGCAGACAGACTGGCCGGGGTGCGGGAATGTATATAATCATCACAAAAGATCGAAGCTTTGTGGAGAGGGTTTGAGTCAAGCAGGCAGTTCCTCCAATACACCCTGTATCTTGCCTTTTGATCTGGCATTGACCTCTAGGACTGATTTCTTTTCCTATAACTGGCTCCTTATTCAGCTTGATTCACTGGATTTCAGGCCTCTGAAGGGATCCCGGTACTCATTTGGATTATTTTTGTTTAGCTCCCAATTTGGATACTGCCCCTCCCCAGATGGAAATTGCCCTTCCCTTCCCCCTTCAATTTTTGCCTAACCACTGGTACATGTGGTTTATAGATGTTTGTACATTTGGCCCTACCCTAGGAAGTTTACAATACCTGAATGCATTTGCAAAGAAGTGCAACTCCCTCCTATCTCTATTTCTATGCTCCTCTCATACACCAGAGTCCTCCTGTTATACTCTGGCTCTCCAAAGCCTCCCCAACACTTCCCTTGGGGCCCATCTTTCCCCAAAGAGTTCTATGCTACAAAATTCCCCTGTTCCTTCAAAATTCTTATTCCTTCTGCAGTGCAGGTGTTAAGAGGAGGCAATGTGCTATAACAGAAAGAGTCCTGGAATGAGAGCTGGGAAACCTGAATTCTAGACTTGGACCTGCTACTAATTAGTTGTATACCTTTGGCAAATAATTTTATCCCTTTTAACCTTAGTTTCTTATTTGTAAAAAAAAAAAAAGAGGAGGCTAGGCTAGATCTCAAATGTTCTTCACAGCTCTCGATTCAGCAAACAAGTTTACCAACTTATTAAGCACCTGCTATGGGCAATGCATTGACATTCCACGATTCTCCTTTTGTCTTTTTTGGGCATATCCAGTGCTTAGCACAGTGCCTGGCACATAGTACAGCTAGGTCCTAACAAATTGCAAATAATGAATCCCCTGAAGTAACCACATGATTAGAATTCACATTGCATATTTCCACCGGGTTGGAACCAATGATCATGTTTTACATAGTTATAACTTCAAATAGTGCAAATTCAAATACAGGTGACCCAAGGAATTGTTGTAGTCGTGTCATTTTAGCCATGTTTGCCTCTTTGTGACGCCATATGGGGTTTGCTTGGCAAGGGTACTGGAGTGGTTTGCCATTTCCTTCTCCAGTTCATTTTACAGGCAAAGAACTGAGGCAAACAGAGTTAAGTGACTTGACCAGGGTTACACAGCTAGTGAGTGTCTGAGGCAAGATTTGAACTCAGGAAGATGAGTCTTCCTGATTCCAAGACCAGTGCACCACCTAGCTCCAGCTACACAAGGAATATTCGAACCAGTTAGCGTATAGCAGGTACTTAATAAACAGTATACTGGATGGCTATCCGAAGCCAAATTATTCTTTATCATCTTCATCAGCACTTATAGCATTCCAGACTAGGAGAGCTACACAAACTTGTTCCCCACTCTTGCCATCTGAAATAGATACCCCAAGATGAAGGAGATACCCAGAGAACTCACAGACAATGCTTGACCCATGGGAAAACAGATAATAAATGCATGGGACCCTCACTTCATGTAAAAGTGGTGTTCCTGAAAAGCTTCTGTGAAAATAATTTTGTAAAAAAACACAATTATAGCTTAAATGCTATAGTTGCAATTTTTTGTAGAAGCAAATAATCTTTTCCCTAGTATCACAGGACTTAAGAGTTGGAAGGGACATTAGAAGCCATCTGGCCAAGCTTCCTCATTTTATGGATGAGGAAGCACAAGTCCCTAGAGGGGAAGTAATTTCTGTTAAGTTCACACAGCTAGTAAGTAGTAAGCTCCTGATTCAAAACCTGGTCTTCTCGTTCCAAATCCACGGCTCTTTTCATCATATTTCGCCATCTCTCTTATTGTGTCTTTTCTATAAGTGTGGGTTTCATAAACCACATTTGCTTAAAGTGGTATATACCTGAAGACAAGGCAACCCATTTGTATTATGAATGACCCAAAGGATGAGTGAAATTAGTGATCACAGGAGAATAGATTTTTTCTAGATAGAGCCATAATACCAAGGAATTGGGTGCTTCCATTCAAGTCAATTCAATTCAGCCAACACTTATGGTGAAAGAGAGGTTAAGACAAACCTTTCATAGGGTGAATAGGATGACTTAGGTGAGAGACTGTCCATTAGATACCCAAACAGCCAGGCATAGGAGTTCTTTCTGTAAAAGAGTCAGTCTGAACAGTACATTGAGTGACTGTCGTAACAGCTAGCATTTATATAGTGCTTTAAGCTTTGCAAAGCACAGCTTATATGTGTTAGATAATGGTATCTCATCTGAGCCTCATAACAATCTTACAGGGTAGATTCTACAATTCTGCCCATTTTTTGTTGTTGTTGTCCAGTGGTTCAGTTGTGTCTGACTCTTCATGACCTCATTGGCTCGCCAAAACTGCCATGGGGTTTTCTTGACAAAGATACTGATTTGCCATTTCTTTCTCCAGTGGATTGAGGCAAACAGAGATTGTGACTTGCCAGGGTCATACAGCTAAAAAGCGTCTGAGGCCAGATTTGAACTCAGGTCTTCCTGACTCTAGGCCCAGCACTCTATCCAATGAGCTACCTAGCTGCCTCTTTTTCCCATTTTACAGATGAGGAAAAATGAAGCTAAGTAACTTGTTTAACCCTAGGTTTTATTAGAAAGGCTTCTGATTTATCCCCATTACAGATAATAATTATTCTTGATTTTAAATAGTTAGTAATCATCATATTAAGGAAAGATTCATTTATTCCTGCGCTTCTTGCTGAATTTTTTTTGTTTGTTCGTTTTAACAGGAATGGCTTAGTAATGTGTACAGGGTCACACAGCTAGTAAGTGTCTAAGGCAGAATTCTAACTCAAGTCTTCCTGAATCCGGTTTTAGCTCTCTATCCACTAGGTTACCTGGAAGCCTCAGTGAGGTTAAACTGTCTTAGTACAGTCTGACCCTTTATAGCATGGGCTGAGTGGTCCAGGGTACCATCAGAGGCCGCTCAACGTGTGGAACCATGAGCCAATCATCTTCTAGCAAGTTGAGGAATAAGTGAGAGCTGTGGTTGAGAGCAAAGAGATTGGCAATGGGTAACCCCCTAACACCCCAATAAAGAGTTGCAGGAGGCTAGAGGTAAAAGGTCATGTCTATGTTACATAGCAACTGGGATCAGAGAGCTGGCAACAACAGGATCCGGATGCAGAAGCAAAAATCAGAGTCAAGGGCCAGAGCAGTAAATAAGCAAGACAGGAAACAAGGCAGGTCAAGAAAAGGAGTTTGGAACAGTGGCCAAGAGCCTGCAGCAATTTGTTATGCTCGGTTCGTTGGGAGGTGCCTTTGGGCTTTTAAGCTAGTGACACAGACCTCCTCTCACACATTATCCTGCTGAATCACTCAACCGAGCTGTGGGTCTGCTTAATGTTCCCTCCGCCCTCAGGACACATTTCCTGTGTAGGGACTCCTGAGGGTTCAGAACTGTGCCAATCAGATACTTATCTCCGACAGTTTACCATCAGTAGGCCGCAAAATGCCCATATCTCTGCGTGGGACCTGTAGGGCCTTCCAATTTCAGGGTTCTAAGCACCAGGGGAGTGCACCAGAATCCACTTGGCACCAGCACCCATTCTTCTGACATCCTAATTATTCCAGGGTTCTACGTGCAAAGGCCTGGGAGTCACAGCTAGAACGTTTGTTCCCAACTGTCACACTCACTGACTCACATCTAACTTCCACACACACACACTACTATGAGTGTGACAGCTTGGGTGCTCCCCAAGCTTCCATAGAGTCCCACTGCTTCCACAGGAGGTAGTGTGGTACGGTGGTCAGAGTACTGGAGGCCACAGCACCTCCATTCAAATCCTGCTTCGGAGACTCACACCCTGTGTGACCTTAAATCACTGAATTTTTTTTCAGCCTCATTTTTCCTATCTATAAAACAAGGGAATTGGACTAGATGGTTTTTGAGCTCCTGTCTAGATCTATGATCCTATGAAACAGGTGTGTGTGTACACATATATACACATATACGCATATACACACATATACATACATATGGGTAGGGGATGAGAGACATTTCAAAGAGAGTATGTAGAAAATTTTGACATACTTTCCAATTGATGAAGTCACCGAATTTATGGTGTACCCGTGGAGAAGTATATCCTATTCTTATTTTTAACTTCATAAAAAAAACCCTATTTTATTTCTCATATGTGTAATAAACTCTAGAATTTATTTCCTTTTATATTGAATGCAGGTGAGGGAGGGTTCACTGAAAGCCAAGGGGCATAAACCCTTGGGCTAAATGATCTCCAAGTTCTCCTTGAGCTCCATATTCATGATGCCAATAGTCAGCTCTCTGTCCTCAACTCATTCAGACTCTCCTGTTACCATGCACCCTATCACAAACACCTGGGGGCCAGCTTCCAACTATGCCTCTTCTATCCACCATCAACATCAGGAAAATGTCTTGATGCTCTTGTAAGAGAGTCATGCAAGGAAGACTTGATCAATCTGATGAATAACCCAAGGTCAAATGGATTGGATATGAAGATCTTTGTCTGTAGGGCACATCCCATGAAGCTCTATAGGATGTAGAGAATGCCTATAACTGGCTCCCAGTGATGGTGTCTGCATCGAAGATGAAAATCAACTGAGGTTCTGGGGAACCTGACTTTTATAGAAAGGGTCTCCATTTCTGGCCCCACTACCCAAATGGTATATTCTTTAAAAGCAAGCTGAAAACAACATAAGCAAAACCTTTGTAACAAACACGTACAGCCAAACAAAACACATTCCCTCATTGATCTTGTCCAAAAATACATTTCTCGTTCTGCGTCTATATGGAGATGCTTATTTTATTTGGTATTTCTTAAGTCCAGAACAAAAAAAATCAAATTTAAATTAAAAAAAAAGCAAATTGGGACACCAGTTCAGGCCATTTCTTCAAGTGCTTTCTCTCCTTTAGGCTTCCAGACTAGAATGCAACAAAGAGGGAAGAGGAGATTTCTCCCTTCCCCAGTTAGTTAGTCAATAAGCATGATTAATATATGATGATTTATGTGTCATTTGCTGTTTAGTCATTTTTCAGTCCTGTCCTACTCTTCATGACCCCACTTAGAGTTTTCTTGGCAAAGAAAGATACTGGAGTGGTTTGCCATTTCCTTCTCCAGATCATTTCACAGATAAGAAACTGAGGCTAACAGGGTTAAGTGACTTGCCCAGGGTCACACAAGCTGGTAAGTGTTTGAGGCCAGATTTGAACCCAGGAAGATGAGTCTTCCTGATTCCAAACCTACTCTTCCATCCACTGCACCACCTAGATGCCCCTACTTAAGGGTCAAGCACTATGCTAAGTGCTCAGGTTAAAAAGGTACAAACAGTCCCAGAGGCCAAGGAGCCTCACCTCACTCCAGAACATAAAATAGTGACTTGTAGGAAAAGCGCTTGGTGAGCAATTTATGCTTACTCCGGGGACCAGAAGTCCTGGGCCTCAGCGTCCTTGATGCCTTCCGCTTTTCTATCTTCTTTTCTGAGCACATGTCGGAGATCAGAGATTCTAAGAGCAGTCTTTCACAGCCTTGAGGTTTACCTCAAGGGTAATTCTAAATGAAAGAATTCTCAAGAGATCTAGAATTCCTGAGTTCAGTGGTTGGGGTACCAAAGAAGGCTGTTTCTTCAATGGGGAGCTCTTTACAGAAGGGGGACTGCCAATGGAAATCTGCAGCCCAATGACTGAATCCCCATTGGGGTGGGGCAGCAGATCTGAACCTTGTCAGCCCCACTAATTCCATGCATATCTCAAGGTGTCTTTACTTATCAAGAGGGTCTGCCTTTGCATTTGTTCATGGGCTCTTAGGATCTTCTGCAACTCCTGCATTTCTGTGTTGAGTGAAATAAAGGCTAACACTCAATACCTATATTGTAAATTGAGTGACCTTGCTTAAGTTGGAGATTCACACTCTGTTTGATAGGTAATATAGGTATGAATCATACATGAGGCTTTATTTTCCAGGTTATCCCATATTAATTTCAGCACCGCACAATGAGTCAAAGAGAGACACTTGTCCTGTAAAAGGTGGGAGGAGATAGATCCAGGAAAAATGAGGGGTAGGAGGTAGTTTTTGTTATGTTTTGTGTGTGTGTGTGTGTGTGTGTGTGTGTGTGTGTGTGTGTGTGTGGTGTGTGTGTTGAAGAAGAAAGGACTTAGATCTGAATATTCATGGTCTATTCAATTTACCCTTTTCTATATGACTTATCCAGCTAGGAGTCTGATTTTTCATTTATTTTATTTTCACTTTTAATTTCATAAATAATTTTCATTTTATAAATTGTGTTTCATTTTATAAGTATGTATTTTTAATGTTAGAATATTCCTCTCTATGGCATGTAGGTAATGATGTTATAAGGCAGATAGAATGTAGATTGTAAGTTGCTGAGGCACAAGGAATGGTTTCATCTTTGTCTCTCTATCTTGACAGCTAGGTGACCCAATGGATAGAGTGCTGGGCCTAGAGTTAGGAAGACTCCTCTTTTTGAGTTCAAATCTGACCTCAGGCACTTACTAGCTATGAGACCTTGAGCAAGTCACTTAACCTTGCTTGTCTCAGTTTCCTCATCTGTAAAAAAAGCTGGAGAAGGAAATGGCAAACCACTCCAACATCTTTGCCAAGAAAACCCCAGATGGGGTCATGAAGAGATATCTCAAGCTAGCACAGTGCTGATCCTAGCAAAGACTGAACCTTTTCTGTGATATTCTGTCATGGGACAAAATTTTCAAACCCGAAGTGGTGTATTTTTTGCCATCTTCCCTCCCTCACAAATATGATGTCTCTGCTCTGAGTATTGGGCCTTGCCAGGGCAAGGACACCCCTGTGCTGGTGATTAAGAAAACACGGGGGGAGGGGGGGACAGCTAGGTGGCACAGTGGATAGAGCACCGGTCCTGGATTCAGGAGGAGCCGTGTTCAAATTTGGCCTCAGACACATAACGCTTACTAGCTGTGTGACCCTGGGCAAGTCATTTAACCCTATTGCCTAGCCAAAAAACAAACAAACAAAAAAACAAAGGCGCTGGGGTAGGAAAAAGACAGTCCATTTCTAGAGACTGAAGCAGAAGTGGAATTGATATTTGAGGGCAGGTTGAGTCAGCAATGGGGTTTCTTCAGAACCCTGAAATCTGAGGGCTAGGTCAAGTGGGACAGTAATAACTGCTTTTATTTCATCCCTCCACACTATTCTCACGAACCAGGAGCTCTGGCACCTCTACTGACTCACCAGCACCACTAAGGCCACAGGCTGGACACAGAGTCCACCCAGACCATGGCTAGGTGGTGCCAAGGAGGAATCTTACTCCTCTCTTAAAATTGGAGGAGAATTAAACCATCTGAAGCTCATTGCTTTGCATTCAGTTCCCCAGAATTGCAGAGACCTGTTCTAGATTAGCTATTTGATTTAGTCCCACTCTTTACAGGTTTGCTCTAGAAATGGAAGATTCAGGATCCTAATATTCTTTCTAATTATTCTGGCAAAAGCTCATCATCAGCTCACGGTCACCAGCAGTCAGCAGATTAGGAAATTGTGCCTGGGCTGACGCAGCTGTTCTGAATTTTGTTTATTTCAGAGGACTGCTGTCTGCATCATGGGCTATTCGAATATCAAAGATGATTGTGGAGCCTAGCAAAATGATAAATTGTTTGTGTGTTTACTCTTTTATCTCCAAGGCTAATTTTAAAAAAATCAATATGATTCCCTAGTGAGAACAAGTTAATAGGAAAGCCATTAGGTTGAGAATAGAAGCATCAAAACAGGCATAATAAACTAACTAATTTGTAGCTCACTGATGAACATTAGCTGTAAGGTAATCGCTTCTATTAGGGGTTGAACTAGATCTTTGCAGGGTGAAGGTAAAATTGCTTTAGAGGAAGTTAGAGCCTTGAAAGGTCAAATGTACTAGGAATTGCCAAGGAAAGTAGTAGCAATACCAGGGACCACAGGTGTAAAGGAAAACTAATGTAGAATTGGATTTTTTTTAATTATATGAGCTGTTTGATTCAAATTATTTTTAAATACCCAGGGAAAAAATGCCTTGGCAACTGAAGATTGAATGAAAAAATGAATGAATATGCATTTATTAAGGTCTTATTCTGTACCAAGCAGTGTGCTAAGTGCTATATATATATATATATATATATATATATATATATATATATACACACACACACACACACACACACACACATATATATATATACACACACATATATATATATATGCATATATATATATATATATATAAATATACATGATATAAATACAAAAGCAGAAACAATCTTTGCCCTCAAGAAGCTTACATTCTGGGGTGCCTAGGTGGCACAGTGGATAGAGCACTGGCCCTGGAGTCAGAAGGACCTCAGTTCAAATCCGGCCTCAGACACTTGACACTTCCTAGCTGTGTGACCCTGGGCAAGTCATTTAACCCCAATTACCTCGCCCCCCCCCAAAAAAAGCTTGCACCTAACAGAGGAGGACAACATATAAGGACCAGTCAGTCAGTAAACATTTATTAAGTGTCTACTGTGTGCCAGGCATTAGAGAGGCAAATAAAGGCAAAAGGCAGTTCCCACCCTCCAGAAGCTCACAATTTAGTGGTGAGATATTTTGGTTTGGAAAGTTATAAGCATGGTGAATAGAGCCATAGAGGAGTATGACAAACCCTGACCAGTACTGATGGAAAAATCAATTTGATAATGGCTCCAGAATAGAAAGGGGGGATAGAGCTGGAGGGTATCCATAGAGTGGAAGTAAAGTTGGTAGGAAGATGGCCAAGGAGTGAAAAGAAGCATGGATGGGGCCACCTCTGTATAATGGATTATGTGAGCTTTGGGCTTGTCTCCAAGGAGAAAAAGGACTCAGGCCAGGTATAAACTCTGGACCTTTTCTTATATTCATCACTCAAAATTTACCCATCCTTTTAAATATTTATTAAGGATCTATCATGTATAAGGACCTACCACTACTGTAGTAGACATGGGGAAGTGGGGGTGGACAAATATAAATGAGATATAGTCCTTTCCTTCAAAGAGTTTGTAGTCATTGGGAAAGGTCCACAAATAAATATAATACAACTTAGACATGGTGAATATGTAAGAGAAAGTGCTAGGGGCATAGGTAAGATAGAAGCCAACTACTGGCTTGGAAGGTTCACCTCCTATCTCCAACTCACCTAATCTATGTAATCATGGCCAAGCCCCTTAACTGCTCAGTTTTCTCCTCTATAAAACAGGGATAATGAAATCTGTAGCAATGCCTATGTTGCTGGGTTGCTGTGAGAATCAAATGAGACAACATGTGAGAAGTATTTTGTAAACTTTAATAAGTTAGCATAATCACTGGATGCTTTATGATTCATGAAAGGGATGGCCCTTAAGGAAGAGGTGGGCTTCCTAGTGCCTCGTATTGGGGTGAATGCCACTAGAGGCACCCTATGCATGTGCCAGACCCTCATTATATCTGGGAGACTACCTGCCCCCTGGAAACTAAAGGAGAAGAGTGTGTAAATGTCCAGAGGGTAAACTCCAACTGTGAAAACACAGAGTTATTTACAGATACCAAAAGCAGCTGGATTCATTCCACCGACTACTTAATAATTAATGGGTTGTTTTCAAAACAATTGGTTATTTGGCTAACTTGAACTGGCATGGGTAGGGGTGGAGGGTTAGTTTAAAACCAGTTTGTATGTATAGACACATAGTCCAAAACCCTCCCCCTACAACCCAGGATTTATGGTACAAGTAAGAAGAGATGGGATAATGATTGAACACATCTGTTTGCAGGCATAATAAGCACACCTGTTTATAGTCATAACAAAACTCGCCCTCTTTGGGACTTGGGCTCCAGCTATACTGGGAAAATGAAAACACAAACTTGCCCCGGCTACAGCTTCCCCCTGCATCAGCAGTCCTGCCATGACCCACCAAGCCCAGTTATATTTCTCCTAATAATCAGAACCAAGAAAAGGACAGTGCTCAAGTGGGAGAGGCCCCAAAGACACAGAAGAAGCAGAGACCCAACAGAGATATCCCCAGGGGTTATGAGGAGGCACATGGCAGAGACTTAATGTGGAGACAACCAACCACAGAGCTCTCAGAGGGAGATTAGAACCTGATAGAACTCTGTGCCCAGACTCATAAAAAGAAATGGAAGTCAGCAGCCAAAAGTCAGGACAAAATAGGGCTGGACCACCCCATTCAAGAATGCAGAGCTCAGCCCTGGCACAAATCCCCCAAACAGGAATTTGAGTCTAGAAATATGAGTAAACAGAAGAAAACACTAAGCACTTATGAAGCAACATTTTAGGTCAAGGGTTGCACAAGAGGAAGTTTTAAAGGAAAAAGTAACTCAACAACTATAAGTCGAATCAAATGGGATAATATTTATAAAGTACTTAGCATATAGCAGACACTTAATGAATGCTTACCCTTACCATAATAGTCAAGCAGACAAATTCTTGCATTAACCACATCCAAAACATATGTTTCAATCTGCATTCTGAGTCCCTCACCTCTCTATCAGGAGGTAGGAAGCCTGTTTTATCTTAAGACCTTTGGAATCATGGTCATTGTGTTGATCAGAGTTCCTAAATGTTTTAAAGCTGACTGTCTTTACAATATTGTTGTTACTGTATAAATTGTTCTTCTGGCTCTGCTCACTTCAATCTACATTAATTCATACAAGTCTTTCTATATTTCTCTGAAATCATCAGGCAGCCAGGTGGTACAGTGGATAGAAGGCTGGGCCTGGAGTCAGGAAGACTCATCTTCAGAGTTCAAATCAAGTCTTACTACCTGTGTGACCCAGGGCATGTCACTTATTATGATCTGCCTCAGTTTCCTCATCTGTAAAATGAGCTAGAGAAGGAAATGGCAAACCACTTCAGTATCTCTGCCAAGAAAACTCTAAATGAGGTCACAAAGAACTCAGGTTTTTTTCTTTGATCTCTTTGGGGATTAGAACTACAGGTGGTATTTCTGGGTCAAAGGTCGCAGTTTAATAATCACTTTTGGCCATCCTTCCAAATTACTTTCCAGAATGGCTGGACCAGCTCCCTGTTCCAGCAACAGTACATTAATATACCTGTTTTCCCACGATCCCTCCAGAATTTGTCATTTTCCTTTTTTGGTTCATTTTACCCATCTTAGGGGTATGAAGTGGAACCTCAGTTTTAAATTTTTCATTTTTCTAGTTAGTAGCTATTAAGAGCATTTTTTCATATGCCTATTGGAAGCTTGGTGTTCTTCCTTTGAAAACTGCCTAGTCATATCCTTTGACCATTTGTCAATTGGGGAATGGCTCTTATTCTTGTAAATTTAGATTAGTTCATTCTATATCTTAGAAGTGAGACCTTTATCAGAGAAACTTGCTGCAAAGTTTTTTTTTTTCAATTTACCCTCTTCTGTTTTAGCTGCATTGGTTTTATTTGTGCAAAAACTTTTTAATTTTATGTAATCAAAGTTGTCCATTTTACTTTCTATGATCATCTCTATTTCTTATTTGGTCATGAACTCTTTCCCTAGCCATAGATAGCAGGTGATTTCTTTGCTCCTCTAAATACTTTTATGCTATTACCCTTTATGTCTAAGTCATGCATCCATTTGGAGTTTATCTCCAGTGGGGTTAAAGGACTTGCCAAACGTTACATAGATATTGCCATAAATGGGATTGGACCCAAGGTTCTCTGATTTCAGAGCTCCTGTTCTTTCCACTATACTATGGTGATTCTCGATCTTTTCAATTAGGCTTAGTTCATTTAGGGTACACCATCCACTTTCTCTTCAAATGGAACTACAGGGCTGCCTTTAATTGGCAGTCAGCATATTCATGCCATGCCAATCCACAAACAGAATGAAATAAGCAGAAGCCAATCTACAAGAAGAAATCCCAATTTCTTATCTGGATTTAAGCCACCTGAAATCTCCTTGTTGCTGACCTACAAATAATTACTTTACCTGCCTGGCCACTTAGCTCTCTGCCTTCTCTGAGGTTGTCCTGCCTGCTTATCCACCAATCTACCCCTCCCCACTTCCATCCTTCCCTAACCCTCTTATCCTGAATACAGCTTTAAAAATACTTTTTGCCATCCTTAGCATTCATCACCAGTCTTAGTTTGGTCTGAACTTTAGTACTCCTGACACTATTTAAGACTATGTTAAAAAAAAAAAAGACTATGTTCATGTTTTTTATTCATGTTCAGTCATTTACCCTATCATTTATTTTCTAGATATACTTTAAAAAAATCTAAATCAAGAAATGATTTGCATCAATCTCTTTAGATACTCTTCCTTTTCTTCCTCATTGAATAGTTTCTTTTTGTGAAACCCAAGACCCAGAAACAGTTTTATTTCACAGGAACACTGAACTCTTTTTTAGCCAATTTCCTTAAACTACTAGGATCAGTTCTAATTGCTTCCTCTGACCCTTGGGGACCATTTCCAACTGAATTCTCAGAAACCAGCCCTAACTGGGTCTCTGAATTGATGAACTATTGCCAAGGGTTTCTCCCTGCACCTAGGAAGTTATCGCTATCCTCTTAGCCCAGGAAGTAATCCCTAGAAAAATTCCCAGGTCTCAAGGACATCTGAGCACCTTCTCCCCCAGCACCCCAAAACACACACATACTCACACTCACACACATTTACATACTGTTACAAACACAGCCCTGGAGCTGGGTTCTCTTCTCAGAACCCTAGAAGTATAATTTATTTTGCAAGATTCGAAACCTACTGTATGCATTTTTTCCAGTAGTTTGATAAATCTAATGATCATATTTTCCAAGCAGAAATCATAGAAGAATAAAAGGATAATGTTCGGGTCCAAGAAGAATCTTCAGTTCTTAATTCCAAAACAAATGGAAAATGTACCACATCCTTGTATGAAGAAACTCAGGAATGACTTCTGGCAAGATGGCAAAAGAGACTTGATGAATCCAGCTCCACCTTATTATCTCAAAACTGCAAGAAACAAACCAAATAAAATCACAAGACAACAGCTAAGAAAGACAAAAAAAAAAAAAAGAATGAAGTACTCACAAGGAAGTCACCACAGGGGAAAAAAACACCAGTAAAGAGACTAAGGAAATGAGCAGGCAAAGAAAAAAACTTCTACTAATTCAGTGAAAAACATATTACTGGGTAAAAAATCCCAGGATAAAGCTCTAGAAGAAAAGAATAGTTTTACAAGTATAATTAGAACCCTAGAAGAGAGAATGGGAAGTTAAGCAGTGAAGTCGATAGAGTACTGATCCTGGAATCAGAAAGACTGCTCTTTCTGAGTTTAAATCTAGCCTCAAACAATTTTACCAGCTGTGTGACCATGGGCAAGTCACCTGACCCTATTTGCCTCAGTCTCCTCATCTATAAAATGAGTTGGAGAAGGAAATGGCAAACCACTACAGTATCTCTGCCAAGAAAACCCCAAATGGGGTCTTGAAGAGTCAGACGTGATTGAACAACAAAAAGAAGAGAGAATATAATGGACCATAAGAAATCCCCAAATGGTGGAAAGTTCCAATAAAAGAAATGAAAGCCGATAAGGAAATTCACTTCCCTTGAGACCCAGACATGTCCTTGGAGCTCTGGCACCTCTAGACCTTTGCTTGATTGTGCCTGGCAGATATGTCTGCCCCTTTTTATAGTCTCACTTCAAAGGAACAGCCCTGTTCTACAATAGCTGGAGCCAAGAAAATCATCTCTAATCCTGTGAAAATCACTCCATGAGGATATGTGTATCTATCAAGGAGGCATCATGGATTGCAGTCTTTCAGACCTACTCAGTCAGCTTACAGATAATGCCAGCCTGAATCACTCTATCTAGCAGTCATGAGTGTCATAGAGTGAAAAGAGCCTTGCCTCTAGAGTCAGAGAAGTTGAGTTCAAATCCTGACTCGGCCACTTACTACTAGTACAACCTTGAAAATTTTTCTGGCTTAATTTCCTCCTCTTTAAAATGAGGGCATGGGACTAGATGGCCTTGGAGGTCCTTTCAAGGTCTAGATCTGTGAGACATGAACCATGTATCTCTGAACACTTACATTAACAAAAGAGAGGAAGATAAGATATATGTATTCAATGTGTAATTTTTTAAAATCTAGAAAATTAATAAATTAACAATCCCTAAATAAGCAAAGGGGTAGAAACTTTAAAAATAAAAAAGAATATAAAGCTAATAACTAAATCTAAGCTATTCTTTACAAAATCAATGAAGTAGATAAATTATTAGCTAATCTGATTTGGGAGATTGGGCAAACTAGCAAAATAAAAGATGACGTGGGAAAAGTCATAGTGAATAGAGAGGAAATAAAGTAAATTATCAGAAACTACCATGCCTAATCATATACCAATAAACTGAACATTTTAATGAAATGGATAAATATTTACAAAAAATATAAAATTCCTAGATTAATAAGACAGAGATTATAAATAATCTAATTTCAGGATGAGAAATTGAGCAAACCATAACTTCATTTCCACTGAAAAATACCCTCGGTCCAGATGGATTTACAAATGAATTCTATCAAACATTTAAAGAACAAAGATTTCCTGTGTTATATAAGCTGCTTATAAAAATAAGAAGTCACTTTATCAAACTCCTATGAGATGAACATAGTTGATATAAAAACCGTGGAGAGATAAAGCAGAGAGAGAAAATTATAGACCAATATTACTAATTGATACTGATTCAAAATCATCAAATATTAACAAATGTACTATAGCAATATGTCCAAATATTTATTCAGATTGAATTAATACCAAGAATGCAAGGTTGGGTCAGTATCAAGAAAACTGTAAGAATTTAAAAGTGATATTAAAAACAAAAAGCATACAAATTATGTTGCTACAGTAATAAGTACAAAAAAAGTCTTGAACAAAATACAGCACTCGTGCATGTTTAAAATCCCAAAGCTCATAGTAATAAAAAGATATTTTCCTTTATATGTTAAAAATATTTTTTATTTATCTAAAACTAATAGCTAATGTTATTTATACCATAGAAATATTGGAGCCTTTCTCAATAATTTCATGGATAAAGAAAAGATGCTCACAGTTCCTATTATTATTTCACATAGTGCTAGAAATGTTAACTATAATAATAAGACAAAAAAGTGAAAGTGAGGGAATGAGCACAAAGGCAAAGGAGAAGCGGATACAAATAATTTACCCAGAGAACCCCAGAAAATCAATGAAAAATTAATTGAGATAGTTAATAGTCTCAGTAAAGTAGTAAACTATAAAATAAATGCACAGAAATTATTAACCTTCCTGTATATTAATAACAAAACCCAGGAGGGGGAGATAGAAAGAAAAATACCATTTAAAATAAGAAAAACACACTAAATACCTGGGAATTAAACCTACCAAGACACATGAAGGGTAGGTTAATGCCATAAATACAACTGCAAAACTTCCTACAGAGATAAATGAATATCTAAGTAATTGAGAGATATTCAGCTTTAATGATTGGACCTGTTTGCCATATCTATTCACTGCACTTAAGACTCCAATCATAGGATCACAGATTTGCAGCTTGAAGGAACTCTTGAGACCGTTTAATTCAATCCCCTCATTTTGCAGATCCCAGAGTATTCTGTGATTGTTCTATAGCTGTTTCCCAGAACTGTCAATATTAACCTCATAGCCTGGTGTCGTGACTCCACAGTTTCCACCAGAACCTGATCTCTCTATGATATCCATGTCTTTGGAGTCTGATGTGCAAGTACAAGATGTTATTGTGATTCCAGAGCTGACTATCATACTGACAGGGCTCTCTACCATGACAGAGCCCATTACAATACTCATAAGACTCTCTGTGGTAACATCAGGGTATGTTCTAAAAAGAACAGATTTAATCTCATCAGATGAGTCTAATCCATCATTAGAGACCAGCCAGCAGGAAAGATCCACTCACTTCAGTGAAAGGCCATCGATAGACAAAAGGCACCTGGAGAGTGATTCAGGTGAAAGTGAGTGCAATAAAAGGACAGTTTTGAATGTAAACAGTCATGGAGTGGCCAAAGAAAACTGACTGAGTTTTGGCATCAGTCTTGCAGCTATTAGGAAAATTGATATAGAATAACTCATACTTTTAGTAAAACTGAACGTGGAATGTTGTTGCTTGCCTCTCCTAGTAGTGTTAGTGGAGGGGAAGATCCAAAGGTCAGAGGACATGAGGATCTTTTGAGCTTGTGATTTCGGAGCTGCAGTATGATTAAGCCAACTGGACATATGCACTAAGTCTAATACCAATATGATGAGCCCCCAGAAGTTGGAGGGGCACCAGACACCCTAAGGATGAGTGAACCAGCTCAGGTCAGAAGCAGCAGGTTAAATAAAGCTCCCATGCTGATCAGTAGTAGAACTGGACCCCTTAGTAGCCACTGAACTCCCAACCTGGGTACTACAGGGAGTTCAATCATTTCAGTCATGTCCTACTCTTCGTGACCTCATTTGGAGTCTTCTTGGCAAAGATTCTGGAGTGGGCTGCCATTTCCTTTTCCAGCTCATTTTACAGATGAGGAAACTGAGGCAAAACAGAATCAAGCGACTTGCCTAGGGTTACACAGCTAATATGTATCTGAGGCAAAATTTGAACTCGGGAAGATGAACTCAGGAAGGAACCCAGTGTTCCATCTATTCTGCTGGACAAGTAGGGTAACAGGTAGATAGATGATAGGTAGATGATAGATTGGCAAATAGATGATAGATAGATAAATAGATGGATGGATGGATGCATGCATGCATGCATACATATATACATACATAGGAATAGAGGTAGATACATACATACGTATATAGATACATAGAGACAGAGAGAGGTAAAGAGAGAAAGAGGATAGGTAGATAGATACATATATAGAGAGATAAATACATAGCATACATACATAATATATATGTAGACAGAGGCAGAGATAGATAGGGAGGTAGATAGACATGCAGAGATGGATAGATAGATGAAGACAGAGAGATGGATAGATAGATGGAGAGGCAGAAAGACAGACAGATAGATAGATAGACTATAGCAGCACTTTTTGTGGTAGCAAAGACCAGGAGACAAAGTGGGTGTGCAGTGATGGAAGAATGCTAAAGAACAAAAACAGAAAACATGGTATGTGAACATAAGGGAATATTAGTGTACGATCAGAAATTGTGAATTTGAGTAATTCAGAGGAGCATGAAAATATTTCTGTGGGTAGAGAAAGAGTACATGAAGCAGAACCAAAGAAGCGACTTACCCAGTGGCCATGGTAATGTAAATTAGAAGGTCTCTAAAAGGAAACTTTGAAGAACAAATGAAAAATCTAATCATGGTCACGTAGAACACACGATGAGGCCTATCTCCCTCTTCTTGACAGGGAGTCAGGGGCTACTAGGGGAGTATACTGAGTGCATCGGCAGATGCAGTTGTGGGATTGGTTATTTTTGTTTCACTTTTTCTTTGATAAAAGGAAAGGTTCAGTTCTGAGATGGAGGATGGTTGGGGGAGGGGAGGAAGAAGGACTGGGCTGTAAAAATAGGAGGCATTGATAAATATAGGGCTATGTACTAGACCTGGAATTTCATTGTTATAGAGAACTCTTGGATGAGAAAGTCTCTTCTGCTAATGCACTTCAGTACCTGCTATGCAGCTTATAGTCTTAGAGAGTTGCTTGAGCCCTGAAAAATTAACTAACTTGTCTAGAATCACACAAAGGGATATGCTGGTAAATATTTAACAACTGGCTCTCAAAAACCCCCCCAAAACCAAGATAAACCTTGTATTAATGATATACTTTTAAATATCATTTGCATTACTAACATTTTCTCCATCACTTTCTTAAAGTCTAGAAATCAACAACCCAGTAAATCAAGTCCTGATCAAGCATTTGCCAAATCTGAGGTGTAAATGCTCGCACCGAAAATTTAACAATCAGTTCTCATGTGATCTGGTTGAGCTTACTCCAGCACCCTACTCTGGTATGCAGCTAGGAGATGTCCAAAGCAAGACTTGAACCCTAATCTTCTTAGCTCTGAGGCCAGTTCTCTATCCATTATGCTAAGCTGCCTTTATAAAAGCTTTTTTAAAAAAGAATTACGAATTATTAGCAACCATTTGAAAAATTCTTCCAAATTAAAAAAAGAATAAGAGAAATGCAAATGAAAAGACTTCTGAAGTTTTACCTCACACCCAGCAAATTGGCAAAAATGACAAAAGGCAGAAATTAACAATGTTGGAGGGGTGAGAGAATATAGACGCACTAATATACTCTTGGTAAGGTCATTAATTAATCTAATAATTCCGTAAAACAACTCAAAATTATGTGAAAGAAGTCATTAATTGTTCATACCCTTCCCCCAGAAATCCCACCAATGGATATGTACCCTAATGGAAATAACAGAAAAAAGGCCCCCTTGAGTACAAAAATATTTATAGCACTTAGGAAGACTTGTTTGAATTAATGCAGCAGAAAGTAACTGGAACAAAGAGAAAAATATTGACAATAACTACAGTAATGTAGATGAAAAGAACAGTAAATGAAGCCAAATATTATGTAGTGGTGGTGAGCAATCTTGGCTACCCTGAAGGCATGAAGTAGCATCTTTCTCCTTTAAGTAGAAAGGTGGGGACTGAGGGTGAGGAATGTTGAATACATTGCATCTAAAATAAGGAGTTAATTCATTAAAAAAAATTCACAACTGAAAATGTTTTAGTTAGAAGTCTATCAGCCAGAATTTCGGTGTGAAAAGGCTGTTGTTTATTGCTTTATTTGTTCTTGAAGAGGACCGTGGCATCAGGAAGGTGATGCCAAGACCTGCGAGTGAATTGGATTTAAGTGAGGGAGGGCTATGCAAAGGTCTGATGCAAAGGAAGGATTCAGCCAGCCAGCTTCTGTTCCACTAAAGGAACAAAAATGATCCCCTTAAACTCACTTCAGTGAATGGAGAAAAAGGATAAAAACTATAGGTCTTTTAGAAATTCAAATTTACATTTTGTGCTATTTTCATTAAACTAGGTTTACTTTATTTAGAGTTAATGAGGGAGGCAGCTAGGAGGCACAGTGGATAGAGCACTGGCCCTGGAGTCAGGAGGACCTGAGTTCAAATCCAGCCTCACTTACAGGCTGTGTGACTTTGGGCAAGTCACTGAACCCCAAATAAAAAAACAAACAACAACAAAAAAGCCAAATAGAGTTAATGAGGACAAATTACTGATAAAGACTAAATTCCTAGAACCAATTGGATCTTGAAAAGGTTTATTCACTTTGGCTGTCATCTTTTATCAGACCCTGGGCTTTGGATCCAGTCTTTGATTTAAATGTCTCCTTAACTGAAAAGATGCCTGAAATAAGAGAGATATGATTATTGTGTCGTTTGGCTTTGTTCAACTATTTTTCTTTATTACAAGGCAGGTCTCAAGGGGGTATATCCAGAAATACTAAAATCATAAATAGAAGGTGTGTGTTTGTGTGTGTATGTGTGTGTATGTGTGTATGTGTGTGTGTGTGTGTGTGTGTGTGTGTGTGTGTGTGTGTGTGTGTGTGTGTGTACAGTAAGGGTTAGGAGATGGAAAGGAGGGAAGGGGAGAGAGAGACAGAGACAGAGAGAGAGAAAAAGAGAAAGACAGAGAGAGAGAAGCTGCTTCTATCACCAGCCCTTGTGTTTATAAATCTGAACCAAGGGAAATTTTTATCTGCTATAGAAACAAAATATGATACAACAATTGTCACCAGTCTTTGTCTCATCTTGAAAGATGAGCGATGAAAGAAGCAATAATAACTAGCTAGCATTTATGTGGAATTCTAAGGTTTGCAGAGCATTTTACACATAACTCATTTAATCCTCACAGTAACCTTGGGATGTAGATGCTATTATTATCTCCATTAACAGGTGAGGAAAACCAAGATATGGAGAGTTCAAGTGACTTGCCTAGAGTCATAAAGTAAGTATTTGAGGCAGGATTGGAACTCAGATCTTCCTGACCCCAAGTTCCATTCTCTATCCACTGAGCCACCTAGCTGCTGTTAGATAACTAGAAAGATCCTTGTCCTTGCTTCAGTGTGCAAATAGGAGACAGTATGGCATCTATTGGGAAGTCTGCTGGTCTTGATGAAGAAGACTTAGGGAAATTTTCCCAAGAAATGGGCTATTATAAGCCTTGATATTATGCAATCTGGCTTGGATCTACACCTGAAAGTGAACTTGAATGTGGCACAATATTAGCTGCCAGTACAGTACTTCTGACTTAAAACCACTTTTGGAAAAAACACAGGGTTGACATTTGAATGGGAAAACCATGTTATAGCCCAAGATGACACATGTGATGAGATTCTTTGAAGAGTTATTCAATATTCTCCACAAGGAAGGTTCTCAGTGAAGAAAAACTTCTTCAGTTTGGCTGAGCTAACAAAAAGTCAGTTTCACATCTCTCCAAGATCCCCCTAAATTTCTTGTCAAGTTGAAATACAGAATAGGATATACATTGCGGCATTCATGAAAAGTCTCACCTCTCTCAAAAAGGGAATAATAGCTTCTGTCTCTTCATAAAGAAAAGAGTTTTTCAGCTCCTAGGGTCTTCACTTTCAGGATTCAAGCTCTTTTGGAACAGTAAATCAGCCAGTTAGCTAATGTCCCTCAGGCACTTTATCAGTCTTTGAACTAATTTTCTATTCTGGCAGAAACTCTGAAGGCCTTTACCCTCTAAATTGATATTTTTGTGATGGTAAATTAAGCCATCTTTTGTCTCAATTCTTACCTAGCCCTTAGTCATTGAATGGGTGTTGCCTGAGACAAACTGAGACCTGGGAAAGACCTTAATTTAGAAAGGACAAGGTCACCCACTACAGCCATCATCAGCTGGGCCATCATCAGTCGTCTTAACTTGTGTCTTGCCACTGGACTTCAATGACTCTGGAGGAGAGTGTGAGGCTGATGACTTTGCACAGCTCTGCCTCACTTAAATCAATTCACACATTTTGTCAACCTGCACCTACTTTGGATCGTTATGGGGAATGCCTTCCAACACACTACAAATAATCCTGAAGCTTCAAACCTGATAACTGCTACCCTTTTGGTGATTTACGTGAGAACAAATATTATCACCAAAAAGAAACTAGAAAACATTGCTAAGGATTACAAAGTATTAGACAAAAAGCTGAAGACATTAGAGGGATGAGACATTTTCATCACTGTTGCTGATTAAAAGTAAGAGCTCCAAAAGTAAATAGCTGGTTAAGAAAATGGATTTCTGAAAACAAATATTTCTGAATCACAGCTTGAAATATAAGAATGGGGACTATTGGTCAGAATTGGAATAAACATACTTAGTACCAGTAAGCCTGTGCTTACCAGGAGATTTCTGAATCTGATCAAGATTTTAAACTGAATAGTATCAGAGAATCAGAGAGAGATTTAGAGCTGGAAGAAACCTCAAAGAACATCAAATCCAACCACCTTATTTTGTATATGAAGAAACTAAGGAACAGAGATGTTAAGTAACCTGCCCAAGGTCACACAAGTAGTAAGTGATTGAAGTAGAGATTTGAACCCAGGTTTTCCTGCCTCCACTTCCAATTCCAGCATTTTATCCTTTATGCCATGCTGTCTCCTAATAAGGAGGAGAAAGGAAGAAACTCTCTCTGTGTGTCTCTCTTTGTCTGTCTCTGTCTCTCTCTCTTTCTATCTCTCTATATGTATATCTAGATATCTATTCCAAGCCAGATACCACAGTGGAAGAACTCTAGCAGAGAAGATCAGTAATTCAAGAAGAGTTAGAAAAAAAATTGTCTCAGATGTCTATATACAAATTCATAAGGTAGGAGTAATACAAAAGATGAACTAGAGATCTGAAGAGAGAATTTAATTTCATTGATATCATTGCTAAGATGGTGCCAGTGACTATAACATGGCTATGAAATATATCAATACTCCAGTGTATCTATGAGCTCATCAATGTGAATAATCACGAAGATCACCACCCATCCTTAACACCCATCCAGCATGATTCTCATCCATCATGTCTATCCATAAATCTGCCAAAGTTCATATACTCAACCTGCCAAGGGATTTCCTCTTTTTTTTTTGTACTGACATTGAGTAAAAAATCAAAGGAATACATGGGTTGTCCATTATTTGCCCTTCATACTTTTGAAATAACAGAAATTGTATCCTTTGTTCAAAAGGAACTGAGTAAATTTAAGGGAAGATAGAATCTCCATATATATATTTAGAACATGTACTAATGTGAAAAAATTCAAGAACCAGAGTAGGTCAACAAAGTGAAGAAGTATTTAATTACTTTGTATTTATCTTGTTTATATTTATTCCATATATGCTTATACAGGGTGTTTCAAAAGTTTTAGTTCAGTTCTAAGCTTTAATTGTACTAAGACTTTTGGGATATCCCATATATATACTTGCCATCTTCCCCACTAGAATGTAAGCTTGCGAGGTAGGATTGCTTCATTCTTTGTGGTGGCATCCCCAACTCAGCAGAGTGCCTGGCACATAGTAGGTGCTCAGTAAATGTTTATTGATTCAGTGATTGAAGAAATAGATGGAATATTGTTATAGGAATATTACATAATATACTCAAGACCAAAGAAGGAAATACATGGGATGATCAGGAAATAGATTATAAATCAGTATTATGATGGCAATGGGGGACTTCAACTCTTTGGTCATTTACTGCAGCTTGCTCTCTGACAAAAACAGAGCAAATGATAAATGGTTGACTTTGCTTACTGGCAATTTCATTCTTATAAAAGTGAAGGAAGCAATTAGATGAGCTGCTATTCTGGACCTGATTCTGACCAAAAGATAGAACTGGTCACTGAAGTAGAAAAGATGAGAACTTTGGGAGGAAATGACCACTCTCTCTTAGAATTCATGATAGAAGAAAGACGGTATGGTCTCAAATGTCACCATAAGTTTTAGGAAAGTGGATTTAAGAGTTTGAAGAAAAGAAAAGCATGGAAACAGGGTCCTCTAGCCTGAAATTTTATGGGGGAAGTCAAGCTGAGGGGGATGGGAAGCTCTCAAAAGTGAAATTCTAATTACAGAAATACAAATAATTCTGATAGGGAAGAAAACAGGGCACTGTCTAGAAACAGTGCAGATAAACAAGGAACACATCAATGAATTCTGATTTTTAAAAATGTGTAGAAGATGAAAGCAGCTGATGATGAATACAGAAGAAAGGCATGGATCCATAAGAAGTATCAGGGTGCTAAAGCTCAGAAGAAGCTGAGCCTGGTAATGAATGCTAGAAACAAAGGACAGCAACCAGTGCATAAGACCAAGTTTAAATCCTGCCTCATATACTTACTAGCTGGGTGATCCTGAGTTGATTAAATTCTGTTTGCCTCAGATTCCTAATCTGTAAAATAGGGATTATAATAGCCCTGTCTCCCAGGGTTGTTGTGAAGATTAAATAAAATGTAAAGCACTTTGCAAACCTGAAAGTACTACAGAAATACTGGTTATTATTATTTTAGGAATATTGATGAAAATTAAGAGCAAAGAAGAAACAGGGCCACTCACGCTTTGGTATGTCTAGGATGATAATAATAGATGTGAGAAAGAAAGTGGAACAGCTCAACTCTGATTTTGCTTCTTTTTTTTTTTCTACCAAGGAGAATGATCTTCAGACCCAGGAAGGCAGAAAAGTGGTTCACAAGAAGTATAAAACCAAGGTAAATAAGGATATGGTAAGAGAATACCTACCTGCCCTCAGTGACATCAAGACATCAGGCCTAGACAAACAGTATCTCTGAAAACTGAAAGAAATTGTGAAGGTAATTACTGAACCTTTGAAATATCTTGGAGAACAAAAGGATGATGGGCCTTGAAATTAACAAATGTCGCCTTAATTTTCAAATAAGAGAAGAAATGGTGTTTGCAAACTATAGATTTTACTCAGATTCCTTGTCAACTCAATTCAATATTTATTAAACACTTACTAGATTCCAGGCACTGGGCTAAGCATTGGGGATACAAATGAGAAAAAGACAGAGCCTGCCCTCAAGGAGCGTACAACTGAATGGAAGAAGATGACACACAAAAGGAAGCTGAAAGGGGGGTGGGGAGTGGGGCATCAGATGATACCCAGTGTAAGGAGCATGTTGTTCCACAGAGTAGAAGCCAAGCAGAGCAGCCCGTGGAAAATGGAATTACCTGGAAGGTTGTGAGCCCTCTATAATGGAAGGTTTTGGAAGGAGTTTAGTGTTTCCCCACTCCAGCCCTCCAGTCAGAGGAGAGAGGCAACTGAAGGTGAATTAAGAAAAGAAAGTATCCGGACCTGATTCAGTTCATCATGGTGATGAGATTTCAGGTGATCTGCTTCTCCTGGAGGAAGTAAGGGGTGGGCATGTTGTTCTGTGGAGTAGAAGCCAAGGAGAGTCGCTGACGGAAAATGGTCAAATTCTAGAACACGTTATTAAAGGGATGATTTATGTGCATTGAGAAAGGAAAGCAGTGATTACTAAAAGCCAACTTGGCTTCATCAAAAGTTGGTCGTGCCAGAGTGAAGTAAACAGAACCAAGAAAACAACAGACACAGGAACTACAAGACTGTAAATGAAAAGAACAATAAAAGCTGAACACTTGGTAGTTGTCATCATCAATCTCGGCCCTCCGAGAAGAGATGAGGAAATTGAACTCTCTCCTTTACTGGAGAGGTGGGGGACTATAGGGAAATAGAGTTAGAGACAGAGTCAGGCAGAAAGACAGAGACAGGGAGAGAGATGGGGGAGAGAGAGTCAGTCTCTCCAGATATTACTTTTCCCTTCTTTCCATCAATTCTCTATATATCTTATACGGACCAAATTATTTACACATTGTCTCTTCTATTAGAATATAAGCTCCTTGAGGACAGAGATATGCTTTTACTCCTCTGTTTGAATCTCTAGTGCTGGTACTTAGCACAATGCCGGAGATATAGTAAGCACTTCATGCTTATTGGCTAATTGATTGAATGGAGTGTGACAGAAAATTAATCAAGGAAGAGTAAAATAAATGCACAGCAATAAGGGCCAGGTTGAAGTCAGATATAAAGCTATCTTTCTATCTATCTATCTATCCATCTATCTATCTATCTATCTATCTATCTATCTATCTATCTATCTATCTTTATATCCAATCTCAATATATATTTTACATATATAAATATACAATATATTTGTATGTGTATATAAACATACGTGTATACACACACCACACACACACGCACGCACAAATACCTCTTCCTCCTCACTCTACCATTTGCCCAGCCTCCCATGTTCAGAATCTGGGTGCTAATTTTGATTCTTCCCTCGCCCTTCCTGTTTACATACAATTAGCAACCAAGTCCTCCCAACCTACCTCTTTCACATACTCACCACTGTCCCCTTGTCTAGATTCCTCTTTGCCACCCACTTCTCCCTTCCTACCCCCCAAGCACAGGCCTCTTTTCTACTTGCCAGGATGACTCCATTAACCCTCCAAGAGATTTTCCTGACTCTTCTCCCTCTCTCACTCCAGACCATGCTTTATACATCCTCCTTTTCCATAATCTGGTCATGTCACTCCTTTGCATAAAGCTCTTTATTGGCCCCTAATTTCCTGCTATATCAAGTTCAAGTTCCTTTGTCTAGCAATCAAGGCCCTCTACAACCTGGTGTCAGTCTCCCTTTCTAGCCTTATCTTATACTACTGTCTTCCTTATGCCTTATGCTTCAACCAAACTGGGTGCTTTTGTGTCCCCTTTGTGCGTTCTTCATTGGCCTACCATTGTGTCTTTGATCACTGAATACCCTATGTCTGGATTTCCCCTCCCCCATTTTGGAAGCCTAGCCTTTCTTTATAGCCCAACTCAGACGCCACCTCCTTTTATTACTCTCAGTCTGCAATGATCATTCTCCCTTTGGAATTCTTCAGATGATCATTTCTTTATATCTCTTTATACCTCTCTAAGGCACTGATCATATATTTGCATTATTATTATTTGCCTCTGTTTCATCGCCCCCTACCGTACTGTCAACTTCATGAGGGCAAGGGCCATGTCTTATATAAACTTTGTATCTCCCCTCGTGCCTGGGACAGTGCTCTGCTCATAGGAAGTGCTCATGAGAGACAGGGGCTTTGTAGAAAGCTTTTATGTAGAGACAGGATCTCTTTCCTGGTTTCAGGTATAGTAGGGACCACTGTTTGAACCAAACCAGCAAAATTCCTGATATGTAACACTGGCTGAGCTATAGTGATGTTGCTTAAAACATCCAGACAGGCAGTAGAATTCCCATATTTCTAACCAACTACCAGTGAGAGAATTATGTGACTCTCTAGGTTGCATGCCTAAGGGTGGTCTGAATATAAGGAACTTCCCCAATTGGCTCATGGAAACCTCCATCCAGAGACAGTAATGTTGGAAGGTTCCCATATAGGCAGCCATTTTCGAGGGATTTTTGCCCAGGCTTCCCCCTGCAACTGGAAATATGAGTTCCCCCATTTGATCTTTATCACCTTCAATAAATGCTCTTTTTGCTACCATTGTGGTTCTCATTATCCTGGTGCTCTGATGGTTTGAACTCAGGGCCTTCTTAAGCAACAATATTTAATAAATATTTGTTGGATTGAATGGAAGCATTGAATGGGGGCTATAGACAATGAATTAAAGAAGTTCCTCAGTGGGAGACATTACTCAAGGCTGAGGCATTTAGTGAACGCCTCACAGGGAAGGCAGAACTCAATCCTAGAATAGCTAACATTTACTAAGGGCTCTAAGGTTCTTTCACTGAAGGAAAGGACTTAGATAAATAGAGCAGATCAGAATTCCAGTCAGTGGTTATGAAACCAGCAGAAGTGTGGAGGGAGGAATATGAATGAAGGATTCCGGCCAGGTAGGAGAGGGGAGAATGGTTTGGGGGGCAAGCGCGTCCTTGAACCCCCTTCAAATACCATTGTCTAGACAGCTGAGTGGCTGCATATTGTATATGCCAATTGGTTTCTGTCAGTACTCCCTATTTACAGAGACTGGCACTATTTTTGAGGCTATCTCTTATGCCAACAGTTGTCCAGATGCCTTTACTCAAAAAGGGTCAGCCCATTTCTGGCATGGCCATTCCAGAGCCGGTCGTCTGCCGATGGCTATCCTCACAGAGCATGCATACCAGAGGACACACTACGAATCTGTGGCCATTTTGCAGAATTGGCATAGCACCAGGGACTGCTGGGAGCTGGAAGACAACTGAGGTACCAGATGGCCCCAGGGAAACCCCATATTCAGCCAATGATTCTCACTAGCAATATAGAGCTGACAGTCACAGTCAAATCCTGCAACTTAGCAGATTTCTAGCACACTAGGAGCAGGGACGTGCTTAATAATTGAAAAAAGCAGTGAAACCACAGTGTGTGCATCTGCCACCCATCCCCTCTCTCCCCAAGAGCTCATCCCCCTGCCTGAATCTAACGCTACCTCTGCAAGCAGAGACATGTCTCATGAATAGTTCTGAGGTTGCAGTCTCAGAGCACTTACTCTCAGTGACAAACACCAGGCTATTATACTTTGCTTGTTATTATGGTGTTCAAAAAAAAAAAGCAATAAACCAATTGCTCTATCTCTGGGAGAGCCACTATCCTCCCAAGGAACCTGTGTTGCACACACACTGAGAGCAGTATGATGAGATATAAGTGTGAGGCCGATGATTGGCTTTGTTCGAGAGGGAATGAGATTTTCATCTCTGCTCAAAAACAAGAAGCGGTCAGAACACTAGATCATCTTGGTTGGCAAGATGAGATGGAATTGTAAAGCACTGCAGTGGAGTTTTAAAATGGAAAAAAAACCCAATATACATAAGTAAGTGTCAGTTGCACAACAACTCACAATTATATAGTACTTGAAGGTTTACAAAAATTTTTCTTTATGACGATCCCACAGAGGAAAGCAGTACAAGTGTTGGTCCCACTTTACAGAAGAGAACACCGAGACTTAAGTTAAGTGATTTGCCTGTGATCATACACCTAGTAAATATCAGGGTTGAGTTTCAAACCCAGACCTCCTGACTCCATAACTAATGTTCTATGAGACTACATGACCCTCTGGTCACTTTGGAAACTATACACTTATCCTAGAGATTCTGGTATTATTCATGGCATTTCCAGAACTCCTCTTTTGGAATCTCCTTCAGAAATTGTTTACAAGTCACACAAGAAAACCAGTCCCATTTTTTTTGTTGTAACACTTCATTTCTGGACCCAAAACATCATTTTCTACCTTGATAACCAGACATGTTCACATGATTTCAAATGATTTTTTTTGTCTATTTCCTAAAGTCAAATTTATCCTCAAAGGACAAAGATTTTCCATCACCAACGATACTGTTTTAAAAATGAATATAATTTGTGAAGGCATTTACAAAGGAGCAATTCCAAAAAACATTCTGAGCTTCCTTAAAATAAGCATATAGCCTCCCAAGGTGACTGCTTTAAAAGGACAACACTCATTTGGATAGATAAGTTCTGCTATGTTAGTTTAAAAAAACACCACGTTATTTCATAGTCCCTCCTCGTACACTCATTTGGGCAGGCAAATCAATAGGGTAAGGATAGAGAGAGGAGTGTTGCATAGAACAAGGGGTTGGGGGGGAGAGGGAGAGAGAGAGAGAGAGAGGAGAGAGAGAGAGAGAGAGAGAGAGAGAGAGAGAGAGAGAGAGAGAGAGAGAGACAGACAGACAGAGAGAAAGAAAGAAAAAATAATATTCAGTGAAAATGGTCCTTGAGGAAGCAGCAGGCCTAGTTTTCATAAGCAGCCTCAATTTTAGCTCCAAGCTCATCAGTGTGTTATTAAACCAAAGTGCTCTTATCCAAAGACACAAAAAAGAAACAGCATGCAACCCTGATGCTCTAGGGTACCCAAATGTATCTACTGCCTTTCAAATGTAGTTCCAAAATGCGTCCATTACTCACACTCTTAATGTTTTGTTAAATCAAATGTTCTAGCGCCGGGATGTTGCCTTTGCTCATGCTATCTCCCCCACCTGAATTAAACTCCCTTACCCATTTCCTCCTTGCCAATACAGATCCTGCTTTTCTTGCCAAGCTCAGTTCAAGATCTACCTCTTACACAAAGCTTTCCATTACTCTGTGTGTGTGTGTGTGTGTGTGTGTGTGTGTGTGTGTGTGTGTGTGTGTGTGAAAGCCATCCCTAGAACAGCTACCATTTACTAAGGGCTTGAAAGTTCCCATAGTGCTTTAAATGTGTTAGACCCTCATCACCTCATCCCTGGACTACTGAAATAGCTACTGGTCAGTCCACCTGCCTCAAGTCTCTACCTACTCCAATTCATCCTTCATTCAACAACCGAAGTAATTTTCCTACAATGCAGTTCTGAACATGTCATCCCTCTACTCGATAAATTCCAGTGACTTCTATTGCCTTCAGGAGCAGATATAACATGCATTGTTTGGCACTCAAAGCCATTCAAAACCCAGCCTGGTCTCTTTCCTTCTTCTCTTTCTTTTTATAACTCACTCCCCAATACGTATTCTTTGATCCAGTGACACTAGCCTCCTGGCTGTTCCACGAACAAGATACTACATCTCTCAGCTTCAGGCATGCTCTCTGGCTGTCCCCCATGCCGGGAATCCTTCCTCCACTCCAACGACTAGCCTCCCTGGCTTCCTTTAAGTCCAAACTAAAATCCTGCCTTCTACAGAAAGCCTTCCCTGAGCCCTCTTAATTCTACTTCTTTCCCTCTTTTAATTATTTCTTATTTTATTCTGTATATAGTGCTCTCTCTCTCTCTCAATATATATATGTATATATACATATATATGTATGTGTGTGTATGTATATATACATATACATACACACACATATTTTCTCTTGTTGTCTCCCTCATTAGATTGTAAGCTTCTTGAGTTCAGGGACTGTTATTTTGCCACGTTTTATATTTAGCACAGTGCCTAGCACATAGTAGGCACTCAATAAATGCTTGTTGATTGATTTGATTGAAATCTTGAAACAACCCTGTGAGATACCAAAGATAATATTATCCTCATTTTAAGAAGCTGAGTCTCAGACAGAAAGTATCTTTGTCATAGACATAGAGCTAGTGTCAGAGTCAACATTCAAACCCAAAGTCTAGCCCAGCACACTTTCTTCTACCTTGTTGGGACCTGAAGATTCTTGTTAAATTAGTTTATGTTTCATAAAATTTTAGAGCTAAAGGAGACATTTAGTTCAACCTCCTCATTTTTACAGATTAAGATCTGAAGACTCAGAGAGATTGCAGAACTTGACCAAGGTGATAGATCTGGGTTTAAATGCTGTTTTTACAACTTACTAACAATAAGACATTGAAATTTCAGTTTCCTCTTTTGTAACATGGTGCTAATAGTTGTCTTAGGAATCAATTAACCAACAAATATTTATTAAGCAGCCACTATGTGTCTGGCATTGTCTGAATCCATAACTAAACAGGAATCCCCTCTTCCACATTCCCAACAACTGATTGTCCAACCTCTGTTTGAAAAATTCTAGTGATGGAGAAGTCCCTCCCTCCCCAGACAGCCTACTTCACTTCTGAACTGTTCTAATTGATAGTTTTTCTTTGTATTAAACGTGCTTCTCTGCAACTTCTGTCCGCTCTTTCTGGTTCTGCCCTCTGAGAACAAACAATACCAGGCGTAAAATAAAAACTTCAAAAAATTCACCCAAACATCTGGGTGACATGTTTTAAATTTCAACATATTTGGCATTATGTAGTCAGAGCCTGGGTATGTATCAGTATCAACCAACACAACCATAAATAAATGCTTCAGAGTAAAAAGGAGCCAAAGAATGGGTTGAAATATGCCTAGTTATATAATATTGCTTTAATATTCTGATTTATCCATCTGGAACATATGAGATTTCTATTGATCCTGGAAAAAACCTCAGATATAGCATGCAATTAGCTCAGAAATAAAACTGGTATTACTGATGGCAAGTATCCTTCAGCTGTTACCGAGCAGAAGTCAGAAAAGCAGAGGGCTGAGGGCTGGTTTTGTGAGAGAGAATGTCAATTGTAATGCTTACAAATACAACAGGGCCCTTTTTTATGCTGAACTAAAATCTGCATCCGTGCAATGTTTCTCTTTTTAAGGTTTGCAAAAGACTTTTTCTCATAAGAACCCTGGGATATAGATGGTGCAAATATTATTCTCCCCTTTTTACAGACAGGGAAATTGAGGCACAATGAGGTTGACTTACCCAGGGTCAAACAGTATCAAGTGTCAAGAGCCAGGTTTTTTTAGCTTTGTGTCTGGTGTTCTTTTTACCATATTACACTGTCGTTCATCAGATATAAGATCAATTCTTTGGGGACCAATACTGATCTCTTCATGAGCCTTTTCTAGGCTGGTCATCCTCTTCCCCATCAATACAAATAAAATCTACAACGATGAGATTTAATAGGGAAACAATAAAGTCCACACTCTTGGTATTAGGCAATGCAGTGTTGAACTTGGAATCAGAAAAGCTCATGTTCAGATCCTGCCTCAGCCACTCATTCATTTCCCACCAACTTTGTACACCTCGGTCTGGACTCCATTGTGACTGCAAGAAATCTCATCATCAGGAAACTCATCATCCTGCAAAACTGTATCAACTATGGTAGCCCTCCATTAGACTCTGACCCATTAGAGGGTGAGCTCCTTGCAGACAGGGACTTAGCTTGCTTATTGACTGACTCATACCTCATCAGCTCCTTCAGTATCCTCTGCCCCTCTGCCTGGACAGCTAGAGGATAAAGCAAAGAATTCTTCCCAAAGCTTCTGTTTAAGGAAAGCTCCCAGGCCAACCATCTCTTCATTTCCCACCAGCTTGCACTCTTTTCTTCTAGACTCCTTCATGGTTCCATGACAGCATAAGCTCCCTAAAGTCAACGACTGTCTTTTTTGTATTTGTATCCAGTGCATAGCACATTGAAAGCCCTTAATAAAGGTTCTTGAAATGAGTGAGACACTTACTGGCTTCATAGCCCTGGGCAAGTCACTTAACTTCTCCCAACCTCAGTTTCTTCATCTGTAAAATGTTGATAATAGCACTTATCTCCCAGAGTTGTTGTGAGGATCAAGTAAGATAATATATGTAAAGGGTTTCACAAAGCTTAAAGTGTTATATAAGTGTTAGCTTTTGTAATCATCATCATTGTTATCATCAAATCTGTTTCACAAATAAAAGATGAGGAGGGATGTATAACTAGATGGCAGTTCTCTTGAAAAAAGATCTGGGGCCCTTTGATTCTGCAATAAGACTACCAAGTCTGTATCCCCCACCCCCCCAAAGAAAGGAAAAAGATCTATATGTAAAAAAAAATGTGTGTGTATAAATTCTTTTTGCAGTAGCAAAGAATTTGAAATTGAGAGGATATCAATCAGTTGCAGAACGACCAAACACGCAGTGGTATATAATTGTGATGGGGCACTATTGTGCTATAAGAAATGATCACGGGCAGCTAGGTGGCGCAGTGGATAGAGCACCGGTCCTGGAGGCAGGAGGACCTGAGTTCAAATGTGGCCTCAGATGCATAACACTCACTTAGCTGTGTGACTCTGGGCAAGTCACTTAACCCCAATTGCCTCACCAAAAAAAAAAAAAAAAGAAAGAAAGAAAAGAAAAGAGAAAAAAAAAAAAGAAGAAAAAAAAAAAGAAGAAAAAGAAAAGAAAAAGAAAAGAAAAAAAGAAAAGAAAAGAAAAGAAAAGAAAAGAAAAGAAAAGAAAAGAAAAGAAAAGAAAAGAAAAGAAAAGAAAAGAAAAGAAATGATCATCAGAAGGGTTTCAGAAAATCCTGGAAAGACATATATGAGCTGATGCAAAGCAAAGTGAGCAGAACCAGGAGAACATTGTACATAATAGCAGTACATGTTGATCAACTGTGAATGACTTAAATGCTCTCAGCAACACAAAAATACAAACAATTTGCAGTGCTTCTTAAACTGTGGATTGCAACCCCATATGGGGTCATATGACTGAATATGGAGGTCATGAAAAATTTGGCAACAGTAAAAGGTTTCTGAAAATGCAATGACCAAAAATTAATTAAAAATCAAACATGTAATGAATCTGAGGTGTTTTGGGCAGCCCATGTTGCATCATGTAAATTTACTGCAGCCTTGGTTTTGAACACAAAGAAGCCTGCTGAAACTGAAAAAGGGTCGCCAGTGGAAAAAGTTTAAGAAGCCCTGTGAGAAGGACCTATGATGAAAAATGCTATCCACCTCCAAAGGAAGAACTGGTGGCAGTCTGAATGCAGATTGAAGTGTAGTTATTTTACTTTCTTTATTTTTCTTGTTTGTTTTTTTTTTTAATTTTTGGTCTGTGTTTTCTTTCACAACATGACTAATATGGAAATATATTTTGTGACTGCATAGGTGTAATCTTTATCTAATTGCTTACCTTCTCAATGAGGGGGCAGGGGAGGAAGGGTGGGAGAGAATTTGGAACTCAAAAAAATTATTTAAAAAGGTTAAAATTGTTTTTATATGTATTTGGAGGAAAATAAAATATTAAAATTTTAAAAAAGAAAAAAATCTGGGAGTTTCAGAAAACGGTAAACTCAAGATGAATCAATAATGAGATAGAAAAGTCCAAAAAGCCAATATAATCTTATCCTGTACTGACAGAAGCATAGAGAGAAGTACCCTTAGAGGGTCATGTTCACTTCTGGGTCCTACAGTTTGGGAAGGACATCAGTCATTTGTAGAGGGCCCAGAAAAGGGTGAACGGGGTGTACCTCAAGTTCATGCCATGAGGATCAGTTTAAGGAACTGGGGATATTTATAGCCTGGAGAAGAAAAAATGGGGAGGGGTGGGAAAATAGGGTTAGAGACTTGACAGCTGTCTTTAAATATATGAAAGATATCATCTGTCTGCTTGGCTCCAAAGGGGAAAACCAGTAACAGTGGCTGGAAACTGCAGAGAGGTAGATTTTAGCTTGTTGTAAGAAAAAAAATTCTAAGAATTAGAAATGTACCCACTTCAACCCCTCCCCCTTTTCCTTCTGAGATTATTTTCCTTCTACCCTGTGTATGTCTTGTATGTACATTTTGTTTTTGTTCAATCACTTCAATCACGTCCAACTCCTCATGACCCCGTTCAGGATTTTCTTGGCAAAGATACTGGAGTAGTTTGCCATTTCCTTCTCCAGCTCATTTCACAGATAAGGGACTAATGCAAACAGGATTAAGTGACTTGTCCAGGGTCACACAGCTAGTAAGTGTCTGAGGCTGGATTTGAACTCAGAAAGATGAGTCTTCTTGATTCCAAGCCCACTACTCTATCCACTGTACCACCTAGTTGCCCTTTTGTATGTATATAGTTGTCTGCACTTGTCTTTCTCATTAGAATATGACCTTCTTGAGGGCAGGGACAGCATTTTGCCTTTCTTTGTTTTAGCACAATGCCTGGTACATTGTAAGTGTTTAATAAATGTTTGTGATTGACTCTCCAAATGTGAAATAAGCTACCTCAGAAGGTAATGAAAAATCTCTAGATTGGACACTTTCAAATGGAGGCTGGATGACCACTTTATGGTCATAGAGGTTGTTCTCAGTGACAACCAAGAGTCCCACCAGAATCTTGACTATGCTGCAATAGGTGAGCTTTCACCTTATATTGCCTGCAGCTAGGCTTCTACACTTCCTGCCCATCTTCTCACCATGTATTTGCAGGCCAGCATCCTTTTTCCCTTCCCAACCGAAACTTGGTTTCTGCCCCTTGGAACTACAGACTCTCAGAAGTGAACTTCCACCTTACCATGCACAGATCTAGGTTTCTGCTTTACCAACATCTGCATACCACATCCCACTGCTTGTGTTCCCACATCTTTCTAGCTCCCATTTATGTGCTGACTTCTCCCATTAGGACGTTTTTCAAGAAGAATACTTGAGGGCAGAGACTGTCTTGCTTGCTTATATTTGTAACCCCAGGACTTAGCAAGCACCTCTATCTCTTTCTTTCTTTCTCTTTCTTTCCTTCCTTCCTTCTTTCCTTCTCTCTCTCTCTCTCTCTCTCTCTCTCTCTCTCTCTCTCTCTCTCTCTCTCTCTCTCTGATGGCCTCTGGTAATCACATAAGTCATAGGGAAAATAAAACTTGATTTGCAAAAAGTCTATATATGTTCAGCTTCCTAGGAGCACAACTATTGTGTAAGGCAAGGGACAAGATTCAATGGGATTTCATTCAACCTGCTATTGCACTGGATGTGGCAGGTACAACCCAAAGAATAATTTCCTCCTTCGCAGGTTGCTGTGGCTATGTCCTACTCAGAGCAAAGCCTATTAAGATTTAAAGATTAGGGGCATTAAAGAGCTGTGAATAGTGGTGAATCTCCTAATCAATATTTTTCTGGTCGTTGATAAGCAGTGATAACTTATTCGATCACCAAAGTTCAAGGGAAAGGCAGGGACAACTGGGAGAAATTTACCTCCTAAAATACCTACCAAAAAATTTACAGTGCTTCTTTCTCCCTCTGAGTCTGTCCCTCTCTGTCTCCTTTTTGTGGACTCCTTTCACCCTCACTTTGGGCTTCTTTTCACTCTCCATCTACTGTTCTCTCCCTTTCCAAGTCTCTCTTTTCTAGCTGCCATATTTAATCAGGTTCAAATTCAATTCTACAAATACTTATTAAGCATCTACTACATGCAAGGGACTATGATAGCAACTGCAGACATATAGACAAAAAGGAAGTCTATGTCCTCCAAGAACCTAGAACATTCAACAATAGCCGATATTTTTTAAAAGGCTTTCAAGTTTGCAAAGTGCTTTACACACATTATCTCATTTGATCTTAAAACCACATCATAAGATTGGAGGGGATGTGGGAAAAATGGGACACTAATGCACTCTTGTTGGAGTTATGAACTGATCCAACCATTCTGGAGAGCAATTTGGAACTATGGCCAAAGGGCTATAAAACTGTGCATACCCTTTGATCCGGCAATATCACTGCTAAGTCTATATTCCAAAGACATTAAAAAAAAAAAAAAGGAAAAGGACCTATTTGTACAAAAAAAAATTTATAGCAACTCTTTTTGTGGCGGCTACGAATTGGAAATTGAAGGGATGCTCATCAATTGGGGAATGGCTAAACAAGCTGTGGTATATGATTGTAATGAAATATCATTGTGCTGTATGAAATGACAAGCAGGATGATTTCAGAAAAACCTGGAAAGACTTACATGAACTGATGCAAAGTGAAGTGAACCGAACCAGGAGAACATTTTACACAGTAATGGCAATATTGTTTGATGAAGAACTGTGAATGACTTAGCTTCTCAGCAATACAATGATCGAAGACAATCTCAAAGGACTAATGATGAAGCATACTATCCCCTCCAGAGAAAGAACTGATATTGTTTGAATACAGACTGAAGCACGCTATTTTTTCACTTCCTTTCTTTCATTTGTTTTCTTTTATTCAAGTCTTCTCATACAAAATAACTAATATGGAAATGTTTTACATGATTTCACATATATAACCTATATGTGTTAAGATTGCTTACTGTCTCAGGGAGGGGGGAGGAGAGGGAGGGATAGAATAAACATGTAACTGGGGAAAAATAAAATATACAAAAAAAAAAGAAACAAGGAGGCTTACAGGGAAAACAGGGCATCCTGTTCATCTCACATTGGTAAATACCTAGGGGAATCCAAAAAAGATAAAGTTTTGTATTTAATTTTATCTTGTTTTTATCTTCTGTATTGTCCAATTCCTTTCTTAGGATATACTGAGATCTGAACATATAGTCTTGTTTCAGTGGGTTTTTTCTCCCATCTTTTTTGAGACTGATAAATATCCTAAAACATATAAGTAAATTGGAAATTTGTACTCACACACACACCATAAGGTGAGTATTCTAGACATTATAGACATTATCTCCATCTTAAATATTAAGAAACTGAGGCCCAGATAAATTAAATGTGACCCATGGTCACACAGCTAAGAAGTATCAGAGGCAAAATCTGAACACAGGTATTTCTGATTCCAAGTCCAGTACTCTGTTATGCTGCATACTGTCCCTCATGTACACAGATAAATAAAAAGTGATAGTAATACTCAAAGGAGAGAACATTTATAACGGAGGGGACTCAGGAAGACTTTGAGTAGGTGATAAGCCTTGAAGGAAGCTAAGAAGACAGAAAGAAGAGCAAAGATGAGGAGGGAGTACATTGCAGGTATAGGAGAAAGTTATTGTAAAAACATGGAGCTGGGAGATGGAGATATCAACTTTAGAGAACAGTTATTAGGTCACTTTCACTGGAATATAGAGTATGGGAGGTGAGTAATAGGAAATATGTCCAGAAAGATAGCTTGGAGCTAGATTTTGGATGACTTTAAGGGTCAAGATGGGAAGTTTGTAATTTACCCTAGAGACAATGCAGAGCCACTGAAAATTTTTGGTCAAAGAGTAATGTGGATAGATCTGTGCTTTAGAAAAACCTTTTTTTTTTCCAGCTATATGATGGTTGGGAAGAGATTAGAATCAGGGGGACCAATTAGAAAGCTGTTGAAATAGTTCAGGTGAAAGGTGATGAGGGCCTGTACTAGAGTGTTGATTGCATCAATGGGGAGAACTGGTAATAAAGATGTTATGCAGGGAGAGGCACCACGACTTGGCAAGTGATTGGATAAAGGAGATGCAGAAAAGTAAGAATATAGATTGATTCCAAAGTGAGTGGCTGGAAAAAATGATGGTGCTCTCAATATAAACTGAGAAGTTTGGAGGAGGGGAAGGATTGTTTCTGGTGGGGATGGTGAAGATAATCAGTTCTGTTTATCTATTAATAATTCTGTTAACAAATACATTGAATTTGAAATACCGATGGGACATCCAAACGGAGATGTTCAGCAGACAGCTAGAAATTGAGCCTTGCAAATCAGGAGGAAGATTAGGTCTTGATACACAGATTTGAGAGTCACCTGCATAGAGGTGAGAATTAAACTGCAAGTTTATAAGGTCACCAAAAGAAAGACTGTATATAGAGAGGAAAGCACAAGACAAAGCCTTGGGGACATCTATACTTAGAGGGAGAGAGAGAAAGGTTATAAGGTACAAAATGCTGTATGCATGAAAATAATTTCAAACATCACAAAAGAGAGACAGAGAATATATTTCTAGACCCAAAGCGATACACATCCCACTAATTACCCATTGGTAATTTGGTCAACATAAAAAGTGCTTCAGCAAGCAAGGCATAGTAGTGGTCAGACACGTAGGAGGAGAACCAAGAGAGAGCAACAGCATGAAACCTTTAAAAAAAAAAGTCATCAAATTTAGCAATTAAGAAAGCATTGGTAACCTTGCAGAGTCTAGTTCTAGTTGAACGGTCCGGTTAGAAGTAGGAAATGAGGAAGGAAGAGTAATGAATATAGATTTTTTTTCTTATTTGTCTGTGAAAAGGAAAAGAGATTGAAGACTATAACTGGAGGGTATGGTAGGGTCAAGTGAAATGTCTTTTTAAGGATGGAGGAGAGCTGGGTATGCTCCCCCTTGTCCTCTCTCAGAACCCGTCTTGGTTGGCTGGACATGAGGAAGACTCACTATCACTGGGCGGGGGGGGGTCTCCTCCTTAATTTCACCTCCCTGTCAGCCAGTTACCCACAACCCATCACAGTTGCCTGATTGCTCAAATGGCTTGGATGAGCTGTGAATCACTAATTCTATTCCTTCTGGTGAGATGGAGGACCACATGGTTTTACCAACTGCCCTACCATTGCTTCCTGAAGTCTTTGAGGCCTGCCATTATCCTTACCTCTATTCCCTCTGGACTTCTTGCACTATAATATGTCCAAGTGATTTAACGAAAGGATTCCTGGGTCTTGTACCTACCTCTCACTGTATTCTTAGGATTCTGGGGCTTTTCCATCCTCCCTGCAACTGAACTTCTTTTTTAAAAAAATTTTATTGATATTTTTTATTTTTATATTGTATCCCTGTATCCCTCCCTTTCCCTCTCCCAGACAGTTATCTCATATAATAAAGAATATTTTTAAAAGAAAAAGAAAAGGGAGAAAACCATCAGAATATCAACCAATACTTCAAAAACATCTAAAATATATGCACTGCCTACCTCTACAAAGAAATAGGGGGGGAAGTATCTTCTCATATTTCTTTTATTATAGCTTACTCTTTTAAATTTTGCATTTTTTATTATTTTGTGGTTGGTGTTCTTTCCATTACCTCATTGTCATTTAGTCATTTTGTTGTTTTTTGTTTTTAGTGAGGCAAATGGGGTTAAGTGACTTGCCTAGGGTCACGCAGCTATTAAGTGTCAAGTGTCTGGTCTGAGGTCAAATATGAACTCAGGTCCTCCTGACTCCAGGCCTAGTGCTCTATCCACTGTGCCACCTAGCTGCCCCCATTTATTTATTTTGTATAGTGTTTTATTGATCCTGTCTACTATATTCTATATCCATTCATGTAACTTCCCATACTTCTCTGCATTCATCCAGTTCATTATTTTTTATTGCCCAGTAATTTTTCATTATGTTCATGTACCATGATTTGTGTAGCCATTCTCCAAACAATGTGCATCTACTTTGTTTCCAATTCTTTGCTACCACAAAAAAGTGTTGCTGTAAATGTTTTAGTGTATATGAGGATTTTCTTTTTGTCAACAACCTCCTTAGGATGTATGCCTACAGCGGAATCTGTGGGTAAAAAGATGCTGACATTTTAGTCACTTTGTTTACATGATTCTAAATTGCTTTAGAAAATGTCGTATTGTTTCACAGCTTAACCACCAAAGCAATCCCAACATTGACTATTCCCATCTTTCGTTATCTTTGCCAAACTTCAGGGTTGTTATGATTTGCATTTCTCTTTCTAAGTGTTTGGTGCATTCTTTCATATGGTTGCTAATGGTTTGCAATTCTTTTGATGATTATTTATTCATATCCTTTGATCATTTGCCACACAATTGCCCAATAGGGAAATGGCTTTTGGTCATACACATACATGATATATATGTTGTTTAATCATTTTCAGTCATATCTGACTCTTCATGACCCCTTTTGGGTTTTTCTTGGCAAAAATATTGGAGTGGTTTGCCATTTCTTTTTCCAGCTCATTTTAAAGATGAGGAGACTGAAATAAACAGAGTTAAGTGACTTACCCAGGGTCACACAGCTAAAAAGTGCCTGAGGCCAGATTTGAACTCAGTTGTTCCTGACTCCAGGCCCTGTACTCTAACTCTTTGCCACCTAGCTGCCCCCTTATATTTAGATATACATGTACATATGCATATACATACATATACATATACGTATACATATACATATACATATACATATACATATACATATACATATACATATACATATACATACACATACACATACACATACACATACACATACACATACACATACACATACACATACACATACACATACATATACATATACATATACATATACATATACATATACATATATGTGTGCATTACTTATCTATATATTTTGAATACCAAACTTTTACCAGAGAAATATTATACAAACATTTTTTTCCCATATCATCATCTCCTTTCTTAAACTAAATACACTAATTTGTTTATGCAGAAATGTTTTAATTTCATGTAATCAAAATGATCTTCTTTTTTAATTGTCTGTGTGCCTTATTTTGTTAAGAATATATTTCTGACCAAAACCTGGAAAGACTTACATGAACTGGTGCAAAGTGAAATAAGCAGATCCAGGAGAACATTGTTCACAATAACAGCAACATTGCGTGATGATCAACTATTAATAACTTAGCTCTTCTAAGTAATACAACAATCCAAGCCAATTTCAAAGGACTCAAGATGGAAAATGCTATCCACCTCCAGAGAAAGAACTGATGTAGTCCGAATGCAGATCGAAGCGTGTTCTTTTCACTTTCTTTATTTTTTTCATGATTCTTTCCTTTTGGTCTGTTTCTTCTCTCACAACATGACTCATATGGAAATATGTTTTACATGATTGCACATGCATAACCTTTATCAAATTGCTTACAATTATAGGGAGGGGGAAGGAGAGAGAAAAAAAAATGTGAAACTCAAATTTTTTTAAAAACTAATGTTAAAAATTGTCTTTACATGTTATTGGAAAAAATAAAATACTATTTATAAAGAGAAGAAAAATATCTCTTACCCATAACGAACATTCTTTTATGTGCTGTCTCCCTCAACTAGAGTGCATGCTGCTTGAAAGTAGGATTGCCTAGTTTTTTCTATTTGTATTCCTAGTGTTTCACACATTACTTGGCACATAGTAAGCACTAAAATACTTTTTCATTTATTTCATTCATTATCAGAAGCAGGAAAGGAGTTAGGAGATAAAGAGAAATCCAAAGGGTGGGGAAGTAAGGAGGTAGGGAGGTAAGGGAGTGGGAAGGGAAGATCCCAGATAAAATAGAAGGCCATGGGATCAATCAATTAATAAACATTTACTAAGCATCTACTAAGTGCCTACTAGGACAGCTAGGAGGCACTGTGCTGGTCCTGGAGTCAGGAAGACCTGAGTCCAAATCCAGCTTCAGACACTTACTAGCTGTGTGACTGTGGGCAAGTCACTTACCCCTGTTTGCCTCAGTTTCCTCATCTGTAAAGTAAACTGGAGAAAGAAATGGCAAACCACACCAGTATGTTTGCCAAGGAAAATCTCAAATGAGCTCACAAAGAACTAGACACAACTGAAATAACTGAACAAGTGCCAGGCTGTGCTAAGTGCTGGGATACAAAAAGAAGCAAAAGACAATCCTAGCCTCAATGAGCTTACAGTCTAATGGAGGAGACAACATATATACAAAGCGAGATGTCAACAGGATAAGTGGGAAATAGTTAACAAAGGAAAGACAGTAGAATTAAGAAAGATTTGGAAAGGCTTCTTGTAAAAGATGGGATTTTAATCAGGACTTAAAGGAAGCCAGAGAAGTCAGTAGGAAGAGTTGACCAGGGAGAGTATTCCAGGTGACGCCTGATCAAAAGCACTAGTGACTTCAGCAAGAAAAAGGGACTCCTCTTTAGAAACTAGAGCAAAAGAGATGGGAATACAGGGTTTTGAGGGGTAGAATGAGGAGAAGAGAGAAGTTCTATGGATTTTTTGTCGGTATTATCTCACGCATCCACTTTTCTTACCATTCCCACTCCTACTTCCCAACTCCACCAACTTATGCTAGTCATTTAAGCTCTCTTGGCCTCAGTTTCTTCATCTGTAAAATGAGGGGTTTACGGGGCAGCTAGGTGGCACAGTGGATAGAGCGCTGGCCCTGAAGTCAGGAGGATCTGAGTTCAAATCCAGCCTCAGACCAAATACTTGACACTTACTAGCTGTGTGACCCTGGGCAAGTCACTTAACCCCAATTGCCTAACCAAAAAAAAAAAAATAAAATAAAAATAAAATGAGGGGTTTATGTTCCAGAAAACACTTTGAAATTATACTGGAAAAAGTCCATACACCCAAAAATCCAACTCTAAGCATATACCTATAAGAAAGTCAAAGAGAGAAAGGTCCCATATATACCAAAGTGTTCATAGTTGCACTTTTTGTGGTAGCAAAAAACTAGAAACAAAATGAATAGATTCCCATCAATTAGGAATGGCTGAACAAATTATGGTATATGAATGTAATGCAATATTATTGTGCTGCAAGAAATTGTTATGATAAGGAATTCAGAGACCCATAGGTAGGTCTGTATGAATTGTTGGAGAGCAACATAAGGAGAACCAGGAAAACAGCATACACAATGACTATAAAAAAAATAACTGAAAAGAATACTAAAAGAAAACCAATTCAAATGACCAATGTTGTTCTTCAAGAGCAGACAATGAAATACACCATTCTCTTTGTGTTGGATAGGTGGAGAGCTGCCAGTACAGAATGTTGCGTACGCGATGAAGACCCATTTTCTGTGTCTGTTGGTTTTGGTTGGCTGTTTGTTGAAAGGGAGGACTTGTGGCTGGGGTGGGCATATCCGAAATGACTGTGATGTCAAAACAAATTTTGTTTTGAATGAGGGTTGTTTAAGCTAAATGATCTCTAAGTTCCTAAGCAGCTCAAAATTCTATGATTCTGCAGTTGTTTATTTCAAGTCATTATCACTTTAACAGACTCTTAACTGGTGTGCTTGTCTCTGGTTTCTATTCCTTCCAACCCATCCTACATACTGCTATCAAATTAATCTTCCTCAAACCGCTTCTTAATCTTCTTGAATATCAGTCTTCCTAATAGATGTGACTCCCCAGATAAAAACTTTCAGTGGCTCCCTACTGCCTTAAAGATAACGTCCAAGTCAAGGCTGTCATTCAAGACCTTCCATGATACAGTCAGTGTTCATATATATTATAGCACTGGCTTGGGGAGGGGGCCTGGCATTGAAATTGTCAGTGTCAAGAAATGGAGGAAGGTCAATAATAGGCATAAGGAAGCAGGAAAAAGGTGACAAAAAGACCCAGACAGAAGCTAAATTTATGCCAGACATGTAGGCCTGACTCTTTCAGGAAAGGAGAAGTTGATATAGAAGCTGATAGCAGAACTGTAGAATAAACACTGAAATAAAACTGCTTAGCAGATAGATGTAACATGTTTTTACAATGCTTCACAGTTTATAAAGCATTTTGTTCCCTGTGAACCTACGAGGTAAGTGTTCTCCCTCTCTTCTACAAATGAGAAAACCAAGATCGAGAGGTTAAATCAAGTGGGCTGCTTGTGGCCCACCAAAGGATTTTGGGCAGCCCTTGAAAAGTGTAGGGTTGCCACTGTGCACTCTCCTGTTTGTCACGTGCCCCGTGGCAACCAAACATTGTCAGTCTGTCTCTGATCTAACCTATCTGCAACCCGAAAAAGTTTATAAGTTCTGCAAGTCTGGGTTAAATGATTTCTCCAGATTCATGGGGTGGCTAGGTTGTGTGATAGTATATAGAGCACTAGGCCTGACTCAGGAAAGGCTCATCTTGCTGAGTTCAAATCCTGCCTCCAACATTTACTAGCTGTGTGACCCTGGGCAAGTCACTTAACCCTGTTACCTCAGTTTCCTCATCTGTAAAAAAAAAAAAGTGAGCTGGAGAAGGAAAGGCAAACCGCTCCAGTATCTTTGCCAAAAAAAAAAAACACCAAAAAACAAAACAACTCAAATGGGGTCATGAAGAGTCAGTCACGACTGAAATAACTGAGCAACTGGAGTTATGAGATTGGTGAATGGCAGAGCCAGGATTTGAATGCAGGACTCTTGAATCCAAATCCAGTTATTTTCCCACTAACTTTTCTGTGCCTTTGGAGAGGAAGTGTGATGCTGTGGACAGAATACTTGAAGGCAGAAGATCTGAGTTCCAACCCTGGCTCTGTCACTGATTATCAATGTGATTTTGGGCAATTCACTTAATGTCTTTGGGCATCAGTATCTTCATCTGTAAAATGAGACAGAGTGGAGACCAGATGATCTATAAGGTCCCTTCCCACTCTAAATCTATAAGTCTCACTTCACCCAACTATAAAATAGGAATAATAATTCTTGTACTACCTACCTTGAAGGGTTGTAAGGAAAATGTATCATAAACCTTAAAATACCATGGAAACATGAGTTCTCCTCATCTTCGTCATCACCATTATCTAGGGGACAGCTAGGTGGTACAGTGGGTAGAGCACTAGGTTTGGAATTGAGAAGACTCATCTTCATGAATTCAAATCTGACCTCAGACACTTACCAGCCATGTGACCTTGGGCAAGTCACTTAACTCTGTTTGCCTCAGTTTCCTGATCTGTCAAATGGCCTGGAGAGGAACATGGCAAATCACTTCAGTATTTTGCCAAGCAAATCTCAAAGTGGGGTCATGTAGAGTCAAAGATGGCTGAAACAACCCAACAACAACGAAGTTGTCTGTCAGGAACAAAGGGGGTTCTGGGTGGTAGTTAGTCATAAAAAAATACTATCCATTTTTGTGGTGGCAAAGAATTGGAAATTGAGAGGATGTCCATCAATTGGGGAATGGCTGAACAATTTGGTACATGGAGGACCTGAGCTCAAATTTGGCCTCAGACCAAACACTTGACATTTTCTAGCTGTGTGACCCTGGGCAAGTCACTTAACCCCAAATGCCTTTAAAAAAAAAAAAAAAGATAAACAGGCTGCTTTCAGAAAAACCTGGAAAGACTTGTATGGTCTGATGTTGAGTGAAGTGAGCAGAACCAAGAGAATGTTGTACACAGTAATAGCCACATTGTACAATGACTGATATTGATAGACTTAACCCTTCCCAGAAATACGAGTATCTAAGATATCTCCAAAGGCCTCATGATGGAAAATGCTATCCACACCCAAAGAAAGAACTATGGAGTTTGAATGCAGATTGAAGCATACTATTTGTTATTTTCTTTTCCTTTGGCTGAGTTTTGTTTCCTCTTTCTGGTGATTCCTCCTGTTGATTCTAATTCTTACTTACAACATCACTAATGTGAAAATATGTTTAATAAAAAAAAAACACTATCCAAAGAGACTTAGTTCTGAATTTCTAACTGGCTGCCTGATATCGCCACCTGCATTTCACACCTGAAGCTTGGAAACCAAACTCATTATTTTTCTCCCCAAACTACACCTCTACTAATGTTCCTATTTCTGTAAATTTCATCACCATTCAACTAATCATCTATGCTGGAAACCTTTATGCATCCTTGACTATCTCTACTCTGCCTTTCTCCCAGCATTCAATCTCACACATAATAGGATTAGGTGAAATGACCTCTAGGGTCCCTGTGTGTTCCAGTATTTTATAATTTTATGTCATATCAAAGATGAGCCTCCTTGGCAAAGAAACAGAAGCAAAGTAAGAATTGAGCAGCAATTCCTTCTCTCTGTTATTAGTTATCGTCGTCCCATCTAACCAAGCACAGAGGCCTTTCCCTTCTTTGCTCTTCCTTTTTCTTTCTATAGAGCGTTTAAAAATCCCTTTTGTTCACTTTGGCTTCAGCCTCACCAACTTCAGATCATTCTGAGCTTTAGCACTTCTAATATTATTTTTAGTGACTATGTCATGCTCATATTCGTCCTCTGGAATTCCATTCTTGAGGATGTTCTATCCCTCCTAGGCCAACTTCCTCCGCAGAATTTCAGTCCATGAGATACTACTTCATTTTCCTCTGAACCTTTTAAAAATTTGCTTTCCCAACATTTAGGGTACGTGTAGACTAGACTTGAATTTCTTCTCTATAACAAATTCAAGGAAGGAGAGGTTACTGCATCTCAAGGTTCCCATGATTTCTGTCCTAGCACACAGGTCTTCCCATTAATAAGAATCAGATCTGGAGAAGAATTTCTCTTCTTTGGTTCCTCTGCATCTTGAAAGATGGAATTATCACTAAGGCAAGTCAGAAGTTATTAGCTGCTCTGCTTCTAGCACATGTGAATGTGGACATGAACATACACACACACAAAGAGTAAGCTTCAGGAGAAAAAAATAATAATAATGGCTAGCATTTATGTAGCACTTTAAGCTTTGCAAAGTGTTTTACATATATTATCTTATTTGAGCCTCACTCCAACTCTATGTGCTAGGTGTTATTATTATTCCCATTTAGGTGTTATTTATCATCCCCATGGGGAAACTGAGGCAAAGAGAGATTAAGTGACTTCCCCAGTGCTTCACAGCTGGGAAGTCTCTGAGGCAGAATTCATACTCTGTCTACTGTGCCACCTCATGATCTCTGCCTGGATAATTGAAGTTCTCCGTCACTGCTTTTGCACCAGGCTTGTGATTTGCTTCCCACTCATTTATTTCCTCTTTCTCGTCATGGGATTTGTAGCATATTCCAATAACAAAATCATTTCTGGTGCTGCCTCCATTGACCTTCATTTTCGGTCATGCTCTGTCCCACCTCTTGTTACTTGGATCTCCTTCCATGAGTAAACCTTCTTAATAGTCCCTCCCTCTTTCAGCTATCCTATTTCTTCTGACTAAGATATACCTTTCCTAAGCCAGAAACCAGTCATGGGCTTCATCCCACCAAATGTCAGTGACCCCATTGAGGTTCAGAGGCCTCCTTGTAGTTGAACTTTTTTTTTTAGTTGAATTTCTTATACCTCATGTTTCTTGCTTAAATTTTTAGCATTTGTGGAGAGACCTTTGAGGCCCTGAGTTTTACCAATGGTTCCTTTTCTCCATCAAAAATGGATGTGAAATATTTCACCAAAATGAACAGTACAACTTTGTGTGAACGGATGTCTATTCTTTTTATTAGCTAGCCAACGTTCTGTTAACACCCTGTAAAGGTGGGCTGTGCTTTCCAGAGTTAACTGGTAACCCAAGTGGGGGAGGAGGCCTCACCAATGTTGTCCTGCAGTTCCCTTGCTCCTGCAGCACCGTCCTGTTTGAATTGCTGAGCTTGACCCTACTGCTGGTTCCCAGGCAACCCCTCTAATCTGTTTTGTTGTCTTTGTTTTGGCAACCTGACTCAGACACCTCTCTCTCTGGTTCTGACCTTATCTCAGCCTCACTCTACAGCTCCCTATACCTGTCTCCATACCTCTGAACCTGGCTTCATGACCTGACCTTAATGACTGATTACACACGTATAACTTCCCCCACTATTTTATTGGTTGTTTGTAGTACCCTGATTGTGATTAACCTAGCTGTGTTGATTTAGCAGGAAAAGGCTTAGTTTCCTGCCACTTAGATATCTTGTTATTCATGCCAAAAATGAAAGGGTAAAGCATGGGTAGGGAACCTGTGTCCTTGAGGCCACATGTGGCCTTCTAGGTCCTTAGGTGTGGCCTTTTAACTAAGTCCAAGTTTTACAGAACAAATCCTTTTATTAAGGGGATTTGTTCTGTGAAGTTTGAATTGAATCAAAGGGCCTCACTTGAGGAGCTAGAGGGCCACATGCAGCCTCAAGGTCATAGGTTCCCCACCCCTGGATAGCATCTAGTCAATAAGCATTTATTAGGCACCAGCTATATGCCATGGAGTATACAAAGTGCTAGGAATACAAAGGTAAAAAAAATCATTCCTGCTCTCAAGGAGCTTATGGACTAATAGGCAAGGTTGTAATATAGGACCAATATTAGATTATCAGGAAGCAACGTAGAGGTCATCTCATCCAACCCCCTAACTTCACAGTTGAAAAATCCGAAGGAAGCCTAAGGAGGTTAAAACGTTAGTACCATGAAACCATTTCCTGGACCATGAATCCTGCCATGAGCCACACTTTGAAAATCTTCTTCATGGACTATTTGCTCCTAACAAACTGACCTCCTAGCTGTTTCCCCATGTACTACAGTTCATCTTCCCCTTCGTTGGGTGCCTTTGAACAAATGTTCCCTTCCCCCCATGTCTGGAATGTCCTCTCTCCTCATCTCCACCTCATGGAATCACTGGCTTCCCTTCAAAGCATGGCTTCAATGCCATCTCCTACCTGAAGCCTTTTCTGATCTGCCTCAAAGTCATTATCACAATTTCTTTTGTTGGAATTGTTTTGTAGGTAGTCTGTATTGACTTGCATGTAATCTTGCAGTGGAATATAAGCTTGTTGAGGGCAGAGATTGTTTCATTTCTGTCATTGTGTCACCAGTGACTCATATGGTGACTTTCACATATTAGGAACTTGAATAAATGTTTATTGAATTGAATTGAACCACTGAATTTCATCATCCCATGTGGGGACTCCCTCCACTCCTGTGGCTACTGTGGCCAAAAAATTCATCAGCCGACAGCCAACTGAGCCCCTCTATAATCCATTCAGCTGGCATTCTAATAGAATGTAAACTCCTTGAGGACAGGGGCTGTTTCATTTTGTCTTTGTATCCCACAGTGCTTAGCACCTAGTAATCACTTAACATATGCTTTCAATTGATTGATTAACTGAGACAAGTCCATTGATAGGTCCGCACTAGAAGCCTTTACAGCTTGGTAGGCCCCATCAAATTTTTTGCTTTACTAACATAGTCCTCAATGCCCAGAGTGACCTCCATGCCAGAATGAGGCATCAAAGGACTTAGGTGAAGATTCATATGAAGAAAAAGTAAAAGGCTTTTTTAAAAAAAGTTAATGTTGATTTTCAAGTCACACATGGTTAACTGAGATGCAAAGTTCAGAAGATAATTCAGTTAAAAAGCCAAACAAGATGAGGAGTTGAAAGGTTTTAAGTTTCTTTAAGTTATTAAATTCCCAGGAAAATGATGCCTCAATATCTACATAGTGTATTACTTTTCATATCCCCATATTCCTATCTAGAACAGCATTTCTCCCCAACAGGAGCAGGAGAAGTGGAAATTCTGCCCTGACTCTAGCACGTTCTCATTATTTTTTTCTGCTTTTCATCTTTACCTATGGAGATCAGAAACAGCTGAGTAACTGAGGTTATTAGTGAGAGGGTTAGCTCAGTCTCCTACTGCTGTCCCTTTGCACAGGCCTGGAAATGCCTCACCTCCTTTCCTTCATTTCTTAGAATCTCTAACTTCCTTCTGGGTTCTGATCATGTGCCATCTCCTATGGGAAGACTTTCCCATCTCCTTAGTCATTAAGGCTCTCTCCTTCCTCTTTAAATCATATATGTATATGTATACATACATACATACATATATAATACACACATACATACACATGGTGCATGTATGTATATATACATGCACAAATTATATATAAGCACACACATATGTGTATTGTATGTATATACACACACACAAATACCACACACAAAGGTCAGAAGGTGGGGGAACCAAACAACCGTATTTTATTCCCTCCGTAGAATATAAGCATCTTGAGTACAGAAACCGTTTCTGTTGGTTTGACTTTGTATCTATCCCCAAGGTAAAATGTAGCATCTCACTTATAGAAGGTACTTAATTAATCCTTGTCAGATTGGATTGGACTGAGTTGGATTGGATTTAGTGCATTTAGCCTAAAGGAATAATCATGCCTAGATTCAGCGTTTCATGAACTCTTCAGAGTCTCTAGTAATCTAACAAGGGATAACTGCAGAGTTAAGAACTAACTGGGAGTCAGTTCTTTAAGCTCCCCTTAGCTGCTGGGAATCTAGCCTTATAAAAGGGCCCTGAAGAGCAGATGTGAGGGGAGCAGTCTCCCACTTCTGATACAGTCTCAGAGGGTTCAGTGAACAACTTTGCCCATAGATGGGCAGAGATCACAACATCTGTGCCTCTTCTAAACTTAAAAGGGTGAACTCAGCCTATGCTTTCCCTGAATCATCAATTGTTTTTAAAAGCTTGAAATGAGGGGGAGTCTGGGATGAGGAACCAAAATAGGGAGAGGCCCCTGAGAAGCAAGAAGTGAGAAAACACAATGGTTCTAAAGAGGCTACTCCTAAGATCATGTGGGTCTTTCCAGCTTGTATTGTTTTACTTCCCAATTTATCATTCTTCAAACCTCTCGATCACCATCTGTTTCTGCTACTACCTAATACTGAGGAAAAGAGCGAAAGATTAACTCAACCATTTGCTCTTGATTCAAAGGCTATGTAAATCCTTAACTTCCACTAGGTTGGGGAAAACCCCCGAAACAACCTCACATAAACCACATCAGCAACAGCAACTCACGGGGAATCATAGATCCAACACTAGAAGGTACTTCAGAAGCTATCTAGTCCATTTTACAGATGAGGAAATAGTTGAGGTCTAGAGAGGATAAGTGGCTTGATTACACACATGAGCCGTAAGTAGAAGAGTCATGATTCAAAGCTAGTTCCTCCAATTCAAAATCCATCTAGTTTTCTACTGTACCACATAGCACTACTGAAAACGTACATACCCTAGTTAACAGCCACCTACTTGATGACTCTACTTACCATTTCAAAAGGGCTAAGAGGACCAGGACCAGAGCCACTGTCACCATGGTGCCATTCACTTCCAATTTGAAGAATTCCAGGAATTCCATTGTTCCTCGACCTCAGCAGAAAAGAGATCATAGATGGGTTGTTGTTGGAGGCTGGGAGACAGGCAGGTTGTAGACCCCCCTAAAGAAAAGAGTGCCTCAAAGTTCTCTCAACAGTTACCAGAATGGCAGTCTGCCATCAAGGCGGAAACAGACAAGACTACGTCAAGCCAGCTTTGTTCCAAGATGTGGCGTCAGAATGTCTCCCTCCTTCTAAAGAGGAAGGAAGGGGAGGGAAAAGAAAGGGTTTCAGTGAAGGCAATGAATCAGCATCTCTCTCTATTCAGCATCTCTTGATGACTGTCCTGTAAGTAAATATTTACATAGCTCTTCTGGGAGGCAGCCACAACACAATACCCGCATCTATAGACCATAGTCATGAATGCCTAGACTGGTAGGTGACAAGCAACAGGAAGGGTCCTGAGGTGCTCCCCAATAGCCTGGCAGAATTGTGTGACAGTTATAGGCTCTGTATTGCTGATGAATAGCTTTGGAGGTGTGTAGGAATTCTTGTAATACTCTCTTTGTCGGTCCATTGCACTACTTTGGTTCTAGGAAGTATGAAGACAGTAGCACACCAGTCTGGCTCGTACTGGCTTGACAAAGCCAATTGTTAAATGTTCAAGGGGAGCATTTATACTTTGGAAATTGGCAAATGCTACAAATCAGGGCTTGACTTATTATATTATTGACTGTTTAGACTTAAGAAAGTGATAGGGGGAGGGCAGAGCCAAGATGGCGGAGTGAAAGCAGTGACTTGCTTGAGCTCTCCCGCAAACCCCTCCAAATACTCTTAAAAAATGGCTTTAAACAAATTCTGAAGCAGTAGAACCCACAAAAAGACAGAGTGAAATAAATTTCCAGCCCAAGACAACCTGGATGATTGATCAGAAAGCTGTGTTGCGCCGGGCTGGGAGCGCAGCGCAGCATGGCGTGGGCACGCAGGCCACAGCAAACCTGGAGCAGGCCTCAGAAGACTGAATCGCGGGCAGCTGTGCCTTTTTCCAGACTCCTCAATCCACCAATGCCAAAGACAACTTAGAAGGTCAGTGGGAAAAGTCTGTTTCTGTCGGTGCTGAGAAAGGAAGGTGGGGTTTCAGCTCCATTCCCCAAGAGTGTGGCGCTGGGGGGTGCAGCTGCTTCCCAAGCTTCCGGCCCACAGACTGAGGGGGAATCCAGTGGCTGATCAGAGAGGGATGCAGGGATCTCTTTGCCAGTGCTGAGGCAGGAATCTCTTGCTTTGCCCGTGTGTGGATCTGGGTCACAGTTCTGGGGGCAGTGCTGGGGTGAGGAGGAGCTGGCGGTGGAGCTTGTAGTGGCTGTGGAGAGGCCCTCCTCACAGTTACAGGACAGAAAGGAGTACTTGTGTCACAGGCCAGGAAAGGAGTAAACACCTCCCCTTATCATACCACCTTGGAAGAACTGAAAATTTACAGGTCCCTACAAGTATCTCTGAAAACAGCTGTACAAACCCCTGAAGCTTGGGACAGTACATTCTCCACATTGGAAGCAGACTCTACCTTAACAAAGAGTTTAAAACTCAAGTAATTGGCTGGATCATGAGCAAGCAGCGCAAAAAGAGTCAGACTATATTATCTTACTTTGGTGAAAAAGAAGATCAAAATATACAACCAGAAGAAGACAACAAAGTCAAAGCTCCTACATCCAAAGCCTCCAAGAAAAATATGAATCAGTCCCAGGCCTTGGAAGAGCTCAAAAGGGATTTTGAGAAGCAAGTAAGGGAAGTAGAGGAAAAACTGGGAAGAGAAATGAGAGTGATGCAAGAAAATCATGAAAAACAAGTCAACAGCTTGCTAAAGGAGACCCAAAAAAATACTGAAGAAAATAACACCTTAAAAAAGCCTAACCCAAATGGCAAAAGAGGTCCAAAAAGCCAATGAGGAGAAAATGCCCTAAAAAGAAAAATTGGCCAAATGGAAAAGGAAGTCCAAAAGATTACTGAAGAAAATACTTCCTTAAAAATTAGAATAGAGCAATTGGAAGATAGTGACTTTATGAGAAATCAAGACACTGTAAAACAAATCCAAAAGAATGAAAAATTAGAAAAAATGTGAAATATCTCATTGGAAAAACAACTGACCTGGAAAATAGATCCAGGAGAGAGAATTTAAAAATTATTGGACTATCTGAAAGCCATGATCAAAAAAGAGCCTAGACATCATCTTTCAAGAAATTATCAAGGAAAACTGCCCTGATATAGTAGAACCAGAGGGCAAAATAGAAATTGAAAGAATCCACAGATCTCCTCCTGAAAGAGATCCCCAAAGGAAAACTCCTAGGAATATTATAGCCAAATTCCAGAGTTCCCAGGTCAAGGAGAAAATATTACAAGCTGCCAGAAGGAAACAATTCAAGTACTGTGGAAACACAATCAGGATAACACAAGATTTAGCAGCTTCTACATTAAAGGACTGCAGGGCATGGAATATAATATTCCGGAGGGCAAAGGAGATAGGATTACAACCAAGAATCACCTACCCAGCAAAACTGAGTATAATCCTTCAGGGGAAAAAATGGTCATTCAGTGAAATAGAGGACTTTCAAGCATTCTGATGAAAAGACCAGAGCTGAAAGAAAATTTGACTTTCAAATACAGGACTCAAGTGGAACATGAAGAGGTAAACAGGAAAGAGAAATCATAAGAGACTTATTAAGATTGAACTGTTTACATTCCTGCATGGAAAGATGATATTTATAACTCATGAGACCTTTGTCAGTATTAGGGTAGTTGGAGGAAAAAAATTATATGTATGTATATAGATAGATAGATAGAGGGCACAGGGTGAGTTGAAGATTAAGGGGTCATATCTGGAGAATAAAATTAAGGGATGAGAGAGGATTATACTCGGAGAAGAAGAAAGGGAGAGGTAGAATGGGGTAAATTATCTCACAAAAAAAACAGAAAAGAAAAGTCTCTTACAGTGGAGGGGAAACGGGGGAAGGTGAGAGGGAATGAATGAATCTTATTCTCATAGGATTTGGCTTAAGGAGGGAATAACATACACATTCAATTGGGTATGGAAGTCTGTCTTACCCTACAGAAAATAGGGGGAGAAGGGGACAAGAGAACAGGGGATGATAGAGAGGAGGGCAGATTGGGAAAGGGGGTAATCAGAAGTAAATACTTCTGAGGAGGGATAGGGTCAAAAGAAAGAATAGAATAAATGGGAGGGCAGGATAGGATTAAGGAAAATAGAGTTAGTTTTTCACAACATGTCTACTATGGACGTGTTTTGCATAACTGCACATGTACAACCTATATTGAGTTGCTTGCCTTTTCAATGAGGGTGGGTGGGGAGGGAGGAAGACAGAAAATTTGAAACCTAAAGTTTCAAAAACATATGTTTTTTAAAAAATGTTTTCACATGCTACTGGGAAATAAGAAATATAGGAAATGGGGTACAGAAGTCTGTCCTGCCCTATAGGAAAATAGAAGGGGAAGGGGATAAGAGAAGGGGAGAGAGAGAGAAGAGAGGACAGACTAGGGGAAGGGATATTCAGAATTCATGACATCTTGGGGTGGGGGGAGGGGGGAAATGGGGTGAAAATTTGGAACTCAAAAACTTGTGGAAGTGAATGTTGAAAACTAAAAATAAACAAATTTATATTAAAAAAAAGAAAGAAAGAAAGTGATAGGGAAGACATTAACAGTGTAGATTAAATTTAAAGGCATGTTGTGCATGCATTTCTCCTCCCCCTTGGCCAGAGCTGGTTGTCAAACATTTACCAGCACTCACCTGGTCCAAGGTCACTTGCAGGTGGTCATAAGATTTAGAAATGCTAGGTACCTTGAAAGCCACTCATTTTACAGGTGAGAAACTGAGTCACTGAGAGTGGAAGGGACTTGCCCAAGATCACATGAAGGCTGAGTAGACAAGTTGGGATCCAAACCCAGATGTCCCAGTTCTAAACTGAGTCCTTTATCCACTTCACCATGCTGGAGTTTATCAATGATCATCTCCATGGCTTTGGTGATGGTCTTGATCTGAGCCAGAAGCTTCTCAGGAGTCTAAAAACATATCCGCAGGCCGTAAGTTCTTGCATTCTTGGACGTGGCTATATAGGGTAGATTGATCAATATTGGACTTATCACCTGACCCCTAGCTTTCCTCCATTTGTGATGGGGAAAGAAGTCATGAAGATACCACCACTGTGAGATGACCAATGATGGCAGCAGGAGCATTTATTCACTCAAATGTTTAAGTAACTACTATATGCAGAGCACTGTTCCATGTGCTAGGACATCCCAAAGCAAGATTGTGAACCAGGAGAAATTTGTCTTAAGCGCTCCTCACCATCCCTTTTAACACAGCTCCCTGTCTGCTGTGAATAGCCCTACTCCTAGGTGCCCAGAGCCTTTGTGCTATCCCTTAGCTGCCTGGGGCCCCTCACCCATTGTGGCAACTCAGCTTGAACCTGCCTTTTCCATACGAAGTTCCATGCAGGAGGCCTTTCTGACTCCCCATCGTCCCTAAATCTGCACCTGCCTCCCTGCATTCCTTCCCCTCAGGGCCCTGCTTATTGCTCAGTAACAAGAAAGTAATCTGATAAAACTAATTTGTACCACACCAATGGAAACTGATGGGTTAATATGTCATCTTTCATGCAGCACATGTGCAGTTTCTGGAACCACAATGCCTTAACCTAAACAAGTGACTGTGATGGTGAGAATTCCAGGCTCTATGGTGAGCTGGTGGTGGGAATAATCATAATGTCACAAATCCAGGAGGAACCTTAGTTCAACCTAGATACACTCTAGGATCAGGGATGCAGAACCTGCAGCCTCAAGGCCACATGTGGCCCTCTAGGCCCTCAAGTGAGGCCCTTTGACTGAATCCAAACTTCACAACAAATCCTAGGGGATTCAGTCAAACGGCCACACTTGAGGGCCTAGACGGCCACATGTGGCCTTGAGGCCACAGGTTTCCCACCCCTACCCAGGTAATGTGGTTTGCCTAATGTCACACAACTAGTGAGTGGCTCAATCTGGACCAGAACCCAGGTTTCCCAAGTCCTAGTTCCTTGCTCTTTGAAGTATATCACAATACCTTTTTGACTTGGGGTGGGGAAAAGGAGGAAGGCTTTTTATTTTCAGATCAAATCATGAAGTATCCTTCCACTTCACTAGGTCAGCCTTGATCATGGAATAGCCTTAGGATCTTGGTGAACTTATAGGGAAGGCAGATTTTCTTAGTAGCTGTGGGAGCTCAGAGGCATTAATGTTGTTGAATGGTTGTTCAGATCAATGAAAACAATTTTGAGGTCCTGATACCATTCTCCACCCTTTTTCTGTATCTAAGGCAGGGGAAAGATAATGTCCATCGTACTGCAGTTTAAGACCTCATTATTATTCTGGGAATGTCTGTTCGCTCTTGAACATCAATCCAGTGTACTTGTGGCCAGGAGTTCACCAGTGATGCATGGAAATACCATGATGTTTACCAGTCAATTTTTTTAACTTCTTGCAAACAAAAAATGATAGTGGGATCTTTGAAATTTTATAGTTATTTTCTCAATGTTTCTCATTGCAAGAAAAAAGCCTTTTGGAATATCTCATCAGGGGTAACATTAGGACCAGAACTGTCATTAGGGACTGGTTTCTTCTTCCCTTTCCAACCCTCAGCTCCGAGAGTCTATCCTCTTATAGGCCTAGGTAGTTAGGATAGAGACAGTCTTAGATCCTTATACCTCATGCATCAATCCACAAAGCAGCGCTCAGCACCAACACAGAACCTGCTAATGGTTCATTTCATTAACATAAGACTAGCCCCTAAAGACTCAGGTCTCCACTAGCTATGCAGACCAGCAGGCTCTTACAATAGGACCAAAGGTGTGCTGGAGGGAGCCAGCCATTCAAGAACCCATGGCTAAATTTTTAGTGAGAACACTTATACCTCAAAAATTGGCAAACTACAAACCAGGGCTTGAGTCATTGTTTCATTGAACGTGCAGACTTAAGAAAGTGATAGAGAAAATGTTAGTAATGTAGATTTAACTTCCAAGTGTGTCCTGCTTAAGCCAGTTGTTACACATTTACCAGCACTCCCCTGAATAGGACCCTGCTTTCTGGGGAACAGAAAGGACATGTTGACCTAGCTCCAGGCCACTGACTGTAGTCCTTGACCAACGACTTGGTAATTCAGATTTCCCTCCACAAGGTAAGAGAAGGCAGTTCACCCATGGCTGAAAAATAAACTTGTCTCGTAAAAGGCAAATTCCACCAAATAACAAAGACCAGACTCTTGCTGAGATAATAGGTTCACTGAAGGGACGAGCAACAATGAATGGGAAGCTGGCTTTTCTAAACATGGGTCATCTTGTTGGGCGTTATCACTAGATAGGGCCCCAAGACAAGCAGCCCTGCCTACGAGGTGCTCAGCGATCAGAGTTGTGGCTACCTGTGTAGACCAGGCTTCAGTGCCATGAATAGTTTGGAGAATAGCCTATTGTTCTCTAAAGCCAGGTAAACTGGCAGAGTGGGGCCTTTATCCCCCCATTATATCTCAGACAGCAGTAGTAACTTCTTCAAAGATTTCAGCAGATACCAAAAGTCTTCTCATCTCAGTGGATTTTCGATTATTTAAAGGGCTTCACCTTCCACCATGAGGCATAGAGGAAATCCTCCCAATTTATGGGTTTGCAATCTAAGGTTTGAAAGGATTATGGCAGATTCCACCAGCCCATGGTCATGAGGTTTGCTTTATAAACTCCTTAAAGCACAAGGTCACTAGGCCAAATGTGGAATAGGATAGGAGTGGCTAATGGGTGGGTACACACTGTTTTACTTTCTTGTGCCCTTGTCAAGATTTGAGAATGGCTATTCCTCTGGTCATTAGGGTGATGACACCTAGAGAAGGCAGGGGGTCTGTCTGGGGTTGCTAGTTCAGTTATGCAGTGTGCAGAGATCAGATGTGCATCATGCTGGCATCTGTCAGGATGTAGTTAGGATCCCTCAGAAATGCCATGTCAATTTGACCTCTACCTATGAAAGCTATTCTGAAAATTATCTTCAAGGAAAGCTACTCATCAACTGAATGTCCACCAAACGAAAATTGTTCAGGCTATATAGTGTTAAAATATGATAAAAACTAGATGCTGGCATCTCAAATTTTCATGTCTAGCAATATTCTTTTGTTAAGAGGACCTTAATGTTTATGAGCCCTTTTTCTGCCCTCATCCACATGTGTCAGTAGACCATTATCCGCCCCTTCCTTGGTAGCATTCTCTGACATGGCCAGGACCTGTAGGCAACATGCCATAATAATTATGGGTGTGCAAGATGTAGGCCAAGAAATGTACATGCCTTATGCCCTCTTAATTGCCCTCGCTGGGGGAAAGCATTGCAAAAGAGTACAAATACATAGTAGAAACTGAGACCAGCACAACTGCACCATCTTACTCCTTTTCTCTCTCCTTACATTTCCTTGCTATCTGACAACAGTGGTGAAGATCAATCTAGTATCCAAACTAACAATGGAAACCCTCATAATCTTTGCTTTTCAGTGCTGGCTATATGGAAAAAATGCCTGCGTTTTCCTTGGAGATACTGATTTAGCTGTTGCCTTCCCACCCCTGTAGCCTGGCTGCCCTGTCTTCTCTTTTGTGTTACCAAGGACTAATTTGGAAGGCTGCAAACTCTGATCTCTACCCCCTTTAACTAAGTCTTCTCAGGCCAATGTAGTTTCTTCAGTTTAGACTAGTGTCTTCTTGTCTGGCTCAAATCAGGAGAAGGGAAAAGAGAAGAGGAGGGCACATGTATTCTAATTTGGGTCTCCTAGGACAGAAGGAGAGGAGAGAAAGGGGCAGAGGGAAGAATAGATACATGCAGGGGTCTCCCTGCTCCAACCCCTGCCTCTCTCAGTATGAATTTTTTAGCCAATGTGATGAAACAAAGATAAGACAGGTGATACTATGTAGGAAATCAATATTTGTATACAGTTATCCCTTCCGTATCACAATTTTCCCCATCATGGTTTCCATATATCATGGGTTGGCATAAGAAATTAAATGGGAATTTTGGGGGAATTTTGCCAAAGCTGTAGATGACACGTAAAGGCCAACAGATGACACAGAAAAAGTCTAGAAACTCAGAAATGCATAATATATATGTACAGTGTTATATAATATCAGCCCAAATATTACAATAAGGTACTGTATACCATACCATAAAAGAAAAAGAAAAAATTCAGACTTCTTCTCTGGTACAAAGGGAGGGCCAAAATTTGGGTCCTCCCCAAAGTGAGAGGGTCCATTTTATTAAGATATGAGTACCACCTCTACAAAATTCCCCTCTATCTCTCCCAGCTCCACCTCTTGGACTTGCCATGGAGATCTGCATCAGTGCATAAACAATCTTCGGGGGCATATAAAAGATTGCTTTGATAGTCCATCTGTACATCTTTTGGCATCTTGCTATTGATAATTTAAGCAGCTAGTTCTGCAGGTCAAGCAACAGACTCTAACAAGTTTCAAAAACATTAGTATTGCTTAGTAACCTTTTGATCTGTAATTCTCCTCAAAGTATTTCTTGTTTTAAAAGCTAAAAGTGCTAAACATTGAGGGCTGTCTGGAGATGACAATTTAGAGAGCCATCCACCCATTATTTAAATTGGTACTTAAAGCTCTCTTCTCCAACACATCTGCTGAGATGTTTTTTCAATAGCTCCTTGCAAGTATCCTCATTCTTTAGGTATTTAATGCTTAAATATCACTTGAAGATGAAGTCATTTTATTACTGTGGGCACGCAGCATATGAGAGAGTGGTCAGGGCAGCCCTTGTCACTATGCATCTCCAGCGACCTGCTCCTCCGTTCAATCCTGATACCCACCGGTGGCACAATTGATGAGAGGTTCCTGCCTAGACCTTGGCTGCACCCCGTCATCTTACTCTGGCTCACTCATTGGGTGGAAGATGGCATTGATGGTTGTTTGGCCTTCACTAAGCAAAAGCAGGCCATGACTGTTAATTAAATAGCTCTTATATCAATTGGAGCTGTCCAAAACTAGAATGGGCTGTCTCAGAATCAGATTTAGATCTGGAAGGGACCTTAGAGATAATCTAATGTCTGAGGGCAGATATTAGAGTTTGCCTGGCACATCGTGGACAATGATGATGTTTGTTGATTGATTTTCCAAGAGACTTAGTATTTCTATCTGTGCTATCGATCTGAAGAGTATTTTTTAAAAAGATATTTTCTATTACCATTTTTATAGTATCCCGGAACTCTCTGATACAATGATTCCTTGGTTGGTATTGGATAGGTACTTTTGCTTGGGCACTCTATGACCCATCGGGTGTGGTGAGTTTGGATTTTGATAAAGCAGGGTTTTCTAAGTCCTATCCTATAGGATGTTTCCACATTAGTCTTCCTCAGACTCTATTATCACATCGCTCCATGTTCAAATATCTTAAATGGCTCCCCATTTCCTATATTCCAATGCCTCTTTCCTGTGACATCATTTCTATTTCCTATGACATCATGGTTAAACTTCTCAAGGCCCTCCACAACTGGGACCCAAATAAGATAATGTATGTAAAGTGCTACAAATCTCAAAGTACAACATAAGTGTCAGTTATGATGTAGAATATTCCTATTTCCGGTAAATACTGCTAATCAGGTTAGCCTCCTCACTGCTGCGCAAGGCCCTCTGGGCCTTCACTAATGTTATTTCTCTTCCTTGGGATGCCCTCCTTTTTCCTTATAGCTATGGCAATCAAGTCCTTAAGCTTGCAAAGCCTCTCCTTCTCAGAATGTTTTTAAACACATAAAATAAAACAACTAGAATTACAAAGGAAACCAGTCAGACTGAAATGCAGTTTTCAAAATATTAGGAAAAACAAAAAACAAGTTCCCAGACCCTAAGAACACATGCTTTAAAAGCTCAATTGTCTAGGCATCCACCTAAAAGTCAATCAATTCCTTCTGCCTGCAATTCAGCTGCCTGCCACCAGATGGTAGTTGTGCTATTTAGGTTATGTGGTTGATAAGTCACCATAAACAAATGAAATCTATCAGATTTACACCCATGATCCAAGCAATTGGTTGCTTTAAAAAAATAAATCTCCATATTAAAATAAAACAGCAATCAAACTAGACTCTCTAAGGCAGTTATAGGAAATGATAAGGCAAAAATTTAACATATATTTAACATATATTTATTTATTTCTCTATCTTGTTCAGATGTGTCTGACTCATTACCCTGTGGAATATATTACGCCAATACTGTCCACAGGGTTTTCTTGGCAAGATTCCGGAGTGGTTCACTATTTACTTCTCCAGTGGATTAAGGCAAATAGAGGTTAAGTGATCTATTCACAGCAGTCACACAGCTAGTAAGTGGCTAGGGTCAGATTGGAACTCAAGTCTTCCTGACGCCAGGCCCAGCACCCGGCTATTCCAACAGCTCCATCTAATAAACTACAATGTGCCAATCTGAGTGGTATGCTGAAGAAGATGTAAAAATAATTAACGTATAATCTCTTCTCCCCAGAAGGTTGGCATATAATTGGTTAAGAAAAGATCCATATTTTGAGAAACAAATAACTGAAATACAAAGCTAGAGTTAAAAAGAATCGGTCCTGCACCGATTCTTTTCTTAAAATTCTATTAATTCTACTTAACACAGCCTAAGGCTCCGACTTGGACAGAACTGGCCCTTTTGGATTAGAAATCTCTAGAGGGAGAGATTCTTGTGGCAAGCATGAGTCTCATCATTAAAAATATCTGTGCCTGTTGCTAGGTTGATTGCCTTTAATTGGCTTACACACCTCATCGAGGAGAGGCATACAAGTTGCCTCTTCACTTGTCTGAGTCTCTGGAGCTCAGGTAATTCCCTAGCCTTCTGGTGTTCCACAGAAAGAGGGGACTGCAGCCTCCTGCTGCAGTCCGCCGTGCTCTTGTTGTAACTAACCTAAAACCCCAAAGTTAATATGTTCTCTTTCATCATATTCCATTAGCAAGGTCAGCCCTGAATCTCTCTGTTGTTGTTATTTTTCAGTTGTGTCTGACTCTTTGTGACCCATTTGGAGTTTTCTTGGCAAAGATGCTGGAGTGGTTTGAGATTTCCTTTTCCAGCTCATTTTACACATAAGGAAACTGAGGCAAACAAGGTTAAGTGACTTGCCCAGGGTCATACAGCTAGTAAGTGTCTGAGGCTGGATTTGTACTCAGGAAGATGACTCTTCTTGTTTCCAGGCCAAGCAGAGGCTTCTTAAAGAAAACCTTTGCTTTTCAACATCATAAATATAATCAAATATAACTCATGCAGCATTTGAATAGTCAGAATAGTACAATCTTCTCACACTGACTTTCACTCCATTCCCACCTCCTCGGTGAATTCCTTAACTACTCCAGACCTTACTAATCTCCTTCTGTAAACATTAACATAACCTCTGGCATATTACATACAATTTTGCATTTAATTGTGTACTGTAGTTTTGTTTATTTTTCCATTTATATTAATTTTTTTCCCCTCTCCAAGAACACTGTAATCTCCTTGAGGACAGGTCCCATATCTTAAACTTTTTCTACAGTGTATATAGCACATAGTAGGCCTTCAGTAAATACTTGAAAGAATGATTGCATTGGAATGAGGAAAATCTGATGGTTATATTTTTTTATGCCTTGAAGGGAAACTTTAACTTTTTTTTATCATCAGTGAAAATGTATTGGGTGCTGAAGATACATAGAAGTTTAAAAAAAAATCTCTGAACTTACTTAGAATTTCACTGAGGAGATATAATTCTAAAAACCAAAATAGTAGCTGAGAATTCTTCTAGTTGAAGCAAATTCAATTGATAGGTAAGGTAAGAGTGTCCCAGAGAGAGATTTCAAAGCATTAAAGAAAGATTCCAGGATGCTCCCCACCCCAACTATGGATGGAGACCCTAGGACCTCATTGCTAGAGAGACTCCTGTCTAGGGCAGGGATCCTACCTCAGACAGGATGCCCTGATATTTCTTTTGATCTCTGGATACAAGCGAGGGGCACAACAGTGGAAGAAGGTAAGGCCTAAGAGAGGTGTGCTATACCAATGGGACCCTAGTAACAGAAACCCTGGGTCAGACGAGGGGAGGTTACACAGCACAAGGTGGATGGAAGACTGTAACGTTGAGGGACAGCATGCTGGGGAATCTATTGGACCTCAAGGAACTTCTCTAGTTCTTAACTCATTTACAAACCTAACATGGCTGAACTTCTCTTAGCCCCATAACTGGGGGGGGGGGCGCTAGGTGGCAAAGCAGAAAGTCTGTACTTGGAGTCAGAAAAACTAGAGTTCTAATCCTGCCTCAGATACTACATGACCCTGCAGTAAGTATCTTAACCTATCCTTACCTTAGTTTCCCCATCTGTAAAATGGGGATAAATATAGCCCTTACCTCATAGGGTTCTTGTGAGGATCAAATAAGAAAACATGTAAAGCATTTTGCAAACCTTAAAGGGACATATAAATGCTAACTATTTTTATCACCAGACTCAGGTAACCACCTTTGCCAAGATCTGCATGTTTGTTTGTTTGTTTTTTAAATAACTCACTCAAGTGCCCTAGAACCTTATAGTGATTTTCCCCCCTACATTCTGCCACTATAATTTATGATAAGAAAAAAGAAAACAATACAGTATGTAAAAAGACAATTTCCCTAACAAATGAAATCACAAGTCTGATGATCCCTATTCCTACACTTTCCCTGAGAGGTAAAATGATGGCTGTTTCCTCACAAGAACATGTATACAAAAATTTAAGTAATAATACCAGATGACATTAGTTATGTACCAAATGGTTGGTACAGACAGTAAGTGCTATGAAATCATAGAATCAGAAGGGATCTTGATGGCCATCTAATCTAATCACTATTAAATGAGAATTCTCTCTAAAACAACTCATCAGATGGTCACTCAGCCTTAAAACACAGAGGTGTTAAAGAAAAGAATAGAAAAGGAAAGAAAAGAAAAGGAAAGAAAAGAAAGCCTCTAGTGAGTGTAGAAGCCAATACTTCCTAAGGCAGCCTATCCCACTTTTGAACGTTTCTAATTGTTGACAAGTTGTGGTTTTTCTCCCTGACATCAAATCAAAATATGCCCCTTTCTAACTTTCACCCAATGTATCTAGTTTTCCCTCTGGGGCTAGGTAGAACAAATGGTATCCCTTTCCCACATTAAAATCTTTCAAATATTTGAAGACAGCTATCTTGTGCCTCCAAGGATTTCTCTTCTCCAGACCAACCATTTCCAGTCCTTTCAACCAACTTCTATACCCTCCTTTGGTCCTTCTCTTTCTCCTCCTCCTCTTCCTCTATTCGGGTATTAGCAGTAGAAATACAAAGGGAGAGATATTCCTATGTAAGAATCAACAGATGTGGTGAATGTTTGGATATATGAATGAGATGGGAAGAGAGTAGTTAAGGAAAATTTCAACATTTCAAGCCATGGTAACTGGGAAAAAAGATGGTGCTGTTAACAAAAATGAGGAAATCCAGGGTAAAACCTACTCTGGGGAAAGGTAAGTTTTAATTTACCTTTGAAGTATTTCTTTCCTGCCTACCTCAGCAACAACTCCATTGGGAAGAGAAAGGGGAGATTGGAGGTACATACTTGTTGACTTGGTAAATGGTTGCTGAGCATTTAAAAACAAAATCCTGTTCTATTCATTCATCTTTCTTTTCTCAGTCAACATTCTTCTTTGCCTGTAGCCATGAGAACTTCCAGCTTCCTGTTCTTTTCTGAGAGGTATGACCTAGCAGGCCAGAAATTTTCTTGAACTATGTCCAAAAAGTTTATTTTAATCCATGGCATTCCTTACTCAGATCTGAACTTGATTCCTTCCAGTGAACCAGCTTTGACTTTTCTCAGTTCTTTCTCTTATTTCTGATATATACACTCATTTTTTTCCTTCTGAATGGGGAGTGTCTACTTTGGCCTGTTTGACTGCTAATTGGGAACTCACTAGTAAGCTTCCCTATGGCTCTTCTTTGTTGCCTGCCTCCCGCTAGTCACTTCCTTAACTTTATAATCCTTTTCCCCACACCCTAACCACACCCAGCTCTCCCACCTTTTGATTCTGCCATCTGAACTTGGTTCGTGTCTGATCTCCCATGAGAATTTTCTTATGTTCAGGAAGAATTAAGAGAGTTTGTCCTTCTCAATATGGCAGTTAGTAACATAAGGTTTGTGTGGGATGGAGGTAAATATGGGTCTGAAATACCACATAATTACATAATAGAGAGGTATTGCCAAGGTAAACTAATAATAAAACAGTTGGGTGATGTTTGCCTACAAAAATCACAGTTTGGTATATGTTATTCACTGCCTTGCTTTGTCAAATGGATCACGTGCCAAAATAACACGCTTGAGAACAGGCAGCTTCCTAATTTAATTAGCCAAATTATTCACTGGTTTGGGAAAATTATTGAAGAAATAGAAAAGGCTAAGGTATGGTCAGAGGACCACATGGATAGTGTCAAGGTTCCTCAACCTCTGATCTAGGGTACACAAGGGACTAAGGAAAGATTCAGAAGGTGTAGTCTAGAACAGAACTGTCACTAACCTTGTGACATCAATTCATCATCTCCCAAAACTTCTTGGCATTTTCTGATCCCTGGGTGCATTTTCCCTAGGAACACATGCAACATAGTGGATTACAGACACAGATCTACAGGAAAAGCCACCAAAATGCAGCAAAGGACCACTTATGATTTCAGAAAGCCAATGCTGAAATATGTCTTCTGTCTCTTGGTTTAGAGGTGGTAGATTATAGGTGCAGAATGAGGCGCACTTGTGCAGATGTGGCCAATGTGTGGATTTGTTTATGTGACTGTACTTCGTTGTTCAGGGAGAATCTGTGTGTATGTGTAGTGGCAATGTAGAAAACGAAAAGAGAAAAGGAGCATCAGTAATTGTTTTAAACCACCCAGTAACATCATACTCCTCGAACTACCTTACTCTGTCTTGAAGAACTTTTGCTGTCTTGCTCTCCTTCCTGTCAATACGATCCGTGCCATGGCCATAGTTTAGGATCAGCAGTCCTGAGGTCCTGAGGAGCCTTGCTTTTGCTGCTGCCTGTAGGAAACCTCAGAGGGAAAGAGAGGCTGCTGCTCTCTGTATGGTTACTGCCTTCCCAATCCTACAGTTCAATGGCTCTTCTTCCCTGATTGTGCTCACTGGTGGCTGTCTTCCTAGTGGTGTTTCTCTTGTCACAGACACACTGTAGTTACTTTGCTCAACACTTTCCCTGTCCCTCTCTCTCACCATCTCATCCATCTCCTTCATGTCCTGGTCTAACTCTTATATGGCTCCTTTCCTATTCTTCCCAGAGTACATGAGGACCCACATAGCTATCTAACCTTGGGTAAACCATATTCTGAAATGCCCAGTGTTCCAGCAGGGCAACATTCTCTCATCAACACCCATTTCTGGCACCAAATAATTGTTTGGAGAGTTAGAAAGTTAATCAAATTAACTGCTAGGCACCATGTGGTAGTTTCTCCCTTGACTTTTTTTAATTCAAACAAACAAGTTTAAAAATGTAGGTACAACTACATACACCTATTCTCACTCACATGAAACCTATTATTAGGACCCAAGAGTGTCAAGCTACTGGGATTAGGGCCAGTAGCCTATTTAATAGATGATTTAATTGGAAAGACCACTCTACCTATAACTATCTTACTCATTGTCCTTTGACCATGCCTGAAATTACTCTATTATTCTTTCTTTTTGTTAAGGCATTGAAAGAAACTATTAAAGTTTAAATGTTAATGGATAACATAATAAACTATTACCAGCTTTCAAGGTCTTAACAATCACCCCAGGATATCTTCCCCATGGTAGTTCATGCTCAATATGTCCAAAGTGGAATTCATTATTTTTTCCCCAAATAGTCTCCTAATCATAATTTCTGTTTTTGTTTCCTTGCAGCCAAAGGCTTAGAGTGTTGAGGATGGAAAGATCACTAGGTTTTTGAATCTTTGACTTTTCCGTCTTCCTCACCCCCACATTAAATCATTTGCTGAGCCCTGTCCATTCTATTTTCATGATATTACTTACATTTATCTCTTGCTCTCAATTCCCACAGTAACCACCCTGGTTCAAGTCTTCATCTCTTTTCCCCTAGATTATTTTAATATCTTCTTGTTTCTCTACCACTAGTCTATCTTCTTTCTAGTTCGTCTTTCATACTAACCCTAATGTTTCACTCTGACCTAATGAGAGAATATATTTAAGAGCTTAGCAAACCTTGAAGTGCTATGTAAATGTTAGCTATTATTGTTGCCATTGGCTTTATTATCATTTGACTCTTCTATTTAAAAAAAAAACTTTTAGTGACTCCCAATTGCTTAACAAATGAAGTGTACACTCCTAATCCTAGACCTTTCATAATCTGACTCCAACTTTAACTCTTACTATTCTTCTTCCTGTATTTTAAATTTTGTTCAAATTGGAATTCCTCATTCCCCATGCTTCTCTTCTATCCATGTCTGAAGGGGACTTCCAAATGCCATCACAATATTTCCATCTGTTGAAGCCCCTCTCTTCCTTCAAGACCAAGATCAGCTGCCATCTCCTCTATGTTGTCTTGCATAAGCCACTCCTGAAAGTGAACTCCTCGTCTTCAAATTTCTTGTTCTCCTTTGCCTGGACTTCCACTTTAAAATCATAGGTTTAGAGCTTAAAGGGCTTTAGAGTCCAACTTGCTCATCTTGCAGATGAAGAAGCTGAGTTTCAGAGGTTAAATGATTTGTCTATGCTCACACGTCTAGTAAGGTGGGATTTGAACCCATGTTTTCCTGACTCCAACTCCATCACTCACACCATTATATTTTGTGTTTATCAAACTCTTCTTTTTACCTTAATTGTCTATGTGTATTTTTCCCGTAATAGATTAGAACCTTGAGAATAAGATCTGTCTTATCTTTGTGCTTCAAGCCCATAGCTCAGTGTCTTGAAAATAATAAACATTTGTTTAATCAAATTGAATGAACTCAAAATAGTTGGACCTATTTATTGGCCAGTCACTTAGCAGGGCTGTGAAGAAATAGGACACAGGGTAATTTTTTTTTCTAATGGGGAGAAAGGAAAGGGAAAAGTCCAAAGGCTATAACACTTAATAGCCCAGGTAACAATATGCGCAAGGTCCTGAGTACCATGAGAGAGCCTGGGGTGGGGAGAAAAGGGTGGTGGATGAGAGACTGGGAGGGAAGAGAGAATAGAAGTCATAAAAGGATAATAGGTTGAGGAAGAATGCTGTAGTTCTCACTAAAGGGAAGAGGGAAGCCCTGGAAACTTTGCCCATTTCACAAATTTGCCCTGAGCTGACCCTGATTAAGGGACCTCAGGAACCAGCTAGAATCAAATTGATCTGGTATAGAACTGGTTAATGCATATAAGCTAGCCACCAAGTCCAGTTCAGAAACTCATGAACCAGAATACAGGCACCAATATCTTCTATCAAGCAAAAATTTCAACCAGGACATAAGGCACCAACATCTTCAGACAGAACTAAACATTGCTCATAGAATCATTCTTTCTTAGAATGGGAAAGAAATTTAAATCCAATTTAATAAAATTAAATTAAATCTAACACCCTGCTCACATGTAGGAATGTTTTCTATAACACCTTTGACAGATATGCCCTCTGTCTGCATATTTCTAGAAATAGGATGCTCATTACCTCACAAGGTTGATTGTTGAGAGGGAAAAGTAAATCCAGAAAAATCACCCACGGCCTTGTACTCTGGGAATCTTAGGAGATCTATTGGACAGGGAAAAGGAGATGACTCCAACTTTTGGTGCTAAGAAAGACCAGAAACTATACACATTAAATTTGTTTATATCTTAAATATCATTCCTGATGCTTATTACCTGCGTGAGCTTAGGCGTCATTTAACCTCTCTATGCCTCAGTTTCCTACTCTGTAAAATGAGAGGATTAAAATAGATGATCTCCAATATTCCTTCCAACTCTAGAGCTGTGATCTTACATACCTATACACACCTTCTCCCTCATCCCAACATCATCAAGCTAATGATAATGATGATGGCTGGCATTGGTATAACACAAATATTACAAAGCACTATTATATGTGTTAATTGCAGGCCAGAGGGGAAGTCTTCTCCAATAAGGGGCTCCAGCTCTAGACTGGATTCAGTACTGGGGTAGCCCAATCTCCAAAAAGCAGGAGATCAGTCTTTTCTCACAATCTCTAGCTCATTATGCTTCCTCCTTGGGGACCCTGGGGGAAATCTCTTAAGACATTCCTTATGGCTATGATCTCTCCAAAAGGAGTAAACAGGATCCCTTATAGAAAAATTACTCAATGTACAACATATTAGATCTCTGGTATAGAACTGGTCTTTATTTCTGCCATCACAAAATAAATGCTCGAAACCAAACCAAACGACTGATGAGCACATATTGACAAATATTTCAATCATGGAATAATAACTCATCATTCCTATTCTATTCTGCAGGAGATAGAAAAGATTCCAAGAATGCTTGTGGGACAACATATTTCCCCTCCATCACAGATTTGTACTGTCCAAGTCAATCGTTCAAGTTCTATATCTTCTGGAGGCCTGGCATGCATGGCTCATCTTTCAGTTGATGGTTATCTTCTCCTCTGAGAAAGGACATAGTAATAGTGATGACCTCTTGTTTCCAGTACCCAGATCTCTCATTGACTCTGGTCCTCCCAAGTTCACAAGGTGGCCAGCCACCTGGGCTAGAAACATCCATCTCAGCATCACTGTTAAGTCACCTGTTCACAGGGAACGAAACACAAGGCAAAAGAGGCAGTTAGGTAGCTTGGTGGATGATTAATGTCAATGGAGATATAACAACCATGCTTATTGAATTTGTAGGTGGTGCAAAGCTAGTAGGCATAGCAAATGTATTGAAAGAAAGAATCAAGATTCAGAATAGGCAGGGGTGTCCTGTCTTAGCGAAGTTAAAATTCCTACGGAATCTGGAGGTCAGTTTATTCTAGGGTTCCTTCCTGGAGGTCCTGCATCCTACATATCTCTTTCATGTCCTGTGGTAAGGGCTAGTGAATCCATAAAGAAAAATGAGTGACAGAGAGGGAGTCAGTGGCTGTCAAGAGCAATACAGATGCCAAGTATTCCCATAGGGTTTTCTTCCCCTTATAAGAAAGGGCACAGACCTTATTATTCTGGATTCTTTGTTGTGGTATCTGAATCACATAAGAAAAATAAGACTATGGGGCCTGTGGTGTAGAGGTGACATAGGAGGCTCGTATTGTATTCAGTATACCTTTGAACACAATTTGCTGTTCTTCCAAGGAGACATTAATTCAACTCAACAAATATTCATTAAGTATCTACCATAAGGAAGGAAGAAAATTAGTATTTATTAAGTGCCTAATGTGTGCCAGGCACTGTGCCAGGCAATGGTCTAAGTGCTTTGAAATATTATTTTATCTGATACTCACGACAACCCTGGGAAGTACACGCTTTTATTATCTTCATTTTACAGTTGAAAAAACTGAGACAGACAGAGGGAAAGCGACTTGTCCAGGGTGACACAGCAAGTAAGTGTCTGATGCTGGATCTGAACTCGGATCTTCTTGACTCTGGGTCCAGCCTTCTATAAGGAACTTAAAATTGAGTAGGAAGAGAAGGCATATTCACAGATAATTATAATACAAGCTAGAAACATAGGACAGTTCTCATAGAGCAGCCTGAGAGACTCAGAGGCAGAAGAGTCACTTCTAGTGGGGAGAAGCAGGGAAGGTTTCATGTCATTTCTATGTTCTGTGGGCATCAGTTGTTGGGAGCAGAAACCGCAAGGCAGAAAGTAGACCCTGAATCCCCGACAGGAAGACAGGACAAGTCTATTGGCCTAGCTGGCTCTGACCATCAAGGGTTATTATAGGGCGAGTGTGAAAGTGGGCGGAGTCTAAATGCTTGGCTCAAGTTGTTTTATTAATAAGTGCTTATTATGAACAAAACACAGAGGTAGGCACTGGGACTACAAAGACAAAAATGAAGCCATTCCTGCCCTCAGGGAGCTTATACTTCGTATCTGGTCGGGTGGGGATAAAGTGTACATGAGAAGGTACCCGAGCTAAACCTTGAAGGGAAGATAAAAATTCAGAGGAGAGGTAAGAAGGGTGTGTTTTCTGGGCATGGGGACAGCTTGTACAAATGCACAGATGTGGGAGAGGTAGCAGCTAACTAACTAGTAGTCCAACTTGGCTGGAGGGTAGGGTATCTAAAAGGAAGTCATAGGAAACAGACCTAGATGGAGCCAGATTGTTGTTGTGGAGGGTGTTACACGCCATTTGAAGGAATCTGTGTTTTGTCCTCCTGGTACTAGGGAGCCACAGAAGATTTTAAGCAGGAAAGTCATGTGTCCGAGGCAGATTATTTTGGCCGGTGTATGGTCACTTAACTATCCCAAGTCAGCTGGGTTGTATTGGAGAAGGGAGAGCCTGGAGGGAGGAAGACCAGTTAGGAGGCCATTATCTCAGTGCAGGCAAAAGGTGATGAGGAGCCGGACCAGAAGCAGTGGGAGTGTGAAGAGAGAGAAAGGAATAAGTGCCAGTGATATCGGGAAAGCCTAATTGACAAGTCTTAGACATGGGGGACATAACCCAACACCTATATACATCTAGAATGTCATTTTCATTGTCTGCCCTCTTGAATCTAGGCTTCCGCCTCTTAAAATCCTTAGTTCCCTTCAAAACTCCAGTGTAGGTGCTATTTAACACCTGAGGCCTCTCCCAGTGGTCCCACCCTCCATTAGTGCCCCACCAATGTTACATGTAGGATTACAGAGAGATTTAGACCTAGGAGTGATTTTAGAAGTCTTCTAATCTAACCCCTTAATCTCACTTCACTGACGAAACTGAGTCTCAGAGAGCTTATGTGATTTGTCCAGCATCATACAGCTAGTGAACATTGAAAGTGGGATATGAACCAGTCTTTATGGCTCCAAGTCTAGCACTTTAGCCATTATGACCCCCTTCCAATATTGCACTCACCATGCATGGACTTTGTATTTACTTGTAAATCAACACAATCCCCCAGATAAAATGTTAAGTCTTTGAGGACAGAGACAATTCTGTTTCTGTCTTTGTATTTCTAGGACCTCTCATGATGCCTGGCACATACCAGATGCTCAATAAATACTTGGTGATTGACTGTGGTCCCTGGTTATCTGATTTAATGAACTAAGAGATTATTCTAAAATTTAATTAGGATTAGGAATATGATTTAAGATTAGTCCTCAAAAAGAAACTCCTCTATCTCTTGAATGGTGGGGAAACTGAGTATGTAGAAAACGGAATTTATAGATTGCATACAGAGGTTCTCCCTGAATATATCCAAGAAAAAGATAACCATGAATCCCTCCACATTACCAGCAAAGGCCTCCATTATGGAAGGATGGAGGATTGTGCCTCTGAACTGATCACAAGGCATTCAGTCAACTCACCATGAAAAATGAGTACCTATTCCCTTTATCCTGGTGAGTTTCCTCATCTGTAAGATGGGAATAATAATAATAACAATAATAACAATAACACATACATCCTTGGGTTATTATGAGAATGAAATGAAATAATATTTATAAAGTGCTTTGCAAACCTTAAAGTGTTACATAAATCTAGAAAAAAAAGAAAAAAAAGAAAAGATATTCAACATCATGTAAATCTGAATGTTGGAGGTTACTGATAACACAACTTTACCTTTTCATTTTCCATTTCAAGTATTTGGAGACGTAGAGGATACATTAGTCTAGTCAATATCATCATCACTCAGTTCAAATTTTCTACAAGTTGTGGAAAATTTCTTCCCAGATTTTGAACAGAGCTGCTTTGGTGGGAGAGAACGTCTTTCAAGCTTTCTCTAGGGCCCTAGAAAAGTAAACAGCTTTTAAAAACTCAGTGATATATAAAAACAAAATAAAAATAACTCAGTGATATATGGTTTTACCAGTTTATAATCAGCATGAAGTAGGCTAGGTGTCAATTCCCCTCTCTCTTTGTGGGGCTCGATCACTCCAACCTGTACCCACTATTACAGGTCGGGGACTTTCCCTAGAGACTTCAGGCATTAGCCAAGATGCCACTCTTAACTCTTAATAATGAAACAAGTACTAAACCAAATGCAAAGCAACACTAATCATGACATAATCCACAAATAAACCTAGGGCACACTTTCCCAAAATGCACCCAGTATCCATGAGGAAAAGTAAGCACAAACTTATAGAAACCTAACAGGGAAGATGTATGAGTCAAGAAACCCTTGACCTTGGAACAGCTTATAACTCTGGACTACTGGCCTTACTGTTCTTGGTCTACTTGGGGAACAATATGTACCATGTATCACCCGCTGGGTGGGGCCGCTTCTGGCTAATCTACTCAAAACATTCCTTGACTGGGGTCTAAGGTAGTATTATATTTATAACAAAAGCCATTCCCCTAAACCTGGGATCTGCAAAGCTCTTCAGGACTTGGCTGGGCTCTTAGAAGCTATAGGTGGCAGAACAAGCCAGACAAGCCTCTCCATGTTCTCAGCCAGCACTGTTAAGTGGCACAGAGCTCTCTATCCTCCAATCAACTTTTCCAATCCACAGAGCTATTCCACTAATCAGCTCCCAGCAGCAAAACTCTTCATCTAATCAATTCAGCCCCCAGCAATAGATGCAAAGTCTTTCTTCCTCCAGTCAGCTCACTGGGGGCTGGGGGAGAAGAGAATAGAAAAACAGAGAGAGGGCAATGAAGACTCTAAGCCCTCAGTTTGTCTGGTTTTCTATAGGCTATCATTTTAGGGGGTCCATGAACTTGGATGGGAAAAAAATTACATCTTTATTTTCACTAACCTCTAACTGAAATGGATTATGTCCTTCAATTATGCAGGCAACAGACATTATTCTGAGATGTTGAGCCTAGGCTTTATTGGAATGCCAAAAGAGTCTCTCTCTCTCTCTCTCTCTCTCTCTCTCTCTCTCTCTCTCTCTCTCTCTCTCTCTCTCTCTCTCTCTCTCTCTCTCTCTCTCTCTCTGTCTCTGTCTCTCTCTCTCACACACACACACACACACACACACACACACACACACACACAGAGAAACACAAACGTCGCAGTAAGAACCCCTACTTTAAGCAATAGGAAGCTATTGGAAGTTTGGGGGCAAGGACGGACGTGATAAAATCTCTATTCTAGAGCAACTAAATAAGTAAGGTATAAACTAGATTGAAGAAGAGAGAGACTAGAGGTGGAGAGGCCAGCTAAGACTCTGTTGTAGTATCCTAGACATAAGGTGAGGGGGCCTCAGAATAAAGTGGTAACGATAGGAATGGAGTAGAAGGGACAAATATCAGAGAAATTATTAAGGAAGAATGAATTAGAGGAGTGACTAACCCCAACTTTAAGTATACTCAAAGATAACATTTCAATATTGGAGGATGCCTGGATATCCACTTAATTATGTCCACTTAATTTCTAGCTAACATAGAATAAAGAAGCCCTTAAAAAAAAACAACAACAACTTTTGACAGTCCCAAATTTCTGTTTATTCATATAGACCTGGCAAGTATTAGAGATTAGATTGCTTACAGTTCAGGTATAGCAGTTCTTTCCCAGAGCATAGAAAAAGGTTGACTGCAGGGAAGAATATATGCTTTCAACATTGTTAACTGATGTTATGAGGATGGTGGAACAGGATAAACTAGGTTTTTCCCTTTCTGGATTTGTGGAGTGTATCCTCCAGAGCAGAGGTGTCAAACTCAAACAGAGCCCTGCTGGCTGCACGTTGACTTAGAAAACCACAAATTCACACGAGCTATGTTGTATTATATTTTTATTTATTTTTTTAAACATGTCTCAATTATATTTTAATCTGGTTTAGGCCCTCACTCCAGAGTTTTGCAGGAGGCTTGTGGTAGCCTGAATTTGACACCTTTGCTTCTAGAATCTTACCAGGGTCAAATGGGATATTAGTAAAGCACTTTGCACAGTGCCTGACACATGGTAGGTGCTTAATAAATTCTTTTTCCTTCCACTCTTAATGGTAGAGAAAATCCTTCTGCCTACTGTACCAGGTAGAAAACAGGCCAAGATAAGGAGATGAATCAAATGAGTCTGGGTCACCAAATTCAATTGCACTTGTAAATCATTTGTCATCAATAAGGCTTTTGAGCAGCCATAAATTTCAGTTCAGTTTTATAGGATGCTCAGTAATCCATGTATACGTGTTATAATGAAAAGAGCAGAGCAACACCTCCGGAATCAGAGGAACTAGATTCACATCCTACCGCTGACTCTTAATGCCTGTGTGACCTTGGGTAAGTCATTTCATCTCCAGAAGCATCAATTTCTTCAAACCTTAAAACGAGGGGATTAGACCAGATGACCTCTGAGGTCCCTTCTATCTCTAGACCTATGATCCTTTGGTCTTAACATAGCGGCTCATGCCGCTACCCAGAATTACTACAGGAAAATCAGAGTCTGGCTCATTTTAACTCTCTTCTTTTTGTAGTAGGAATATAATTCCTACAACCAAACCAAGGTCTCCAAGAAGGCTTTAAAAAGAATATTCAGCTAACATGACAAAGCGGGACAATGAGAAATGTTGGAGAAGATGTGGGAAAATTGGAACACTAATGCATTTTGTGGACTTGTGAACTGATGCAACCATTCTGGAGAGCAATTTGGAACTATGCCGAAAGGACTATAAAATTGTGCATATCTTTTGGCCCAGTAATACCACTTCTAGGTATGTATCCCAAAGAGAACATAAAAACAGGAAAAGGACCCATATGCACAAAAATATTTATAGCAGCCCTTATTGTTGTGGCGAAGAATTGGAAATTGAGGGGATACCCATCCATTGGGGAATGGCTGAACAAGTTGTGGTATATGAATGTAATGGCATAGTATTGTGCTACAAGAAATGATGAACAGGCAAACTTCAGAAAAACCTGGAAGGATTTATATGAACTGATACAAAGTGAAGTGAGCAGAACCAGGAGAATATCTACATAGTAACATTGATATTGTGATGATAAATTGTGAAAGACTTAGTAACTGTAATCAAGACAGTGATCCAAGACAATTCCAAAGGAATCAAGATGAAAAATGCTGTCCATATGCAGAGGAAAATAACTGATAGCGTCTGAATGCAGATCAAAGCATGCTATTTTTCACGTGTGTGTGTGTGTGTTTTCTTTCTTGATCTGCGTCTTCTTTTACAACATGACTAATATGGAAATGTTTTGCATGATCACACATGTATAACCTATATCAAATTTGCTTACTGTCTCAAGAAGAGAGGTTGGGAGAGAGGGAGGAAAAGAATTTACAAGTCAAAATGTTTTAAAATGAAGGGTAAAAATTGTCCTTACATGTAATTGGAAAAAAATAAAATATCATTTTAAAAAATAATATTAAGAAATTATAAGCACAATGGTTTTAGGAAAGCCTGGGAAGTCTTATATGAACTGCTGCAAAGTGAGGTGAACAGAACCAGGAGAACACTGCACATAGTACCTTCAACATTGTACGGTGATCGACTATAAATGACTTAGCTATTCTCAGTAATACAACGATCTAAGACAAATCCAAAGGATTCATGATGAAAAATGGTATCTACCTCCTGAGAGAGAACTGATGAACTCTGAGTACAGATTGAAGCAGATTTTTTACTCTCTTTATTTCTCTTGGGTTTTTGTTTGTGTGTGTTTTCTTTTGCAGTATGGCTAGTATGGAAATATATTTTGCATGACTTCACTTGTTTGATTGATATATTGCTTGACTTCTCAAGAAATGAGAAAGAGGAGAAGGAGAATTTGAAACTCAAAATTAAAAAAAAATAAATGTTAAACAATTAAAAATGTAATTGGGGAATATTTAGTAAAATAAATAAAAATATATTAAAGGGGGAAAAAAAAGAAATGATGAGCAGGCAGACTTCAGAAAAACCTGGAAAGACTTATAGGAACTGATGCTGAGTGAAGTGAGCAGAACCAGGAGAATGTTGTACACAGTAACAGCCACTGACTTTGATAGACTTGACTCTTTTCAGCAATGCAAGGATCCAAGACAACTCCAAAAGACCCATAATGGAAAATGCTATCCACATCTAGAGAAAAAAACTATAGAGTCTGAATGCAGATGGAAGCATACTATTTGCTTTCCTTTTCCTTTGTTGTTTTGTTTTATTGTTTCATTCTCATGGTTCCTCTCATTAGTTCTAATTGTTCTTCACATCATGACTAATGCGAAAATATGCTTAATATGAATGTATAAGTAGAACTTAGATTGCACGCCGTGAAAAAGAGGGGGAAAAATTTGAAACTCAAAATCTTATGGAAGTGAGTGTTGAAAACTAAAAATAAATAAATAAATAAATAATGTTAAAAAGAAAAGAATATTCAGGATAGTAATCAATATGGAAGGAGCTAATACCCTTCCTCTTTAATGTAGCAACAGGAAATGTGTTTCATCTCCAACCGAGTATTGTTTCTTGTCCTCTGTGTCCGAGAAGGATTTGGTGTCTGTCTTTAGAAAACTCACAACACCCGTGGGGGATGCCTAAGCAGTGTGATACACTGTGCTCAGTGGTTCCAGAGGTGCTATAGATTTTGCCTCCCTGTCTTCCAGCATCTTGGCTTATTCGCCACCACTGCTCACTGATGCTGTTACAGACGTTGCTCTTGACCTCATCAATCTCTCTCAGCGTCCACGCTCACAACTCTATGGCCCCTACACAGCACGCCCAAATTATGGCAGCTTCTCCAGTTCCACTCTTGTCTTGGATACCCTGCACTATCACCCTGAGTCAGCCTCTGCCTTTCATCTTCAGGTAGTTTTTGCCCCTGTATCTCATGCTACTCCCTCCTCTTGTTCCCAGGGCACTTCCCAGGGGCTTTTCCTTCCATCTAAAAACACCCAGGAAAATGGAGGCTTTTCCTTTGCAGTGTCATGCCGGCTTCTGTAGGCACACGTGCCCTCCAACCTCCTTCCGTTGCTCTTTTGAAAGATGCAAAGGGAAGAAGGAGAAGAAAGGGAGGAAGGGTCTTTTCCACTGACTGCTATGCTTGATGCCCTGAGATCTTTCTCCTAATTGCCACACAGTGATGTTAGTTCTCTAAAGCTACTCTACTTACCAAGTCAAGGGTATAGAAGTCACTCCTTTGGATTATTCTTCACACAGTGAAGGTGATTTGACTTAAAATAAACATTAATTGCAAAACCTGAGTATTGTTCAACCCTATTTTGCAGTGGCTGGAGAAAAATCTACGGGTACCCTGGTATAATAGAGAGGTATCAAACTCAGGTTAGCAGGCTACAAAACTGCCATATGGCCCAAATCAGATTAAAATGTAATTGGGAAATATTTAACAAAATAAATAAAAACACAATAAAACATAGATAATGTGAATTTGTGGTTTTCTAAGTCAGTATGCAGCCTGCAGGGATGCATTTCCATTCACTTTTGACAGCACTGATGTTAAGCAGATATGTAAATGTTAATGTCAAATGTAAAAGTTAAGCAGATGGTAAATAGAGATGCCTAATGCAGGTTTGCTACAATGAGTGAATATAGTAGTCTTTCAGTTTCCTCATCTGTGAAATGTAGGAATGGGACTAGGTAATCTCCAAAGTGCCTTCCAGCTAAAACATTCTGTGATAAGTTGAGGGAAGATGGCTACTGGTTTAGGAATGTTGCAAAAGGCGTAAGCGCTTGGCAGGGGCTTAAATCAGACAACCAATCATATCCCCTCTAACTCTAAGACTACGCTCTCTTCAATAAATCATGGATTATTGGGGAACATCTCTTTACTCTAGATATGTGACCCATGTGCCTTGTGGCATACAGTTATTGTACTGAGCACCTCTAGGTTATGGGAATTGTGTATTTGGAATATTTTATTTACTCATCTACTCCTCAGATGCAGAAAGAGGTATTTTTACTTTTTCCAAGAAGGTGTGTTAAGAAATCTAAAGACCGTATTTATAAACAAACTGCTTGGGTTCTCCCCTCTCCCTCCCCCAAATCAAATTCAGATACCTGGTTATTTTGAAAACAACCAAAGTTCATTTCAAACTGGTTTAGACTAAATTAGATCCTTTACTTTTGTTTTTTAAGCTGATTTGTATACTTAGATGAGGCCTAAAAAAATGAGTATACTTTTTCATGAAAGCAAAGTAAAATATCAAAAGGCCTACAAAAGATAGTCTTTTGAAGAAATGACTTCTTCCAGGGATGGGGAACCTGCAGACTCAAGGTAGCCTTCTAGGTCCTTGGGTGCAGCCTTTTGACTGAGTCCAAGTTTTACAGGACAAATCCTCTTATTAAGGGGATCTGTTCTGTGTAGTTTGGATTCATTCAAAGGGCTGCACTTGAGGACCTAGAGGGTCACATGTGGTCTCAAGGCTGCAGGTTCCCCACCCCTGTAAGACTGATAATTGCATATCTCTGTGTGTGTATGTATAGATATGTGTATAGATATGTGTATATATACAGACATATTTATATACACACATATACATATACACACATGTATATACACAAACACACATACACATATACATGTATATATGGCTTTAGCTCTGGTCCATCTCTTAAATATTTATGAAATATAAATCTTTCTAAAAATTAAGTCTCTCCTCTGGAAAATCACCTACTATGTTTAATGTTGCTACATGGAATTATTTAGCTTTTGAAGAGAAACAAAATGATCCAGTTTCATAAACAAGACCTCCAAGGGGAAAAATTTTTTTCGAAATAAAGATAGCTTTGTTGCCATCCTGGCTAAGTTAGGCCTGAACTGCTGTTAAGGAGATATAGATATATATATATATATATATATATATATATATATATATATATATATATATATATATATATACACACATATATATATATACATATATATACATATATATGTATATATATATATATATATATATGATAAATGGAAATCTCTAACATAGCAGGTTTGCTACAAAAAATCAATAATAGGAGTCAATCTAAAAATTAGAGGCTCTGTTACCAAAACAGCAAAGAAAAGTGAAAAAGTCTGCTAATTCTCTGAACGTTTCCGGACATTTTCTGCTGAATTCACTCCTAGGATGGTCAATCACAGAATGTAAGAGATAAAGAAAGACCTCAGAGATGCCGCTAGTCCAGAGGTGTCAAACATATGGCACTCAGGTGGCCCACAACACTCCCAAGTGCTGCCGGAACCAGATGAAAATGTAATTGGGAAATATTTGATAAGATAAATAAAAATACAATAAAATCATAGATAACATTACATTTTAAAATGAAGTCAATATGTGGCCCACAGGGATCTTTATGTACAGATTAGTGGCCCCTATTTCTATTTGATTTTGACACTAATCTAGTTCAATGTCTTTATTTTCTCAAATGAAATTATGCATGAATACATATATACACATACATACATAGAGATAAAGCATTTTGCGAACTTTAATGAGCTACACATGTCAGTAAGTATTATTATTATTATGACTATTTCTTGTTATTCTCCTCTTTGTGTTATTATTGTCTTCTCATCTATTTCCACGGAGTTCAGATAACATTGCTTTGCTTAGGATTGCAATCATATTGTTACGCTTTGAGGGCAAAGACAATTTCATTTTGGTTTTTTTATTGCCAGACCTTAGCACAATGCCTGGCACACAGTAGGTGATTAATAAATACTTATTGATGGGTTGTGGCCGATTGAACAAGTGGACAAAATGACTGCTTTTTTGAAATTGAACAAAAGTATTGGAGTGTCAGCTTATCTTCTGAAGGCTCACTGGAAATAACTGAGACAACTCTAGACAAGACAGCAGAGATAATATATGTGTATGCTTCATCCTTTTCCCACTTGGTTTTGATTTCTTCTGAGAGGTCTTGGATTTTGAAATTTTTCACTTCATAATCATAGATGTTATAAGTATATGGCATTCCAACTTCATCTCCATCTCCTGGATTCCCTGGCTTCCCTGTCTTCCTTCAAAACCCAGCTAAAATCCTACCAGAAACCTTTTCTGATCCCTTTGACTCTGGTGACTTCCATCTGTGGATTATCTCTAAATTATCCTATCAGTATTTTGTTTGTACTTGATTCTTTGCATGTTGGCTCCCTTTTTAGACTGTAAGCCCGTTGGGGACAAGGACCATTTGTTTTGGCCTTTTCTTTTTAATTCCCAGGGCTTAGTACAATGCCTGACATACAGTAGGCACTTAATAAGTGCTTTTTCACTTGACATGAAGACATCTATGAAAATACATTACAAAATTTTTGTGAATCAATTTTACAACTGGATGGTAATGGGCAACAGTTTTGCAGGGAAAATGCATCAATCCCGGTATAATTTATTTGCTGAACTCACAAGGATACTTTGGCATCTGTATTTATAGTATGATTATTTGTCATATATTAACTTATAAAAAATGGTGGGCTTCTCATATATAATTCTGGCTTCCTGATCTTGTCTTGCTAGGTATTTAGTTTCTGCCATTATGTTTCATAATTGGCATCAATAAGACTGTGTTTCTTATGGAGAACCTTTATGTAATTTCTGGAACCAATGAATGACCTTTCAATCAATTAGTCAAGCAACAAGCATTTATTGAGCACTTACTATGTGCCAGGTACTATGCAAAATGCATGATGTACAAAAAAAAGTGAGCACAATCCCTTCTCTCAAGGAATTTGCCTATAAACGTTCCTCAATTCCTATCATAAATCCCCTCTGTTTTTGTCCACATGAGTCAACTATTTCTTCAGTGCTTTTTTGGCAACATATTGTTTGTTGAGTTCATGTGGATGTCATGAATGAAGGGTCTTTTCATTGTAACCTTTTCATTAGATTATAAGCTCCTTGTGGGCAAGGACTGTCTTTTGCCTCATTTTGTATCTTCAATGCTTAGTACAGTGCCTGGCACACAGTAGGTGCATAATAAATGTTTATTGATTGATTTTCATTCCAGCCTTATATCTTAGTCATTTCATAGTCTTCATCTGGAAGTAACCACTTTAAGTTATGTTTACCAAATCTAGTAGCATATACCTATTATAGGCCTTTAGTATTGTTCAATGATGTGATGTTGGTTTTTTGCAAATGTGTATCAATAAGTCTTTAGCCTGTATATCGTATGTCCTAAGAATGTCTATCAAACTTCTTCCTCTTTTTTGATGAGCTGCCTTTTGTTACAGGTCTTGTATTTAATTAATATTGTATGGGTTGGGGGAATGTTTTCTATATCTGTTGTCAGCCATTTTGCTCTAAGCTTTATTCATTGTTCTAAATATGTTCTTCCCACTGAACTTGGATTTCCAAATATCAGTGTCTTAACATGCCTAGTTATAACTTTTCCCTTCTTAGTTTTTTAAGCTTGACGTGGCTTGCCAAGAGAAGAGCCTGGTATTTATAAGTATTGCCTTCATCTATTGATCCAGTGTGACCTCCAGATTTAAGTTTGAAATCTTCAGTCTCTAATTTTCCTTGATGTACATTAAGAATTTTACACTCATTGATTCCAAATGACATTTTGATCTTGCTGGAAAAAAGATTCCATTAGATGTAGAAGTCATTTAATGTGTTTTTTGGTGGAGTCATATAACTTGATGTCATCCAACTAACTTAAGTGATTAATAAGATGTTTTGCTCCAATTCCCTCTTTAACTTGGAAGTCATACTCAGTTCCATTTAGGGGAGATGTTATGTGTTTAAGGCTAGGCAGAACTAAAGTGGGCTTCAACTGTCTCCTTGTTGATGCCACATTTTATAATAACTATTCTTAACATTATTGTGGTGGGGGCATGTTTTAAGTAGAAAACAGTTTCCTATGCAGACATCAAATGCCCTCAAGAGAAAAAAATTCAGTAAAATTAAACAACATACTGGAAAAAATGGGGCATTCTATACCTATGGTCCTTCACCTTGGCAAAGAAGCAGCATTCTCTTGCTTTTATTTTGACCTTTCATGAAATGAATGATGAGTTAGGTTTTTAGAGATCTGTGGCAATGATTGTTATTGTTATTGTTATTTTTATACACATAACAAAAACTGAGTATCAGAAAAACATTGTGGTATAATGGGAATAGCATTGGATTTGGGAAATGAGACCTGGATCCAGGTCCTGAATGCACCAGTTACCATCTTTGTGTCTCTGGGTAGGTCACTTGGCCTTTCTGAGTTTCAATTTTTGCATCTCAAAAATAGAGATAATAACACTTTGCAGGCAACCTATCTCAGCGTCACTGTGAAGATGGTGTTCTATAAATATCTTATGAATGTAACCTATGATCTGAACTGCCCAAGGTCACATTGGTAATTGATTCCATTCAACAAACATTTATTAATGTATAGGACCAAGACTAAAGAGTCCTGTTCCCTGATTTTTAGTCAGTGTTATTTCTACTAATCCATTCAATTTTCCAAAATGCCATCAGTCTGATAACCATTTGATAATGGTCATGACAACATATTACTAACAGAAAATATTTTAAAATTTTAATTCAGCTGAAAAAAAACTGCAATACTTTTTCTGGGGTAATTTTGGGGAAGGGTTAGGGAGGGAGGTCTATATGACACCAAACAAACAGTTTAATTACAAACTTAGGGCTAGAGGAGATGTCAAAAATAAATCTCCTCCTCATTTTATGGATAAGTAAACTGAGGCCTACAGAAATGAGATGATATTATCATCATCATCATCATCATTATCAATGCTAACATTTATATTGTGATTACTATGAGCCAGGTACTGTTCTAAGAGTTTTGATTCTCACAACAAACCTCATTGGTAGTTGCTATTGTTCTCCCCATTTTATAGGAAATGAAGCAAACAAAAGTTAAGTGACTTGCCCAGGGTCACATAGCTAGCAAGTGTCTGAGGGCAGGTTTGGACTCAAGTCTTCCTAACCCTTAATCAGGTCCAGCACTCTATCCACTGCTCAAGTCATATTAGTAAGCACGAAAGCCAGGATTTGAACCTACTTCTTATTACTCTGGACCCAGCACTCTTTCCATTACACGTGTGTGTACACACACACACACACACACACACACACACACACACACACACACTGCCTCTGCTAAATTTATCTCTTTTCTATGAATCATTTTATTATAGTATAGACACAGCCTAACTGTGGATCATTAACCATTAGAGTCGTAACTATAAATGTTTGCTCTCAGGGCAAGTATCACAAAGTTGAGGAGTGGTTCGACCAGTACCAAACACGGTGGTCAAAGATACAAGTCTCAGAAGCTTCCCTGTGGGAGGTGGGGATATCCAGAGCTGAGCTACATAAGTTCAACCAGTGAAAGGAAAAAAGGAAAGCAGGACTGAGTTTTGGCAGAGAAGAGAGATATTGAGAGGAGCTATTGACAGCTAGGTGGTGCAGTGGATAGAGCACTGGGCTAGAGTCAGGAAGACCTGAGTTCAAATCCAGCCTCAGATACTATGTGACCCTGGGCAAGCAACTTAACCCTGTTTGTCTCAGTTTCCTCATCTGTAAAATGAGCTGGAGAAGGAAATAGCACACCGTCCCAATATCTTTGCTAAGAAAACCCTAAATGGGGTCACGAAGAGACTGAAACAGCTCAACAAAAAACATTGGTCTTATAGGCATCTCAGAGAAGACTCACACTGATACCACCATATATGCTTCTCCAGGACTGAGAGAAGTTACAAGAAAAACTCTGTTCTTTCCCCAACTTCCCCTCTGTCTATTAACTGTAATACACTCTCTTGCTTCTTTATCCAAATGATTCCAAGAACTTGAATCTTGCCTCAATCACAGAGAAATCAGGGGTTATCTAAAGGTATTTAAAATGTAAATTAAAGAGGACTAGTAAACTTCTACCTAAATGTTAGGCATTTTCCAGCTAGGGGCTTGTAGCAATTTTGACTGTAGATCTAACTTTTTGTCTAACACAAACTTCCTAAAACAGCAGAGGAGGGAATCCTGTAGGTCTGAGGGGCTATATATTACCCCCTAGGTTTAAAACAAGCTAATTTTTATAATAGCAAGTTACATAGCTAGACATAGTTGTTTTGTTGGTTGGTTTTGCCAACTTCTTTGTTATGAGGGCATATTCATTGCAGTGGATGCAACATATCATTTATTGAATATGATATAAAACCAAAAAGGGTCAATAATTCTTTTTTAAAATAGAGGAAATCATAACATATAAGATAAACAAATTCTATATATAAATATACAAAGCTTCTACACAAATAAAATAAATACAACTAAAATAAGAAAAACAGATTGGAAAAAATCTTTGCATACAACATTATTTATAAAAATCTGACAACCATTATCTATAGGAAGTTTATATAAATTTTAAGACTAATATTACTTTTCTAATACATAAATAATAGTCAAAGGACATAAAAAGTTTTCAGAAGAAATGCAAATTGTCAACAAACATCTGGAATGGGTTCAGAATCACTAATAATCATAGAAATACAAATTAAAACAATTCTGGGATACCACTTAACTCCCATTAAAATTCACAAAGGTAATAAAGGATGGAAAAACTCAATGTCAATGAGACTGTAGGAAAATAGGAATGGGAGTTTACTGCTTATGAAGCTGTGATCTGGTCTGTTTCAGAAAACCATTTGTATAATTATGCAAGAAGAGTTACAAAATTGTACTCAGCCCTTGATCCAAAGATGCTAATATCGGATTTGCATCCCCAAGGAAATTGACAGAAGAAATGATTTCTTGTATGTAATTAGGTAAGACTTTGACATTTTAAGTAGGGCTGCTGGCCATGGCTATCAACTTTGCCTTTGCTTTTTCTAGTACTTTTTTCCTGAGGCTTCCCTGAGCCTCAGGATAATTTACATGTCCTGGTCTAGTTGGTGGGGAGAGTTTGGGGGAGAAGGCAGGAGGAGAGAAGATAGGAGATGAAAGTCAAATGAAAAGTGAGTTGAGCTTTCACCCAGTTAAAAAAAAATTACTAGAATATGCTGACTGTAGTTTCAGCAGAAAGGAGGGGGGACAAACAACCTGTGCCTTGAAACGTCGGTTGCCCTAACTCAGCTAAGAGTGAGGGCTGGGTACCATCAGTGGAGGTAGGCAATGGGAACTAGGAGTATGTCACAGCATCCGAGCATCCCTTTTATGTGCTGGCACAGTGAGGCCATGTGTCATTGTCGTTCAGTAGTTTCAGTCACGTTTAACTCCTTGGGACCCCATTTGGGTTTTCTTGTCAAAGATACTGGACTGGTTTGCCATTTTCTTCTCCAGCTCATTTTACAGATGAGGAAACTGAGGCAAACAGGGTTAAGTGACTTGTCCAGGGTCACACATCTAGTGTATGAAGCCAGATTTAAACTCAGGAAGATGAGTTTTACTCCAGGTCTGATACTCTATCCATGTGCCATCTGGCTGTGAGGCTAGGGGCTTAACTAAAGCAAAAGAGAGGAAGATGTGTTGACCAGTCCATCTTCCACTTGCCTATTAGTTGATTTTCTTTAACTGCAGATAAGACAAGCTCCCACCTTTAATCAATCAACCCCAGTGACTCCCTCTTGCTTCAGGATCAAATACAAAATCCTCTGTTGGGCTTTTAAAGCCCTTTAAACCTGGCTCCTTTCTGCCTTCCCACTCTTCTCACACCTTACCCAGCCCATACCCTTCCATTCTCTATAAGCCGGTGAAGCTGTCCTTGCTGTTCCTCACATAAGCTATTCCATCTCCCAGCTCAGCATTTTTACTGGCAGTCCCTCAGGACACCTGGGAATGCTAATCTCTTTGTCTCCACCTGTTTCCCTAGTTTCCTTCAAGTTACAACTAGTCTCATCTTCTGCAAAAAAAAAAGGTTTTTTTTCTTTTGGTCCTCCTTAATTTCACTGCATTCTCTCTGTTAATTATCTCCAATTTGTCCCATATATAGCTTGTTTGTAGAATTGTGGTCTCCCCATCAGACTGTGAGCTCCTTGAGATCAGAGACTAGGTATGTGTGTGTGTGTGTGTGTGTGTGTGTTGTGTGTGGTGTGTGTGTGGTTGTTTGTTTTTGTATTCCCTTCACTTATACCCAGCACATAGTAGGCACTTAATAAATGATTGTTTGCTTGTTGACTGGCTGACTGATTACCTAGCCAACATAACAAAGAACTGTGGAAGATAAATACTAATAAACTGGAGGGGGAGGTGACTGGTGGACACTCTACTGTGCTGATTATGTAATCTTAAACGAAGCGATTGCATTGTTCTTCAGCTTCTCTGTTTCCTTGCTTACTCTATACATTTTAGCCAAGTGATTGATATCATTGTGTCCTAATGAGTTGAATTTTGTCTCCTCTGTAGAAAGGTGGTGATAACAACTTGTCCGTTTCCTTTCCCATCACCCAGTGAAAGAATAAATGCTTGCTTTAGATTTAGTTATGATAGATCTGATAGATAGTTTGTTCACTGCCCTCTTACACATGAGGTGAAGCCTATGGACCCCTTCTCAGAATAATGTTTTTCAATTTATAAAATAAAGTGTGGGATTACAAAGGAAATCAATTATGATAAAAAAAAATACAGTTATCAAAACGTTTTAAAAACAAGTTCACAGATTCCAGGTTAAGAACCCCTGATCTAACTTTTTGGCTTACAAGCATCTGTCTATTTATTCCTATATGCACCACAAAAAAGGGTTTTGGCAGAAATAAAGACTTTTGTATTTTCTTTCCTTTTTTCATAGATATGAGGGAATGGAAGAGGGGAGAAGAAAAAGAGCTGGTAGATCAGAGAAATGGAGACAGGAATGATAAGGAAAGGAAAAATTAACAGAGAGTGGCTGGCCCTAGACAAGCCAGGTATTTTCTTTATTTTTTTTAACAAGTAATTATTATTTACTCAAAAGAAGCAGCATAAAAGACAGTATCACAGACTTGCATGAACAGAAAAGGAGGTGAGTCAGTCATATAGCAAGAGAGGATAACCAGTTGACAGGATGAATGCTACATATTGGCAGAGGAATTCCTCCAGGACATTGAGAGAATCCTCTTTGGAGGATTGGCAGAAAAGGGGTGAACAAGAATTGCAAAGGATGAGGAGGTGTGAACAAATTATGATTTGTACCAGGGAGTCATTTCCCCCAAGAATAGAAGCTCCTTAAGGACAAGGACTGTTTTGTTTTGTCCTTGTAACTCCACTACCTAGAACAACTCCTGACATATAACAGGCATTCAATAATGCTCATCAAATGAACAAATATAAGGGGTTACCCACTCTGATGAGATCACAGATCCATCAAAGTCATATTATGAATAATAATAGCACTCATATCAGCCATAACAATGATATGATTCAGGAAACAAATTCAGACATGGAAATGAAAAAGAGCTTCATAGCACTCTACTACAATTAAAGCCCAGATAAAACAGGACCAAGATAAGGACCAAGATGAGGAAGTTGTCCAAACTGACCAGCGTAGCTTGGTTGCCACTTAAAATGGACAGAAGTATATAATAAAGGAAAATGTGGTTTCTAAAGCCCATTTATGATGAGTAGGGAAATAACTGAACACATAATTGGATGATACACCACCTTGGCTGCCATGGATTATATCAACAGGAATAATCATGTTGCTAAGATTATACACCAGTAGTTAGCCCTTAAATGTGGGTTGATGAAGGAATTAACACAGTATTACATCCACACAACTAAAAATATTTTGGAAAATAACTGCTGCAAGATATCCTGGCTTAGAGCCTTAATTACAGACCAACAAATCCCGACCATCAGGCCAGACATTCTGCTATTTGAGGAAACTAATAAAGCAATTGAACTTGCTAACATACATAGCCAGCTCAAATCAGAGAAACCAGGCAAAAGGCCACACAGGGAAAAAAGAAACCTAAATGAGAGTGTAGCTCTGGCAGAGGAGCAAAAGCAAATGTGAAAACTGAATAATAATCATCCTACTGTTCTCCCTGCCTCTGCTTTCTCCCACTCCCAATCCGTACTCAATGTTACTGCCAGATTATTTCCCTAAAACATCACTTTTGTCGTGTTACTTACCTGTTCAAAAAACCTTGGTAGTTCCCTATTGCCAATAGATTTGTCTGTTTGGAATTCAAAGCCCTCCATTGAATAGGCCCACTATCCAATCCCTGGCCTTCACATTATTAGTAGATGACTTCCTAATTTATGGAAAAGATGTAGGTGTCAAACATGAGCTCCCTTAACTTCTTGCTTTCTTGTTTCCAAACGTCTCTGTATCCTCACCAGTCCTCTCATACTTTCCTCCTGTATAGGAAGAAGTCCCAGCCAAGATTAGTCCCACTACCTATGGAAAAGGGCACTAGATTTGGAGTTAAAATAGGATTTATTGAAGTTCCATGAGGGTTTTTGGCAACTGAATGGAGAGTGGATTGGAGTGGGGAGAAACCTGAGGCTAGGGAATAAATTAGGCAGTTATTGCAGTACTTCAGGCAAGAGGCATGGAATAGGCTAGTAGCTCTGTGAGTGGAGAGAAGAGGCACAAAGGATATGAAGAGAAAATGACAAGATCTGACAACAGACTGAATATGTGGGGTGAGTAAGAGTAAGGAATCAAGAATGGTGCTGAGGTTACAAGTTTGGGTGCCTGGGAGACGCTCTCAATAATAATAGGAAAGTTGGGACAAGGGCAGGGTTTAGGGAAAAAGATAATGAATGAATATTGTTTTGAACATATTGAATTTGAGACATCTGTGTGATATCCCATTAGAGATGTGCAAAAGATAATAGCTCAGGAGTAGGATATATTGATCCGGGAGTCATTTGTATGGAGTTGATAACTGGACCTATGGGAGCTGATGAGATCACTATGTGAGATAGTATAGAGGGAAAAGAAAAGTGGACCTAGAACAGAGCTTTAGATAATACCCACGACTAGTGATTGGGACATGTACGAAGAACCGACAAAGGAGACTAAGGCATACTGCTACAGAAATGCAGGAGGAGAACAAGGAAAGAATAGTGTCAAGAAACCAAGAAAAGAAATATAAGCAAGGAAGAGAAAATAATTAAAAGTGTCAAATAAGGGTGGCATCTTCATTAGAAATGAAGAAGATAGGCAGAGAGAGAAGTTTTGGGGGACGGTGATGAGTTGTTTTCAACCTTTTTGACTCTGAGTTGCTATCCATCCAGATAGAGGTATCTGGTCACCCTTTGGAAAGATGAGCCTAGAGTTCTAAAGAGAGGTTGGGAGCAGAACCACAGATTTGTGAATCATCTACATAAAGGTGATTGTGAATGCCATAAAAGTGGATGAGATTGGCAAAGGAGAGAGCATGAAGAAATGAGAGAAAAGTTCCAGAGATAGAACCTTGGAGGACACTTAACTTATAAGGCGGAAAAATGGGGTCCATCAAAGGAGATACAGAGGAAACGGTCAGAAAAGGAGAACCCTAAGAGTACAATGTCAAGGAAGATGGTGGTAATAGGGCAGGGGCAGATGCCTATCAAGAAGGAAGAGACAGTGGTCAATTAAGTCAAATGCTGGAGAAGAATCAAGCAGGATGATAACAGGGGGGGAAAAGCCACTGGATTTAGTGATAAGGAGGTCAGGCCAGATTACTCTGTTCCTTAATCTTACTACATTTTCCCCTATGCTATTTCCTTTGCTTGGTATGCTCTTCAGATAGACCAACTTTGGTTTCTGTGAACTATAACTTTTCTCACAGCTGTAGACTTACTGCTTTTGATATGATTCTTTCAGCTAATTCCAGCAAAGGTCTTTAAAATAACAGCTTAGATTTGTATTGCTTTAAGCTTATAACATACATAACAAAGCTTATAACATACCTTTTCTCTTTTGATCCTCACAATGACCCTGTAAGGCAGGTCATGAAAATACTATTAATTCCATTTTATAGAGGAAGAAACTGAGGCTTAGAGAGGTCAAATAATGGGGATGTTGGAAGAGCACCAGATTTAGGGGTCAGGAGACCCCAGTTTGAATTGCTGTACAGGTAAATCACTCTCTGAGCCTCAGTTTTTTCATCTATAAAATGAGAGGGTTGAACTAGATGATCTCAAAGGTACTTTCCAGCTCTAAATCTTGTGATCCCGTAGCTTGCTCAGAATTAGAAGGCTACTACAATAGTAAAACAAGCATTTAGTACGTTATTTATCAAGCAATGTGCCATGTGTTGGGGGAAGTCCAATAATGAGATAAGAATCATTCTTTGTCCTCTTGGGGTCTGCAGTCTAAAGAGCGGCAGAGTCAGAATTCTGATCCAGTTCTTCTGACTCCTACTCTGGTGGTCTTTCTAGTACACCACATTGCCTTAGGTTGCCTTCCCTGTGCCTGATTGACTCTCTTAAGGACCTAAGTTTAAATCCAAACTCTGCTATTTACCACATCACTTAGGCTCTCTGTGCCTCAGTTTCCTCATCTGTAAAATAGAGGGGTTAGAATACATAACCTTTAGGGTCCCTTCCAATTCTAAATCTATGATACTATTATCTAAGGCTAACATTTACCAGTGGAATTTCCCCTTTAATCTTTTTTCTACTATTAAAAGGTCCTAGAATAACATATGTGCAGCTGAAAGGGATGTTAGAAGTCATATCATTCCATTTCATTTTACAGGTGAAGAAACTGATGTCCAGAGAAGTTAAGTGATTTTCCCAGGATCACATAGCTAGTGTCTGAGGCAGGATTCAAACCCAAGTCTTCCTGACTCAAAGTCCAGCACTCTATCCAATATACCATGCTCCTTCCTAGTATGTTTTCTTCTACCTGACTATCTTTCCTTTACTAACTCTGTTTTTGGAGATAAAATTTTTGAATTATTAATTTCCATACGGTGCTTAAATTTACTCATTAAACACGCTGTACTATAAAGCACTTATAACTTTTTTATGACTGGTACCTATAACCCTGACTTCTTTCTATTAAAAGGATTTTTTTAGAGTTACTAAATACCACCTAAATCAGAATTTAACTTTTTTTTTGTTTTAGAATTTAACTTTTAAACATGCCACAGATGTGAACCAAATATAACAAAGAGCAAAAATATTCTTTATTTATATGTCATGGCCTAGATTTAGAGAGAAAAGTGAGGAGACAAAGGAGAGATGGAGAAAAAGAGTATGAGAGGCAGATAAAGACAGATATACAAAGAAAGAAAAAGAAAGAGAGCCTTCAAAGGAAATGGAAATCCATCAAGATTTGATGGGAAGAACACTGGATTTAGAGTTAGAGAACCTGAATTCTGCCTCTCCCTCTGCTGTTTACTACCTGAATGACTCAGGTCAAATCACTTCCCCAAACTCAAGCTCAGTTTTCTCATCTGTAAAATAAGAGGGTTGGATTAGATCTGAAAGGTCCCTTCTAGCCCTCAGTCCTATAAGCTTCCATGCACCTGGTAACACAGAAAGAAACAGACCCAAACACAGAACCAGACACAGGAAAAGAGATATAGGACAGAGGACAGAAAAAACAACTCACAAAAAGATCAATAGGCCCATGCACACACAAAACCCAAAACTGATAGACACACAGAGACAAGACAGACTTATGCACACTTTAACAGAGCTAAATTCTCGTAGCTTTGAACATATTACAACCTTGTGAATTTTCACGACTTGAGACATAAATGGGAATGCAAGACTGTAACCAGGGCAAATCCATGAGGGCTCTCTGGGACCGTAAACTCTTGGTATCTGCTGGTCAAGCTGAATGAAATGGAGCCAAGTGGTAGCGGTTCCCCAGCCACGCCTTACACTGTCCCATGAGGAACGATGGTTTTATCTTCTCCAGTTTTATAGAGAAGGAATCGGCACACTGAAGTTAAATGAGATTTAGGCATCATGGGGTTTAGTTTGAATCACAAAGAATCAAACATTCTGATTGCTTGACAAATTGGATGACTCTGTTAACTGTATACACCAACAAGCCTCTGTTCACACTGTCTCTTCTGCCTGGCATGCTTTCTACCCCATCTCTGCCTGTATAAGTTCCACCTATGGTGTCTTTTTTTTTTAAATTTATGGAATAAAACAAGCATTTCTGTAACATAGTACATTAAAAAAGATGATTGCACATGAAATTGCAATCTACTATGCACAACTTGCTATTCCTTTCAAATATTCAACAAAATTATCATGTAAATTTATTTTTCTTTTCCTTTTTGGGGCTCAGTTTGAATATCACTTCCTTCAGGAAGCGGCCACTGATTCCTTCAGTTGGATTATTTCTCCAACTGGAAGGTCAAAGATGTGGTTTTGAGCTCCAGGTCTGCCGCTAGGTAGCTGTGTGACTTTGGACAAATCATCCCATCTCTCTGGTCCTCAGTCCCCTTATCTCTTCACAAAAGGAAATCATTCTTATAAGGAAGAAAAGAGGAAGTTATCTTAAGATATTGATGTGGATAATCAGGGATCTCATGTGTACAGAAAATGGAAGGAAGAGTGGGTTAATGGAGGATGAATATAAACGTGTAATACTGTTCTGTAAGAATAGTTTCAGGAGTGTAAAATCTCAGAATTACGTAAGACTGGAGAGGAATACTAAGGACACCCAAAAAAAAGTTTTTGTGTTTTTTTATGTTTGTCTTTGTCTATATGGGGATAAAGAAGAAAGTGAAAGAAGGTCTAGGTTCACGAGCTCATAAAACTGAGACTCAAGATATGTAAGGAAATAGTAGCACCTAGTTACCTTTGATGAGTACAAGCCAGCAGGCCTAGATAACTACATAACAAAGTAATGAGAGAACTAGTTGATGGGATCGCTGAGCCACTGAGCAGTATTTGCAAGAATGTAGAGAGAGGTGAGTCAGGTAAGTGAAGAAAGTGAGAAAGGTAAGTGTACCAATTTTACAAAAGGGGAAAGAGAATGGAGTCTGAAAATTATAGGCCAGTGACCTTGACTTTGATTCCTAGTAAAATTCTAGGATATATCACTAAAGGGCTGAATAGTGAACATCTGAAAAAGGAAAAATAGATCACAAAGAACCAGCATAGCTTCATCAAGAATAGGTCATACAAAACTAACTTTATTTCCTTTTTTTTTTTAATAACTATGATGGTAGATCATGGAAATTACATATGTATATATATATCTACATAATACATATCATTTATTCTGTTTACCTATATTTTAGCAAAGAATTTAATTTCATGCTATCCTTGCAGAAAAGCTAGTCAGGTGTGGGCTAGCTAGACAATAGGATAGTTGAGTGGATTCAGACCTGGCTGAATGCCCAGACCCAAAGAGCAGTGATTATTGGTTCGATGACAACTTAGAAGGAGGTCTTTAGTGTGGTGTCCCAGGAAACTGTACTTGGCCTTGTGTTTTTTAATAGTTTTATCCATGACTTGGATAAAGGAATAGATTACATGCTTATCAAATTTCCAGATGAAACAATGCTAGAAAGAATATTGAACATATTGGATGGCGGAATCAGAATTCAAAAAATATTTGACATACTAGAACACAGGGCTAAATTTGAAATGAAATTTAACAGGGATAAATCTTCTACATCTTTCACTTGGGTTCAAAAAATCAACTTTACAAGTATGAGATGGGGATGTGTGACTATAAAGCAGTTCATTTGAAAAAGACCTAGGGATTTTAGCAGAATGAAAACTCTACATAAGGCAGCTAAAAAAACAAATGTGACATTAGTCAATGTAACTAGAGGATTGTGTGATGTATTCATACATGTGGAAGAGTCTGAGGACCCTGTTTCCAGAAAGGCATGATAATGTGTAGTACAAACGCCTTGATTTCTGATTTGGAGCAGGCATAGAAATTCTGTAACTGGCTCCAATGAGCTAATTACATGGTAAAGAAAACCATATTTAATTGGCTGAAAAGCTGGACGTGGGATGGATTCAAAAGGCACTAGTCAGATAAGGCCTGTCTCTGGGTCTGACTCTTCTCTCCTGACAATTAGAGCTGTCCAAAAGTGGAATGTGCTGCCCTGGGATATAAGACCTTCTCACTGAAGGTCTTCAGTCAAAGGCTATATGACCACTTATCAGGGAAATTTTAGAAAATTCCTGCGCAGTCATATCTGCATAAGTGAACTTCCGAGGGCCCTTCTAACTCTGAGATTCTATGAGGTGATTGGATCAAATGAACTAGAAGAATCCTTTTTAAACCTACAGATCTATCATTCCATATCATTGTTTCCTTCTCTGTAATCCTTCTGCAATTTGCTTGTATTTCTCTCCTGGCACTACTTGCTGCCCTATAATAGTTATTTGTTTATATCTTAATTTCTTTAGTAAATTACAAGCTCCTTGAAGACAGAGATTGTCTTTATTATTTTTACATTCCCTTTTAGTACCTTGCACATAGTGTGTACTCAATAAATATTTGCTTAATTAATTGATTAATTGAATCGATTGATTCATACTGTTTACATAGGCAGGGCCTTCCCTACAAACACCTGAAAGGCAGATACAAGGTAACCTAGGAGGGTAGGAGGGAAAAGAAAGGCACTGTTTGTTCTAAAGCTATGAATTCCAACCTTTTTTACTATAAGGACCCATTTTTTTTAACTTAAAAATTTATTTCTTATATTAAAAATATTCCAGTGTCCCACATGATCACATGTCTGGTCTTGATCCCTTTCCCTTTTGTGGGTAAAAAAGAAAGCAACACAGAGAATGAGCATATTTTTTGAACAATGAGTTATTCAGCATTATACCAAGTAGATGGTTGCTGAAACTCAATTAAAATAAATCAGTGGACAAATTTATGGAAAAACCTCTATGTACAAGGCACTATTCTAAATGCGGTGGGAAATACAAAGATAATTTGCCTTGAAGTAGCTGATAATCATATACATATTAAAAGATAATTGATTGTATTGGCCCTATATGATAGCTATGGGACAAATAATTGCCATTCATTTAATAAACTAAGTGTTTTCTGTTTACAGAGGACTATACAATGTGCTGTAAGAGATTCAAAGACTGAGATAAGTAGAGTCCCTGTCTTCTTGGGACTTACAGTCTACTGGGGAGAATAAGATACTATTCAAGTTAACTACAGCTATAGCTAAACAGTGCTGCAGGAAGTCAAAGGAAGGAGAGATCAACATGGGTTTGGCTCATCATAGAGAAGATTCTATGGAAGACCTAAGATTTCTTCTGGACCTTGAAGGACCAACTAAGAAGGAGGCAGTACAACTCAGATTGGGGAAACGTAAACTCTTTGAGGTCAGGGACTATGTTGTTTTTGTTTGTTTGTTTGTCTTCATAAAATCACAGAATTTGGAAGGTACTCAAAGGTTATGAAGTCTGACCCATACCTGAAGGAAAATCCTCTCTGAAGCATCCTTGACATCCAGGAATGGCGAGAAGGGAGATGTGATCGTGGGGGACATTGGGACACTTCTTTACAAACAAAATTAATGCTTATGAAATGTTTAGAGAAATTGTCAGGTGGGAATGGTTATTTGCATCAGATGTTTTGGATGGAGTCCTGGTGTCCAAGAGATATGGGCAAACTTGTAACTAATTGCCCAATGGATGGGTAATCAGGGGATATGAACAAACTGTTTTTAGAAGAGTTGGGATATAAATTGAAAACCATCAACAACTTTATCAGGGATAATAAAAGATTTAAATAGTAAGTATTTCAGCAACCGTGGCACGCCAGGCACCATAGGTTTAGAGCTGAAAGGAACCTCTAGAGGCTATATAGTCTAATCCCCTTGTTTTAGAGTTTAGCAAACCGAGGCCCAGGGAATGGAAAAGTTTTGTGCAAGATAACACGGGTAGTCAGTATCAGAGGTCGCACTTGAACCCAGATTCTCTGACTCCAGAGCCCCTGCTCTATTCACTATAACAGCGTACAGTTATTTCTTTTCAAACCTAGGTGTCTTATCAGGCCATTTTTATTTATTGCCCGGGACTACCCGTTTCCAAATTTAACTGAAATAAAGAAAAATAAAGTACTACTATTTGAACTAATTGCATAAGTAGAAGAACTTGTTAAAAACCCTCCAAGCAAAGCAAAATTGCTTGACAAGCACACAATATTATACTTGCAGAAACAATATTATTCAGATAAAACGTAGAAGAATGTCCATAAACTATTATTCCTTTGTGTGGACCGCACTCTATTACGGCAGAAAGGACCTAGAGATCTTAGAGGAATATAAACAGTCAATGTAAAGCCTTAATTAAGAATGTGAATATGAATCTGGGATATATTAAGTGTTGATATAATTTAAAGATAAATAAACCACTCAGGACAACTGCTCATACAACCTACACTTAAAGAACATTCCACTTTTACTAAATTTTTCCCTTTATCCAACCAAAATCTGTTTCTCTGCAACTGCCACCTCATTACTCCTGTTTTGTTTGACCTCATGGGACCAAATAAAACAATTTTAATCCCTCTTTCTTGGAAGTCTTTTGCTGTTTGAAGATGACTAACTTCTCCCTACTATCTTCTCTTCTTGATTAATAGTTAATAAACTGACAAGCATTGTACTAAGCTCCGAGGATATAAATATGAAAAAAGAAAAATAGTCCCTGCCCTTAAGGAGCTTACAATCTAATGAGGGAAGATAAGACACAAAAGAAGACTGAAAAGAAGGGGAAAGGTAAGGTATGGAGTAGAAGATACTCCAGAAGGTACTTGATCATGGAGAAGTCAGAGAAGTCCCAAAGTTGGGCAGCCAGGTTCTCGAGAAATGAGCTGTCTGAGCTGTCCTCTCTCCTTGAATGGAAGTTTGGATGTCACAGCAGAAAGGCAGAGGGTGGTGTTGAAGTAGAGTACCAAGACTAATGAGATCTTATAGGATGATAAGGTTTTCCCAATAATGAGCTTCCTGGGGTATGGTAGAGAAGTCAGCAGAGAAGTCCCAAAGATATGGGACCCTTCCTTCTCTCTCAGATTTCCTTGGAGCACGTGCCCAGCAGGGAGTTAGTTGGATTAAAGGGCATAAACAGTTTTCCTTCAACCAATTCTAATATGGCATCGTTTCCAGTCTTCTTTTAATCCTGGTCACCATCCTTTGGATATGCTTCTGCTTATTAATGTCTTTCTCATAAGTGAAGTGAACACAGTTGTCTTGATATGGTCTGAACAAGGAACTGGCTGAGTGCAGCTTTCTCCCTTATTTCTATTTCCAACTCATAGTACAATGCTTGCATGCTGTAGTGCATTGGGTCATCAAAGAGTAAATGGACACTGTGCTCAGTCTTTGCCTCCTTTTTTTTCCTCCACACAGGACACTTCATCTCCCATGTCCAAATATTTTCACCAGCTGCTCCCCATGCCTGGAATGCTCTCCCTCACTTCTGCCTCTTGGGCTTCCGTAATGTCCAAGTTTCAGCTAAAATCCCACCTTCTTCAAGAAACCTTTCCAGGTCCCCCCCTCAATGCTAATGTCTTCTCTCTGACCAATTGACTTATAGTGTTCTTTCCTCCATTAGAATGTGAGATCTTTGAAGGAAGAGACCATGTTTTTGCCTTCTTTTCCCATCAATTAGCATAGTGCCTGACATATAGTGAGAACTTAATAATTGCTTGTTAACTTGACTTTAGGTGAATCCTCCCTCTAAAGTCTGTATCTTTATGAAACACAGTGGCCCCTTCAGCATGAAAATAAAGTAGCATACATAATAAATCCTTGGTTTACTTTAACTTAGCAAGGATACAAACTCTATGGTCAACTGGTTCTTAGAATTAGACATCACTGTCTTTGTCTCTCCCACCCTCCCTTCATAAATGCTTTTCCAGTTCTCCCCAGAGGTCCTATCTTCTTCAAGCACCATACCACCATCAAAGCCTACTGCATCTGTGGGGAAAGACAATGATCATTGCAACCCAGTCTTTGTGCCACTGTAGGGGAACTTGCTTCTGGGGAGCTCTCTCTGGTTACTTGCTTCTCAGTCTCTGCTTTGGATTTTTAACTGTTGCAGTTGGCAAGAAGACAAGGTGCTATGTCATATCCATTTAGTTAGAGTAGGATCAGAGGACCATAGACTTAGAGCTGGAAGAGACTTTAGCAGTCATCTAGACCCTCATTCTAAAAGAAAAGGAAACAGAGTCCATGAAAGGTTGTGATATGCTTTAGGTTATACAACTAGTAAATAGTAGAGTCCAAATTCTGAATCTATACCTCAGAGAGTCTTTAAGCATTACAATTGGTTTGAGGTGAGTAGAAAGCTGCCAGCCCAATTTCTGGATCACTTTGTGAATTTATCATACATATATGATATATATATATGAGGGAAGTTACTTTAAATGGTCTTGGAGACAACTATTCTCTCAAAACTCTGTAAGATAGGAAGTCTTGTAAAGTGAGGCCTCCTCAGGAATGAAACAACCAAATATGATGAGACATACATTTTTGGACATGGCCAACTTGGGAATTTGTTTTGCTTAATTATATATGCTTATTATCTTTTTTTTTCTTTCTTCAGTACAGGGGGGTGGGAAGAGAGGAAATAAATGCTTATAATTGAAAAATATTTTAATTAAACATTTTTCAAAGTAAGCCAGCTTGATTATATAGATATTTGCATATATATATAAATGTGTGCATATGTGCTATCTAATAAAACATCTCTATCTTTACTTGAAATCTATACAGGGAGGAGTTCTTCAGGTTTTATCATATACATATGATTAGAAACCTCACAGCTGATTTCATAGCCATTCATTTGTATTATAATTTGCCCCCTAGTAGGGTAGTTAATTGATAAATATTTGGTGAATTTAAGCATTTAAAGCTTCAAAGGCATGAATGTGCAAAATATATTCAGGATGGTATGTAAAGCAGTCTGATTAGGAACTGAGTATTTTTTTTTAAGGAAACAAATTTGGAAAGGTAGGTTGGGTTGGGATTGTGGATGGCTTTGAATGGAAACTAAGGATGTTATCATGAAGGCCATACAGAAGCACTGAAATCTGTGCAAGAAGCCATTCCTGATTCCCCTTAATATTAATATCTGTGAGATTATCTCCAGTCCATTTGGGGTTTGCATACAGTTGTTTAAGTGTTATGTTACCCATCAGATTGTAAACTCTTTGAGGGCAGCCACCTTGACTTGACCTTTTAATGAAGGGAGGAATATAGTCAAAGTAATGAGTGAGGATGAATAATTTGTTAGTGGTATGTAGGATGGATTGGAAGGTGAAAAACTGAAGGCAAGAAGATGAGTTAGGAAACTAGATTAGCCCAGACGTCAGCTGAAAAGAGATAGATTATGAGGTGGTAGCAATATGAATAGAAAGGAAGGGATGACTAGAATATTGGAAAAAAGCAATGGGTTAAGAACCCAGAGACTGAGTTATAGTTTCAGCTCTAACATTTGCTCTCTATGTGACCTCAGACCAATATTTAACCCCTTTGGGCCCCAGTTTCCCTCCCTACAAAATGAGTTTGCTGGGTCAAATAATCTCTAAGATGCTTTTCAACTCTAAACTTTTAGAAGTACAAAATATATTGTAAAGGAAAAATCAACATGTTGCTTATGGGGGTTAGGGGTGAGGGAGTGGAGGGAAATCATAAAGATAACTCAGATTTTAAACATGGATGGCTGGGGAAATAATGGTACCATTAACAGAAATAGGGAAGTTAGAAGAAGCTGTCTTGGGGGATGGGATAATTGAGTTGTTTTAGACAAAGAGTCACAGATTGAAATTATTGAAAATGTTACATGGTTTACCAAATGTGATTTAGCCTAATATCTTCCTCAATATGGGGCCAGCTCACTGTTTATCCTTAATGTCTATCCAAGACATATGCAAATGGACTAAATAAATAAGCTATACTTTGCCTGTTCTTAGAAATCTGTCTACCGCAGCACAGATTTTTTTTCTATATGTATTTGATCAGGTCCAACTACTCTTTTCAACTTCATTTTATTTATTTCTATACATATTAGAATAAAGTGGGTACAGAGATGGTTGAGTCCAAATGTAGTGATTCTAATCTAATCACTAAAGAGAACTGAGCACTATAGAAACACTGACAGATCTATTTAATTTCACATCTATTTGTTATCCTTTCAATTTCACCCATAGATCCTCTCAGTATTAACTGATTTAGTCACATCTCATATCCAGTTTTCTGCAGGCTCATTTATCCCTCCATGCCTTTTCACCCTTTTGTAATACAACACTGATCATGATCTTTGGTCATTCCCTTCGTAATGTTTTGCAAATAAAATTCTACTCGAAATTGGTGTTACCCTTGGTTGGCATGTCTATTCCATCTCTTTGCCTAGCCAGGAGAATCAAATGTTTGTCTACTGAGAGAGTTCCTGGGGTCTTTAGGCATAATGACTGTTGTAATGATTGTTTATAATAGCTGTTTGGTTATCATGGCAAGCTGTTATGACTGTTTTGTACAGGTTTTATACTACCTATATAAATTTCTTCTTGTCTTTTTTTCCCCTGGAGTCTAGCACAGTGTGGCAGCTAGGTGGCCACCCTAGTGGACAGAGTGCTGGGCTTGGAATCATGAAGACCTGAAATCAATTTCAAAATTATTCTGGGTAATCATTTAACTTCTCTCATTCTCAGTTTCCACATCTGTAAAATGGAGATAATAATACTATCTACTTAACAGAGCTGTTGTAAGGATCAAATGAAATAAATATATGTAAAATGGTGCTATATACATGTTAGTTATTATTTTTACTAGGTTCTTAACAAATGCTTTCTGATTGATTGAGAAATTCTCAGGAATGAAATTCTGAAGCCAGAGTAGGATTTTGTGAAAGAAGATGAAATGTAATAGGTATAATCATAAAAGTCTTATATTTGGGTTACCAAAAAAACCCCAGCTTCACAAGTAAAAGATGAGGAAAGTGAGGTTAAATAGCAGTTAATTCGAAAAAGGACCTGGAAATCTTAGTGGACTGAGAACTCAATATGAGTAAACAGGGTGATGTGGCAGCCAAAAATAAAAAAAGTTAACATGCAATAAGATTCATTAGAAGAGGCACAGTATCCAAGGCAAAGGAGGCTATAGTCCTGTTAACCCTGCCCTGATCAGACCACTTTAGGGAGAATTGTGTTTAAGTTTGGATGACGTATTGGGGAGGACATTGATAAGCTGGAACACAGCCAGATGAGAGTGACTAGGAGGATGAAGGGTCTTGAGTTCCTGCCACTTGAAGATTGATTGGAAGAATCATGGATGTTAAACTTGGAGAATGATATGACAGGTATCTAAGTATTTGAAGGACTGTCATGTAGGTGAGAGATTGGACTTGTTCTGCAAATAACGGAGGCAAGCTGTAAAGGAGTGAATTTAGGCTCGATAAAAGGAAAAACTTTCTAACAATTAGAGCTATGGCCTCTGAGGTCCATTCCAACTATGAGAATCTGTGATTCTATGATTCTTCAATTCTGAATTGTATTTTCCAAAATGTTTTGTGGTGGTTGTTTTTGCTACACTCCCTAATACCGACTTTTGTATTGGGAATCATCAGTGTGAAGATTCTTATAAAGTTTTCCCTTTTATTCACTGAAATAAATGAGCTATGGTTATCTTCATGGTATTCTGTTTGCTTATGCTCTTTGCTTATGGGGGGGGACCTAGCTATCTCTGTTAGAGGACCTCTAATGATGGGGACACATTAGCTCTAAATTTTGCAAGATGATCAAATGTCTTATGAAGTTATGTCTCATCACCATTGGGTGTAGGATGAAAGCAATCTGGCCAATCCCTTTGTTTGTTCTTCCAAGTTGAACCTGAGAGCTATACTTCCACTTAGCTGCAGATTCTAGTTTCATTTATTATGAGAATGTCAGCATAGATATGCTTTTGTTCTTCTAGTAATGTGTCAACTCATTGGGACAAAGATTGAACATTAAGATTAATAATAGATAAATTAATGTTTTTGGACAGATTAACAACTGTGTAATTCTTATCAACCTCTGTCCCCTTTCTGTTAATCTGCCACTAGCACTCTAGAATTGGAAGGAGGCTGCACAGGATTGAGGGCATTTTTGTATTTTTAATCTTTCTTATGGGTCATTATAGTTAAAAGCAACAGCAAAAAAAGAATTGCTTTGTGTCCAATTTTTCAGCAAGGAGCTTCCTCATACTTGGCCAGTCTTATTCTCAGACAGCAGATGTAGTTGGTTGCCAGTCCTGTACTTGAAGCCTTTCCAGTTTGATAGATCCTTGAAATATGTGTTCTGCTCAAAGAGTTTTCAAGAACTCAGTTATCTCCATGCCCTAGAATAGAATTTTTGTAATGGATTCATTCATTCAATCATTCTTTTATCCATCCATCCATCCATCCATCTTTGCAAAGCACCCCTTTTAGGATAGTCACCCAACTTGGCAGTCATATTCCCTGTTTGCATTCCCAAAAGAAAGCTATTACCCTTGGGTTTTAGGGTAGTCTGTAGGTGGCTACTTTATAAAACTTATGAGCCTTCATTGAGGTGCTTCACTTTAAGGGATAGCCAGTAGACACATTCAGCTCTTAGTAAAGACATGTGCTAAAATAGTATAGTCAAAATAACTATAAAACATTCTCCCTCCCCAACCTGAGTTTTATTTTCCCACAAATACACAAAGTATCCGGGAGAATGGACACCAACTTAAGAGTACAATGGTAGCATATTAGGACCATGTGTGACTAAGGCAAAATACACCTCCTGGTACTGCAGGGCCTTATGTGCCTTCTCTCCTGTGGAGTCTTCACAATGCTCTCTCTGGGTACCATGTCTCTGCTGAGGGGGCTGCTCAGCTGGGCTCCCAAGATCTGTTCCTTTCTGGATTGAAAGGTTGACTCTGGATTGCCAAGGCTAGATGCCTCTTGAGTCCAGAGAGGGCTCTTTTTAACTGCCAGAGGTCCCATTCCATGAAACTACTTCCTTCCTTAAATGAGAGTCTCTCTGTAAGCATGTTTGTCTGGAATGTGTGTCTCTGTTCCTTTCGTTGTGCCTTAAGGTACGAGTTGCTCCACCATGGCAACTATTGGCTCCTGCCTCAGCCATCTCCAAGTCTTGAACTTCTGTCAACTGACTCAAAAAAACCGGACTGTGTCTTTTACAGATTGCCCCAGGATGAGGAGCGGGGGAGAGGTGGGAATGGCCCATCGTTGTTTGTCCAATAATGTTGCACCCTTCTGACTCAGAGAGTGTTCATACTTTGTAAAGGAATAACAGAATATTAATAGCTTATTGACACATTAAAACACTACATCCTGAGACTATATCAGCTGAGGTGGGAATGGAAGCACAAGATCTGAGCTGAAAGAGAACTCAGAAATCATCTAGTTCAACCTATACATGAATGAGTCTTCCTTACAACATCCCCAATAAACAGTTGTCCAGTCAATCATAGCTAGCATTTATAGTTATATAAATATAGCGATTTAAAGTTTGCAAAGTGCTTATACATGTTATCTCATTTGATTCCAACAAAACTGTAAGATAGGTGCTATTATTACTCCCATTTTAACAGATGAGGAAACTGAGGCACAGAGAGATTAAGTGACTCCATTCACCAAGGACTCTATTCACCAAGCCACATACATGCCTCAAGAACAGAACTTTTATTTATAACAAATTGTAACAGCTAACATTTATATATTACTTTAAGATTTGCAGAGTGCTTTACATTTACTATCTCATTTGATCCTTACAACAAACCTTGTGAAGTAGGTGCCATTATCATTTCCATTTTACATATGAGGAAACAAGCTGTCAGGGATTAAGTCAAGAAGCACTTCTTCACATCTGCTATGTGCTAGGTGGTGAGGTGGATACAGCCTGGGACCTGGAGTTAAGAAGACCTGAATTCAAATGTGGCCACAGACTCTTACTAGCTGTGTCACCCTGGGCAAGTCACTTAACTCCATTTGCCTCAGTTTCCTCCCATGTAAAATGATCTGGAGAAGGAAATGGCAAACCACTATATTATCTTTGCCAAGAAAACTCTAAATGGAGTCACAAAGACTTGGACTCTACTAAAATTACTGAACAACCACAAAATGTGCTAGTCACTGTGCTAAGGGCTGGGAACACCAAGAAAGACAAAAAATATCTGCTTTCAAAGAGCTCACAGTTTAATGAGGAAGACAACATGCAAACAACTATGTACAAATGAGATATAGGGAATAACTTGGAGATAATTTACAGAGGGAAGGCACAAGCATTAAGAGAGATCAGGAAAGGATTCCTGAAGTCAGTAGGATTTTAACTGGGACTTAAAAGGCAGGACTAAAAAGCCAGGAGGTGGAGATGAGGGGGAGAATTAATTCCCCATGGGAGACAGCCAGAGAAAAAGCTGAGTCGAGACATGGACTGTCTGGTGCCCAGTGTCACTGCATCTCAGGATATATGGAGGTGAATAAGGGGTGGATGTCCAGGTTATAAAGGGCTTTGAATGCCTAGATGATTTGCCTAGGGTCATCCAGCATTTGAACTCAGGTCTTCCTGATTCCAAGTCTAGCAGTCTGTCTATTGAACCACTCAGCTATCTCTGTTAAAGGGCCTCCAGTGATGGGGAATATAATAGCTTCTTCTGGGACCATTCCACTTGTGGACAGCTCTAATTGTTAGAAAGTTTCTTCACAAGGTTAGAATCATGGAATCTGTCAAGTGGAAGGGGCTTCAGAAGTGATCTAGTCTAACCTGTCCTTGAACAAGAATCCTCTTTTAATTTCCCCAACAGATGATTATCAAGACTCTTTTGGAACAGCTCCAGCGTGAGGGAACCCACTTGAGAAAAGGGAAGAAGTGTACAAAATAAATAAACACTAGGTAAAAGTCAAAAGTATGTTACAATATGATTTATTGAATCACTTTATATGATTGCATGACCTTAAACAAATCAATCGATCTATTCTGCTCTCAATTTCCTCTTCTGTAACATGAAGGGGTTGGACTAGAAGACTCAAGTGTCCCTTCCAGATCTAAATACCATGATCCTAGAGAGTATAAATGAACTAGACCAGGGGTGTGGAACCTGTGGCCTTCTAGGTTCTTGGGTTTGGCCTTTTGACTGAGTCTAAGTTTTACAGGACCAATCCTTTTATTAAGGGGATTTGCTCTGTGAAGTTTGGATTTAGTCAAAGGGCTGCACTTAAAGACCTAGAAGGCCACATTTGGCCTCGAGGCTGAAGGTTTCCCAGCCCTGAACTAGATCTAGTCAGACCCTTTCACTCATATGACAGATGATCAAACTGGGGAGAGGTAATTTGCACATGGTCACATAGTTTAATAAGGAGCAGACCAGGACCAGAACCCAGTGGTCTTTCTACTATACTATATACAAAGTGCCTTCCCAGTTTCTAAATGGGAAAAATCACTTCATGCTTGTATGATGAAGCCTTCCTGGAGAAAATGGCAATTTGAGCTACTTACTGAAGGACAACATTGGAGCCAGTTATTGAAGGAGAAAGGTGGGAATTATTCCAGGGCTGGGGAGAAGAGGACATTTTAAGTAAAAGGTAATTAAGCAAAAGGCTGGAACACACAATACCAGGTAGAAGGTGAAAGTACTCTGGGAACTAGGAGTGTAATTTGGCTGGAGGTTAGGGTGGGTAAAGGGAAGATAAGGGAGGAAAAGCTTGGGCTGAAAAAATCTGGGAGCCAGGAGAATTGGCTGAGGTGAAACCTCAGTATGCAAAGGTGTTTTGTTTTTTAAACGATCACAGGATCAAGACCTGGAACGGTTCTTAGATACAGTTCATTTTACAAGTTTGAAGAAAATGAGGTTATTTCTTTGCAATCCACACACAGTAGTTTTTTTTTTAAACTCCAGTTGGACTTTTCCTATTAATTTCATTCATTCAACTAACCTTAATTAAGTACCTGCAGAGTACAGGACATCGAATCTCAATATTGTCCCTCTTTCCCCTCCCCTCTTTTTTTTTTTATTCCCCTCAGTCCTTTCCTATTCCTTTCATTCATTCAATTAACCATTAAGTGTCTATCACATACAAAACAATGTACAGCTTTTCAATCTCATCCCTCTTTCCCTTCTTCCCCACACCCTTTTTTTCCCCCTCTCCTAGGTCCTTTTCTCTTGCTTTCATTCATTCAAAGACCCCACCCCACTCCCGCCTCCACCTCCCACCCCTTTTATTTTTTACGCCCCTCAGATCTTTCCTATTCGTCTCATTCATTCAACAAATCTTCATTAAGTATTTACTACGTCGGGACAACGTATTCCAACCTCGTTCCCCTTTCCCCCCTCTCTCCCCGTTTTCTTTTCTTACTCCCCTCGGTCCTTTCCTATTTACTTCATTCATTCAACAAGCTTTTATGAAGTGCTCACTACATACAGGACAACGTAGTCCAGCCCCGTCCCCCTTTTCCTCTTCCCTCCTTACCCCACCACCAACCTCCCTTCCCGGGAACGAAGGGCACCCCTTGTTAGGAGCTTTAGGGCGATTTGCTCCTGACTCAAACACAATTCTTTACAATTTAAAAAAAATCGTAGAGGACGGTAGGGACTGTGCCATCGGTACTTTTCCTGGGCCTTCCCTTCTCTCCCCCCTGCTGCCCCTGTCCCTCCCCCGTCCTCCGCCCCCTGCCCCTCCCCCCTCTCCTTTCCGTTTCCCACTGTTCTCCTCCTTCCCTTCCCTCTCATCCGTGTCATCGGTGCTCGATTACATGCAAACTCCCCTTTCGCTTTTTTTTTTCTCCCCTCGGCCGCTCTCTCTCGGTCCGGGTCCCCCTCGCTCTGTTCTCCTCCTCCTCCTCTCTCCTCTCCTCTCTCTCCTCCAATGCAACTTTTGCCGAACCCCCCGACACACACAGACATGTTGAGCTGAGAGCACGGGAGATTGGTCGCGCACCCTCCCCCCTTCCCTCCCCCCTCCCTCTTTCCCCCAGCCCCCCAACGCGAACCCACCTCGGGGGGGCCCCCGCGGCCGCCAGCCTCCCGTGGGCCTGCCCGTCGCCGCCGCCCGCCCGGCCGCCCGCCCCGGGCCTTTATTTATTGATTATTTATTCTCCTTTTCAAAGAGGGAGAGAGAGTGAGGACTAGGCGCCCCCCCACCCCGTCCGGCCCGGCCCCCCTCCACCTCCGCCCCCCCCACCGGCCCGCGCCGCTTTGCATGGCCAGGATCAAGGGGGCGGCCGGCCTGCCCCCCGCCCCTCCCCCCCTCCCCGGAGAAGCGAGGCGGTGATGCGGGAGCGGGCGGCCCCGGCGGCGGCGGCGGCGGCGGCGCGGAGAGCCCGAGCGGACGAGACCCAGGCTCAAGATGGCAGATTCCGACTGAGTTTGGGGGGGCCGACGTCTCGCTTCGCTTTCTCCTTTCCGTTGCCATGAATAACGGACATCCTGGCCCCGATGGCCCCCATGTACGAAGGTAAGCGGGCGCCCACTCCGGCCTCTCTGCCACCCCCTCACCATTCTCCACCCCCCCCCCGGCCACCGGTTCCCCGACTCGCTTCTCTCCTTCCGCGGCTCCCCCATCCTCGTCCTGGGATCACGCCCCCTCCCCCACCGTGTCCTGTCTGTGCTCCCCCCTTCCGTGTCCGCGAGCCCCCCATAAGTCTGCGCCCTCTATCTGTCCGAGAGCCCCCCTGATCTGGTCACGCTCCCCATCTGTCCGAGCGCCCCCTGATCCGCTCACGGTCCCCATCTGTCCCAGCGCCCCCCTGACATGCTCACGCACCCCTGTCTGTCCGATTGCCCCCCGATCTGCTCACGCTCCTCATCTGTTCGAGCGCCCCCCTTATCTGCTTACGCGTCCCCATCTGTCCTAGCGCCCCCTTATATGCTCGCGCCCCAATCTGTCCGAGCGCCCCCTGATCTGCTCACGCGCCCCTCATCCGTCCTAGCGCCCCCTTATCTGCCCCCGCTCCCCCCATCTGCCCGCACGGCCCCCTCCACATCTCATTCAACTGCTTTACATGCCCCCGCTCCCCCCAACACACACGCCCCTTCACCTCCTCCGGTCCCTTTAATAGCTCTTCAACCCCTAACCCCAACGCACCCCCCCCTTCTCCCTCCCCATCCCAACCTAGATATGGACCAAGACCTGAAATTCAACCTGATTTTATTTCTAAGGTGGTGGTGGGGGGTGTGCTGCTTCAAAGGAAAGGAGATTTATGGCTGTGTTTTTATTTATTATTTCTGATAAATAAAGGTGATATGGTTTGGCCCTCATCCCCCTAAATTTCCTTGAGAATGATCTTTTCACTGGTTTATTCTTCTCTTAACCCGTCCCCCCACCTCCGGTTCCCAGCTAGGCTTCGTCACCTCTTTCTGTCCCATGCCCCCCCTCCCTTTTTTCCCTGCTTGCTTGAGTTCCACATTTTAGGTGGGGGGAGGTGGGGGGTGCTTACAGAGCTGGATGGTGAAAGGGGGAGATAGGTGGGAAAAGTCCTGTTTCAGTTCCAGGCAGAACAATGAAATAGACCAGAATCTCCCTGCATTAGCGTGTGTAAGAGAAAATGTAGTTAGCATTTTCGAGCGGGGTGGTTGGTGTAGACCTATATCTTAATCAGGTCTAGGTAAAACTGCGTTGTGCACCTCCTCCAACGCTGGGTCATTCACGGATTAACTGTTTTGAGGAGGAAAGAAAGGGTATGGGGGAAATTGTAAAACGAAGAAATATATCTCTGTTTTCCTTCTCTTTCTCTTTTTTCCCCCTTTATCTTCAGTCAGTTCTTTCACCTTCCAGCCGGAAATCAGAGGAGAATCAACTTAGTTTTTCCCCACTTGTGTCTGTGTTTTAAGATATGTGTAGAATTAATTTAAATAAAATTGTGCTGGGTTCTAAACCATTTTATAGTGTTAATATTTTTTTTCTTATTACATTCTTGTGGAACAACAGCAATATAGATTTGGCAAAAATCCATCCTGCTGTACTTCTTTTTCTTAAGATATAGTGGCAAATGAGGGGGTTAAAGGGGTATGCAAGCCAGAGGAAAGACAAGAAAAGAAATTTTAATCCTTTATGTAAATCCAGGGGATAGTCATCGTGAGGGTAACAGGGAAAGCATTAATACTTTTATCTCTGCTCTGAGAGGCTGATTAAAAAAAAAACTTATCTGAAAAGAAAATCTGTTATTAGTTCTAGGACTCTAAATGAACTAGGTTTCTGGATGGAATAAAGTTGCCAGTCAGGCTCTGGATAACAAGGCTGTAAATAACCTATGGACTGTAAATATTTTTTTTCAGACTCTCTTAGAAACAAAGGGGCTGTTTAGAAGGCAACACACAGAGAGATGTTATTCCAGGGGCTTTCCTCTTTGATTCTGAAGAACACAAGGTCCATTTAGTCCTTTGAAAAACAAAACAAAATTTCTGATCATGCTGTAAAACAGAATTGAATATCCCACGAGGATATGTGGACAATCTATGAAGATGCCATGTACAGTATTTATTGTTAACCTGTATTTATGGAAAAGGGGCCACAGTCAATGCTAGAATTGTCTGGAGTGTTAAAATGAAACAATTTTCTCTTTATTAAGTACCTCCTTGAGACTCCCTCTGCTGGACACTCAGGGTGAGCATTAGAGAAGGGACTTGTCATTGAATTTAAAATTGTAAAAAACAGACTGTGTATGTATATTAGGATATGTTTTGCCAACCTTTCACTAAAAAAATAATTTTTGTGACAAAATAAGGCGCTCGGGAAGTGGAAAAACTATTTTAAGTACAGTGAAAAGCTGGCTTCCTCATTTTTGCCAAGGTATTTGTGAACCAACCTGTGTCTCTCAGCTGTTCTCATGATGTAGTCATATTTATGTTCATTGGCCATTTGCTCCTGACTAAGCATCCCTCCGATATTGCCTTTAATGAATCTCAAGGTGAGCCTAACAATTTTAGTTTGGAGGGAAAGATGGGTGGGAGAGAATTTCTTTACTGTCCCAGTGTACCTACTTGCCTTAAGTCCTGACATGTCATCTTTTGTTGTTTCAACTCTGTTTCCTATAAACCATATCTATGCTCATCCTTCATTGCTAAAGTAATTCAATGCATTTTTTTTTTCTACAGCAAGTTTCTTCCTGTATTATTAGAGTGACTATTTAACTTCCATTCAAATCTCTTTCTTCCTGTACTCCTCTACTAGTTTGTCCTAGTTCGAGATCATTCTGCTAGAAAGTCCAGGGCTTGGTCTTTGTGAAAGAGACTGTCAGTAGTGCTGGATTATGCAATGATTCTTTAACGGGGACAGATGTCTACTATAGTCAGGGATTATGTATCAATAGTGCTTATGTTTACTTCTGGCTTAATGCTTCCAGGTCTCCAAAAATGGATTGTAGCCTCCTTTTTCTCCTGGATATGTCGATTGGAGTCAGTAAACCTGATTATTATTCCTTCATAAGAAAATATTACTCTTTTTCGTGGTTTCTCCCATTGGTTCTAATTCTTCTTTACAACGTGGCTAATGTGAAAATAGGTTTAATATGAATGTATATGTTGAGCCTGTATCAATTTACATACCTTCTTGGGGTGGGAAGGAGGGGAGAGATGGGGAGAAAATTTGGAACTCAAAATCTTATGGAAGTGAATGTTGAAAACTAAAAATAAATAAATTTATTAAAATAAAAATATTACTTACATATGTGTCTTAAACAGGATTAAAAAAAATTTTTTTTGAAAAGTGATTCCTAATGTGCTTGGATCACATTAGACATTGAGTCTGAACATAGTATTCTGAGAAACAGTGACTTGGCATACATAGGCTTTTCAAGCAGGAATTCATCAGTGACTATACCTTTTATTGGTTGGTCTTTTCATTTTTTAAATTACAGTGAAGCTTCCTTGGTTTGGAAACAGTGGGAAGGAAGGCCAATTTGAATTAGTGAAAAGTGTGAGTTGTAGCATGTTTAGAAAGAAATGAAATTATATTACTTTCAGTTATCTTCAATAGTAGGAGCTAATAATGGCTAAGAAAGTGTTCCAAGTAGAGGTCTTATTGGATTTACTTTAAAGATAGCTAAGACTAGCCTATAAATAGAACTGTTTTGTGAATTATTGCTGATGAAATAGTTAAAATATTTGAAAGCAGATTATGTTCTTAAATTTCTTTCATACTCTTTCTCCTTATTCCACCTCCTCCCCTCTATTTTATTTACACACTTAGCCAACCTTTTGAAAAATATTTAGATGTACTTCTAGTTGGGTAAACATCAGTAGAGCCCAGGTCTAAATTATCATGAGTTCTGAATTGCTGAGGTCCAAATTTCAAATTAATTAGGATTTAGTGGACTTTAAATGTGACTTTCTTGAAAGCACAGACTTATGTGAAGGGAAGTCTCTGAACAAAACTTCAAAAAAGGAGATGCGGAAACATATTAAATTTGAAGAAGTCTCAAGAAAAAGTTTTAGATCCGTCTTGCATTAAAGGGAACTGAGAGGATAATTTTTCTATGTTTTAATTACTTTTCTTCTATTAATTCCTTAGAACATATTAAAAATATGCAGGTTTAAAAATGTTTTCCTTCTCAGCACTTTCTCTTTCATTTCATTCTCCTTGGGCAGTGAAACTATCAGAAACTAATTTCATTTTTGTTCTAAAACTGTTCTGTACTCCACAAAATAAAAACTCCCAAGTATTTTGAAATCAGTAATAATATTTAAGTTGTGAATCATCCTGATTCTCCACTTATATCTTTGGAATGTGCAAAATTGCACTCACATAAAAGACAAATACCTTTTTTTGTATTACCTTTCCAGGTTCTCTTATTGAAACTGAGCTTATGCTGATCAGTATTATTCAGAGAATCATTCTCCCGTAGCAGCTGGCTTCAACAAGTTTTTTTTTTTTGTTTTTTGTTTTGCACCTTAAGAGTAGCATTGAACACATCAGAGTAGGAATGGCATAATAAATAGCCAGGCTTTGAGTCAGAAGGACCTGGGTCTAAGTCCTCTCCTGCTTCTAGCAAATGCTAGGTGTGTGACTGTGGACAAGTCACTTAACTTTTCAGCTTCCCTGGCAACTTTCTCTTTCCTTTCTTTCTTTCTTTCCTTTCTTTCTTTTATCTTCTTTCTTTCTTTCTTTCTTTCTTTCTTTCTTTCTTTCTCTCTCTCTCTCTCTCTCTCTCTCTCTCTCTCTCTCTCTCTCTCTCTCTCTCTCTTCCTTTTTCTCTCTCTCTCTCTTTCTCTCTCATCATAGGACCTTAAAATTGGAATCCCTCAGAGGTCATCTAGTCTTCAGCTCCTCAGAGCACGAAACCTGGCCATCACATCCCCTTTAAGTGGTTTCTGATGTCCTCCAGGGACATCACTACTCCCTTAGGCAGCCTATTTCATTTTTAGACAGCTCAAGTTGTAAGGAAATTTTTCCTTAGGTTAAAGTCTCCCCACAGCTGAAACCTGCTTCTCTTGGGAAAGTACCTGTAGGCATGTTGTTTGTGCAAGGCTTTTCTCTTAAACATGGCAATAGGACCTATAAATAGTGACCCAAGTCATCATTGTGCCATCTTTTTCAGCACCGATCCTTGAAGGATATCCCTGTTTAAGTTTAGACACATTTTCTCCTTGAACCACAGTCTAGAGCAGGGGTGGGGAACCTTCAGTCTCGAGGCCACTTGTGTCCCTCTAGGTCCTCAAGTGTGATCCTTTGACTGAATCCAAACTTCACAGGACAAATCCCCTTAATAAAAGGATTTGTTCTGTAAAACTTGGACTCAGTCAAAAGGTCTCACCCAAGGACCTAGACGGCCACATGTGGCCTCAAGGCCACAGGTTCCCAATCCTTGGTCTAGAGAATCAGGTTGATTATACCTTAAACCTAAACTTTCCTATAGAACTAAGATTTGGTGCTATACTTGTTGCTTCTGATACCCTTTAATGGTATATTGCTGGTTTTTTTTTTTATCTTTGCTCCCGTAACAAAAATAATACATTATTTCATTTGATACAATACCCTTATAATATAGGTGCTGTTGTTACTTCCATTTTACAGATGAGCAAACTGAGGCTTAGAAAGGTTATGACTAGCCTAGGGCCCAATAGCTGTTAAATGCCTAAGAGGGGATTTGGACACAGGTCTGCTTACCTATACTGCTTTCTCTTTGCTTAAGAAGCTTGTTTAGTATGGAACATAAGAAGAAATGATGGTAAAGAAGGTCATATACATACAGTATTAGCTTTTTTAGACTAATATATAGATTTTAAAAATTATTTTTCTTATGTTAATATAAACCTTGCCTGTGGTGGCGGCATAGCTTTACAATGAAATTTCAGCATGTAACTTATTGGTTACCAGAGCAGAATAAACATTAAAGCCAGCAGATTGTTTCTGAATTCTTGAATAGGTCTGGAGCTATCATTCATTCATTTATTCATAAATCAACCATTTATTAAATGCCTCTTTGGTGCAAAGAAGTGCTAGGTTCTGGAGAAGTTATGAGATGGTACCTTTCCTCATGGAGTTTGTCATCTAGCAGTCTTCTCCGTTGTGGTACCAGCCTTGTCCTCATAGGCGATTCCACCTTGAAGATCAAGAACTTAACACCTCTCTCTACACTTTGGCATAAAGGCTAGAGAGCTGGCCTTGGGGTCAGGAGGATCTGGCTCCGAACACATAATTGGCAGGCAGAATGACCATGTAATTCCTCTGGGGTCCCAGAAACTCTAAAAGACTTTAAGTGCCAGTCTGAATTGGTAAAGGGAATTTCCTTTACTGATGAAATCGCAGGTCTAGACCAAAATTTTTCTTAAAAAATTTAACCTAGGGCATAGGAAAGCTATTTTTATACAAAGGAAAACTAGAATCATAGAATCTTTGAGTTGGAAGTAGTACTACACTTTTGTGTAATTATTTAAGGTTTGCAAAACATTTTTCCCACCATAGATATTGCAAGTATCATTGTCCCCATGTTGCAGATGAGGAGACTGAAACTCAGCTTAGTTAAGTGACTTATCTAATGTTGCAAAGTATCAGAGCTATGATTTAAATCCAGGTCTCCCAAATCCAGTGCTACCTAAGTTACCTATGAATTCAACAAAAATGTATTGTGTCTAGCATACATAAAACAATTTGCTGGAGATAACAAATTTAAGCTCCCAGCAGAGTAAGGGAGGTAAGACACCAAGGCCCATGCATATAGTTAAGTCCATTGAAGAATGCTGAAGAAAGTTCTTTTTGAGGTTTGAAGGTAATATTAGTACTAGTTGAGAAATGCTTCATGGATGAGGTTGGGCTTTGAAGAATGAGTAAAAAAGAGGGAGAGGAGGACATTCCCACCTGGATTATATAACTAGTGCAACTTTACCTTGATCAGGTTGCTGGTGTTTTGTTATCTATCCCAAACCTTTGATGTTTATGTCAAGAACAGCCAGTCTTTCCATAACATGTCCCTGGTGTTTCTGTTAGATCACTTTGGGCTGGATAAATCTTGAATGTGACCCAGTGTAGTATTGCCAGTGAGAATCTTAATCTTGTTTTCAGTACATGAACATTATAGGCCAGGTTCAATATGTTCACAGATGAATACTATATAACTAGTGTAGAAGAAGTCACACTGTCCATAGCCCATGCTGCCTGACTGACTATAAGCTTCAGGTAATCTTCTGCTGTTTTCAATGGTATAATTTAAAGCCATCCACTAATATTAATTGGATATCTATCTACGCTATGCAGAGCACTGACAGTGTTTACAAAGGAAAGAGAAAACTCAGTCCCTATGCCTAAATAGCATAGAAGTTTATGACTAGAAAAGGACCTTAGTAGATACCTAGTCCTCTGAGACCATTAGGCAGGTACAATTCAATTAGCAAACAGTTTTTATGAATGGATGGATGGACTGTGACAAATCAGTGTTATCTTTTTTTGAAGATCTTCAGGAATGGAGACTCTCTAGATACTCTTGATCATCCATTCCAGTATTATATTAAATAGGCAAGAAGTTCCTAGATCTACCTGAAATAGCACCTGCTATGTTTCAAATCCATTTCCTATAGTTTAATTCTTTCTTTTAAAACTTTATGGGCCTTTTAGCATTTCCCTCAGCCTTTTCTCACAAAATCTATTTTCTAGCCTTTTAATCATCACTCACTATTTTCTGAATACTTTCTCCAGTTTCTCCATATCCATTTGAAATGGTAGTAGCCCAAACTGCAACAGTTCCTGGATAATAGTCTTTGCAGTACAGCTTGCATGGGAAGAATTACTTCCCAACACTTGCATATCATACTCTTCTTAATAGCTCTCAAAAATATTATTAGCCTTTTTTGGAGCAGTAGCCCTTCATTGCTGACTCATGTTCAGTTTGTGGTGATTATGACCCTGAGCCTTTTTCCCCTTACTTATAACTCCCTCATTTTGTAGTTGTTTTATTGACTTATTCTCCTTAAGTGAGCTACTTTGTACTTGACCCTGTTGGTCATTTTGAATTTTAATTCTACCTTTCCAAGTATTAGGAATGTTATTAATGTAGTACAATCAGTAAATCTGATCAGTATTATCCTGATAGCATCATCTCAGTCATCAATACAACTGTTATATAGAACAGGCCCAAGGAATGTCTCCTTGTGTGTATTTTCCTGAGGTTATTGAATAATAATAATTTCTATGATTTATTCACTTTAATGTTTACAAAGCACTTTTCTTTACAACAACTCATGAGGTAGGTAGTACAAAGATTATTCACCTTTTACAGATGAGGAAACTGAATTCAAGAGAAGTTAAGTGACTTGCCTCAGGTTACCCAGCTAGGAAGTATGACAGCCAGGACTGGACTCCAGGTTTTCTGGATCCAAAGTTAGTGCCCTTTTCACCACACCACGAAGCTTTTCATGATTCTGAATCATAATATAATGGGGCAGACGTTGGAAAGGTGTAATATGTAAGAATAATAGTGCTTCACTTATCTGGAGGTTTTATTTCCTATATCCCCAATCTTCTGGAAAAGTGCTTAATAAAGAAACATTTAAAAAATGTGTAAGCTTTAAGTGGGATTAAAAATAGCTGAGTAACTGAAAATTGTACATGATTTGGTTGGTTTCCTTATCAGAAGGAGAAGAAATCTGAACTAACTGATGATGACTGTAAATTCAAGCCTCGTTGGTGTAAAACCTGAGAACCATAGGGAAGTAACACTGAAAAAAGGCGCGAGAGCTAACAGAGAAGGAAAAAGAAAAGTGAAAAGAAAATACAAGGGTGACAAACTGTAGAAGCAGTGGTGGAGATTACAATAAATAACAACTGACATTTATGTAGTGCTTTAAGGTTTACAAAATGCGACATTTATTTATTTCATTTTCACAATAATCCTTTGAAACAGTACCTAAGAATTTTATAAATGAGGAAACTGAGACCCAAGAGAGTTGAAACCATTTGCCCATAGTTATGTATCTGGTAAGGAAAGGACCTGGGACTCAAAATATCTCATTTGACTCTAAATCTAGAAATCTTTTTTCCTACACCACACTGTTTTTTAACATAGGACTTTTCTTGCCACTGTTACTGCCTGCTACTCAATTCCATCATTACTATTTCTGATCGAGAAGGTTGGAAGGGACCTTGGAACTCACCTAGTTCATCCTTCTAGATTAGAAAAAGTGATGATGGTGTTGAATAGACAGTGGCAGTGGTGAGGAAAATCAATGGGGAAAACCTTTGACCCCAAGAATTATAACCAAACAGCCCCATAAACTTAGGGGGCCTCAGAGGGCATCACTGTATTTTGGTAGTGCTGCACTGGGTGCTACCAGCTGGTATATAGTCCATATTTGCCATAGGACAATGGGCAAGCTATGCTGTGATATAGTAGGTTACAGTGGTTTGTATCATAGCGTATAAAGAAGGAATGTAACAAAGCTAAATGTACTATAGAAATCATAAGGATTCCAAAAGGTAGAGGTCAGAAGCAAGAAGAAAGTTTTGTTAATGTTGGAAGATCTGTATATGACTTGAAAAGGTGAGCATAGGAAAATGTGATAGATTAGTAAAGAGTTCATTAATATTTTAAAAAATCAAGCCTCAGAAAGGACAGTTGGTAAAATGTTTTGCAGATTTGAAGTCAGCTAAAATTGATGAATGGTTCTATGTATATGGGAAAATTAGTTATAGATAAATGTTCTGAATAAAAGATCATAGGGTTTCCTAGTTTGCGCCCAATGCTAGCTGAAGAGGCAAAAGATGTTTATAGTAAATGTGTATAGGAGTCTTATGGATCTTTTGATTGGTGGCTTTTGTATTTCCAACTAAGATCTTAGAACCACAAGACTTAGAACTGGAAGAAACCTTAAAGATTATTGCACAGAACAGGAAAATGAGAATAAGTCAGTTACTGAAGGCAGGGCAATAGAAACCTAGGCCGAACTGGTGGAAGAAAAAAATAGTAAAGAATGAGGCTGCACAGAGGTGTGTGACTTTTAAAGATAATATTTCTGAACGTAATCTATCCTTTGAATAGTTTTACAATGCAGATGAAGTGGATCTATGGATGACACTTGCTGAACTCTACCCTTGCAAGGACTACTAAATCAAGTGTTGCCACATTTAAATGGGATAAAGACAGCTTGACTATTCTTGCCAGTATTAATGCTTCAGGTTCCCACAAAACAAAACCCTTTGGGATCTGAACATTTAATCATTCTAGAGTGTTAAAAGTGTCTCACATTTACCTGTTATTTACAAAATGTGAGCTAATATATTGATGGAAAATCTTTTTTTCTGAAATAGCGCTATCTTCTCTTAGAGAAGAATCTATTCCCAACCGCAGATGTGTTGGAGGAGTGTAAAGCTATTTCATTTCTAGTCAATCATAGAGCTCATCCTGAGGAAGTTAGTGGTTGGTAACATTTTTACTACCTTCCCGATTTCCATTGTTACCTTGTTAATTTATGACTGATTATCAGAATATGAATGGTTATTAGAGAAGAGATTTCATGAGGAAATTGATATATCATAAAGTACCACACATAGTTTTTAGCATTATTATATTATAAATGCAATTTCTAAATGCATTCAAACACTGGGCTTGGAAAAATTGTGGCCTGTTTGCAGATGTATCATCCTCTAATTTGTGGGCTTATGAGTAAATTCTTCCTAAAATACCAAAACAGATTATTGAAATACTCCAGGATACTCCTTTGTATCCCATCCACAAACTTAATGAAAATGCCAAGAAGAATGAATTGAAGCTGATAAGGGGTGCATTGTGTTAATGATGTAGAAATAATATTCTGAACAAATAATATTCTGAACAATTCATGTTTTGAATGTTACTGACAAGTTAGAAGAAACTATAAATAGAAATAATGAATAAATAGAAAATCATCTCACTCAAAAATGAGGGTGAGAAAACTACTTGGAAAAAATCTGCTTCAGACTTTTGATTTATAGAAAAACAGTCATGTTTTACTGCTCTGGAGGTCATACAGAAGCACATTCTTTTTACCTTTTTGAGAGGGGGCAAAACTCCCAAAGGCAAACTGGAATCAAGAACTTTTTTTTTGAGAAAGTAAGTTCTAGGGACAAGTCTTAGGATCCAGATCCATTCTATGCCTCTGTACAGCTTGGTATAGTTGTTGATAATCATAATGATGACCCATAGTCATGTTAAATATGTTGTGTCCATTATATTCTTTACTGAGGGAATAAATTGTTTAACACATGTTAGAAAAATTTTCATTAACTAAAACAAGCAGCTGTTTAAAAAAACAATACCAAACTAAATGCCTAAAGGATTAAACTTCAGATATCAGGAAAATTCATTTATGTGGAATGTTTTGTTCCTGATGATGCTCAAAAAATGGGTTGTTAATGTGTATAGAAGTAGAAATAATAGGAGTAGGGAGCCTAATTCTCCTGCTCTGACATGAAGGTGAGGGAAAGCCATAAAAAATGTGTATGTGTGTGTGTGTAATAAGTAGATTTACTTGGTAGTTAGGAGATAAGAATACTTAAATCACTTTAATTTGTTGGTAGAATGGTCTAGAATTTTCACGTAAATCAAGAGGAATTTGTTTTTTGTTTTTGTGTTTTTAAAGGAGACTGGCAGGATTAAAATGATACTTGAAGGTGATTGTTACTGCAGTATTAGAACATCTGGGATAATGAGGTTAGAGACTTGGGAAGCTAACTATGCCATCATACCAATTGATTTGTAAAGACTTTTTTTAAAAAATTGTGTCAAAATGAATTAGAAAATTTCACATGAAGTATGTGTGTGTGTATGCACGTATGTATGCACTATATTCCCCTAAGATATGACTTTACAAGGCTTGTAACTACCAGCTGGAGCTACAGGCTAATGATTAACATAGGGCTTGCTTAGTTCATTTTTTCCCCCTTTAACAATAAGGAAAATGTATAGAAAAGAAAGACAGTAAAATTGAAAATGATCTCTAGAGTTCTACATCCGAAGAAGACACCACCTAACTTATTCTCCTTCTGAATATTCTAGGAAAAGAGCCCACAAACATCCTCAGTTCCAGTGTTTCAAAACCTTTCTGTTAGGAAGCTTTTGGTTCATGTTGTCAAAGTTCAGTGGAGATCAGTTGTTAAGCACAGGAAGGAAACCAACACCATAGGAGGAGTATTTAGTTATTAAGTGAATGCTTTGGGAGACTGATTTTCCAATGTCGACTTTTTATTTATAATTTTACTGTTCATGTGAACTAGAGGAGCTTCCATGATTCCCAGACCTAGCATTTTCTCTCTTAATATTTATAACATTGTATCTGCCCAGTGCTTTTCTAAAGCCTCTTTGGAATAACTATAGCAGGGATGACTGACCTTTTCTTTTAAGACACGCACACAGAGATACCAACGTAATACATAAAAACATGAGCTTTCAGACCAGTAAAGCAAAAATAAACAGGACACTGGAGAAACTGGTGCAGTGATGACTTGATTTCACTTCCTGTTAATAATATAACTAGCATCCTGTGGTTGCTTCATTAACCTCAGTTCCTTTCCCTCTCCTCTGACCTTGTTTAATATGATTACTATATACATATGTTGTATAACTGGATGAGACTGACTTATTTTTACAGTTTGCTAGAATAGCTCAGTAAGCAGTTGGAATACTCTTATTCATAAGCTAACATAGGTTACAGGGAGTCAAACTAGCTAGTTGAGATATTGTGGTGTGACTGTTACAGGTACAATTTCTTTCATGTCTTTTTGTATATTAGGGAGTAAGAAGAATTTTTTAAGACAAATATTATCTCATTTGATCCTCACACACCTTGGGATGTAGAAGCTTTTATTATCCCCACTTTACAGTTGAGGAAAATGAGGCAAACAGGAGTTTAAATGACCTTCACACAGCTAGTAAGTGCTTGAAGCTGGACTTGAATTGAGGTCTTCCTGACTCTGAGGCCAGTACGGTATACACTGTACCACTACCTGCCTTGAAGTATTACTAGGTGCCTGCCTTCTCCCTGCTGATGCATTCAGTGCTATTTCATCTACTAAGGCCTATAGCCTCTTACTGAGCTCTACCTCTCTGCTCCTTTGTGCTTGTATAACTGGATATGACCTTATTTTTGTATGTGCCTATAGGTATGTGAAAGTGTGGATATATCTTTATTGATATACATATATACACACTTGTCAGTTAAAAACAAAATGTTTTTATTTCCTCATGGAATGCTAATGCCTTTTAACAAGTTAGATTAAAACTACTTAAGCCAGGCTTAATTTTTTGTTGTCAAAAAGCCTAACTAAATCTAATTTACACTTTTTGGTAGAAAAACTTGAGAAAACTACCACAGGTTATATACATTTATAATATGTGTATGTATATATATGAATAAAGATATCACAAAATAGGAATGACAGCTTCTAATAGGGCTTTTTAATCTGGGGTATGTGAACTGTATATTGATATAATTGGTTTTCATTGTAATATTATATATTATATGCAATTAAAAACATCATTCTGAGAAGAGGTCCATAGGCTTCACTGCCAAAGGGAAACATATAAGACGTGACACAAAAAGGGTTGAGTCCTGTTCATTTTAGACAAAACTGATACAATCTTTGTAATAAATAGGTCCAAATAAACCGTGAATTTTATTTGGGGGCCAATATCATTGGGCTTCCAGAGGTTTGTAGGTTATTTAGAAATATTAAGGACAATGTAAGCCACGGGGAGTGTCATGTAATTAGGGAGGCAATGTGGTATAATGGAAAAGGGCAGGATCTAGAGTGAGAAAATCTGGGTTCAAGTCTTGACTCTACCTCTTACTCTCTGTAGGACTTGGGGCAAGTCACAACCTAAGACTCAGTTTCCTCATCTCTAAAATGGATTGTACAATACCTAAAGTCTTTTCTAGTTCTAAATCTGTGATACGGTGTCTAAAAGAGCACCTAATTTCAATAGTAAACTTTGTTGAACTACTATTGATAGTTCATCTCCCAGTGACTTCATAAGTATCTGGTTTAAATAAATTTAGTAGATAAAATAAATTATCCAGTTTTTAAAATGTAGTTATAAAAATTAATTTTTGAAAAAAAATGTTGGTAATGTTTTAGAATTTTAGTATTTCCTAAAAATGAAAAGCTATTTTTCACTTGTGAGCAATGTTTTAAGGTTTGATCAAAAAAGATAATTTTCTTGGTGGAAAAGTTGATTAAATTCAATTTTTATTTCAGTGATTTAAATGTAATTCACATCTTATATATTTAGTTTTAACCATTTGCTGAATATTTGCTGTGTAAAGGGCATTGTGCTTTGGCACTTGGCCCTTAAGAACTTTAAAGCCTAGCAGAGGAATAGACCTGCTTTCAGATAATTAAAATAAAAGTTAGAATGTAAAAATGGTCTTTTATAAAAGTGTATGAAAAGTTAAACAGAGAAATATGAGACTTTAAACAGGGATGGTTGAAGTCTAATTTCATCAGGTTAGAGATGTGAAGGGTGGCCGTTTCAGCCACGGGGAATGATGTATGCAAATATATTAAAATACAAGAGGACAGAATGTGATGAGTACTCTAATCTGCTGACACAGGTTAGCACCATCTCTGTAATTTTTAGTCTTAGAATTGTCTAAAGACTCCAGAAGTTAAGTGAATTGTCCAGGGTCACATAGCCAGTGTATGTCAGAGGTGGTATTTAAACTCAAATCTTACCGGCTTCAAGGCCAGTTCTCTATTTTCTATGGCACACTGCCTCTCATGATTCTGTGTGAAGGGAAGTGACATGTGCTAAGTAGCTGGAAAGTTTGGAGCCAGACTGCAGAAGGTTTGAGTGCCAAGCTGAAGACTTTGTATTTTATCCCATAAGAAGTAGGGAGCAAAAGAGGTTTTTTGAAAAGGAAAATGACATGGTCATATCTCTGGATTAGGAAAATTTCTTTGACAAGGGTGTGAAAGAAGAATTAGAAAAAGAATAGACTGGAGGCAGAGAAATTGTTAAAATAATCTAGGCAGGATGTAATGGCCTGAACTGGTGTAAGTGGAAGGGAGGGTATGCTTTCAAGAGATATTGTGGAGGAAGAATTGATAATCTAAGGAACTGACTGGATGTGGGAAGTGAGAAAGAGGAAAGGGTAAAAGATAGGAGCATAGGAGATGGAGCAGTTAGTTTCATCCACAGAAAGGGAGGTTGGGAGGAATAGTTTGGGGTAGAATATTAGTTTAATTTTGAATATGCTGAGTTTGTCATGCTTGGTATTATATATAGGTGGAGCTGTCTGTGGAGCTCAGGGGAGACAACAGTGCTATAGTTATAGATTTGGAAGTCACTTGTGATAATGAGGTCATGGAGAGTGATGCCAGGGAGAGAGAGTAGATTGGGAAAAGAGGAGAAGATAGAAGAATGTAGAGGGAGGTCCAGTTTATTGACGAGAAATGAGGAAGAATTGGTTGAGAGGGTACAACCAGAAAGGTAGGAAAAAAGCCATTAATGGCCAACATCAGGGAAGCTATGAGGTAATGAGATTATTAAGTAGAAGATCAACAGTCTCTGATACTGCAGCAAGAACAGGAATGAGTATTGAAAAGAGGTCATTGAATATGAAAATTGAAGATTCATTGCTGTCCTTGGAGAAAGTGGTTTCAGTAAGGTGGTGAGGAAAAAAAAGCTAAATTTCAGGTTTTTGATGAGCAAGTGAATAGTAAGGGAATGGAAGCAGTAAGTATAGACTACTTTCTCCAGGAATTTGACAGTGGAAAAGAAGAGAGAGAATGACATCTTGAAGGAGTAGCTGAGTCAGGAAGTTTGTTTTTGTTTTTGTTTCTGTTTGTCTTTTTAGGATAAGAGTGTCTTAAGCATATTTTTAGGCAAATGTTAAGAAGCCAATAGAAGGAGACACTGAAGATGAAATGAGAAGAGAGGTTGCTAGAACAAGGTCCTAGGGGGAAAAAAGGAATGGCATAGAGCAAGGGTGGAAGGTTTGAGAAATGAGGAAGGCATTTTTGCCTAACTGAAGCAGTAAGGCATCTTGAGAGAGAAACAAGAAGCAGTCAGGGTCTAACCCCAGCCACTTTCTTAACCATGACCTCACCTTACTCAAGAACTCTCACAATAATAATGCCTCCCAGACCACTTAACCTGCTTCCAGTCCTGGACCTGCGGCTATCATTCACAGAAGGATGGGGTGCTGTTTGGACAAAGGGGTCAGACATCTTCACCATCACCACAAACTGTTGACCAGCTGTCACCAAAGGGCAGGTAAGCCCAAGGGTCTCAGGAATACACACTCCTGGCCCTATTTCCAGCCCAGCTCCTGAAACCATCATCCAGGAAAGTAACCTTTGTGGAAAAAGGGACAGCCATCCCTAGAACTGCCCCAGTGGAGCAGGCAAGCCAGGCTACCCAAAGCAGCAAGGTATTCTAAGGGAGAGTCAGGAAGCAACACATGCCAGGAAAGTCAAACCACCGCCACCATCTTACCCACTACCTCCAATTTCTTTTTTTTCCCTTTTTTAAATTAATTTTCAACATTCACTTCCGTAAGCTTTTGAGTTTTAAATTTTCTCCCCCTCCTTCCCCTTCCTCTTCCACAAGATGGCATTCAGTCTGATATAGGCTCTACATATATATTCATATTAAACATATTTTCACATTAGTCATGTTGTAAAGAAGAATTAGAACCAACGGGAAGAGCCACGAGAAAGAAGAAATAAAACAAAACAGCAACAACAACAAAAAAGAGCAAATAGTATGCATTGATCTACATTCAGATTCCATAGTTCTTTCTCTGGCTGTGAATAGCATTTTACATCATGAGTCTTGGAGTTGTCTTAGATCCTTGCATTGCTGAGAAGAGCCAATTCTATCGAAGTTAGTCATCACACAATGTGGCTGTTACTGTGTACAATGTTCTGGTTCTGTTCACCTCACTCAGCATCAGTTCATATAAGTCTTTCCAGGTCTTTCTGAAGACCTCCTGCTCATCATTTCTTATAGCACAATAGTATTCCATTATATTCATATACCACAACTTGTTCAGCTATTCCCGAATTGATGGGCGTCACCTCAATTTCTGATTCTTGGCCATCACAAAAAGAGCTGCTTTAAATATTTTTCTATGTGTGGGTCCCTTTCCCATTTTTACGATGAATTACCTCCAATTTCTGACCAATCTCCAGCAAAAATCAGGTACTTCATTTCCTGCCTCCTTAGCAGCCACAGCTCATGAAAACCTGGAAAAGAAAGGTCTTGAGGCCAGAGTCCTTGGCACTGTCAAATGGTTCTGCATCAAAAACATATGGTTTTATCAGTGCAAATACCACTAAAGAAGATGCTTTGCTGTTGTACCCTTAGGACCACAGGACCTTTCTGTACAACTTGCAGCTGAATCCTCAGAGGTGTATGGGGTGTTCAAGGAGGGTATTCAGGAGGACTAGCACCTCAAGCTTGAGAGTTTGCCAAGCCAGCCACTTTTCAGGGCTCCTTATCCACCTTTGATGTCCACCTGCCATCCAACTCTTACATGTGTGTACAAGAACTGTAGCATGTGCAGCAGCCACACCCTGGTAAAACTGTCTTGACAGATGAGCTAAATCAGGTTGAGGGTAACTGACTGGCTTTAGATCTGCTAATGATTTAGGGGAATGTCTGTCCCAAGCATGTGAAGACACTTCCTGGTAGAATGGGCAGATGAGAACAATTGTTCCAACGGTCATGAAGCCAACTGAAGCAGACGCTGTGGAGCACTTAGAGCTTGGTCTGACCTTGAAGATTGTAAGATCATCCACTGCATCCCCAGCTGTTGCCATTTGTCCTGACTTTTGTCTTTCATTTGGATTTTGATGACTCTGGAAGAAAGAATGAAGCTGAGGACTCTGTGCAACTCTGCCTCATTTAAATCTAATTCACAAGCAAGTTGACATCACCCTATGATGTCATTGTCCTCTTCAGAAAAACAAAGGATAAACCACAAAGGCAGAATCCTCTTATATGTTGCCTTCCCTATTGGATTGTGAGTGCTTTGGGATTAGAGAGTGTCTCTGCATTCTATTTTAATGCCCAATTGTTAGTACTTTGCACATAGTAGGTACTTAATAAATGCTTTTTCACTCATTCATTCATTAAATCAGCTGTAAAATGAGGTAGCTGGATCAGATGCATTCATTTATCCAACAAACATTTGTTAACCTTCTACAAGGTATTTGCTAGGTGCTGGAGACAAAATGAAAAATAGTCCCTGCCCTAAAAGATAAAAACCACCACATTTTTTTCTAAGAGATTTTCTAGCTCTAAGAAGGTTTTTTTTTTTTAAAATTCTCTGAATTGCTTGTATTCAAGGAAAAGAAAGTTTAGAAAAGAATGACGTGACTTTCTCTTGAAAATTATGAAAGAAATTTTAGGAAGCGCTAAATATCTGCTTTGTGTTAGGTACTGCACAGGGTGCTAAGGATACAAAAAAATCAGCTCAATCACTGCCCTCAAGGACCTTTACAATTTAATAGGGAGAATTCAGCATATACACAGTGGGGTGACAAGAGATCTGCAGTCCCTGATGCACCTAAAAGAATAGGGAATGGTCTCAGAAATTGTCAACAAGGACACAGATATAGCTGTGTTGACGTAGATCCAAGGAACACAAACACTCACACACAGAGATAACCACATGGACTCCCTGGAGTTGCGCTACTCTGCCATACAGGTCTCACCCGGCTCTCTGATTCTCCCCTCTTCCAAAAGACATAGTTCAACTACCATACTATTTTTGCCCAGAAGTCTAGGGTCTCCTCATGCGTTTCTGCTGCCTGTATATACCTTTAGAATGGAAGAGAGTGCTAGTGAGGGCTTTTTGTTAGAGCTGATGCCTTTTTGTCCCACAATTTAACTGGAATTAGGGCAAATGAGAGAGTCATATAAGATGTTTTAATAACATTTAGAGAGAAAGTGATCATTTTCAGCTAGGGAAGTCAGGAAGGGCTTCATGGAAGAAGTAGTGCCAGAGCTATGCCTTGATGAGGATTTCAGCAGGTAGAGAGGAGGAGGCCGTGTGTTACAGCCTGCACGAGTGTGTGAAGGTGGGAGACTAGGATGATATCAGGGAACAAGAATGTGATATGAAATAGATACGCATGGACCAAAGCTGTATGTAACTGTGCAATGTACAATACAGGACATGCAGTAAAGGTTAAAAATGAAATACTACTGGTGCTAGGGTTAGGTTGCCAGGTGGCTGGCTGAGGGCCCTTAAATACAAAGCTAATGTGATTTTTAAGGGCCTGAACTAAGGTGGTGATAGTGTGAGTGGAAATGTAGGATTTTATATAGGCTGTCTTGTGGAAGTAGAATCGACAGAATTTGGCAACTCACTGGATGTGGTTAAGGGTAGAGTTAATTTGACTATGATTTTATGTCTGTGACAGGGAGGAAAGTGATGCTATAAATAGAAACAGCCAAGTTTTTGGGAGAGGCACATTTTGGGAGAGTATGATATAGATTTTGAACGTTTTGAGTTTGAGTTGCCAGTGGGATACTCATTTTATGGCCAATAGGTATTTGGAAATAGAGAGCTGGTGCTCATAAGAGTTTGGGGCTGGGTGTATAGATCTGGGAGTCCTGTGTGTAAGGGTAATATTTGAAACTATAGGAGTAGAAGAGATTGCCAAGAAAGAAAGTCTGCAGGGGAATTGGAGGGGAGGTAAACTTGGTGGGTGGGAGAAAGATGATGAAAGACCAAGAAGAATTGGTAGGAAAATCAGAGGAGGGAGGATTGTTAAAAATGTAAGGATGATTGGTAGTATCATATGCTTCAAAAAGGTCGAAGTGGATGGGGGACTAAGAAAACTCATTGACTTTGGCTATTACATGGTTATAGGTATGTAGTTATATGCCTCATGATAAGTCACAGGCATTCAACTGGCACCATTTTTATGCTCATTAGCCACAATTATTAAAATTTGCTTGGTTTTTTTTTGGGGGGGGTGGTCATACATCTTAAGTCACAGAAAAAAAAGAGGGTAAAAGAGGAGAGAACTTTTTCCTGGGCAAGAGTTGTGAGAGAGGGATTAATGATGTTAAAGAAGATGAATTTCTTTGTGTGAGGAAGAGATTGCTTGAGATGGAGTTAACTGACTTGTGAGCAATGAAAATGGAAGAGAGCAAAGTGCAGAGTACATATAATTTTCCTGAAGGGGGAGAAATGAGCTATACAGTTTCCAGTGTGACAAGTGATCATATCAACTCAAGATACTTGAGAGGGAGAGGCACTGTGCAACTGGCCACTTGTATTTATAGGATATTTTATAAATTTAGTATTTGAAATTCAGGATTGCCTCCATCAGGTTAGTTATTATTCCTTCATTTATTCAATGTTTTCAGTTGGGTCTTTTAAATTTCATTCTAATGAAGTCATAAATCCATTCTCTTTCTTTTAAGATTTAGTCAAGAGACACCTCAGATCTATTCCTTCTATGTGGACACAAGAAGGATATTTCAGTAGGTAGAAGGAGGAGGAAAACCCGACTTTAGAGCCTAGTCTCGCTTCTTTTGCTTTGTGAATTTGAGAATTTTATCTCCTTGTATCTTAGTTTCTCTCTCCATAAAAAGGCAGCATTAAGGTCATAAAGATTAATTCAGCAGTAGTGGTAAAATTTGTTTTAAGTTCTTAAAAAGGTCCAAAAATACAAAATGTTATGTAGCTAGAAGTTTGTTCATTCCTCCCTCAGGAGTGCTTATATCAACATTTTGTGCATATTTAAAACAGAGAGGTTCCCACTATGGTTATTTTCTCTTAAATTTTTTTTTCCAGATCTTTGCCTCTCAGCATGACACTCTCTTCCCTCTCAGCCCCCCATCACTTATGTAATAGTAGAAGTTGGCAGTAAAATCTTCTTTGATGGAAATAATGATGTCGCCTAGTTGATTAATTTTTTTTTCTTCCCTGTGTTGATAGTGTTTACTATTTACTCTGTTTAATTGATTTCTACAAGTTTCTGGATTAATCACCTTCAAATTGAAGAACCTTAGTTTTGATTAGTATACCACATAGAGTCATTCTGGGTACTAACGCCCAGAATGAGATTGTTCTTATCGACGTGTAGTATTGTTCTTCTAGTTTGTTTTGGTTTTGACTCAGTGAAATGCATCTGAAATGTTTTTACTCTGTTGCACTAGGAGTTCTTCCCTGTGGCCCCTACTAAAGGATAATAGGATATAAAATTGTGTGCACTCTTACAGAGAACTCCAGCCCTCCTGCCATTCAGCAAACATTTATTAAGTGCTTACTATGTGCACTGTGCTAGGAACTGGAGAGACAAAGATGAAAAATGACAACAATCCTGCCCTCCTGGAGATTACAGGAGGGGATTAATAGAAAGGATTGAGCTGTACACAAATAAGTTTGATCCAAGGTAAATAAAGGCAAAGGAGAAACAAGCAGAGTAACATGAAAAATTTGATGATTCAGAAATAACTTTCAGCCAGAATAATGTGAGATAGGGAGATCAGAGAAGTCTTCATGGAAGAGATGGCATCTGAGCTGAATCTTGGAAGGAGGGGAGGGTGCATTTAATAGATGGATATCTGGGAAAGGTTTTTTTTTTTTTTCCAGGTATGAGACGTAGTGTTAGCAAAGCCATGGAGACAGGAGAAGGCAGGATGTGAACTAGGGATGTACTACTGTACAGTTTCTCTAGACAAGGCATGTATAAAAGGAAGTAGCATGAAATAAGGCTGCAAGTGGAGGTTAGAGTCAGATTGTAGAAGGCCTTGACTGCAAGGAGTTTATGGGTAATGGAGAGTCACTGAAGGTTTTTGAATGGAGGAAAAATAGGATCAAGATGATTCACCAGAAAGGTTATTTAGGGGCAAAGTGGAGGATGGTTTGGAGTTGGATTAGACTGCAGGTTGGAAGATCAGTTAGGAGGCTATTATAGTAGTCTAGATGAGAAGAGATAAGGGCCTGAATGTAGTAGAAGTAAAAGGGCAAGACTGGAGGAGAAGATAAGGCAGAACCCGGAGGACAACTTTTTGGTGAGCTACATGGAGATGAAAGGAGCCTGCTTCAAGAGGATTGAGGAAGTATGTTGTGACTTTGTTAAGAATGAGAAAAGGAAGTGAATCAGGTTGGCTCGGTATTCAAAGATGAAGACCATAGGGTCAATGTAAGTCTTTCTCACTGTTGCCTACTTAAGGCCAAGAAGCAGGAGAGAGGCAATTGATTTATGTGGTACCTGAGAATGGAATTTGAAATACTTGGACCATGGCTTAAAAAAAAAAGATAAAATACATCAAACAAAGAAGGCCAGTATTAATTTTTTGTTTTTGCCAGTATCTTTTTTAAAGAGCTTTAAAAAAAAGTGATGAAAGGAGAAACCGCCTGTGTATCTCCACCAAGCTAGATATCATAGAGAGTAGCTACAAATAAGGAAGAAGGAGAGCAGTTGGGATATTTAGAGGTTTGCAGGAAACAAAATCCAAGGAAAGATTAAATAATAAAAACCATGGCTCCATACATTATACACAAATGCCCTGGTTTTAGGCGAGTAAGAAGAGGAAGTAGAAGTTCTAGCCCAAGAAGGCAAATTTGTCTTCCTGAGTGTCACTGGGACTTGATAGGAAGAAACTCACAACTGGAATATAGCTGTGGATGAGAACATGTCATTCAGAAATAACGGGTTAGGTGGCAGGGATGGTCAGAAGGGGTAAACAGCATTGTATGTTAAGAAGGCATAATCATATAAAGGCAAAATCATATGAAGCAGAGAAAGGAGAGCATGGTGGAGAACATTAGGATAAAAATCAATAGAGGCAAAAATAGAAGTGATTTGTTTTCAGAATGTACTATAGAGCACTTGAAAAGAAAGAGTTCATGGAAAACAGACACAAGACTGGCACAAAGGACATCATATGATAGTAATGGGAGATTTCAATTATCCAGACATCTACTGGGGCTTTCTGTGCCAGAATCAGAGCAACTAAGAACTTCTTGACTTGCCTTAATGATATTTTCATCCTTCAAAAGGAACCAATCAGGGGAAATGCTATACTTGATCTGATTCCTGCTAACAGGGAGGAACTGGTTGTTGGGTTGAAAATTATGGGAACCTTAGGAGTAAGTGTCCATTCTCTTCTAGAATTTGTGATAGAGAAGGAAAGGCATATCAGAAATAGTCTAACATGCACCTTAGATTTTGTGAAAGTAGATTTAAAGAGGCTTTGGAGAAAGGATAAGTAGGATACTGTGTACTAAAATTTTATAGGATATGAAAGATGGGAAAATTCTTGGGAAAGTCCCAAGAATGAAATTCTGAAGACTTAAAGAGGAAGAGTTTGAATGATGTGCATGCCCATCAATCAACTTAGATTTTTAAAAGTTGTCTGCAGTCCAGGCATGGTGGCACATGTCTTTAATCTCTACTGCTGGCAAGATTGAGGCTGGTGGATCCTCTGAGTTCAGGAGTTCTGAGCTGCAGTAGGGCTGAAGCCAAATGGGTGTCAGCACTAAGTCTAGTACCAGTATATTGCCCCTGGTGAAAACCAGAGGGGTTCAGTTTAAGTATTGCCTATTGTTGCGTACTGAAGGCCAAGAAGCAGAAGAAATATGAGGTAGCCTAAGGAGAGGCTAGCTGGCCCAGTTGTAAAAAGGTAGACTCTTACAAGCTTGAACACTGATTAGCATTAGGATCGGAACCATGAGTGGCTACTGTACTTCCAGCCTGGGGGTGAGATAAGAAAACCTAATCTTAGGGAAAAAAAGTACGGAAGATGAGGCAAGGTCAGGTAACAGAGGGAGAATATAAAAGCATAGATGGCATGGTCCTGTAAACATAGGGCTAGGACTGCTAAAGCGAAGAATTAGATGAGTCTGCGAGGGAAACTAAGGTTAACAAAAAGGGTTTGTTTTTTTTTTTAAAGCTATGTTGGAGGAAAAAGGAAGATCAAAGAAGGGATAAGACTGCCGCTTGGTGTGGATGGGATGATGACAACAGAGAGAAGGCAGAGCTACCGCATTCTTATTTTGCTTCTGTCTGCCAAGGAGAATGACCTTTGCATTGGAAATGACAGAACAAAAATGATTAAGTGAGTTGAAACTCAAAGATAAGTAAGGAGAGAGTAAGAATGCACTTCATTGTCTTCTACAAATTCAACTTGCTTGGCTCAGTTGAACTACATCTTTGGGTACTGAAAGAAATGAGCCACTGTCAGTGATATTTGAAAGACCATGCCCCAATTTTCCTAAGAAAGGAAGAGAACGTAGTCTGTAAACTATAGGTCAGTGAGTGTGACTTTGATTTGGTTAGTTGGCAAGCATTTATTAAGCACCTACTATGGGCTAGGCACTGTGCTAAGTGCTGGGGGATATAAAGAAAGGCAAAACACAGAGTCTACATTCAAGGAGCTCACAATCTAATGGCGGGGTGGGGGGAGACAGTATGGAAACACCTATGTACACATGATGTATATAGGATTAATTAGAGCTAGTCAGCAGAGGGAAGGCACATTAAGAAGGATTGGGAAAGACTTCTTATAGAAGATTGGGATTTTGTCTGGGACTTGAAGGAGTCAAGGGAAGCCAAGAGGTAGAGATGAGGAGGGAGAGCATTCCAGGCTTGGGGGACAGCCAGTGAAAATGCCTAGAGTTGGGAGAAAGGGTGTTTTGTATGAAGAAAAGCAAAGGAGGCCAGTGTCACTGGAATGTAGAGTACATGGCAGGGGAGGAGAGAGAGGAATAAGGTGTAAGAAAGCTGGAAAGGAAGGAAGCGGTTAGAATAGAGATTTTTGTGTGGGGGGAGTAGAATATGGTCAGACCTGTGCTGTAGGATGATCTTTTTGACAGCTGAGTGGAGAATGGATTGTATCGGGGAGAGACTTGAGACAGGCAGGCTAACTAGCAAGCTGTTGTGATAGTCCAGGTGTGAAGTGATAAGGGACTACACCAGGTTACTGGCAGTGTCAGAGGCAAGAAGGGAGTTTGTGAAAGAGATATATTACTAAGGTAAAACTGTCAAGATTGGCAATAGATTTAATATAGGGAGCGAGAGAGGAGTAGATTGCAAGCCTGAGTGACTGGGAAGTTGGTGGTACCCTTGATAGTAATGGGGAAGTTACCGAGAGGGAGCGGTTTGGGAGGAAAGATAATGAGTTCAGTTTTGGATATTTTGAGTTTAAAAATTTCAGCTTCCAGAGGCAGCTAGGTGGTGCAGTGGATAGAGCACGAGCTCTGAAATCAGGAGGACCTGAGTTCAAATCCAGCCTCAAACCAAACACTTGTAACTTACTAGCTGTGTGACCTGGGCAAATCACTTAACCCCAATTGCCTTTAAAAAAAAAAATCAGCTTTCAGTTTGACGTGTCCAAAAGGCAGTTGGAGATGCAAGTCTGGAAATTGGAGAAAGGTTAGTCTAGATAACTAGATTTGAGAGTCATTAGTATAGAGATAATAAACGAATCCTTAGGACCTGATGAGATCACTATGTAAAACAGGATAAAGGGAGAAGAGAAAAAGGCTTAGATAGAACTCTGGGGTCTTCCATGGTTCATATGGTGATCTAGGAGAAGCTTTTAGAGGTAGGAGGAGAACCCACATATGTCACTCTTAGAGAGAAGAGAAGAAGAGAGTGATCAATAGTGTCAAAGGCTGTAGAGAGAGGTCAGGAAGGGGGAAGACTGATAAAAAGCCATTAGATTTGGCCATCAAGAGGAAGAAAGGAAAAAATATTCATTAAGCACCTACTCTGTGCCAGACACTGTGCTAAGGACTTTGCAAATATTATCGAATTTGATCCTGATAACAACCCTTGGAGACAGGTCCTGTGATTATCTGTGTTTTACATTTGAGGAAACTCGGGCAGACGATAGTTTGGTGACTTACCAAAGGTCACACAGCTACTAATTGTCTAAGGCTGGATTTGAACTCAGCTCTTTCTGACTCTGGGTCTAGTGCTCTATCCACGGCACCACCTAGCCTTTTAACTTTGATGAGAGTAATTTCAGTTGAATGATGCGGTTGGAGCACAGACTACAGAGAGTTAAGAGAATAAGAGAAAAGGAAGTGGAGGCACAAATGGTAGATGGCATTCTCGAGGAATGTGACCCAAAGAAGGAGAAGAGATATAGAATCATAATAGCTTATGGGGATGGCCAAAGCAAGTGAAGGGTTTTTGAAGATGGGGAGAGATAAAGGTAAGTTTAGAGGTAGTAGGGAAGCAGCCAGTAGACAGGAAGAAATTGAAGATAAGTGAAAGAGTGGGTACGATAGTGGGGGCAATATCCTGGTGAAGGTGGGGTGGTATGGAGGGGTCTGCCTTGGCAAGGAAAAGAGCCACATCTTCATGTGAGATGGGTGAAAGAGGAGATACAGGATTCAGGTACAGAAGGCAACTGAATGATAGAAGATGGGGAGGAGGAAAGAAGGAGTTCTCAGTGAATGACCTCAATTTTTTTTTTCAGTGACTGTGAGGCAAGATTCTCAGCTGATTCTGAGCAAATTCTAGAATGGATTATTAGAATGATAATAAGTATTTAGGAAAGGAAGAAATTACTATAAAGAGCCAGCATGGTTTCATCGGAGAAAAGTCATGATAGATTAACCATATTTCCTTTTTTTCAGAACAGGCCAAATGTCTGAAATCGAAGAGTAGACATTGATAGTTCAGTGTATGTCCAGTGTAGCAGGAGCTCTCTAGTGGAATGCTCCAAAGATCTGTGCTTTCTGTGTGTGAGTCTTTGTTTTTTAAGTTTTATAGCTGTTTTGTTTTAACATTTCAAACAGTTCCAGACTAGGCAGCTAGGTGGCACAGTAGATAGGGCACTGGACTTGGAGTCAGAAAGACCTGAGTTCAATTTAGCCTCAGACACTTAATAGCTGTGTCATGCTGAGCAAGTCATTTAACCTCTGCCTCAGTTTCCTAATCTATAAAATGGAGAAGATAACCTGCAAGGATTGTGAGAATAAGATGAGCTAATATTTATAAAATGTTTTGCAAACCTTAAAGCACTATGTAAATGCTATTATTATTATTACTTAATTTACTCATAATACTCTATTAATATTATTATGATATTCTCCACTCTATTAGATATATCTGTTAGATGTAACAAAGTTAACAATTAAGCAAAACTAACAATATAGTAACCTCATCTGATAGTGGGTCAAACATTCCACATCTCTAATAACTCCTATTTAAAAAAATTTTTTTCTCTTAATTAATAGAAATCTATTTTCTCTTCCTCCTACCCTCACCCCACTGAAAAATAAAAGGGAAAAGAAACAGATTTCTTGTAACACATATCCATAGTCAAGCAAAGCAAAATCACTCACTGGCTGCATACAAAAATATACATCTCATTCTGATACCTAAATCTGTCACCAAACTGTTAGCAGGTCGATAGTATGTTTTAACATTGGTCTTTTGAAATCATGGGTGGTCTTTGCATTAAAAGTTCTTACCTCTTTCAAAGTTGTTTGCCTTTTCAGTGTTGTTATTGTATAAATTGTTCTCCTGGTTCTCTTTATTTCACCCTGTATCAAGTTCATATAGGTTTTTCCATGTCTCATTGAAGTCGTCTAATTTCTCATTTCTTGGCATTCATATGGCGTAATTCATTCAGCCATTCCTCATTTGGTGGGCTTCCCTTTAGTCTACAGGGTGTTTTTTTGTTTTGTTTTTTTTTTGCTACCACAAAAAGGGCTACTATAAGTATTTTATATAAAGAACCTTTTCAGAGAAATTCGTTGCAAAGATTTTCTCCCAGTTGTTTCCCTTATCATCCCAGCTTTATTGAATTTGTTTGTGCAAAACATTTTTAATTTTATGAAATCAAAATTATCTATTTTATCTTCTGTGATTCTTTCTGTTCCTTGTTTGGTCATTATCTTTTCTTATATCCATAGATCTGGTAGGTAATTTTACCATGTTTTTCTAATTTGTTTCTGATGTGACCTTTAAAAAATTTTTTTAAATCATATATCCATTTGGAATTTATGTCAGTATAAGTTGTAAGGTATTAGTATAAATCTAATTTATTCCATACTGGTGTCCAATTTTCCCAGCAGTTTTTGTCACATAGTAAGTTCTTATCCCAATAACTGGGGTGTTTGTGTTTATCAGATACTAGGGTATTAGATACATTTACTTCTGTATGTTATGTACCTAATCAGTTCTATTGATTGATGTCTTTATTTTTTTAATTAGTACCTAATTTTTTTGAGAATTACTGCTTTTTAATATGGTTTGGGATCTGGTACTGTTAAGCCCCTTTTGTTTCCACTTTTTTTCATTTTTCCCTTGAGAGTCTTGACCTTTTTTTGCTTCTGTATTAATTTCATTATGATTTTTTTCTAGTTCTCTAAAGTAATCCTTTGGTAGTTTGATTGGTATGGCATTTAATGAATCATGCCTGTGCCATTTAACATTTTTATAAGTAATTCTGATAAAGGCATAGATAACATGGTCATCAGATTTGTAGATAACATAACCTCCAAAAAGATCTTGACAATCTAGTGAGTCCTGGACTAATCAAAGAAGAAATGCAATGGGTATAAATGCAGTTTTACACTTTTGCTTAAAAAACCAGCTTTACAAATATATCATGGAGATGGTATGGCTAGACAGCAAGTTGAAAAAAGATCTGGGGATTTTAGTGAACTATATGTTCAACATGAGTCAGTATGATGTGATAGCTAAAAAAGCTAATGGTGATATTGGGCTTCAGTAAGAGAGTCATAGCTTTCAGGAACAAGAAAGTGTTCATGCTCTGCCATGGTTATGCCACTTTTGTAGTATGGTGTTCAGTTCTGGTCACTGAATTTTAAGGACATTAATGAGCTGAAGAATATCCAAAGTAGAGCAACCTGGGTGGTGATGAACTTTGAGTCCGTATCATCAGGATAGTTTGAAGTGACCTGGAGAGGAGAAAATTCAGGAAGGGATGATAGATGTATTCAAGTATTTGAAGAGCCTGTGGAGGAAGAGACTTGTTCTGTTTGGCCCTAGAAAATAGAATCAACAACAATGAATAAAAGTTGCAAAAAAGACAAATTTAGGCTTGATTTTTAGGAAAAAAAATTTCTAACATTTAAAACTATGAAAAAATGGAATGAACTGTCTAGGGAGGTGGTGGGTCTCTCTCTCTTCCCCCCCCCACCCCCCTTATTGACAATATTCAAGTAGAGGCTAAGGTGATCACTAACTGAACATGTTAAATTAGAGATTCCTTTGGGGTATGAGTTGGACTAGATGACCACTAAGGTCCATTCTAAAATTCTGTGATTCTGGGTCAAATATGATTCTAGGGTTATAAGCCTAGGTCACTGTGAGGTTGATGGTAGCATAGAGAAGAGTAGTTAGGGGGAAGGTCAGGTTTTCACAGGGAAGACAATGTGTATAATTTTGGACATGTTGAGTTTGAGATATTGGTTGGCTGTTCAGTCCCTGCCTTCAAGGAGCTCACAGTCTAATGGGGGAAGACAACACATAAAAAGAAGCTGAAAGGTGTTGGGGAGGAGGGAAGGTGTGCCCAGGACAGGAGCATGATGAAGTCCAGAAGAATGTGGCCCAAGTAGGAATGTGGGATGGCTGCCTTGGAGAATCTGGGGGGAGCTCTCTGATGTTCATCTTCCACCCTTTCCAGTCAATAGGAGGGAGGGGCCCCAGGTGCAAAGGGTACTACTGAGAAGGCTTGGGTGTCAAGGCTGATTTGACCTTGCAGGATGGCGAGTTTTTGGAGACAATGATGAAGTCCAAGAGTAAAGTAGAGTGGGACTAAATTACAGAGTAAGGGATTAATATGAGAAACTCTTGCTTTTAGTTTAGGCTTGAGAATAGGAGGTGGCATGATACAGTGGGTAAAACATTCTGGCTGTCTAGGCAGAGGACTTGGGTTCAAATTAGGCCTCTGGTATTTACTACCTCTGTGACCATGGATAAAATAATTAACTTCCTTATTTATAAAATGAGAGGTTAAACTAGATGGCCTCTGAGGTCATTTCCAGCTCTAAATGTAGGATCCTGTGATCATAGATAGTTTTTGTCTCAGTTTTCAAAGATCCTTTTAAAAGGATTTGGTTCTGAGGTAACTAAGACCTTATCTTTAATTTAGACATAGCAAATTTTGGTCCTTGAGACCTCTCTCTATATATAATTTTTTACCTGCCTGTGATATATCTAGCTGTAGTTTGACATTTGTCTTTGAAGCAAGATAGGGAACCCAAAGACTCTGGACTGGTAACCCACATAGCCCTGAATAGCCCTGCAGCTATTCAGTACAACCTTTGATATAGGAAAGCAGCCAGCCTTGTTTCTCAGAATACTATCTCACTGAGTGGGGTAATCTGACTTAAAACACTTTCTCAACTGGCATATTCACAACCTTACTGTTTGTGGACTTAAAGAGACAGGCTCCACTTCACTCCTGATCCTCAGGCTTCTGCTTTGTGAAATGAGGGTGATGGATTAGACTAGGAGCGGATCTCTAAAGGTTATTCTACTGACTTTGATCCTATGAACTTTTCAGCTGATTTCATGTACTAGATGGGTGTTGCCCCATTTACTGAGGCCCTCCAAAGTGATGATCTCCAGGAGTTTGAGTCGTGAAACAGTCTTTTTTTTTCACATACAGCCTTAAATATGTTTTCTTTATTGTTAACCTTTCACCTTCTAAAAATATTAACATCTTGCTTGTCATAATTGATTACTCATAGATCTAAAAGCCTTTTCTCTTCTCTCCCCGCCTCCCCCCCCCGCCAATAAACTGACAATGGTCTGGGAAATTTTTCTTCTTGATATGTCAGAAGATTGGAATTTATTTTATAAATCATTGTAGTTTCATGTCTTTTTCTCTGGATCATCCCCTTACTACAACCCTTTTGTATCTTTCCCTTTTGGTCTCAAATGTAATTTTAGTGTAGTGTTTGCATGTCTGGAGAATATTTTCTGGCCTCATCAGGCCAGGATATAATAGAAGTCCTTTGTGATTCCCACCCCTTGTCAAGCTAGTCCCATAGATATAGCTCCTTTAGGTCTGATTCAACTAGATAACCTGCATTTTTTTTTACCTGGTACTCTGGTCAAAACAAAGTTTATTCTAGAGAGCTGTCAGTTACAACACACTTGTTAGTATTTATTTTAAAAAAAACCTTTTATTGATATCTTTTATTTTTATATCATCCTCATTTCCAAATACATTTCTCCCTCTGTCCTTTCCAGAGAATCATCCCATAAAGCAGTTCAGCAAAACTGACCAATGCATCAACCAAGGCTGACAATATACGTAATGTTCCACACCCAAGTCCCTGAACAGAAGGGAGAAAAATGCATGTTCTCATCTCTTCTTTGGAGACAGCTTTGCTCATAATTTTACGATGTTCATTTTCCTTTTTGTTGTTGTTCTTTCCATTATTCTCATTGTCTTATGTTGTTTTCCTGTTTCTGCTTGCTTCATTCTGCATCAGTTCACAGAAATCTGCCCTTAAATTCTTCGTATTCATTGTTTCTTATGACACAGTAATTTCTCAGTACAGTTGTGTATGGCAGTTTTTTCAGCCAGTGCCCAGCTGATGCGTGTCCACTTTGTTTCCAGTTTTTTGCTGCTACAAAAAGTTCTGCTGTGAAATGAGGAGAATAAGGTTTGAGTGGGGTGTTAGAAGGTCTCTGAACGTAAAGGAGAAATAAAAGGGGGAGGTGAAGCTGTGATAGAGGAAAAGGAAATGATTAGGTGGAAACCGTAAATTCCAGCCAGCTGCAACTCCCTGCTGTGCTGTAGGACCTGCCTCCATGGGGATGTTACTCCCTTATATCTTTCTAGGCTTTCAACAGTCTTTAATGGAATTTTTTTTTTCCATAAGAACACATCTCAAAACATTTCCTAGTTGAAAAACCATTCGTATTTTTTCATTGCTCACCAAATTATGCTGGAACTCTGTAGCCAAGCATTCAAAGTCTTCACAATGTAATCCTAGTATATTTTGCTGTATTCAAGCCATCCCTTCTCCAAACTTTCCTGTTTCTGGCAAAGGTACCAATATTCTTCCAGTTCATGCCTTTGGCATTTTCCTTGGCTCTTCACTCTTCTTCACCACATAAATCCACTCATTTGCCAAATCTTTCTATTTTTACAACATCTCTCATGTCCAATTCCTTCTCTCTGCTCACACAGCCACCACCTTAGTTCAGGCCCTTGTCATGTACTTTCTCCTAGATTATTTCAGTGGTCTTTTAATTGGTCTTCTTGCCTCATCTCTCCTCACTCTTGCCCATCCTACATACTGCTGCCAAAGTGATTTTCCTTAAGCACAGTTTGAACCATATCACTGTCCTCCTCGATAAGCTCCAAGGGTTCAACTCCTCTTTTAGTTTTTAAAACTCTTCACAACCTGGCCTCAATTTCTCTTTCCAGTCTAGTGTATGTTATTCCTCCTATACTCTTCTACTCCAGCCAAACTGCTCCTATCTCTGTCCTCACACGTAACACTTCTTCCCTTTCTCTGTGCCATGCATTCCCATCATGCCTGGAATGCAGTCTCTCTTCATCTCCATCTCATAGAATCCCTTTCTTTCTTCAAGACTCAGCTCAAACATCATTTTATATATGAAGCCTTTTGTAACACCCTTAACTACTAAAGCTCTACTTCCCCGCCTATTTTGTGTACATTCATATCTCTCCTCTTTGTATTTAGAGGCTGTGTGATATAGTGACTAGAGAGCTGGCACAGCAGGTAGAAAGACCCAGTCAAGTCCTGTTTCTGAAAAATACTGGATGAGTAAGCCTGGGCAAGTCACTTAACATCTCCGTTCTCTAGGCTGCTGTCAGGCTGTAAGTTGCCAAGAAGTTGTTGGTCCGTATTGAGAGGGGAAGTTTCTTCGCTGTGCAGCTCCTGGTACCAGTGAAATCACAGCTCTAGTCCCTCTTCCCATCTCTGCTCTTCCATGTGATAGTGTTTCCTGTTTAGAATGTAAGCTTCTTGACAGCAGAGAGAGTTTCCTTCCTTATATTTTTATCCTCAGGGTCTAGCACAGTGCCTGACACCTAGCAGGTGTTTAATAAAGCTTGTTGATTGATTATTTTTAACCCAGTTTTTCCAATATAGCTTAATACTCCTATACTTTAGACTAACGGAATCATTGCATGTTTCTTAAAACACATTTTGAACTTTCTTGTATCTTTGTTCTTGTTGTCCTCTCTTGCCCAGAAAAAACCTTCATTTGGTCAAAATCCTATCCATCTTTCAAGGTCCATCTAGGGTCATAGGACCTTAGATTTAGAGTCAGAAGGGACCTTAGAAGCTGTCATATCCAGTCCTCTTGTTTTAGAGATGAGGATCCTGTGTCCTAGAGCTTTGAAGCAGTTCGTACCAGATCACAGATAGATAGTAAATCTGGACGCTGGAGTCACATCCAGATTCTCTAGTCTTCCACCCTTTGCTCTTGTCAGTGTAACGCACCGACTCTGGTGCCATGGCTTTCATGAGACTTGTCCCAATTCCCCCAAGTGCTCTTATAACATCATCATATTCTCTTTATCATAGTTATTTGTGTACCTGCTAAACTGTAAACTCTTTAGGGTAAAGATTGTGTCTGCATCATTATTTCTTCATCAATGCAGAATTACACACAGTAAGTATTTAGTGAATTTTTGTAAATATTTGAATTATACTGAATTGAATTATAGTGGAAGTCAATTTAATAAGCATTTATAAATTCCATTCAGCAAGCATGTACTAGTGCTTACATATTTAACTACCAGTGCAGGTATAACACAGGAGTCACATACGAAGTAAAAAACCAAACGAAACCCAGTTCCTGTCTTAAGAGGCTTGCATTTTACTGGGAAGTACAATATATAAACCAATCGATATGATAATTTGAAGACGAAGAAAGCAACTGACAACCAGAGAAGTCAGGAAAGTTTAACACCTATGTTAAACCTTGAAGCTAATACTTCTAAGACGGATTGGTGATGAAGAGGTATATTATATGGGGGACATATTGTGTGAAGGCATAGGGATAGGTGATGGAGTGTGGTTTGTGAAGAACAGCAAGAAGGCCCAGTTTGGCTGCACATGAGAGCTACATGAGGGAAGGAGAGTAACATATAATAATGCTGGAAAGGTAAATTAGAGTTAGGTTGTAAAGGATTTGAAATGCTAAACAGGAGTTTGTATTTGATGCTAGAGATAATAGGGAGCCATTGGAGTTTATTGAGCAGGGCAGTATTGTGGTCAGGCCTGTGCATTTAGGAATATGATTGACAGCTGTGTAGAAGGTAGAGCTTGGAGAAGGGAGAGACCCAAGGCTGGGAGACCACTTAGGAAGCTAGTGCAGTAGTCCAGTTGAGAGGGGATGGCTTGAATTAAGGTAGTAGCTAATGTCAGTGGAAGGACGGGGAAAGATTCAAGAGAAAATGTGGGCATAGAATCTGTAAGACTTGGCAGTTGGTTGAACATGTGAAGTTAGGGGGAGAGAGACGTTTTGAAACCTGGGTGACCGGAAGGGCGATAGTGCCCTCCACAGAAATAGGGAAGTTTGTTCTCCAGGATAGATTTATATCTTGTTAGGTTGTTTGGATGTTTAAGTGGTTAATGAGCTTGCGGTTGTGGTAAGAGTCCAGAGGATTATAGATCTGGAACTGGAAGGGACCCCCTAAGTCATCTAGTCCAAAATCCTCATATTACAGTTAAGGAAACTGAGGCCCAAGAAGGGAAATTACTTTCCCAGGGTCATATAGCTAGTAAGTGGTAGCGATAGGATTCAATCCAAGGTCCTCTTCCTTGACAATCAGTATTCTTTTCACTGGAAGCTAAGTAAGTAGAGGAGATCTTGGAGGAAAGGAAGCTAGAGAGAAAAGAGCAAGTAATCCACACTGTTGCCATGAAGGAAATTCCCAGTGATTGGACAAGGGAAAGAGTAGCAAAAAGGCTCCCAGGGGCTAACACTGCTGAAAGCAGGACAGAGTCCTGGAAGACTGAAAAATGAGGAAATGACTGTTGGATTTGACCTACAGAGGGTTGTGGATGACCTTAGACAGACCAAGATGATCTTACTTCAGTACAGCAGGAGTGATGGAACGTGCATTTTTTCCCTTAGTACAAAGGGCACATAGAATGTAGTTACAAAACAGGCCTGTGTGCTTTTTTTGTTAATTCCTTTCTGTTTTTGAGGAGTAATAAAGACTTATGGTGTATAATAAGAAGAACATTGCATTCTTCAGAGATGAACCTTTTGGGCTGTGTATTGTTTCAAAGAGGATCTTGGTATGTGTATGTTTGAGAAGTGGCCTAATGAAACAGGTCCCTGTGGCCAGTGGTTGGGGATATCCCAAAGAGGTTGCCCTGTCGGCTAATCTACTTAGTGTCCCAAGCATCTGTTTATCTACACAGCCTGCTTCCCTGTATTTGAGAGACTCTCCTCAGATACTCTACTTCTACATGTTTTTGTCTAGAGAGCAAAAGGGATGAAACTTGAGACTCATGGTGACTAGCACCAGTTAGTTAAGTATTTATTGAGTAGCTGCTACGAGAGAGACCAGGTTCCTTGGTCTACTCATTGCGCGTCTGAACAGCCTGTGTCATGGGAGTATTTCAGGGTTTCTTTTTTTTCCCCATTGCATTTCTGTTCATTCTTCTATTACCTGTTTTCTGGTAGTGAGGGGTTGTTACATGGAGAAACCAGTGTCTATCATTTCCAGTTATAAATTGCAGATTTTTGAAGGTCTTGACTAACAGGAGTTAGGGCAGGGAAGGTAGAAGGGGAAACATTTTGATTTTCTTCTTGGAGCGTCTTAGGATCTTACAGTCATTTGGACATTGTCTGAATGGTTCAGGAATGTTCTAAAGAAACGAAAGAAGAGAACTTCCTTTTCTGATAAGGCAGATAAACAAGGCCCTACAGTAGAACAGTGTTATTTAGGGAATGTCACATAGATAGATGACTTTGATGGTAGTCCGAGTGTCTGAAACTGGGGAACAAGATGCCAGAAAAATTCAGTTCTTCAGGGCCTGATTTCTTGAATCCCAGAGGACTGAAAGCACTCACGGAATTATGGAATGGCAGAGCTGGAAAGGACTTTATAGATTGTCTCGTCTACCTCCTTTATTTTACAGATGAAGAAACAGGCCCAGAAAGGGGACATGATCTGCTCGAAGTCACACAGCAGATTAGTAGAAGAAGCAGAACTGGGTTTGCTGACTCCCAAGTCTTGTGGACTTTCCTCTGTACCATGATTTAGCTCAGAACCCTGCAGAGGGACCAGCCACTGTTGTAGAAGACATAGATGAGGGGCTAAACTTTAAACAGACCCTCACTGCTGTTCACTTGTGACTCATCTCAGTATTTTCACATACTCCCCACATTAATGTGACCATATATAGAGACATCAAAGAACCCACAGGATTTATTTAAAACCTTCTGTTCACTTTTTTTTAGGTTTTTAAAAAAAAATTATTTTGATTTATCAACAATTACTTCCATAAGCTTTTGAGTTTTAAATTTTTCTCCCCTTCTCTCTCCCCCTTCCTCCCCAAGACAGCGCACAATCTGATATAGGCTATACATATACATTCCTATTAAACGTATTTTCTATTAGTGGTATTGTAAGGAGGTGATATTGTAAGGAGGAATTAGAACCAATAGGAGGAACCACCAAAAAGATGAAACGAAACAAAACCTGTTCACTTTTTAAATGCCCATTTCTTCTCAGCAAGAATGATCTTAGCATCAAGTCAGTATCTTCTGATTAGGAAAAGCTTTATATGTTCCTTGTTCCTTGTGGAAGATCAGAACTGGGATTTGTATGTGTGTAGGTCTGAGCTGCACCTAAGGACAAGTGAGTGAAATATAGACGAAATGGGAGTGGAGTTGAAGTCTGAAGACCTATATTTGAGTTTGGCTTGGTCATTAACTCATCATGTGGCCTTTGATAAATCACATGATGTTTTTGAACCTCAGTTTCTCACCTCTGAAATGGGGATTTTAACATTTTACTACCTACTTCACAGGGTTGTTTTGAGGAAAACACTTTTTAAATTTCTGAGCCCTATGTAAATAAGAGCTGTTACTAGACATACCTAACTGGAATAGAAACAATCAGGGACAGAGTCAAACAGTTAGATACCTTTCTACCTTCTCTGAGACCTTTTTTCTCTTGAATTATCATTGTTTCCCTTTCCATATGCTTCTTCCCTTTTACTTTTTACTATAAGTCCTTTTCTTATATGTATTTAATTTCCTTAAACAGACTACCTTGAGGCAAACATTTACCAAATATATGACCTGAGCATAGCATTTAAGAGAGCATTTGTGATAATGGGATTCAACAAGAATATAGATGTTTGCATTGTACTCTACACTGATGTTTTTTGTTGTTGTTGTTCACTATTTCCTACTGAATAAATAAAAGCTCCTTACCCTGGCAGTTCAGCATTCTTCGTAGTCCGATATCTATGTACCCCTGCAACCATATCTCATACTGCTTTTCTCATAATCTGTGCTTTAGCTAAATTGGACTTCTCACTATTCCATGAACATAGTTTGCAATTTACTGCCCTTGTACCTTTATTTATGCTGTGCCTTATGAATATCTTACTCATGTTTATATCCACGACAGCACTTAGCTCAGTCCCTGCACATAGTGTGCGCTCAATGGATATTTGAATTGAAGTGAATAGAGCTAACCAGTCCACACAGAGAAGAGTATTGTTCTTATTAACACTGAGATCTAAATAACTGAACTAAATACATACACTCATACATACACCCAGAATGACAGGGAATGGATCAATGACAATGGTGATGAAAACAAGAACAATGCACTTTACATCTCTATTTTAAAGCCTTTTAAAATATTCTGTTCTGAAATGGTGCTGGAAGAGCTTCTAGCCTTTTAGAAAGCAATATAAGCTGAGATTTTATATCTCTAAATTATGTATCAGAGGCAGCCTATAAAAGGCAGGTATGTCCAAGCTGTACTTAAGGGAATCATTGTTTGCAAAATATGGTATTGTCTATAAGGGAGGGAGGAGAAATGAAATCTTATTTAAAAAAAAAAGGATAAAGTGACTAAGAAATATCCTGACAAGAAAAGACAGAAAGGTTCACATTGCTTTTGTACAGATATGATATGCGAGTGGTCTTCTTTTTGGTTTCTACTTTGCTCAGTGGAAGGCAGAAAAAAGACAGAACAATTTTGAGAGTATGTTGGAAAAAGAAACATTGTGTCTGCCTTGTTCTCTGAGACAGAAAAGAATATAAAGTTAGAAGTTGGGGTGTCTGAGCTCTTGTTTCTTGAGTTAAAAAGCTCATGGTAGTTAAAGAGTATTACTAAGAAACTGATAGCTAACAGCTATGAGAAGTTATGAGGAAGAGCCTTTGATGCCAAACTGGCTTGAAGTTCTGGAACCTGTAAGGAATCCCTGAGAAGCATCTGAAACAGATAATTCAGGAGAATTAGAAAGCCACATTTTAATTATCTTAGGAGGAAACAAAGGTTATATTAATAAGTAATTGATAATAGTTAGGAAGAATGAGGGAAAAAATCCAAATTATATATAAAAGCATAGCCTAGTGGGCAGAGATTGGAACTTGAAACCAAGTCCTGGCTGTAAGACCCTGCACAATTCCCTGGACTTCTAAGTGCTCTAGGCGACTTTCTGAGACCGTCAGGTGTAGAGCAGGTGCTGAATTGTTGATGCCCCTGAAATCTTAAGTCCAATCCTTAGCCCTTTCAGTATGCTGTATTTTTGTTACATATACACACATTTTTTAGGGAAAATTAAATGGGAAAGTATGCTAATTTTTAAATTCAGTTACATTCAGCGAACTTTTATTAAGTACCTGCTGTGTGTGTGGACCACTGTGCTAATTGCTAATGGAGATAAAAACTGGAGACATGGCACAGTTCCTGCCTCTATGGAACATAAAGTTTTGTGACTAAAATCTTGTTTGGGCTGTAAAACCCTAAGGAAAACATGAGGGTTCACTTGGCAATAGGACAGCTTATTTATAGGTAAAGAACTTAAGTCAGTGCCAAGTAAGTATAAAGTAGCAACTGTAATATAAAAGGGCTGTGAATTTTGTGAGAGTGTAGGGAGGTAAGTGGGTGATAGGTAGATAAGAGAGAGGGTAGAATGATCAACAAAGCAACCACAACCAAAAGATAACTAGTAGTGTAGGAATGTATTATGATAATAGGACGGTAATGTCAAATAAGGAACTGGTGTGTGAACAAAGTTATCCTTCCTTATAACCAAAGAAATTTTATCTTTCCCTCCTTGTAAAAGTTTTTTAAATGGTAAACTACAGCATAACATGTATTTGTGTCGTATTCTATGCATATATTTGGTTATTAGGTAAGTAGAAAAATTAGATTAAGTGAACCATGTAATCTTACTTAGAGTATAAGCCATGAGCAGCGATGTACTGCTTGCTCATGGCTCCAGTCAGGTTTTTATTAGAATATACAATATTTTCCTAAGGTATTTTGCAGATTTTTCTTTTCTTCCTTTTCTCAAAGTCCCAAGTTGTTGTTGTTTTTTGTTATTGTTGTAATACGATTGCAACAATCAATATGATTGTTATGTGACAATATGATCGGCCTGAAATGATTTGACCTGGAATGGAAATATTCTTGTGGTGTAAGCATCTGTTTGTGGTCACCACCTGGGTACCACAAAGCCATGTAGCGTATAATTTTTAACATCCTTTTTCATTATTGATAGAATAATGAAACAGCTGCAGTGCCAAGAAGAATTCTTTTCTCTTTGAGCCTTTGCATAAGTGAGGAAGAATAATGACTTTTGAACTGGGGGGACAAAAAGACAGAGATACCCCATCTGCTATAAAAGGCCTCTGGTGAGGAAGCAGGAGTCTTAGGGAAGTGAGGCACGTCAGCTTTGTATAAGAAGAGAGAGGCATCTCAGACAGGTGTACCAATTGCCTGAAGAATGTAATTTTTTGCTGAGCCAAAGAAACTGTTCTGCTTTCTAGTAGGGTTACCTTTCTGTGGCTAATATTTTCTCTTACTTGATTTTTAGGAGTGCAACAAAGGAACAAAGAAAATGATCATGTTCAATAGACTGAAATTTCCTTGATTCAGGACTAGACGATAATACTTTAAGCAGAAAACAACTTTATAATTTTTTTTCCTTCTCACAACTAGAACTAATTGTGGGGTAAAAAGATGATTGAAATTTCCTGGGCATTTAATGAATCACTTAGCCCAGCTTTAGCCTTTCCAGATCACTGTGATTCTCCTTGTTCTTTTGTATTGTGGTTGGGATAATTAATAGACAGAATAAAATCATAGAATGTTAGATTTACAAGTGACCTCAGATATCATCTAACCTAAGAGATCATCTAGCTGAAATTACCTCATTTTGCAAATGAGGAAGCTGATGGATAAAATAATCTAATTCAGAACTATCTAGAGTAGCTGGAAAATAGGCTAAAACCAACAAAATTTAAGGTTAAATGTAAAGTCATAGAGTCATAGATTTAGATCTAGAAGACACCTTGGAAGTTTTTAAGTCTAGCCCCCTCAATTTATAGATAAGGGAGAGCTTAAGTGATTGGCCCAAGGCTGAATAGGTAGGAAGTGTCTGAGGTAGGATTTGAATGTAGGTTCTTTTATGCTGATACTAGCATTATTTAAATCTTACCACCTTGGGTCCCTATGGTCCTGAATTTAGGGTCAAAAACTCCGTCATACAATTAAAAGATAGGGAAAACTTTAGAGTTACCTTCTATCTGCTACTCTCTGTGTCTTGTATCTGTATATTTATTGTACACACTGGCTTGGACCATTGGAATGTAAGCTCTTTAAGGGTAGGAACTGGTTTTGTTGTTGTTGTTGTTGTTTTTTCATTTTCTTTGTGTCCTAGCACTTAGCACAGTTTTTGGAACGTAGTATTCAATGGCAAACCACTCCAGTATCTTTACCAAGAAAACTCTTATCAGCACTATGATTCACAGAGTCACAGAGAGTCACACATGACTGAATGACTGAACAACAGTGCATTTAATAAATGCTTATTGATTGATTGATAGTTCATTTTAAAAATTCTTTGGGGCTTTAGTTAACCACAAGCTCAGTATAACTATATGACTGATGCAAAAATTATAAAGCAGTATTTGGGTTCTTTCATAGAAATATAGTGTTCATATCCAAAGAATTAATAGCCCCAGTATGCTTTGCTCAGGCCACATTTGGAGAATTTTGTTCAGGTCTAAGCATCATATTGTAAGTAGACTATTAGTAAGCCAGAGTATGTTCTGAGGTGGGTAACCAATGTAGCTTTGAACTGGTCTAGAGAAGTCTAAGTAGGTGGTCATGACAGTGGTTTTCAAATATTTAAAAACCTATTGTGTTAAAGAGGGATTAGATTTATTCCATGTAGATCTAGAAGGCAGATCTATCAGCTATGGAGGGTATAGGTTTTAGCGCAATATAAAGAATATAAGTTGAGCTTTCAACCTCTGGATCATATGAGTAACAGGATGGAGGACTAGATATCTTCTCTGATCAATCAAGCCTTTTCAAATCTTTCCAAAACAGAGAAATCATGTGACAAATATAAAGCAACTTCAGCTGTCTTCACGGTCTAGGATACTCAGAATCTAAAAGTTATTTAAAAACAAACAAAAAAAGCCATGAACTGATGCCTACCCTGAGCTCACTCAGCACCTCTTCCCAACCTCCCACACTACTTACAGCCAGGCTGCAATAGTAGACACAAGAACTCGACACACAAGTTCACAACAGAACTCAGCCTCACACTCCAGTCTCCCTTCCCTCTTTCCATTGCTGTGGAAGTTTGTCTCAGTCATGGTGGCACAGCAATAGCCCTTCAAGAGCAGCTTCTTGATAAGGATGGGAGTGGGAAGGACATGAAAGACAGCCAATGCTAAGGCAAACAGTCCCTTAGCACCAGTGCTGCAAAGCTCTATACTGTTGGTACCAGGGCAGACAACCACATAATCCCAGTACTTGCTGAACCAACGAACTGAGGAACAGAGAAAGTGAGATAGGATACTGTGTGTGTAGGAGGTTTGTGCAACATTCTACTGAGTCAGAAGGATAGAGGTCAGCATCCAACTGGGACCGGTTCTGTCTACCCAAAAGTCACTTAAGGCAGAAACCTAGGGTGGTGAATTGGCCAGGATGGGAAGATACTGAGATGCTTGGAGATGCTGTCCCCAAGGAAATCACCATCAAAGGGGGGGACAGAGTCAGAAAGAGAGCAATAAAAGGAAATTGGGGAGTGGGGAGACTGAAATGACCAAAGATCTCAGGAAGAAGAAAACTCAAAGACCGTGAAAACAGTAATAGCAAGAGGAAATATCTAGTAAATGAGTTTAGGCATCTATGAATAAATGCTGCAAAACAGAGGAAAATGATCCAGCACTTGATGAAACAGCTAACTCTGTGGAATGAAGAGAACATGGGACCAAATGTTATTTCTCATGGTTCAAAAGAGAAATGAGAATTAGGAGAACAGACTTAATGGCCTGCATAACAAAAAATAATGGATGGAATAGGAAAAATTGGCTTCTGTGATGATAAGTCTCACCAAAGAAACAAAAGAAAGAAATGATAGATTAAGAATGCAAGTATACAGAAATGAAGGAAAATCTAGAAGATAAGCCAAAAAAAATCATTAAAAGAAAATATGCTTGCTAATAAGCAAAACACACTGATCTTAAAGACAGGATGCATAAAGACAGTCAGAGGATCATAGGTCTCCCAGAAGAACATACAACAGGACAAAAAAACCTGAACACTATGATGCAGGAAATAAAAGAACTACCCAGAGCTTTTGAACAAAGAAAATGAAATGTCAATTTGAAAGAATTTGTAGATTGTCTCCAGTTTGCAAGTTTGCAAACTCCAAGACACAATAAATTCTGCAAACAATCAGAGAAGGACCTTCAAATACAAAGGAAAAGAAATTTAAGTAACACAAGACTATTCCTTACCCACTAGAAAATGTAGGAGGGAATGGAATAATATGTGAGCAATGTAGCTCAGGATGCAGCCCAAGGTGACCTGCTCTGCAAATCTGAATTTAACCAAAAATGAAAAAAAAATAGACTTCATTAATAAAGAAATGTTTGAAACATTTTTAGGAAGAAAATCAGACCTGAATAGATTATTTGCTTCTCACATAGGCCAAACAACAGAAATGCAAGAGGAATGAATAAATATAGCCAAGGACAGCAAGGAGACTTCTTTCTACATGTACACGTGGAGACTGGTGAAGGTAACAGTGAAGAGGCAGGTCTGAGGTATTATGAACAGAACCTGAAGAGACTTTGCATATAGGTGAATCATTATTTTTTGTGGGACTATGTTATAATATGGAAATGTACATGAAAGGGGAGAAAGGGAACAGGGGATTAGAAAGGAGTGGACGATGTGCCTGAATCAGTCAAATGAAGGGCAACACAACTCCTGTGGTCTCACTAAGAGACCAGCCTACAGAGGAGTGAATGAGGAGAGAGGAAGGATGGAAAAGGGGAATAAAGGAAAGAGGCCTTGCTTTAGTGGTGGGAGGTCGTTCCACTGATAAATGCTTCTATGGGTGAAAAGAGAGGGTCTGTGAAGGTAGATAAGGACTTTGTGCTGGGTATGGTCTGGAGGATTTGGTGCTTGAAAAGTCTATTCATCCTGATTCAGGAGTGGGGGAATTAGAACTCTTGGGGACAACTGCACCTGGGGAAACAGTAGGACATGGGCCCAGGGAGGTGATTTTTGAAGTAAATGGAGGAAGAAAAGGTAACCGGGGGAAGGAATAGATCAATGGTGGGTTGTATAACCAGGGACATGGTGTATGAGGAATGCTAGTATTGAGACAGTGTCCTCTCTTACATTTACAATGATTGGCATTGTCCTGGGAGGCACAATACAAAAGGGGAATCTGCAGGACAAATTCTTCAAGTCAATACCAGAAACTGTCTGGAGGATAACAAAGAGTGAGAGAAATCCTTCTTGGGAAGGGGCACTAAAAGAAAAAAGGAAATTTACAAAACTGATGAAGGGGAGGAGAGAAAGAGGGAATCATTTCGCTAAATGAGAAGAATAAAAGGGGGGAAGAATTATATAACCAGATAAGAGCAAATGAGAAAAGGGAACTAATAACTAAAACTCCAAAGGGAAAGGGGTAATGAATGAGAAGAGGGGATTGGGGGAGGGTAAGAAAGCAATGTAAATACATCCACCTTTAAAAAAATTAAGATAAAGTAACTGAAAGAACATAGTACTGTATTTACAGCAGAAGAGGGGAAGAATCGTTTTAAGAACCCAATATTAGAGACAGATGGAGGAAAATATAAAACTAACTCATAACTTTAAATGTGAATGGACTAAACAGTCCAATAAAACAAAAAATGTGACAGATTGGGTAAGAAAACAAAACATTACAATCTGTTGCTTACAAGAAACACATTATAAAACAAAGACACACACACAAAATAAAACTGAGGGGATTGGAAAAAAATTTACTGTGTAGCAAGTGAATCCAAAAAAGCAGGAGTTGGAATCATGCTATCTGACAAAGCAAAAGCAAACATTTAAAAAATAAAAGCAGATAAACATGAAAATGCATCATGTTGAAAGAAACCATAGACAATAAAATAACATCAGTAATAAACTTATACATGCCCAGTGCTTTAGCATCTAAATTCATAAAGGAAATATTTTTGGAGTTTCAAGAAAACATGAACAGTAACACAACAGTTAACAGGAGACTTCTATATCCCTTTCTTAATTTTGGCTAAGTCTAATAGAAAGATACAAGGAGAAATATGGAACTAAACAAATTTTTGAAGAAAAGACTTAATGGCATCTTCTAAATGAAACATCAAAAGAATAAACATATTTCTCAGCACCACATGGAACTTTTACAAAACTTGACCATGTACTAGAGCACAGAAATATTGCAAACAAATGTAAAAAGACAGAAGTAGTTAATGCATCCTTTATAGACCAATGAAGTAAAAATAGTCATTGATTCAGTGACCACACACAAAAAACCAGACTCAACTGGAGAACTGACAGTGAAATCACAAATAATGAGTAGGTCAAAGAACAAACCATAGAAACAATTAATAATTATGTGAAAGAAAATAGTAATATTGAAATACCATACCAGAATTTCTGGGATGCAACTAAAGCAGTCCTAAGGGGAAAAATCATATCCCTACAAATATACAGTAACAAAATAGGAAATGAGAGGATTAATAAACTGAACATGCATTTTAAATATTAGAAAGCCCAAAAAAAAGCATGAAAGGGAAGATATTAAAAATTAGAGGGGAAATATAAATTAGAAACAAAACAACATAGAAATGATAAACCTTTAACTGATCTGATTTTGAAAAGAGAGCAAAAAATCACCAATGAAAGAGGGGAACAATCATTTTAAGAACCCAGTATTAGAGACAGATGGAGGGAAAATCACAACAAAACTAGAAAAAATAAAAAGAATAATCAGAACATATTATGTAATTATATGCTAACAAAGCTCAGAACATAAAAGAAATATAATACTTTCACAAATATAAAATACCCATACCAGCTGAAGACTAGTTAGAGATCTTAAATATCCCAGTTTTAGAAAAGGAAAATAGATCTAGCTGTAAAGAAACTACCAGAAAGGGGGAAGGAGGAACTCCTGGTCTTGATGGATTCACAGGAGAATTCTATCAGATTTTTAAAGAACAATTGGTATTTTTACTTCACAAATTATTCCCAACAAGTGAGATAACTATCACCTATTGGAATACCTTAAAGAGAGAAAGAGTCTCATAAAGGTCTCTCCCAAATGTAGTCTCTTCTCACTGTTGTTTTATTCTGGAAATGCTAGCAATGGCAATAAGACAAGAGAAAAGAAGTTAAAGGCTTAAAGATAGGTAAAAAGAAGATTAAAAAAATAACACCTCTTTGCTGGTGATATAACTGTATGCTTGGAAAATACTAAGGAATCAGCAAACATACTAATTGAGACAATAACTTCAGTAAAGTTTCAGGCTACAAAATAAATCCTCAAATATCAGTAGTACTTCTATATAATAATTTTTAAAAAATCAGAGAAAGCAGTAATGGAAAGGGAAAAACCATTCTGAATAACTACAAAATGCAAAAATCTCTGGGGACTGACCTACCAACGCACACAAAAGACTTTTATTGATTTAATTACAAAGTGCTCCTTAAAGAAATAAAGGATAACTTAAATAACTGGAGGAATATTCAGTGCTCATGGCTAGGCCATGCCAACATAATAAAAATGAAAATGCTACAAAGTTTATTTATACTTTCAATGCTATGCCAATCAAATTACTAATAAGATACTTTATAGAACATGATAAAGCAACAATTTGTTTGAAAAAAAATCTAGAATATAGGGAAATGATCAAAAGAGTAAGGATGAAGGTAGAATAACTCTTTGAGACCTCAAACTAATAAAGCAGCAGTCATCAAAATCATCTATTAAGAGAAAGAGAGAGGGAGAGAGACAGACAAGACAGAGAAATGAACATAACTAGACAAGGGAGAATCAGAAACAATTGAGCGCAATAATTCATTATTTGATAAAGTGGAAAATAATTACCTAGGAAAAAACTCCTTATTTGACAAAAACTGCTGGTAAAACTAGAAAGTAATCTGGTAGAAATTGGCTTCTTAGACCAATACCTTACATCATATTCCACAATACATTCTAAATGGATGTGTGACCTTAGAATCATACTATTAAAAGATACTAGAAGAGAAACAGATCATGTACCTCTCACAGATATGGATAGATGTTTTCTTAGCCAAATAAGAGATAGAGACAATTCCAAAAGATAAAATATGTAACTTTAATTACATGAAACTGAAAAACTTTTTCGCAGACAAAATTAATGCACCTAGTATAATGAGGGAAGTAGTCAAATGGGGAAAAAACATCTTGGTATCAAATTTCTCTGATAACAGTTTGGTATCTAAGACATATAGACAATATGTGTGTGTGTGTATATATATATGTACATATATATATACATATATATATGTATATGGTTAATAGCCATTCCTCAATAGGTAAGTAGTCAAAGAATATGAACAAATTCTTCTCAAAAGAAGAATTGCAAAGTATTCACAACCACGTGAAAGAATGCTGCAAGTCACTAATAATAAGAGAAACAGCAAACAACAAATCAAAAAAGAACACCAAGGCTTTATCTTACATCCTGCAAATTGGCAAAAATGACAAAAAATGGCAACAGTTAATGTTGGAGGTATTGTGGAATGATAGGCACACTAATATATTGTTGGTGGAGCTGTGAAGTAGTACAGTTATTTTGGAAAGCAATCTAGAATTATTTAAAGTGATTAAAATGTCCATAACTCTGGACCTGAGACTAATACCTCAAGGAAGTCATTGATAAGAAGAAAATCCCCATATACACCAAAATATTTATAGCAACATTGTTTTTGATAGCAGAGAACAAAGTAGATGCTCGTTGATTGTGGAGTGACTAAGCAAATTGTGGTATGTGAATGTAATGGAGTATAACTATGCTATAAGAAATATGTGAGTAATAAATACAGAGAAACATGGAAGGATCTATGTGAACTGATGCAGAGTGAAGTAAGCAGAATCAAAAAAATACGTACATTAGTAACTTCAACAATGGAAACAATTATACACCAAATAATCAAAAGTGAATGTAACAAAATTACAAAGATCAAGCAAGACAAAAACAAAGAGATGAGACAACATACTTAACCCGCCCCTTTGTGGAGGTATGAGGTCCATGGATGTTACACAGTACACGTTTTTGGACTTTTTTTTTACTGTATCGGTTGTGCTGATTTTTTTTCCCACCTTAAAAATATTGTTTGTTTTATGGGATGATTATCTGAGAGGAGTAGAGGGAGAGATACTTATGATAACTAAAATCATGTAAAAACAGACGACATCAATGAAAACTAAGTAAAAAATTAAGTATAATAAAAATAAGATTAAAAAATTAGAGGTTTCCAACAAAGGAATGAACTTCCTCATGAAATCATAAGCACTTCATTGTTAGAAGTATTATAGCAGAGCCTGGATGACTATCAGAAATGTTAGAGAAAGGAGCCTTGCTTTTCATGGAATATTGGGCTAGAAATAATGAAGGGAATACCAGTCTGATGACTTTTCTGAGTCATAAATGGGGATGGGGAGACTACTACTTTTCAGGATGGAAGGAATGGGTTACCCTATTTAACATTTGCAGTGGGGTGGTTATTCTCATAACCAGTGGAGCAGGGGAATAATAGTAAATGACTTGTGCTCCTGAAAATTGGTTTATGTATTGTGTTTAACATTAATTAATTAATTCAGCTAAGTGTTTATTGAGGATATTGTGTTTTTCACACTGTGCTAGGCACTCAGGAAAGGAAATCTCAGATATCTTGTCGTCTAGTAATTAACAGTATAATTGGTGGGATGAGACACAAGAGACAAAGAAGCAGAATAGAATGCCAGAATAATTGATACAGGCAGTTAAGTACTATGCAAGTTTAGACAAGAGGGTGAGTTTTGTGAACTAGAGTTGATCAGATAGGACCCCATGGAAGAAGTAGGACTTGAGGATTGCTTTTTAGCAAATACTGAGGCTAATGAGTAGCCTAGTGATCCCATTCTGAATGAACTTGTTTGAAGTTTGAGAGTCATTGCCTGTACTGATTACTCAGTGTTTTCCCATTGAGAGGCAATTGAGCTGTTCCAGAGTAGGTACCTTGATGGACCTTCCTTTTCATACAGTATCTAAATCACAGGCATTTTTACTGGTTAGCCTGTGGTGAGAGCTAAATCCCATATAAAGCTGCTCCAACATGAGGGAGATGGGTAAAGGCAGAGAGAATAAATATGCTGTCAAATGAACCTCTAACTTCACTGTTGGTAGGCTAGACCTAAAAGAACCTGAATGTGCCAAAGACTCAATGTTGAATGGAATGGAAATCTCACTGACTTCATAATAGAGGAGACCCCCAAAGACATGCATGAATTAGTTTGTATTGTATGTACCATAGACACAGCTTAGTGATCCTGAAGCCAGGGATAGCATATCTTTCAGGTAGACAGATTTTGCCAGTTGGGGCTGTGATAGATTCTGGATAGCTCAGGCATAAAACTAAGTGGCCAGAACTGAAATGCCAATAGAAGTTAAGGGTCAGCCAGTGCTAGTAGAAGCAAACAGTAAAGGACCTAGTTTCCTAGTGGTTCAGACTGGGCTGGAGGTCAGATACATATGTTGGTTACAGGGTTCAAAAGTTTGGCATAAGGAAAAAGGAGGAATCAAATGTTCCAATGGGAACAGCCTGTTTTGGAGTTACTAGCTGCTAGATGGCAGTCAGTCATCCTAAACTTAGGGGCAATGTAGTTAAGATAAGCAGATGAAAGTAGATGTCTGGGAAGTCAGACAGTGGCAACTAGGGACCCAGGTACAGAGGAACTAGACAAGGAGTCAGTTTGTCAGTCAAAAAGCATTTATGTATTAGGCATTGTGCTAAATGCTGGGGGAGGGAGTAGAGGAGAAGGAGGTACCCACAATGGAGCATAGTGGCTAAGTCCAGAGAATCAAGGATGGCAGGTCTAGGGCTCTTCCCCAAAATGGAGGTTCCAGGAAGAACTCGAGTGGGAGAGGGGCCCATAGGAGTGTTGTCAGGAGTCACTGGAGGCAATGAATATTGGGTAACCTAACTAACCACAGAGTGAAGGAGCCACAGCCATGAGAACATAGGCATAAGCTTAAAACAGTACACAAAGATCATAGATAAGCAACACAGATCAGAACCCAGATACCGAAAAACTATGGCACAACACAGAGGGGCCAGATAATGGATCAGAACCTGGACATTGAGAGATAAGCCAATTAGGAACTCAGGCAAAGAGCTAGGATATGGAGGGTTAGGGACCTGGGCACAGAAATACAGAGGACGGATAAAAAGGATAAAAGTTAAGGGTCAGCCTTAACAAGGATAAAAAATATCAATCAGGAAGATGGAATAGCAAGGGTTAGGGCCCAGACATTGAGAGATGGTATAAAAGATACAGTGGGAACTAGCAGCAAGACTGACTTGATGCTAAACTGGGATCTGTTAAAGGAAGGATTCTCTTGCCAAAGCAAAAATTAAGCTCATGGTTTGGTCCCACTTTTGCCGAAGGTCAGGGAGAATGCAAGTCTATCTAACTAGGTATAAAAGTATGAAGGGCAGGGAGCAAGAATGTTCCCCTACATGAGAAGAGGTTCCTTTCCATTTTCTGTCCAGAGATTCCACTTTCCTCCTGAGGGCAGAGGAGAACAGTTTATCATGCAAAAATCCTTTTGAATGAGGTGTATTTTATAGAGAACCCCACCAGAAGTATCTGTTATACATATGCAATTCTAGGTGCAACATACATTTATCCAAGACCCAGGCTTTGAATCTCTAGCACACCAGGAGTTTCCACATAAAACCTTTATGTAGGCAAATTAGGAGATGACCACAGTGACAGAAGGAGACACACTTACAGTTATCCCTTCCACATCAAGACGTTCCCCATATCACCTTCGATTTATCTCAAGTCAGCATAAGAAATTAAATGGGAATTTTGGGGGAGTTTTGCGGAAGCCGAAGATGATGCTCGAAGACCAGTGGATGACACAGATGACACACACTGACCAAATACTTAACCCAAATTTTACAATAAGGTACTGTAAACACTCCATTAAAAAAAAAAAGACAGAATTCATACTTTTTCTCTGGTACAAAGAGAGGGCCAAAAAATTTTACACAGATTTTCCAGATCATGGAGGTGTTATGTTCCTGACCTCCGAGGTGTGGAAGAGGTAACTGTATATCATTTGTCTGGAAGGTTGTAGAGGGGATTTCTCTTCAGGGGAGGAAGTGTGGTAGAGAAGAAAGAGTGCTGGAATTGAAGTCAGGGGAACCTCTGGTTTGAATCCCCCCACTTTTACTTAATAGTTTTGTGACCATGAGAAAGTCCCTTCATCTCTTTCAGTCTTAGTTTCCTCATCTGAAAAATGGTTGTTGTAATACTTGCCTCATATAGTAGTAGTGAGATGTCATTAAGAGCAATCACTTTACAGATTTCAGGGTGTGTATGACAGGTGGCATAGTGAATAGAATGTAAAGACCCAAGTTCAAATTCAGTCTGAATTACTTAACTGCTGTGTAACCCTGGGCAAGTCACTTGACCCCTGTCTGCCTCAGATTCTTCATTTGTAAAATGGGGATGAGTAGCACCTAGTTCTCAGGGTTGTTATGAGGATCAAATGAGGTAATATTTTTAAAGCATTTTGCACACTTTAAAGCACTATATAAATGCTAACTATTGCTTTTGTTATATAAATGTTATTATTTGGGTATCAGAAGTTCATATTTAGAAGGGTCCTCAGAGGCACCCATTCAACTTGTATTTGAACAAGAATCTCCTCTACAGTCAGCATGACAGATGGTCATCCATCTAGATATATGTAAATAACATGTGGCATAAGTATTTATATTTGTATTTAATACATATGTAATTGGAGCATGTAGTTTCACTGGTGCAGGAAATGGTGAAGGGCAGGGGTTCTTATCTCTTGTGTCCTTCAACTTTTTTTGTGCTCCTTTCTTTGACAATCAGGTGAAGCCTGTAGACCTATTCTCAAAATAAAGTTTTAAAATGCATAAAATACAGAGGATTACAAAGGAGACCAAATACATTGAAATGCAGATATCAAAATAGTACAATAAAAAAAGGAGAAACTCATGAATTCCATGTTAAGAACCCCTGGTGTAGAGTTTCCCAATGAGGAAACTATGCCAATGCAGATCTGCAACCATTCTTCACCTATATGAGTCAGAGGTAGGACTAGAACCCAGATCTGTCTAACTCCATGCTTGTCTCTTTATCCATTAACTCCATCACACTGCATTTCCACCCAGAAGTAGGCCTTAAAGAGTTCCCAAACCAGAGAAATTCATAAGTTAACACTGCCAAACATTTAAAGAAACAAGAAATTTCTATACCATTATAGACTATTTCTAAACATTATAATAATGGCAGATGACCCAATTTTCTTCTTTGAGAGCTTTAATTACTAAATCTAATACAACTTTCCCCCCTAAAAAAAATAGGTCAGTATGACTAATGAACTAGGTGATTTTTAGCAACCTCTGACCCCCTTTCTGTCTCAAAGATAAAAGGGAATAATTTGTTTTCCATTTTTCTTTCTTTTATATCTTGTCATGACTAAAGTCACAAGCTGAATTAGATGAAGGCCCTTTCAAGTCCTCAGTCATAATCTTTACTACTTGGACAGTCAGTTTGTGGGTAAGTGCAACATTTGTCTAGGCTGAGTGAGAAAGAACAGCATAACATTCTTTTGAAATTGTGGAGTGGTCTTCATTTTAGTTGATCGAGTGAACTTAGGTTAGATTACTACTTCATCCTCCCTTGAGTACTAAGGCTTACTTAGAGAGCTGTGGGTAGGATCTTTACCTATGCTCAGGATTAAGTAGAGTCCCCTCGTCACCAAGCTAGCATATTTTTTTCCCTATCAGCTTTGAAGGCACACCTGGGGTTTTCCCTGGACGTCATCTTTTTGTTGCTGTGCTATGTTAGAGCTAGCAGGCATGTGGTCTTAAAGAACACACTATCGCCTGATTTGTCTTCTTGGTCAGTTTCTGTGTTTCTCATTACCCTCACCTTCTCTTGTTCTGTCCCAGCTTCTCCGAAAGCATTTTTTGGGACATAAACTATGGCTAATAGTAACTACTGCAGAATTTACCATTGTGACTAACAGCTTTGCAGTTTCAGAGGGAAAATTGGGTGGGGAGAGAGAGAGAGAGAGCGAGCCAGTTTGTATGTTTGTATCCTTTCTGCTATGATCCTTTACACAGAGATCCCCTTTATCTAGTAGTGTTGGCTATGTTTTACCAAGCCTTGCTTGCCTGTGATGCTTCAAGGCTAAGCAGGCTGCTGACAACACGTCTTTCAGCTTCTCTCATTTATTTACTTAGCATCAGGCAAAACTTCTCTTTCCTAGAACTTTTTGTGTCCAGTCTTTCACAGAATAACAGAAGGGCGGTCACTTCACAAAATGCCAGACTTTGGAGGGACCTCAGAGGCTGTGTGCTTCAACCTTTACCTGATGAGAATCCCCTGTGTAGTGTAACTGACAAGTATTTGAAAACTGCTGGCAGGTAGGGTAGGAGCGGGTATGGAATAAGACCATCTACCTCCTCAGGCAGCCCACTGTGTTTTGGGTTAACTGTTAACAGCTTCTTACATGAATTTCTCCGGGGACTCTATTTAGTCATCTTAAGTAGAGATGTAACAAACCCCCCAAATGTACCCAACTTTCCAGATACTTCTGTTTCATTTCCCTCTCTTTAGAAGTGTATAGCTCTGTAGATTTTGAGAACAACTTAAGAAATGCTACTATGTAGCAAGTTAGGTTAGTGATCTTTCTAGTCTGGTCTTCCATTTTTTATAGTGGCAGCAATATGTAGATGATTAAGTTATTTTTCCATTATTTTTCCTTAAAGATAATAAGTTGAACATCATGAGTTACTTTTAAAATATATATTTAAAGGGGCAGCTAGGTGGCGCAGCGGATAGCTCTGGCCTTGGAGTCAGGAGGACGTGAGTTCAAATCCAGTCTCAGACACATGACACTTATTAGCTGTGTGACCCTGGGCAAGTCACTTAACCCCGATTGCCTCACCAAAAAGCAAAAAAAAAAAATCTATTTAAAGTTTCAAATAGTGCCTTCCAGTTCTAGTGCATATGTGAACAAGGCCCTGTTTACTTAGCTATCTGTACTTTCACAAATGAATACCCCTTAGTCCTGTCTCCTCATGGGTTTAGGTCTTGATTTCTGTCATCTATATGAATGTGGAATATAATCTGAGGGGAAACCATGTAAAGTGTCAAATAGTGAATACTTTTCAATTGACCCACTTCCATCTTCACATCCTTTCTGTGTTTTATTTGAAAGCAGAACATGAAATGAGGAACCTCAAGATTGTTTTCTCACAAACTTGAAATGTTGGTACTTTCAGGTACCCTACCCCACTCCCTTTATTTAGACTAGATCATGCTACTATTCTAGCAAGGTCAAACTGTTCTAAGTCAGCTGGGAAAGTTTACATTCTGTCAGCTGAAGTTAAGACTTTCTAGCAAAGAACAGCTCTGAAGGTGGGGAAGGAGGTTCCTCTTAAGTTTCTAATAGATATTAAAACATAAATGAGAGGTTATTTTTCCACTTCATTGTTGAATGGTGATAACGTAATTTTTGATTGTCTCACATGACACAGTGCCAATAAGGAGGGCAAGTAGGAACTTCCTGCCCTGAACTCTCAAAATCTGAACCCTAGTGTGCATCTGATGTATTCTGAATCTGTGAGGACTGTTCAGTTTGACCATTGACAGTTTGATTTCCTCCAGGATGAGAATTCTAACCATTTTCAAACATATTACAGATTTTGAGAATAAAGGAAAAGTAAGTATAAAGCAGAGTTATATCAACTTTGTGAACTAACAGATTTTTTTTTTAATCTTAGTCCTCCAGTGAGGGTGCCTGAGTGATTAAATATATAGGCATCTGTGACCTCATAGCATAAAAAGGGAGTGAACAAGGTTTGTTTCTATAGGTAACAAATAATTTTCTTTCTGTTTTGTTGCTTTTAAATAATCCTCAGAATTTTGAGTAAAACAGCTGATAATAGAGGAAGTCAGTCATTTATTTTTATCTTTTTAAAAATGTCCTATTCAATTTAGCTTGATTCTGATGTTTTTCTTTCATTTTCATCATGACTGGATATTCTTGGAAGGAAGGAGATCCAGGAAGATATGAGTTAATGAAGTGCTCAGTGGAGATTCAGTCCAAGGCATATAGTTTAACAAATGGACTCTGCAGAGAGTGGAAGTAGAGTTTCAATTTTGGCAAATGGGAACAAAAAGATTCCAGTGGTGGGAAGTTAAGGCAGACAGCAGGGAGCTGTTTGGTGAAGGACAGGCAATGCCGTTTTTGTAGTTCAGAGCTTAATTATTAGCTGATTATACACAGGACTGAGTTCCTCTTAGCCTAGAAGGATAAGGGAGGACCAGGAGGGTGGGGTTAGGTAGACTTAAATCACTTAAGGAGTATGTAGAGTATATTGGATGTTGATGGAAGTGACTGAGGAGAGAGTGTTGATTGACTTTGCTAAGCTGTAAAAAGGCATAAATTCTGACCTTCTCCATCCGTACTTGATAAATAACCTAATTGGCCCTATTTAAAGACCTTCAGCACTATTTGTCTTTGCTGTTCAGTATCTTTGTGCTGCAAATTTGGAAATGGTGTTCAGTGCTGAATTATAATAGGATTAGATGTCCTAATCCTAAAGTCCATTGGAGAGTAGTGTCACAAGGCAGTGAATAGAGGAACCACCAGTGCTCTGACCCCTTTTCTTCAGAAACTGGCTGATTTCATCTTTATCCTAGTAATGGAGATGAATAGGAGGCCTGGAGTAGTTCTGAGGATGATCATCCCGCTCTCTCAGTGTGCTTCCTCTCTATTTTCTCTAGTGTTTCCTCTGTATTCTTCCCTTGGAAAATTACTCTACACCAAGGGTTTTTCCCTTGGAATCCACACATCCTTGGGGATAGATTTCAGGGCATCCATAAACTTGAATGGGAAAAAAAATTAAATCTTTATTTTTACTATCATAACAGAAATTTAGCATTTCCTTCAGTTATTTACATACACTAGAGGTGTATTTAAAGGTCCATAGTCGATAGTCTTCAATAGATTGCCAAAGGGATCCATGACCCCAAAAACTTAAGAGCCCTTGCTATTACTACTAACCACCTAAACAGTGGCCTTTAGGACTAAGCATATCAGAACTCCTTCTGATACTGTGCAAATCTTTGTTGATGGCAGTCAATTCTGCTCCCAGTGTGCCCACCCTGTGCCTCCTTCGTGTGGCAATAGCACGTGAGTGCTGTGGTACCATAGTCTAGGGACACACCATCCACAGTTCTCATTGAGTAGACAGACTCAGGCCCAGCATGTGTTGCTTGTAACCATTTGTGGAACTGGCACTCTGAGCACATAAAAAATGCCGTACAGAGTAAAATGCAACATTTTGAGTTTGGCCCTGTATATTCTTGTGATTAAAAATAATGAATTTAATTCTCTGGCCCAGGGAAAGCCTGAGTGTGTTAGTGCAATAGGAGAAATAAGTTAGGAAATGAATATCTTTTCCATCTCTCCCTGCCTACACCCTCCCCCCCAGACTCCATAAATGCAGTATGCTACTTGCCTACATTCTTGCTTAGAATTTAGGAAGGCAAAGACTATTCACATCTCCAAGGGATTCTGCATTGCAAAATAATGATCTTCAAATGCTCACCAGCTCCCTTATGCTTGTGAAATATCAGAGTGGGATATGAACTGATCAGTTTTCTGTTTAAAAGAATCTCACAAGAGATGCTTCTGGGTGGAAAGGAAAATGTTTTTCCCTCCAAAACAAGACAATATGTATTTCCTGGTGCTTGGGGAAGGGGCAGAAGGACTGGACCAATGATTTCATTGCATAGGACAAAAATTTCCTGGGTGAGGAAACTTGAAAACTAAAGATACTCTTGTGGCCAAAGCTCAGATTCATAATTATATCTGACAGACAGAGTTAAGGTGTTGGAAATCTAAGGAAAGGAAAGAGTAGTAACTTAGGTAGTTTGATATTGAAAAAAAGCATTAGGGGTTGTAGATCAAGTTGATAGGATTATAGGATCATAGAACTTCAGGGAACCTTAAAAGTCACAGAATCACTCCTTCATTTTACACATGAGGGAACTGAGGCTCAGAGAAGTTAAGGAATTTATACAAGGTCACATAGATAGAAAGTAACAAACACAGGATTCAAGCTGAGGTCCTCTCTCTCCAAAGGCAGTGTTATTTCCATTAAACTATGCCAAAATAACCAGATATTGTTAAGTCTTATAATTATGTTTCTTCAGGAAATTCCTGGTTAAGAATTTTTTTTGTATTTATTTCTCCTTGGTCATAGACAAATGATATGCCTTAAATTTGATTCTCACTTCTCAGGTGTTGGAGAGTATAAAGTTTCCTCTGATGGGAGAAACTCCTTCCTCTATGCCTCTCTCTCACTTTCTTTGGTTGTATCAGATACTGCTGCAAGTACTAGTTGGAAAAATGAAAGGGGCAAATAAAAAGGTTATCATTCCTGGTTTCCCAAAGCCTTTCCTCTTGCTTTTGGTGAAGGGCAAAGGTGAGATCTTTTTTTTTAATTGTATACTGTATGAATTTTTAAAAAAACAATCATACTTCTTGTTTGTTTAAAAAAAAAACACCTATCAACTGTGTCCAGAGGGCTATGAAAATGTTCATACCCTTTGACCCAGCAATTGCACTTCTACCACTGTATCCCAAAGAGATCATTAAAATGGGAAAAGCTCTTTTTGTGGTGGCAAAGAATTGGAAATTGAGAGGATGCCCACCAATTGGGGAATGGCTGAACAAGTTGTGGTATATGAATGTAATGGAATGCTATTGTACTATAAGAAATGATGAGCAGGAGAACTTCAGAAAAACCTGGAAAGACTTGTACAGACTGATGCTGAGTGAAATGCGCAGAACCAGGAGAACATTGTACAAAGTAACAGCCACATTGTACGATGACTAAGTTTGATAGACATCTCTTTTCAGCAATGCAAGGATCTAAGACATCTTCAAAAGTTGCATGATGGCAAATGCTATCCACATGCAGAGAAAGAGCTATGGAGTTTGAATGCAGATCGAAGCCTACTATTTGCTTTTTTTTTCTTCTGTTTTGTTTTGTTTCCTCTTTCTTGTGGTTCCTCCTATTGGTTGTAATTCTTCTTTACAAGATGACTAATGTGAAAATATGTTTAATAGGAATGTGTATGTAGGACCTATGTCAGATTGCACGCCATCTTGGGGAGGGAGAAGGGGAAGGAGGGGGAGAAAATTTAAAACTCAAAAGCTTATGAAAGTGATTGTTGAAAACTAAAAACTGATTATTTTTTTAAAAGAGGGAAAAAAATGAAATAAATCCATTCCTTAAGACTTATCTCAAAGGGTACTTTTTCTGTGGAGATTTTTTTCCCCTGATTTTGTACTTTTCCCAACCTTAAAATAAATTTTCCATTTTATACAAATTCTTATAGTATTTTGTTTGTGCCTCTCATTCACTTATCACACTGTACCCCAATTATATTTATTTGCATGTGTTTTCTTTCTTAGATTGCTCAGTTCTTGAGTACCAAGACTATGTCTTAACCTTTTCCTGCTGCAGTTTCCTCATATGTAAAATAAGGTGGATTAGATCAGATTGTCTAGATCATCTCTAAGGTCCCCTCCCAATCTAAGAAGCCATGATTTCCTAGTCTCCTCTTTGGAGAGCAACCAGGCTGCCTGGTTTTACAGGTTAGTCAATGTGGGGAACTATCTGACCCAAACCTGTTGCTGCCTCTACGTTAGGCAATGGTTTTTTGGGTTTTTCCCCCTCTTCCCATACACATACACATATCTTCTTTAATTACCACTTTCTGTTTCCTCTCTTAAAGCTTTAGTTCAGGAAAATCTCACTTTTTTCCTCTTTTTACTTTTCCCTCTATGTTGATTGGACTGATGGCACCTAGAAACCTCGTTTCTGTTCTAGTTTTCTCACACCAGCATATCTCTGGAAGTAACTTGATCAGGCTACCTGAACATTTGGTTTTTTTGCTGCCACTGCCTCTCCTGTAAAGCTTAGATTTCTATCATTCCTGAAATAGAAATGAGCCCTAGAACTGGCTTCTACCCTCTTGTTGAAGAAACTCATGCCTCCTTCAAGCATATTTCCACTAGCTCCTATTTGAGTTTGTTCCCCAGCTGGGTCATGGCTTGCCACACTCTGCTGGCTTCCTTATAAACTAGTCTTCTATTGTCTGGAACTTTTTGTCCTGGATAGTATTTTTCTTGTGTTGGGTCTCCAGGGATAGTGTGTCCAAGTGGCTTCCACCATCTCTGCCCAACTAGTGGAATCATAATGGGGTCAGGCTATGTAGCTGTGTCCCATCTCTTGTATTCCATTCAGTTTTTGCACCCAAATTGGCTAAATTTTAAAAATTGGCTAGTGCTTATGGAATACAAGGGAAAATTTTTAACTGAAATTTACATAAAAGAACCAATGCTATCAACCTCTAAAGTGTCCTGAAGTTCCCTTCACCATCTCCACAGGAGATGCTTTCATGTCCTTATACTTCTCTAAGTATGTCTATTTTTCTTCAAGTACCTGCTATCAAAATGAATAAGAAATTTGTAAAAATATAATCTAATTGTATTAAAGAAAGCTAAAAAATGTGAGGAAACCTCCTTTACAATGTTTTTTTTTGTTTTGTTATAAAAATTATAAGTATAGAATAGTAGATTGTTAAAACTGGAGAGACTTCATTTGTGGCCCTCACTTGTATTGCATTCTCCTGGTTTTCATTTGCAGATATATAACATTTCAGTATTTTAGGCTCATCAGATCATAAGCTATAAGAGTAGAAGGGTCTTAGAGATCATATAACATATTGCAGATGAAGAAGCTGCAGCCCATAAAGATTAAATGATGTATACAGGTAATGAGTGGGAGACCTAGATTCTAATCCAGGTACACTGATTCCAAATCTAGTGTTCTTTCCACTATCACTAAGGATTATTCATAAATTCATTGAGTGCCTCCTTTGCACAGACAGTCCATTGTGCTGGACATTTTGAGGAGATCCACAACAATGAATTATAGTCCTTGCCTCATGGAGTTTGATAGAAGTTAAATAGGCTTTGGTGATTTAGCCTTGGATCTTATTTTCACCTCCTATTATAACATGAGAGAATTATGTTCTGCATTCTAAGACAACTAACGAACACATTAACCTTTGTAAGCTATTTATAGTTAGGGAAGGGACAGCCTAAATCACAAAAGTGAAGTCTAGTCTATACAAATAGGTAAATGTTAAGTTCTTAGAGAAGAACATTGTCTAAAGCTATATGAGTTCTCAGCAGCATCAGTGGAGAGGAAAAACTGACTTAGAAGTATTGTAATGAGGTAATAGTTCTTACATTTTTTGAATTAAGACAACCATCCACACTATAAGCACTGTTGAGTAATACTCTTAGGACTGAAGTGATGAAATTGACTCAGAAATGCAAAGGATCCTTTCAGTAGACCAGAGAACAAACTCTACTTTGGCACAATTTAGAAAGGACCACTGACCACAAATTAATCTTTTCTAGGACACCCATACATGCTGATTGTAATCCTCATCAAAATACAGCACACTAAAGTTCATCTGTTGCTCTGATGAAGGCATGCATAATTTTTCTTGCCTTTTTTCTTTTCTTTGCTTTCTGTCCTCTGCTTTCCTGTCATTTTGTCATTCCTATACTTTTCTTCTATCTTTTTCCATCTCTATTTCTTCTCCCTTTCCAATAATATTGCTTGGTAAACTTTGAGGCACTATATGCATGTTGTTATTCCTCAAATAATTTCTGATTCTGAGGTTTGTCAAATTTCAGTCAGACGTAACTTGGAAGTATTGTAATGAGGGAATAAATTAGAGCAAAGAACTATAAGGTTAAAGTCAATGTGGCAAACATGTATTGATTCTAGAAATCAAGTGAAAAACATAGGTTATTGTGTGTCAAGAGGGAGATGAAATGAATCCCATATTTGACTGTAGGTCTGTGGGGAAAACAGCAACAGCAAAAACAATGTTCTTTTCAATTTGCTTCTTAGGCTTCACTGTGTCAGCCCAACGTCTTGTATGTAGGAGTTTTGGGGGGGGGGTTGGTAGTTGAATATAATTTGTGAGAAAAACCTTAAAAAAATACATAAACATGAGCACAAGATGCCCCAAACAGGTGTTCCATTAAGACTTGAACACAGATGGGTGGATTGTATCCTGGCCCCATAGTAGAATAGTCCTGATGAAACAATACGAGGAGAGAGAAAGATTGAGAAAGAACAGGTTTGGTTAAGCTGCTTCTCAGAGCAGCATGTGACTTTAACCATTAAAGCATAGATTCTAGGGCTGGTTTAGATACTTTTCTTAGCAACTTTGTTGTTAGGCAGATTCTGATGAGTTTGACAATTTTTTGCATAGTACCAGAATTTTCCAGTGAGTGCTGAGGTGATTCCTGTTGCGTTACAGCAGACAGAGCGACAGTAAGTACAGGTAGTCACAACAGTGTACTTCCTAGCATTTGTTTCAATGTGCATCTTCTACTGTAGTAAATACCATGTTATATCTTTAGAAAATTCTAATAGAAATGCATTCCCTGTAATAAATAAGCCAGTGGGATTTGATATGTTGTTTACAAGTAGGATCTCAGAGTGGGAAGTAACTTCAAAAACAAATTAATTCAATCTGTAACTCTACAAGAGTTACCTCTACATCATACCTGATACGTGTCATCCAAACTGCTCTTGAAGACATCCAGGAGGTGGGAACTCACCATTTCCACAGAGTTCTTAATATTAGGAAGTTCTTCCTTTCATCAAGCCTACATTTTCCTCTTTACAACTTTCACTCATTGTCCCTAGTTTTGTCCGTGGGGTTCAAGCAGTACAAATCGAATCCCTCTTCTTAAATACAGTGATTATGTTCCCCCTAAGTCTTTACTTTGCCAGACTAAAACATTCCCAGTTACTTTAAGTAATCCTTATAATGGCATGATCTGGAAGCTCTTGCTCCTTCCGGTTGCTCTCTTCTGGATACTTTCCAGCTTGTTTAATGTCTTTTCTAAAATATGGTATTTAGAACTGAACAAGTATTTTATATCTGGTGTGACTAGAACATAGTACAATGGGACTGTCATTTCCCTTATCCTGGATACTATCTCTCTCCTAATATGTGAAAATTGCATTAGCATTTTTGGCTATCATATTACACTTTTGAGTTGTAGGTACAGTCCACTAAAACCCCCAGATCTTTTTTTATTCTAGAATAATTGCCATTAAGCCACTCCTGTCCCATTTTTACTTTTGAAATTGATTTTGTGAATCCAAATTTAAGGCTCTACATTTATCCTTATTAAATTCCATCTTAATAAATTTGGACTGTTGTTGTAGCCTGCCAAGATCTTTTGGATCTTGATTCTATCATCAAGTCTTAATTAATCCTATTCTTATGTCATCAGCATATTGGATAATCTTACCATCTATGAATTTATTCAATTCCAGGATAAAAGTGTTAACACAGGACCACGTACATTTTGATGAGGATACTCTTATTAGAGACCTCTTTCCAAATTAATATTGACCTTTTAATGACTACTTTTTGGATTAGACTCTAGCCAGATTTGAATTTGCCATAACTATGTATACTGGCTAGTCCATATCTCTTCATCTTTTCTACAAGATTAGCATTAGGAACGTTGTTCACAAATACTCTGCTAAAATCTAGATATACTATATCTATAGCACCTAGCCTTGGTCTATCAAGTAATTACTTCTGAAAAAGGAAAATGAAGTTAATTTGGCATGACCTAACTTTTGATGAGCTATGCTGCCTCTTTGAGATTATTTCTTTTCCTGGATTTTCAATAACCATTCCTTAAATAATATGTTCTAGGATTTTACCAGGAATTTTGTTAAGCTCACTGACCTACAGTTTTCAGACTTCTTTCTTTCTCTTCTTTTTTTTTTTTGAAAATCAGGACAACATTTTTCCTTCTCTGGTCTTGTAATGATAATGACAGTAGAGGCTGATTATACAGCACTTATAACTTTGCATAGTACTTGAAATTCACTCCAACCCTGTGAGGTAGTTACTAAAAGTATTATCCCTGTTTTTTACAGATGAGGAAATTAGTTTAAAAGAAGTCATATAATTTACTCATGGTCACATATCTGGTAAGCATCAGAGGCAGCATTTGAACCTGGATCTTTCTGATTCCAAATCCAGCACTTTCACTGTTAAATAAAAAGGTGCCTCCCTAGTTTCCCATAAGTATATACTATAAGTTTAGGGATATCTTTTTGTATGAAACATTGTGGTTGTAATAGTAGCATCAGAATCAGAAATTGAAAAGTTACTAATCCTTATTCGACCTTTAAGAAACATTTCAAAGAATACAGAAATATTCAGTTATAACCTTTCCTTTCCTCTTTTGAATTAACCTCTGACCCATATCAAGCTTCACTTTTAGCTTCTTCAGTGCTGACTAATTAAAGTTTATTTTTTAAGAATAAATTTTAGTAGTAATGGATCAGTGGGTAAATAGGAACTAAATGTAAATGACAGTGGAAGATGAAAAAAAAATTAAGTCTGTATATACTACCAAATACAGATGTGATCATATAATTTTTCTGCTCAGAAACCTCCAATGACTCCTCTTTGCTTACTACATGAAGTCCACGGCCCTTGGTTTGGTATTCAAGATCCTGCACAATTCCTCACTGTATCTTTCTAATCTTATATCATACTGCTCTGTCACATGTTGGATGCTCTAGGCAAACCCATCTACTTAGTATTTGGTAGAAAGAGACAGGACTTGGATTCAAAAGATGTGACTACAAGTGCTAACAAGATGATTCAGTATCTGTGTGACTGGGCAGTTCCATCTCACTGGGTCTCAGTTGCCTCATCTTTAAGATATGGATAATAATATTTGCACTAACTACCATGCAGGGTTGTATAGAAAGCATTTTGCAAACTGTAAAGCATTATACATAGGTGAGCTATCGCCCACCATGTTGTGACCATGCTGTTCAACAAGCCTGTAATGTCGCACTTCATCTCTTTCTAGTTAAAATCCTGCTTATCCTTCACGGCTGCTCAGGCAATAACTCTTCTAGGTATGTTTCCCTGATCTTTTAGCCTGAAATTATCTCTCTTGTACTCGTGGAACTTTCTACCTCTTATGTACTTTGCATTCTTTTTATATTTGATTTTGCGTATGTTCACATTCAACTTCTTTCTTTTACTCCTTCTTCCTCCCCTACCCCCACTTGCCCATAAACTTCTTGGAGATGGACACTGCTTATGGTTTATCTTTTTTCCTCTCTCTTAGTACCTTATACTCAGCACTAAATAAATGCTTGCTAATTTCAGTTGTGTATTTTGTGGCTGTCAGACTTTTCAAAATGATTTAAGTCAAAAACTTTGGCTAGTCTGATCTAGAATATGTCAAGAAAACTTTATGGTAGAATTTAGGGTAGTTTCTTAGATCTTGGAGACAAAAGACAACTTGAGACAGTCTATTTTGGAATTAGAAGTGCAGTTGTAATGTAGAAATCAGTTCTTTACAAGTTGATATAAGAAGGAAAAGTTCATTTTAATCTTTGTTTAAAACTTTTGTGTTTCTTCCTTTTGGCTTATGTGCCTCAAGGATGACATATACTAATTTTTCGTATTGAATGATCAGAGTATAAACAGTGTTGTGAGAGGCGATTTTCTTTTCATATTTCATGGAAATTTGCCTTGATTACATCAACAAGTTTATTTAGAAGACAGCAAAATTGAAATACTTCCAGATCCTTTCTAAGTGGTGCACTAAGAGGGCAGTTAACATTTTAGGCCAAAATTTGGGTGCATCAGGCAGAATAATGGGAGACTGATCCACCATACAGAGGAGGGCATGTTTGTTTGTTAGTCCTTGCATGTTCTGTTAACAGCACAGGATGGATCTGTTTGTCTCGTGCTTCGGAGAAGTGCTGCAGTTTCATTTGGAAACAAAACAGTCACATTGCTTTCAATTGTCCTTTACTCTCTTTAGAGTTTTTTTTTAACTAAGTCGCATATAGATACAGGATCTTTAGGGTGTTTTAGGGCAAAGCAGGGAATGAGTCATGTTTCTTAGGGAAGAAAAATGAAAAATGAAAATTTTTCTTAGAATGCAGTTAAGTAAACATTCATTAACTGACTGGTCAGTGCCTAGCACTGTTCTAGGTGTTGGAGTCAAGGCAAAAATGAAACTGTCCCCACCATCAAATATTTTTGTTCTATTGGAAGGAAACAACATAAACACAAAAAAAATATAAAATATATAGAGTAAATTCCAGGTAATGAGATGGAGGAGGGGTGGGCAGAGTACATTTAGAACGATCAGTTTGGTAGAGCATAAGGCCATCTTCCTACCTGAAGTTGTCTTGGAAGGGGGTCACTACTCTTTTTTTAATTTAAAAAAAATTTTTTATTCCCTCCCCAACCCACAATAGAGAATGCCATGATTTGACAGAGATGTATAAATGTATATAAAACCATACTATACATACTTCTGTTGAGCAGTTCTTTCTCTGGAGATAGGTAGCATCTTCCTTCATGGGTCCTTTGAGTATTTATAGTACTCAGAATAACTTTGGTTGTTCATAATTATTCTTTGAATAGTATTGCTGTTAGTATATACAGCATTTTCTTGGTTCTGCTCACTTTAGTTTTCATTATTTCATTCAAGTCTTTCTATGTTTTTCTAAAAATCGATCAGCTCATCATTCCTTTTAGCGCAGTAATATTCCATCACAATCACATACCACAACTTGTTTAGCCATTTCCCAATTGATGAGCATCCCTTCAATTTCCACTTCTTTGCCACCACAAAGAGCTACTATAAATATTTCGGAACATGGAACATAAAACATATAGATTCTTTTCATTTTTTTCTCTGATCACCTTGAGAAACAGACCTAATAGTGGTATTGCTGGGTCAAAAGGTATACACAGTTTTATAACTCTTTAGGCACAATTCCATATTACTCTCCAGAATGGTTGGATGAGTTCACAATTCCACCAACAATGTATTAATGTCCTAATTTTTCCACTTCCCCTTCAACATTTGTCATTTTCCCCTTTTATCATTTTAGCCAATCTGATAGGTGTGAGATATCTCAAATTTGTTTTAATTTGTATTTCTCTAATCAGTAATGATTTGGAGCATTTTTTCATGTAACTATAGTTTTGATTTCTTCGTTGAAAAACTGCCTATTCATATCCTTTGACTATTTATCAATTGGAGAATGACTCCTGATAAATTTGACAAAGTTCTCTACATGTTTGAGATATGAGACTTTATCTGAGAAACTGACTATACATTTTTTCTCTAATTTTCTGCTTTCCTTCTAATCTTGGCTATGTTGGTTTTATTTGTACAAAACCTTTTTAATTTAGTGTAATCAAAATTATCCATTTTACATCTTGCAATGCTCTGTATCTCTTGTTTATTCATAAATTCTTCTATCCCAATTCATTGGTCTACTCTTTCTCTATTTTATTGATGTAAGCATTTAGAGATATAAAATTTCCTCTGACATCCCCTAGGTTTTGATATGTTGTTTCATCATTATCATTCTCTTTAATAAAATTATTTATTGTTTCTATGATTTGTTCTTTAATCCACTCATTCTTTAAGATTAGGTTATTTAGTCTCCAATTAATTTCCATGGACTCTTATTAAATATAATTTTTATTGCATTATGATCTGAAATGATGATCTGAAAATGATGATGCTTCTCTGCACTTAACTATAAAGTTTTTATGCTGTAATAAATGGTCAGTTTTTATATGGATGTATACCACAGGGGGCAGCTAGGTGGTGCAGTGGATAGAGCACTGACCCTGAAGTCAAGAGGACCTGAGTTCAAATCCGGCCTCAGACCAGACACTTGACACTTAATAGCTGTGTAACTGTGGGCAAGTTACTTAACCCCAATTGCCTTAAAAAAAAAAAAAGATGTATACAACTGAGAAAAAGATGTATTCCTCTCTATTCCCATTCAGTTCTCTCCAGATGTCTATCATATCTAGCTTATCTAAGATTCTATTCATCTCCGTGACTTCTTTCTTACTGTTTTTTAGTTTAGTTCTGAGAGGGAAAGATTGAAATCCCCCACTATTATAGTTTTGCCATTTCCATCATTTAGTTCCATTCCATTCATTTAAAAATGTGGGTGCTATTCCATTTGGTACATATAGATTTAGTATTGATATTATTTTATTATCTATGGTACACCCCCTCCAAAAATCCCTCCCTTATCCTATCCCCTCACCCTCCTATTTCTCTGTAAGGTAAGAAGACTTGTTACCCTTCTAAATGCATATGTTATTCCCTCTTTAACCTAGTTCTGGTGAAAATAAGGTTCTAGCACTACCAGTCCTCCACCCTTTCCTGCCTCCACTGTAACAGTTCTTCCATTCACACCTCATTTGTGTGAGATAATTGCTCTGTTTTACCTCTTCCTACCCAATTTTAATTTTTAGGATTATCTCATCATAGTCAACTCAACCCCAAGCCTTCTATCTATATATGCTCTTTCAAACTACCCAAGTAATGATAACATTCTTAAGACTTACAGATAACATTTTCCCATATATGAAGTAAAGATTTTGAAGGCCATTATAACTGATCTTTAATGTTTACCTTCTTATGTTTCTCCTGAGTTGAGTAGGTCAAATTTTCCATTTAATTTTTATCTTTTCTTCACGAATACCTGAAAGTTCTTTAGTTTATTAAATTTCCTTTTTTTTTCCATTCAAGATGACACAGAGCTTTGTTGGGTAAGTTATTCTTGGTTGCAGGCCCAGCTTCTTTGCTCTTCAGAATATATTGTTCCATGGCCTTTGGTCTTTTAATGTAGAAACTGCTAACTCTTGTGTTATTCTGACTATACCTCCATGCTATTTAAATTGTTTTTTTCCTAGTTGCTTATAGTATTTGCTCCTTCACCTGGGAACTTTGAAACTTAGCTATGATGTTCCTATGAATTTTCATCTTAGGATCTCTTTCAGGCAGTGATTGGATTTTTTCTATTTCTTTTTTACCCTCTTGTTCTAAAACTTCAGGGCAGTTTTCCTTAATAATCTCTTCAAGTATAGTATCTAGATTCTTTTTTTGATCATAATTTTCAGATAGTCCAACAATTCTTATGTTGTCTTTCCTAGATCTGTTCTTCAAGTCAGTTTTTTTTATGAGATGTTTCACATTCTCTTCTATTTTTTCATTCTTTTGATTTTGTTTTGTTATTTCTTGGTGTCATATGAAGTGATTACCTTCCCCTTGCCCAATTCTAATTTTTAAGGAGTTATTTTTGCTGTAAGTTTTTAGATCTCTTTTTCCAATTGGTTGACTTTCTTTTCATAATTTTCTTGATTTTATTGCATTACTCTTCTTCTTTTTCTAATTTCCTAATTTTCCCTTAGTCACTCTTATTGGATTTTAAAAGTCCTTTTTAAAGCTCTTCCAAAAACGTTTCAGGCTTGTGACCGTTTTGCTTTTTTCTTTGAGATAAAAGTAGCCATTTTAACTTTACTACCTTCTTCTGAGTTTGAACTCAGATCTTCTCTATCACCACAGTAGCTATCTATAGTTGGGTTCTTTCTCTTTTGCTTACTCATCATCATTGTCATCATTATCATTATTTATTTTAGTGGCTTATTTCTTGTCTGTTAACTTTGTGTTGAAGTTGGGCTCTGGTGTGGGGGATATCTCTGGCTTCAGGTTTTTTGTGCTGTTGTTTTCTGAGCTCTGTCTACGGACCGACTCTAAGTATTCTGCTGAGCCATGACCAGGGCTTCCTGCAGTGCTGTCACTGCAAATGCTCTTGTTCTCTGTGGTCCCTCTGTCCTGGAACCCAAACCAGGGACTCTATGACTGCCCACAGCCAGCAGGATTCCTGCCTTCTGTGATGGCACTCACCAGTATGTGCTCACAACTCACCCACAACCACAGCCTAGGACTGCATCTGCTCAACTTACCTGGACCCAGCATCCAGAGCCAGCAGAGGGTCCTGTAGTCTTCCTCTGATCAACTGTCAGACCCTCACATTGTCAGTGAAGGGAAAGTTCCTGAAGCTGAGGCTGCAGTTTACACAGCTGCCCCCAAGGCTTGTTGTTTGTTGATTCAGCAGTATCTGCCCAGAGGTATTTGCACTTCAGTAAGGTCAAACCACCATCTTTAAAGGTCAGGTCTTTCCTAAGACCCTCCCAAGTTGTCTTAGGAAGACAACTGCTTTATCCCAACTTGTAATTACTTCTGCCCCTTTCACTGTTCACTTTTACCTGTTCACGTTAAGATGTAATTTTATATTTTTGTGAGGGAATTTAGGAGAGCCATGTAATTTCCTGCTGTATTCAGTCATCTTCCCAGAATCCTTTCCTTGTCACTACTCTAGAAAGGCGGGGTGGGGAAGAAAAGGAGCTAACTATGGAAAAGGCTAACATAAAGGAGATAAATGAATGGAGGCCTGGTGGCAATAATGTTTTAAAAATAAAAGCAACAAGAAAAAAAAGAATATTATCCTGGATGCAAAATGTATATTTAAGGTGAAATTTTCAGAGCTCAAGGAAGATGAAATAATGTTATTTTCAGGGGAGAACATACTTTTTTTCCTGCTTTTCCAGGTTCTTGAGAGAAACAGTGGAATCATGGGTCTATTCCTCGCCAGGTTTGATAAACACTTTTCTGTCTTCATCTTCCTGGATGAAACTACCTCTATCTACCCTCTCCTCTTATCTCTGACTCCTTGTAATTTTGAGTTCTGGCTCATAATTTTTGATAACTATGTCCTTTGCTTCTTTCTCTTTCTGGAACTAATCTTCAAGAATTGGTTTGGAACCTTCTGTAGCACATTCTATTTTCTCTCTCACCTGGAAAATACTTTTGTTCTCAGAACTCCCAACTTCCATCTCTGTAGATGACTGCCATCATCATCTGCTATCTCTGGCCTTGACTTCTCATCCAATCTCCAGCCTATATTTCTATCTGATGGCTCCACTTGGTTAGAGGCATTAAATTTAACTAAAATTTAACTTCTCAAAAATAGAGCTCATTATCTTAAAATAGCTTTTACCCTCCTCCTATCACCATTGACAACACCAGAATGTTATCTTGTAGTTATCTTTAATTCCTTTTTCTCTTTCCCTCCTGTCATCTGGTATTTCATTAAGTTGTACAGACATTTAAATATTAGATCGTTTCCTTCCTCTTCATCCTCATGTTTGAATCACTGTAGTAGTCATTACCTTTCCAGTCAGTATCTAAAGCCATAAAATCTCTGGCCTTTTTAATTAACATATTCTAAGTCCATCTCCCCCCCCATTTCCCCCCCCATTGAATTTTATTCACATTTTCAAAATATTTCTGTCTTCATTTCTAATTGATTTTCAGTTGGTTTCCAGATGGTTCTTTACACTAGCTTTAAGTTTCTCTGCCAGTCACCCTTCTCCTATTTCATCAGTCTAAATGTCTACTGGTTATCTCCATTTATATGTATCACCAAAACCTGAACCATAAGATGGTGAAAACTAAGGTGATCATTTTGTCCCCCAAGTTTCACTGTCACTATCAAAGTTACCATTTTATTCCTGCTTCTTCAAATTAGTAGCCTTGGACTAATGAAGAATTCACTTACTCTTCTTCAGTTTCCTTCTTCAACATCCTTATCAACTGTCCTACTGTCCACACCAGAGACTATGTCCTAGAGGAACTTTTGCCCTGAAACCCTGCTCCTCTGATTGCTCACTATCCTTCTTGGAACACTATCATCTCGAGCCACTTCATCTTCAGTCTTTTCCCCTCCTTTTCAGTTTTGCAACTATTAACCATGATCAAATTAACTGCCATTGTTCCTGGATGGTGCATATCAATCTATTCCTCTTTAGTCCCACTCACCCACAATCCCTATAATTTTGCAGACTAAAATAACTCTCCCAGACCACTGTTACCCTTTGAACATTGTTTTCTCCATTAAAATGGAAGTTACTTGAGGATAAGGGTTGGTTTTTTTTCTTTCTTTTCTATTTGTATCCCCAGCGCTTAGCACAGTGCTTGGCATATACTGGACACTTAATAAATGCCCAACTTATCCCATTTCTCTTCCTCCTTCATTTCCCTCATCTTACCCATTGCTACATTTTCTACATCTTCTTCCTTTCAAAAAATATTACATATCTGACCCTTTTCAGTTCAATGTAGTGAGTGTTATTAAGCACCTGTGTTGAGTGGTAATGGCTTCATTACCTCATTCCTGGGTTGCTCAAATAATCTCTTGTAAGGTCTCCTTTCCTCTGTCAGCATGGTGTGGTGAGAGGCTACAAGATAGTGTAAAAACACTGGCTTTGGGGTCAGAGGTTGGTTCCTGGGTTTGAACATTGACACTGATTTACTCCCTGTGTGACCTTGAACAAGTTATTCTCACTGAGCCTCGGGGTCCTCATCAGTCAAGTGAGGGATTAGATAGATCAAATCATTTATAAACTCCATTCACTTCTAAATTCTATTATCTTCTTTAATCCATGGTACTTTACTAGAATACTTTTCTAGTTCTTTTATAAAAATCCGTTATTGTACTGTATAGTCTTATACTCTTGTCTTCTCTTCTTCTGTTATCATTGTGCCTGCTTCTGAAGGTTGCTCCTCTGCCCCATTTCTAATTTGTTACTTCTTATCTATTGTAAGCAGGAAAATCAGGTAACTAAATGTGTTAAGAATTATATTAGAGTCAGTGAAGCCAAGTATTAGGGCCCAAGAATTAAAATACATGACTTTATTACATTTTATTGTACTTATTTAGGGTGTTCCAAATATCCATATCTTTAGGTAAAATAGGCCACGGAGAGTTAAAGTTATCTTAAGACTGACTTCTGGACTAGCCAAGCATTACTATATTTTATTTATATACATACACATGCGCACGCACACACGTCCAAATATGGGCTGGAGATTTGTTTTTTTGATAAGTAATTCATTATGCACTTAATTTAAAATAATAGTCCAGGATCTTAGATTTTGATCTAGAAGGGAGCTTAATACCATTAAATTCACATTAAAAGAAACTTTCTAAAATGGCCTTTATCATTTGTTCCTTCAACTTTGTTTTCCATCATCTATCCAATTCCTACTGTATTGGTCTGATTTTCTTTTATATGGTACCAGTCAATGTGTATGCTGATCTTCTAGTTCTGCTCTTTTCATTTCACATTATTTTGTATATGTTTTTCTTTAATTCATCTTTCTGTAATTTATTATATGCTTTATATTAAAAACACAAGATCATAGATTTAGAGCTGGAAGGGAACTCAGACACCTAGTCTACCTCTCTTGTTGTATGAATGAGATAGGTGCCTGAGGCTTAGAGAGGTTCACTTACTTGCCTAAACTAGTTAGTAGCTGAATCGGGTTTAAATACCAAGCCCTGTGTCTCAAAATTCACTGCTCTTTCCACAGTGCTATAGTCTCTATTAAACATCTTATACAACCAATTAAATTTGCTTTGCAGCTATTTATATTCAAATAAATTAATGCTTGTGTTATTTTAGTCATAACTTTAATGACTGAGTCTTCTTTCGGTATATTCTTCCTTTATTCTCTTTTCCTTTTCTTTTCATGTCATTGTATCTATGTATGTATCTTGTTCTTCTGATTCTGTTTTTGTTGTTGTTTGCTTTTTACTTTGCAGTATTTCATTACGATGTAGATTTCTTTATACTCATAATTTTAGATCCCACTGGTAATATAAGTACTTCACTACATTAGTGTACCGCAATTTATTTAACCATTTCCCTATGGTTAGACATTTAAGTGGCTTCCACTTTTATACCTTTACAAGTGTTGTACAAATCTTCGAAGTTTATTTTTTTTCTCCTTCTTTTTGTTAATATTCTCAGGTTATGTTCTTGAAGATAGAATTGTAGAGTCAAAGGGTATGAGTGTTTTGGTAACTTTTAATATGTACTGCCTGGTTGTTCCAAAAAGGTTCTCAGGTTTGTAATTCTGCCTTCGATGGATGAGTGTACTTATTTCTTCACAACCTCTCTAATATTGAGTTTATTATGTTTAATTATGTTTGCCAGTTTGGTAGGTATGCGGTAGTACTAGAGAGCTGTTCTAAGTTAGATCTCTTTGCTTTTTCATGAGTTTGAGCATTTATTCAAGTGTTTATTAAAAAGTTTGTTTTTTCCTCTTTTGAAAACTTGTCCATATCCCTTAACTATTTAGCCATTAGAGACTATAACTTGTAGATTTTTAACTTTCTTATGTATTTTAGATGTCACTTTTTAAATAAATACTTTCTTATATTATTTTCCTTTTATTTTTATTATATTGTTTTGTGTACAGAAATTATTTTAATTTAGTCAAGCACATCTGTCTTTTCCCCTGATTCTTTCATTTTTGTTCACCAGAAACAGTTATCACCCCTCTATACTGAGATAGATAAATTACATTTTTTTGTTAAAGCAGATCCAGCAGACCCTGACTTTTCTAACATTTCTTTATACAGTTAAAAAATTATAATTCACATAGGAACTGCTTATTCAAAATTAAAGAGGCTGGTATAGCAGAAATAGGACCCTTGCCACCTATATAACCTCGGTGAGTCATTAAATCTCTGTTTCTCATTTGACTAGTCTGTAAAATGAGGGGATTGGCTTAGATGACCACCAAGATTCTTTCCCAATCTAAATCTGTGATCTGTGATTCATATAGCATACATTATGCTTTAAGGCAGATGTTCTCATTAATAGCAGAAATGAATTTCCCCCAGTAAATTTACCTCTCTTGGGTTCCCAAATATTCTTTATTTGACAAGGAAAGTATGTAAGACAGATTTTGGTAAATTATAAGCTTAGCAGTCCAGCGCAGCATGATGTTCACGATCTGCTTCCCTTTGACCATGTGATAGGCATCTGAGTGGTAAACTAGTTTGCATGCCAATCAAAGGAAATATTTTAAGTATTTGATATGGTGATGGTTTATCTACTTCTTACTCATAAACTTTGGTAATACTCTTCTTATATGAGTTTTTAAAAAGCATTTCTTTTCCCTCTCATCTTCCTTAATGGGGAAAAAAAACAGTTGTACCAAATATGTATAGTCACACAAATAAAAAATTGACCATATCTTTAAAAAAAAAAAGTGTGTCTCATTCTGCATCTTAAGTCTGTCATCTCTTCCTTAGGAAGGAGGTATCATGCTTCCTCATCAGCCCTCTGGAATTGTGATTGGTCATTGCATTAATCGGAGTTCTTAAATCTTTCTAAGTTGTTTGTCTTTAAATTTTGTTGAGATTGTTGATTGTGAGTAAGTTATGCTTCCTTTGCTCTGTAGGAGTTCATACACATCTTCCCAGTTTTCACTGAAACTCTCTGTTTCAGCATTTCTTGTGGCTCCATAATATTCCATTACATTTACATACCATAATTTGTTCAGCTATTCCCCAGTTGATGGACATCTCCATAATTTCTAGTTCTTTGCCAATGCAAAAAGAGCTGTTAGAAAATTTTTATATATATGAGTCCCATCTTTCTTTGATCCATTTGGATTATCGGTTTTGTAGTGGTATCACTGGATCAAAGAGCATGTAAAATTTAGTAACTTTGGGGGTGCATAGCTCCAAATAGCTTTCTTTTCTCCCCTGCTATTGAAAAGAAAAAAGCAAAACAAAACCCTTGTAAGAAACACAGAGTCTAGCCAAACAAATTCAAATAGTGACCATGTGAAAAGTATGTTTACTCTTCATTCTGAGTTCATCACCTCCCTGTTAGGGGGAGGGTAACATTCCTTATCATCAGTCTTTCAGAATTATGGCTGGTCATTGCCTTTGCCATGGCATTGCATTAAGTCTTTCAAAGTTGTTTGCCTTACAATGTTGTTACTGTATAAATTGTTCTTTTGACTTCACTCTACATGAGTTTATACAAGTCTTCCTCCACTACTCAGAAACCAGCCCTGTCAGTCAGTCAGTCAACAAGCATTTATTGAGCATTTGCTCTGTGGCTATGTATTAGGTGTTGTGCTAAATGCTGGGGAATACAAATATTAGTAGAAAGACAGAAAGTCCCTACCCTGAAACAACACATAGAAGAAAGCTGAGACAATGGGTAAGGAAACAAAGGTACATGATAGTCAGGCTTGGTAGAGGAAGTCCAGAGTGCAGCTTGGGAAGGAATGAAATATGGCTTGCCTTGATACTTCTTTAAATGGAAGTTCTGGGAGAATCGATTCAACCCTTTACCATTACAAATATTTTTGTCCATGAGTCCTTTTCTTCTTTCTTTTGGGTACGGACCCAAATTGGGTAGGATCTCTGTGTCAGAAGATATACATAGTTTAGCAACTTTTTTCATCCTTGTTGATTAAAGTGGAACCTTAGAGTTATTTTAATTTCTCTTTAATTGTATGGAGCATTTTTTCATATGTCTATTGATAATTTGGATTTCTCCATTTGAAAACTGCCTGCTCATATCTTTGACCATTTATCAATTGGAGAATGGCTCTTATTCTTATAAATTTGAATCAGTTCCTTATATATTTTGGAAATGAGACCTTTATCAGAGAAATTTACTGCAAAGATTTTTTTCCCCCACAGTTAACAGTTACCCTTCTCATTTTAATTGCCTTCAATGTACACACTTCTAAAAGCAATTTTATTTTTTCAATTAATGAAAATCTGTTTTCTCTTTCTCCCAGTTCCCCTCCTTCTATTGAAAAAGAAACCCTTGTTAATAAATATGCATAGTTAAGCCAAATGAATTCCCGCACTGGCCATATCCAATCAGCATCCTGAATTTATCATCTCTCTTTTAGGAGGTAGATAACATCTTTCATCATGAGTCTTCCAGAATTGTGTCACTGAGTTGATTAAGAGTTTCCCACACCCTCTTTATAAGGAAGAGGGTGGTGAGAGAGGAACATACTCAGCACCAATTCTCTAGGTTGAATGCATGTATGGAACAAAAGTGTTGAACAAAGCATTATTGGTGACTTACATTATCTCTATGCTACATGCCAAAATGCATATATTTTAAAATGATCTCTTTACAAAATAGCTTCAGTTGTATGCTTTTAAAAAGTAAAAAATGAAGATTAAAAGATGCTATGATTTTATGTTTAATGATTAGTATAATGACTGGCATTACATACAAGTCAGATTGGCTGAGGTGCCTTAAGCTTCTCCTGTGCCACCAAAATAATATCTTGCTTCTGAGAAGCTTGTCAGGTCAGATGTGGATCAAAATGTTAGCAAAGAAGGCAAAACAGTTTAAATAAATTACTTGGATGGTCATAACTGTTAGGGGAGTTGGTTAATAAATCTGTATATTATGCAAAATAACTTTTACATGAAACCCAAGTTTTCAATATTAACAGGAAGGAGATAGTTAAATGGAGTGAAGTACCAGCTAACTGACAAAGGGATCCTCAGTTAGAAAGAGAGTAATATACAGTTTCATGAAGATCCAAGGAGAAATGCATGTAACTTTTTTTTTTTTTTGGCCATCAAAGAACCCTCAATGAATGCTGGTAGCAAAGGAGAGTGGCAAAACAGCAAATGGTAGCAAAGCCATTTTAAGCTGATGGAAGCACTGAACAAGATCTAGGACTTTTTTTTATGCCTGAAGTAGTCTGAGGAAAAAAAATGAGATTTGCCTTAAAAGAGAAGAATGAATGCCAAATTTACTATAAGTAATACTTTCACATAGTCAGAATTTAGTGGGAGAAGGCATTTGGTTTGTACCTTGTATTTGATTTCTTTAAATTTTACTCCAAATTATATATAAATGGAAATTAGAGGATAATCATTATTTATGCTATTTTAATAGTTATATGTTACATTTTAATTAAAAAAAAGTAACCTAGATTATGTACTTTGATACATATCTGTGGAAAACGTAGCTTGTCAGTTCATTCAGCTAAACCCAAGGGCTTCATCAAGTGACAACAACCTAAATTTTCAGTCTGTAAAGAAATCATTTTGTAAGACTGTTTTAAAACCATTCTGTTTTCAAAATATATTTTAAATTTTCAGAAAGGGATGAAGGAGAGATTGGCCCCTTTAACAGAGGCCCCTTTAACAGAGCATCTAAAAAGCAGCAGCTTTGAAACTGCTATTGTAAGAAGGTAGGTGAAAAGTTTACATGTTCATACTTCAAAAAAGGTGTGATTTTATTGGTATAAATCCATCCAGCAATGCAGGTTGTACCTCCTTCATACTTAATTGACTGTTCCATTAGTTGCTGTTGCCAAAAAAAAAAATCATTGCCTCAGGGCCAGCCTTTTGGTGGTAAACTCTAGATTTAGAGAAGTTTGTTTTTGTTTTTGTTTTTTGATGAGGATCTGATGATCCTCAGATGATGGACCCATTATGGGGTTCCATGTTCAAAGCAGCTCTCATTGGTAGGATCTGCTAGAGCTCATGCCCTGTTGCCGTAGTCTCAGAGAACCTAGGACTACCTCCATATCATGGGCAGGCATACAATAGGAGTAGTGGTGAGAAATGCAGGATTTAGTTAAATAAATTCTTTCGTTGTGAATCAGCTATTCAGTAGGAAGGAGGAAGGATCCTTGAGGAATAAAAAACTGAGAGGCTGTAGAGAGTCTGCCATACCTGTGACATAGTCACCCAGGTAACCAAATCCTGATTGGAAGGTGAGGTCATGGGCAGAAACACAGCCTGCATTGGTTCCATGTTCTTTGGGGTCTTTCAGTTCTGACTATAGAAGGGACAGGAGCTGAGAGAAAGAAAGTGGAGAAACCGTGTGCGGTGGGCTAAGTTGCTGGATAGGTAATTAGAGAGCATCATCTCAGTTAACATAGCAGGGAGAAAGCCACTGGAAAGGTGTTTGATTCCTTATTCTGATGAGATGAGCACCTTGTTGATGTCTGTGGGCAGGCTCAGGTAGCTAAAGACAGACCACAGCTAGGACTTTTTGAGAGTTTTAAAGTGTTTCCTGAGAGGAGGGAATTCAGAAGTAAGTTAACCCTTTATGGCTTGACTTTCTATTTATTAACAAATTTAAGTTAGATATTCCTATGTAGATATGGAATTTCAACAAGTACCTTTTCATTGTTTTATTAACAGGAATTATTGTCAGTGTGATCCATCAGCCCTTACTTTGAAACATGCACATACTTTTTTTTTTTGGCTAGGCAGTGGAGTTAAGTGACTTGCCCAGGGTCACACAGCTAATAAGTGTTATGTGTCTCAAGCCAAATTTAAACTCAGGTCCTCCTGAGGCTGGGGCTGGTGTCTTATCCACTGTACCACCTAGTTGCCCCCACATACATTTTCAGATGGCATTTAGTTATTTTATTTCCATATTTTATGTGACTTGATTGTCATATATATATCCATGTTATTTTATTACATAATATCTTAAATTCTTTTTTGTTAGGAATAATTCTACACAGTTCAAATATATCATTTGGTGAAAAAGCCCTATTTTCATTTATACATGGTACATTTGAAAAAGCAGTTCTTTCATTGACACCAAGTAAAACCTCATTCCTTGAATGTGGCCTAGATTCAGCTTTGTGAGAGGCACACAATTCACATCTGGTTCAGTACCCAACTCAGTTTTTAGCTTAATCTTGTTCCTGATGCAAAATTCTCCTTTCTTCCTCATTATAGGTGGAATGATTGTAGATGTAGAATCTTAATTTGTTTCCCTTCATATTTTTGTAAGTATTTTGCCTTCTCAGTAAATCTTACATATTTTTATTTGAAATTTAGGAATGAAACTTTGCCTTAGAGTTTTGAATAAAAGTTAGACACATGAAAAAGGACTAAACACATCTATGGTTATAAAACTCAAAGACATTCCTTCCCCCTAGAAAAGACTACAAATTAAATGTACTAATGAGAGATTTTAAAATATTTGTTCATATAATAATATTAAAACAAAAAATATTTGGACATGCGGCATGGATAGTGTTTATTTAGAGGGGTGATTTTTCCTTTGTCTTTAATGGCAGCCTTGTTGCTGTGGTTTCCTCATACATACTAGGAGTTTCTGCCATTTGATAGGATGGTTAGGAATCAGTTGGCATTAGGGATTAGTGAAGAGTGATTAACAGGGAAGAAAGGAGTCGACAAAACCAAACCTTGAAAATTGGGGCAGGTGTGATCAAGAACAATAGAGACCAGTGGGTAACTGGTCTAAAAATCAAAGTCAGAAATCTATGAGGTAATAGATTAAGAAGGGTAAAGCAGGAAAATGTGGCCTGAGGTTGGGGCAATAGGGCCAAAGGCAGGGAGTTGTTTTCAAAGAGCCAAGTCAAAGAAACAACTAGTCAAAAAGAACAAGATGCAATGAGAGCATGACAAAGACAGAGGGGAGAAGGGGGGAGGGGCGAGGGCCAGAAAGAGAGGGAGGGAGGGAGGGGCGGAGGGAAGAAGAGAGAAATGGGGGGAGAGAAGGGTGGGGAGAGCGAAAGAGGGAAGGGTGGGGAGAGGGGGAGAGAGAGAGGGAGAGGGAGAGGGAGAGAGAGAAAGAGAAATAGGAATTCCTCATTTACAGTGTGTTATATCATGTTCCTTTTCACCATATGCCTCTTTATTGCTGATCCTTAACTTCAGTTTTTTGGAGACTGTAGTATTCATTGCCATACAATATCACCAAAGGAAAATAGATATTAAAAAGATGGTCTTTGTTTCAGGAGAAGTTTGGAAAGCATTTAAAAAAAAACAACAACCTTGCACAAGCAGTCCAGCTTGCTTTTTATCCTCTTATTCAATTCTGGGCCAACTTATCCATTTCTGGTATTTGTCAAAGTTATATGTACTGATGGATGAGCTCTATAGGTCCTCCTTTCTACATGTTTCCATAGTCTGCATATTAGACATTCTTTATCATTTTTTTTCCTATGTGGATAATCAAGTGCAATTATTTTGAAAAATTACGAATCTCATTTAGGAGGCTCTGCACTGTTGCAGGACTTGATGCAATCAGCCATATAACAGAAGTAGCTGAAAGGCTTTGCCATCTACATATGGAGAATCTCTCTTTAACTTGGACTTGGTCTTAGATCTTTTCCATGACAATGGTGAATGCCTTTGGTAATAATACATCTCCTAATTTTAAGCCTATCATTTGAAGGGCATCAAACAAGGTTATCTCTACTATATCTTTCAAGGAATTTTTTGTAATTTTGACTAATTCCTGAGAGATATCTAGTGGAGAGGAAAGCTTTAATACAATGTTTTACTCTACTGAATCAAAAATTTTTTTTCCTAATAATGGAGAGTAAGCATATTAGGATTTTACATTCTCTATATCTTTCATTCAGTCATGTGTTGATGTGGTCTAATGTAGAGTATTTCTTCAAAAACAAGTGAAACTAACAAAATAGTGACCAAATGTGAAAGTACGTGCAACATTTCACATCTGTAGAACTCCTAGCACCTCTCCTCTTTTTTTAAATAACAAGTTGTTTTCTCTCTCCCACTACATTGGGGGGAAAAAAAGATAAAAAATTCCTTAGAACAAATAATATTGATGTTATAATGTAAATTGTTCTGGGCTTGCTTACTTCACTCTGTATCAGTTCATATAATTCTTTCAGTATCTCTTTGAAATCATCTATTTCCTCATTTCTTGGAGCACAACCATATTCCATTACATCCATATACCATAGTTTATTCAGCAGTTCTTTGGTTGATGGGCATCCATTTAGTTTTCAGTTTTTTGCCACCACAAAAAGAGCCACTATAAATATTTTTGTGCATATAAGACCCTTTTTCTTTTTTTCTTTTTTTTGTATAAGCCCAACAGCAGTGATATAGATAGGTCAAAGAATATTCACTGTTAGTAACTTTTTATGAATAATTATAAATTAACTTTCCAGAATGACTGTATCCATTCATAAGCCCACTAATGGTATATCAATGCACCTGTTTTCCCACGGCCCTTCCAAGATTTGTCATTTTCTTTTTTTGTCATCTTTGCCAAACTGATGGGTGTGAGGTGGAATCTCAGAATTATTTTAATTTGCATTTCTCTAATTAGTAGTAATTTGAAACTTTTTTTTTCACATAGCTATTGGTTGCCTGAGTTTCTTGCCTTGAGAACTGCCTATTCATATCCCTCAACCATTTGTCAGTAGGGGAATGATTCTTATTCTTATAACTTTGAACTCATTCTTTGGAAATGAGACCTTTATCAGAGAAATCTGCTGCAAAGATTTTTTCCCCCCAGTTAATTATAACTCTTTTAATCTTAGCTTTTTTTGTATAGGCAGCTAAGTGGTACATTGAATAGTGTTGAACCAAGAGTCAGGAAGAATTGAGTTCAGAGCCAGCCTCAGACTCATACTAGCTATGTGACCTCGGGCAAGTTACTTAACCTGTGTTTGCCTCAGTTTTCTCATTTTCGAAATGAGAATAATGCCTATCTCCCAGGGTTGTTGTCATAAAAAAATAAGGTAATTTCTGTTAAATGCTTTGAAAACCTTAAAACACTATATAAATAAAACATATATAAAACCCATGATTATTGTTGTTGTTACTAGATTTGCTCTTGCAAAAACTTTAGTTTTACATGGTCAAAATTATCTATTTTATCTTCTGTAATCTTCTCTATACCTTGCTTGGTCATGAACTTTTCTTCTATCGATAGATCAACTAGTTGATTTTCCCCATATTTCTCTAATTTGTTTATGATGCATTCTTTTTATATTTAGGTCATGTATCCATTTGCAGTTTATCTTGGGGTAAAGTGTGACATTTTTTCATGCTGCCCACCAGTTGTCTGAGCCTTTTTTTGTCAAATAATGAGTCCTTATCCCAGTAGATGAAATGTTTGTGTTTATGGGATATTTGGGTATTAGATACATTTTCTCCTTTCTGTTATATATCTAATCTATTCCTGTGACTGAGATCTCTGTCTGTCTTAACCAGCATTTATAGTCTTAATGAGTTATTTGCTGTCCTGAAAGATGATATGGTTCCTACAGTCCACCTGTGTCAGATTCAGGACCTGGGTCTTGCATCAGAGGCCAGTTTTCTATGCATGAGACCTCTTAGTTGCCAAATTCAGTAACCTTTTCTCAGTCCTCATCCTTCTTCACTTCTCTGCCATGTTTGGCACTGTTGATCAGCTTCTCCTTGGTATTCTTGTTTCTAGGTTCTCTCCTAGTTTTCCCTCTACCTGACTGTTCCTTCTTTGTCTCCTTAGCTGAATCTTCATTTATATCATGCCTGCTAACAGTTGGGGTTCCTCAGGGCTGTGTCTTGGGCCCTCTTCTATACTGTTTCACTTAGTGAGCTCATCACCTCTCACCTGAACAATAGTCTCACATCTCCAGCTGCCTTTTAGAGATTTTAAATTCAACATGTACAAAACTGAATTTGTTATCTTTACTTCCCAAACCTTCCTCTCTTGCTAACCTCCCTATTACTGTTGAAGGTACCACTATCCTCCCAGTCACCAAGGCTTACAGGCTGAGGGTTATCCCTTGACTCCTTACCTTCCCGTACAGCTGTCTTCTGACAATACAAATATCCTGGTACAGGCCCTCATCACTTTACACCTGGACTATTGCAATAGCCTGAGAGTTGGTCTCTGCCTCATGTCTCCCTCCATTCCACTCCTTCTATATAGCTATCAAATTGATCTTAAAATGCAGGTCTGACCACATCACCCCCTTATTCAGTAAACTCTAGTGGCTTCCTGTTATCTCCAGGGCCAAATATAAAATCTTTTGTTCAGCATCCAAAGACCTTCATAACCTGGCCTTTTCTAATCATTCCTGTCTTCTTATACCTTACTTCCCTCTGCGTACTCTGTGATCCAGTAACACTGGCCTCCTTGAAAAGACACTGCCATCTACCAGCTCTGGGCATTTTCACCAGCTGTTCTCCATGCCTGGAATGCTCTTCTTCCTCATCTCTGCTTCCAAGTTACCCAGTCTCCCATCAGTCTCTGCTAAAGTCTCACATTCTATAAGAAGTATATCCTAAGTCTCCTTAATTTTAATGCCTTCCCTCTAAGATTATTCCCAATTTATCCTGAATATATCTTGTTTGTACACAGTTGTTTATATCTTGTCTCCCCTGGCTGACTCTCAGGTACTTGAGAATAAGGATTATTTTTTGTCTTTTCTTTATATCCTCAGTGCTTAGCACAGAGCTTGACATGTAATAGATGCTTTATAAAATGCTATTTGATTGTCACTATACGATGCTGCCTCACTGCCATCTAATATCTTCATTAGAGGTGCTCTCAGGGCTGGTCTATGTAGAATGATCCCATAAGAGGGCGTGTGTGTGTGTGTGTGTGTGTGTAAAAATATATAGTTATTGAGATTCTTTTGTTAGTGTTTTTTTTGGTAGTAATAAGGGCTAAGATTGTTTCCATGCCTTTAGTATTTTTCCTTCTTTTGATACCTTAAGAATCACTGAACACCTTCACAGTTGTGTTGCCTCCAAGATAGCTCCTCTGTCTATATTTGGTCTAATCTATCTTCTTTTTCCGTCTTTGTTTTCTTCAGTACTATTTTTGTTTCCTGTAATAGAATATTCAGAACTGTTAGAGCCTACATATGGTAGCTCTACTGGCCTTGATAGTGAAAAGAATTTGTTATAAAAATCTTTGCTGGTCTTTTCCATCCTTCTTCCAGTTCCTTCATTGACTTTGTTTGCTTAGATCTCTTACCAAATTCTCTTCAACCTTTTTTTTTCTCTCCCTCTCTCTTTTCTGAAGGGATAGAACTCACAATCTTCTACTACCCTTTTCCTTAAGAATTTACAAGGGAACTTATATTCTCATTTAATGTTTCTGTCAGCTGCCAAACCTCCCTTTGTGAAAGCATGAGAAAGGAGAAAAATAATTTAAAATAGTTATTATGTTTTGTTACATCAAAGTAAGCATACCAGTAGGAAAGGGCCAGAGTTTTTTTGTGTGTCTGTAAAATTTGTTGGTGCATTAGTTTTATGATAATGAAAAGTCAGCCAACAGATGTCAAGGTAGTATTCTTTTCTATTCAACCAAAAGCATTGAATGAAAGAAAGAAGTTAATCTAGTATTTGTGGCAACCTTAATTACTAAATCAGATCAACTAGCTGACTAGCAGACTACAGAATTCTCTGAAGTTCTACCTAAAAGGGAAAAAAGTATACAATCAAAAAAGTACTAATTTGTGGGTTGTATACTAACATAGCCTAATCAGAGCCATTTTTTTTTTCTAAAAACAATTTAACTTGGTAGTTTTAACCCTGAATTCCTAATCTTACTTTGCAACTGTGAGCCTGACTTACTCTATATTTGAGTAGAGTCTAGTCAAATAGACCAATAAGGCTTTCATTTGTAACAAATTGGAGAGACACTCCATTAACACATGTTAAAACATGTACTTTGTTGGCAAAGCCTTAGAGAATCTAAGGTTCCCCTCATGACATGATGAAGCATTGGAATAAGACTTTAGTGGAAGAAAATAAGCCTGGATCTATTCACTTTCTTCCATATCCACATCTTGGCAGTCCTCTTTAGCTTCACTCTTAAAATTTTTTAATTCTTTTGGTGATGGCAGGTGAAATGCTTAGAGTCATCAATTCCTTATTTTTATCAGTGGGGAAAGATGTTCCATATGACCCAAACCATTAAAAGTGAAATGGTTTATCTAAACTTACTTGTGGTACAATAGATTTAAATAGCTTTTATACTTTCCCTTCCTTTTTCTTGTAGGTATGGCCTCACACGTGCAAGTTTTCTCCCCTCACACCCTTCAATCAAGTGCCTTCTGTAGTGTGAAGAAACTTAAAGTGGAACCAAGTTCCAACTGGGATATGACCGGGTACGGCACACACAGTAAAGTCTACAGCCAGAGCAAAAACGTACAGCCCTCACAACCAGCCGCCACTACTGTCAGCACCTCCCTGCAAATCCCCAACCCCAGCCTACCTTACGAGCAGACCATCATCTTTCCAGGAAGCACTGGGCACATCGTAGTAACATCTGCAAGTAGCACTTCTGTCTCTGGGCAAGCCCTTGGTGGACCACACAACCTAATGCGTCGAAGCACTGTGAGTCTTCTTGACACCTACCAAAAATGTGGACTCAAGCGTAAGAGTGAGGAGATTGAAAACACAAGCAGCGTACAGATCATTGAAGAACACCCACCCATGATTCAAAATAATGCAAGTGGGGCCACTGTAGCCACTGCCACCACATCTACTGCCACCTCTAAAAATAGTGGCTCCAACAGCGAAGGTGATTATCAGCTAGTCCAGCATGAGGTTCTTTGCTCCATGACTAACACATATGAGGTCTTAGAGTTTCTTGGTCGAGGGACATTTGGACAAGTAGTCAAGTGCTGGAAACGTGGCACCAACGAAATTGTTGCTATCAAAATCTTGAAGAACCACCCATCTTATGCCCGGCAGGGTCAGATTGAAGTGAGCATCCTGGCCCGGTTGAGTACTGAGAGCGCAGATGACTACAACTTTGTCCGAGCTTATGAGTGCTTCCAGCATAAAAATCATACCTGCTTAGTCTTTGAAATGTTAGAACAGAACCTCTATGACTTCCTGAAGCAGAACAAGTTTAGTCCCTTGCCCCTCAAATACATCCGCCCTGTCCTCCAGCAGGTAGCCACAGCCCTGATGAAATTAAAGAGCTTGGGTCTTATCCATGCAGACCTCAAGCCAGAGAACATTATGCTGGTTGATCCATCCAGACAGCCATACAGGGTTAAGGTCATCGATTTTGGTTCAGCTAGCCATGTGTCAAAGGCTGTATGTTCTACCTATCTTCAGTCCAGATATTACAGGTAAGAAAAAAATAAGCAGCCAAGGAGTAGTTGTTTACTGAGTGCCTACGATGATCAGATCACAGTGCTGGATGCACTTAAAGTCAGTTTAAGATAAATGTCACATAAGTGCATAGACACCAAGTGTTACAAGGTTAGGGTGGCTACTGAAAGCTTTACAAAGAAAGTTTGTCTCCCTGGAGACAGGTAGGATTAGGAAAGGTAGACAGTGATGGTTGTACTCTAGTTGGAAGCAGTGGAGAGGCAAAATCACAGAGGTGGGAGGTATATTTAGGAGATGATGAATAATAGACTGGTTTAATGGTGGAAAGGGAAGTTGGGGTTGGTGAATAATAGGAAATAAGGGTAGAAAGATAGGGTAGGATCAGATTATGGAGTATCTGGAATAGGCTAAGTAGTTTTGGTTTTATCCCTCTTGGCACTGGAGAGCCATTTATAGTTTTTACAGAAGGAATGACATAATGAAAGTGGTGTATTGGGACAGTAAATCTGGTAGTGACGTGCAAAATGGATTAGAGCAGGGAGAGCTAGAGTCAGGGATTCCAACTAGGTAGCTAATAATAATAGCAGGTATTTCTATAGTACTTGCTATGTATGAGGCGCTGTGCTAACAGCTTGACAATATTATCTCATCTGATCCTCACAGCAATCCTGAGACGTAGGTGCTACTATTATCCCCATTTTATAGATGAGGAAACTGAGGCAAACAGAGATTAAGTACCTTGCCCAGAGGATAATTAAGCTAATAAGTGTTGTTACTAATCAAAGAGTGAGTTAAAGAAAACCTGGACTATAAATGGTGGCGGTAGGAATGGATAAGAAAGAATGTGACAGAGATACTTTTTGGATAAAAAAATGAACTGATTAGCTGTGGCAAGGAGAGGGAGGCATCAGCTAACTCTTAAGGCTTTCATCCTACATAACTGGGAGAATGGCCATACTATTAACAGAAACAAAATCAGAACAGAGCAGATGTTTTTCAAGGAATATTAGTTGAATCATTTACATTTGAAGTGTCTAGTAGACATCTGGTGATACTAGAGCTCAGGTCAGAGGATAATACTAGAATTATAAATTTCTACATAAAGATAAGAGTTGAAAAATATAAGAATGAATAAGTTCTTTAGTGGAGAAAATAAAGAGAAAAACATTGAGAAAAACCCGTAAAAAAAAGAAAGGAATGGTCAAAAAGTTAGGACTAAGATAATATTATATCACAGGAAGACAAAAAAAGAGAGATGGGAGTATCACGTGGGAAGAACAGCAGTGAGGCCAATGGGACTGGATCTCAGCTTATGGAGGGTAGAGAGTATAAGGTATAAGAAGGAGCCAGGTTATGAAAGGCTTTGAATGCCAAACAGAGAATTTTTTACACACACACACACACACACACACACACACACACAGAGGAAGTCACTGGACACATGATCAGAACTACACTTTGAGAAGCTCACTTTGATAACTGAGTGGACAAAGGACTGGCATGCATAGGGGGACCAACCAGCAGCCTAGTTTGATAATCCACGTGTGAGATGGTGAGGGCCTGCACCAAGGTGGTACCAGCATCAGAAAAGTGAAAAGGGAATATGAAAGAGATATTACAGAGGTAATATCAACAGACCATGGCAAAATATTGGCTATGTGGTGGGGTAGGGTGGTGAGAGAAAGTAGGAAATTGAGGATGACTCCTAGGGTCTAAATCTAGGTGACTAGGAGGATGGTGGTACCCTCAAAAATAATAGAGAAGTTAGGAAAAGGGGAAGGTTTGACAAGCAAGATAATGAGTTCAGTTTGGGGCATGTTGAGGTGAAGATGTCTATTGAACATCTAATTCAAGTTGTCCAGTAGACAGTTGGAGTTTCTGTGTATTTCAGATGAAGAGGAGGAAAATGGTGGCAGTTTCTCAGTGGTCTGGCAGTGATATGAAGGCCTAGAAAGAGGCCAGTTTCCCTTTGCACATTGGTTTGAAGTTAGTGAGAAATAGTGAAGCTACAATGGGAAGAGAGTAATGAAGAAACGTAGCGTTTAGAGGAAGCCAGGTGTCCATTAACAGGGAAATGAGAGTGGAAACAAGTGACAAAAACATGGAAGGATAAAGAGGAATTTCCCTGCAATAGAAAAGGGTCTCCATGGGACTCAGTGAAAGGAGATAGGGAAGAAACAGACCAGAGCAAGAGTGATGCTACAATATGTTGGAATAGCGTTTAGAAGGAGTTAACATTTTGGCAATATGGGTGCTGGGAGTAGTAGGAAGGGAAAGTATAGGATGGCTTAGGATAGCCAGGAAGTAGAGTCACTACAGTACAAATATATGGCTTCCATTTTGAAGGTGGCTGACACTTTTTTTTTTTTGATGAAGCAGTTGGGGTTGAGTGACTTGCCCAGGGTCAAACAGCTAGTCAGTATCACATTTGAACTCAGGTCCTCCTGACTCCCAGGGCTGTGCTCTATCCACTGTGCCATCTAGCTGCCCTTATGGCTGACACTTTTTTGAAAAGATGTATGTATTATGTATTAACAAAAATAGTTAACACCTAAAAAAAAATAGTTAGCACCTTTAAGAGGGTGAAAGCCTGAGGCTCACTTTCACTACAAGTATGTTGTTAATGTTATTGTTTTATATTTAGATTGTAAATTCAGCACTCAAAAAACTATTAGTTCCTCTTGATTGTCTTGCTTGTAATCAAAGTACACTGCCAGAAGGTGAACAGTAATGCCTTGGTTATAACCATTTTTGTTCGGACAGTCAAGCCTCAGTCATATAGGTATTATTAATTGAAAAAGAAATGATCTTTTCGACTCAGTTATCCTTTAAAACAAAACAAAAATCATTTCCTTTAAAACAGTTGCAGCAAAAATAAAGAACACCATATTTAAAGGATGATACACATTTAGAAAAAAATTTAAAGACATGAACACCTAAATATAATTTGGTACATGCAATCTAATTGATCATGGCTTGGTGCCATATTTTCACCAGGAATTAAAGTCCAGGTTTCCATAGTTTCTTTCATAGTGATGTTTATAACAGTTTCACAGCCTTTCTCTTATATGGGCAGAATGGTGGTGTTGGAAGGTGTGCAGAGCTAGGATGGTGAGGAGCCAGACTGACTCTCTCCGTGAATAAAGGAAGAGATAAGATATGGGAGGGTTTGAGGATTAGAGAGAAGACATCCATTTTTTTCTTTGACATATTCTTTTTTAAGACCTTCTAGTTTTTCTCTATGCCAGTGATCTCCAAACTTTTTTGGTCATGCACTTGATTAGTAAAAAAAAAAACAAAACCCAACAACTTTATGTCTTCATTCCCAAATATACATTTATTTATTTATAAAATATTTAGTATCATTACACTAGAAATTATGTACATTATAAAACACAAAAAATTAAAAAGGAAATAAGGCAATTGAGGTAAATATTTGATCCTAGGGTCAATAGGGAGCCACTGGAATTTACTTAATAGAGAAGGGATATGGTTGACATATGATTCAGAAAAGTCCCTTCAGCAGCTATGTAGAAAATGGATTGAAATGGTGAGAGGCTTGAAGTAGGAGGATCAAATAGGAGACTATTGCGTTAATCCAGGTAAGAAGTGGCCCTGTATTCTCACCCATTGATTGACTGAATACTCTCCTTTTTGGGTCAAGACAGAGTCCCCATTTTGGAGACTACCATTCTTTGCTGCAGGAAACAAAGAAAGGAATATTACACTCAATTAATCAAACATTTATTAAGTGCTTTCTATTTATTGGTTATATGAAGATGAAGAATAAAGCTCTACCTTTAAAGAATGTACAAATCTAATCCATTCCAAATTGAATGGTAACTAAGTATTTGAACTTAATACTTACTTAAAGCTTGTCGTGGTCTGGGTTGGAAGCTGCATACCTCTGCACCTATTCCCCTAGTAGATGGATTATAGTTTTATATCAACAGTATGAAACCCTACAAAACAGACTCTTAGAGATGAAAATAAACATATTCTTATCTAGTCCTATAAACATATTCTTCATGAATCATTATGAAGTGGCCTAAAAAACATTTTATTTTTGGTGATGTAAAAGTGCTATCCATGGATTAGCCACAAGGATGGCAGCAGCACATGTGATGGCCTGGTTTCTAAACTTTTATAAGTAGGAGGTGCTTTTTGGAGTTATTTCTTTTTCTTGCTTGATCTCACTTTGGATTTGCTAGTATTTTAACTGGTGGGGAGACAAAATGTTATCTGATATTTCATTACCTCATTATACTTTTAGATTGTTGAGCCTTAAAATTGATTGAGGGAGCAAAGAAGGGGGGGGGAAGGATGGGAGTTGGCGGGGGAGGTGTCTGCCACGTGCTATGGGATGACCTTGCAAGTTTAACATAACTGCAATGGGGCCTGCTCATCACTTTGGGTTAGGATCTCAGAGATCTCTTTTTGTGCATATTTCCAGAGATAAAAGACCCTTCCAAACTACTTGTCATTTTCCAATAAGTCATCATTCCTTGAGAGCTTGAGTTAAGCCTTAGAACTTAGGAATGCAAGGGTAGCAGAGACAAAGAAGTTTTTAACCAGAAGGGCATTATCATAATATGGTACAATAGAATATATATTCTTGTATGTAGTATACACTTTTTAATATAGGAATTTCCTTCTATTTGAATCATCTTATACAAAAGGCATACAGGATTTTGTTTATGCAGTTACTTCCAGGGAGTCCTTTATCTGTTTTAGCAGCTTTAGGAAGAAGAGCTTCAGCCAAACAGAGGAGTTATGGGTTCTTGTTCAGTACTTTATATATTGAGGTATCTTGCAGGCACCCATTATATCCCACCAATGCAAGATCCTCTTTATAACATCTCCAACAAGTGACCAACCTCTGATTGAGTATCTACATTGATGGGGAAAAATAATTACCCCAAATAGCAGGTGATTCAGTTTTTGCAGTGTGTTAATTCTTAGAATATTCTTCCAAATATCAGGCTGAGATCTGGCTCACTGTGTCCTCTGAAATGTTGCTCCTAAAGCCATGTAGAATAAATCTGATTCTTCAGTTTGAAAACAGCTCTCATGCCCATCCCACTCTAGAGTCATAGAATCACTGAATTTATGAGTTGGACCAAGCTTCAGAGGCCGTTTATTCCAATCTGCCCCTTCTGTAGAATACCCAGTACATGTTCATCCAGCCTTCGCTCAAAGACCTCCAAAGAGGTTGATGGCTCTAATTGTTAGGAATTTTTTTCCTTATTATCAAACCAGTTGCCTTTTAGTTATTGTTCCTGTTTTTACCCTCTAAGACCAAGCAGAACTAGACTGTTTGCTGTAATTTGTCCCTAACATTTTCTTGCCCACATCTCTGCTTTCAGCACAGGCTATCTCCCAAGCATGGAATACTGTCATCCTTCCTGCCATCTCTTGGAACTTCTGGTTCCTTTCCAGGCTATGAAGTAAAATTTAACTCAGGCTCCTACCTGTTACTGTTTCCAATGCTTAACTCTTCATTTGGATCTAAGAACAGTTCCTGTGTGATTTTTTTTTTCTAGATTAAGCTGCCATTTTCTCAGTTTAGACCTTCCTGCCTCCTTTTTGCCCCAAGTAAGAGGATTGGGAGGAAGGATAGAGATAGGATTCCGTAATCATTGGTGGTGACTCTGCCTTGGGAGGGGCATAGCAAGTACGGTGAAAAAAGCATTTTAGATTGCCTATATTGACCTATTTTTTTGAAATGAGGGCCCATGTCAGAGGCCCTTATGGAAATCTCTTCACACCTACTTGGATCCCAAAAGTTAAATTAAGCTTGGGGCAATAACAATGACAAGTCATAAACATGTGACTATATAGTTTACAACAGCCAGTAGTTACCAATACCTACCCAGGATACCTGATTATAACAAGCTGAGTTCCCAGCAATGGTTTAAACTAAAGATTAGGCTCTCTTGTTTGATGACAAGCACTTGTAATGGTGGGCATGCATCCCACAATTGTATCTAGGTTGGAGAAGCATGAGACCACAAAATTGTTACATTAGAAACTCAACCCAGCCCACAGATACCATAGCCTTTATTTCTAGGAAAGTATATGGCTTCAGCTAAAAAAGGAAAGGTTCAGTCTGTTCCCCTTCTCAGAAGATTGAATTTTATACAATATTCTGTAATTTTCCTCTTTCTTTGAGAGGTTATTTACTCTAGACAAAATTCAGGTCTTAGTACAGCTGGCATAAGAGATCACATTGATACTCAGGTTCCTGTTATATACATTCTACAGCATTGTGGAACACACAGTGGTCTTCTTAGGTATTTTACATGTAGCTTAAAAGACAATAGACACATTCTAGCTCTGTTCTTGTTCCCAGTGGCAATGGGTATTCCAGTCATTTCACACATCTGTAAATTTTACAGTTGCATCTGGCTTGGGATAGAGGACACTAGTTAATTAACATTAACGACTATAAAAATCCAGCCATAGTTTCTCTTTAGAGCCCCAATCCCACATCACCTACTGCTTATTGGATATTTCAATCTGGATGTCCCATAAATATCTCAAACTCAACAGGTCCAAATGAGAACTCATTATCTTTCTCCTCTTCTCCCTAAACTCTTCTCTGTTTCTATAGGGGGCAATAGAATTCTTCCAGGAATCCAGGTTTTTCCTGGTTTCCATGTTATACACGAAACTTCCATGTTATACTCAAGCTCTTACTCCTATTCAGCCCACATATTTGTTGCCCAGTTTTGCAGTTTCTGCCTCCAACATTTCTGTAGCATCCAACCCTTTTTACTGTTCACTGCCACTGCTTAGTTCAAAGTCTCATTACCTTTCTCACCTGAACTACTATAATGGCCTCCTAATTGGTCTCTATAACTCAAGTCTCTCCCTTCTCACAGCTGCCAAAGTGGTTTTACTTAAGCATAAATCTGATCGTATCACTTCCCTACTCAATAAATTCCAGTGACTCCCTATCACTTTTAAGATAAAATATAAACTCTTCTTTGGCCTTACAACCTGGTCCCAACCTATCGTTCTGGCCTCATTATACTTCACTATTCCAAGCCTTCCTGCATACTACTGTCTAAAAAACTAGCTTCTCTCTGTAATTCAGTTTGGAAAACTGAGGCTACTTCTTTGGAATTGGGCTTGAGAGGCACTATGTATATACGGCACTATCTCTCCCACCATCTCCCATGCCTGGAATGAATTCTCTTTTCATTTGTACCTTGTAGAATCCTTGTTGATCTTAGCTAATAAATTTAATCTCCCTGGGCCTCCCATGGGCCTCCCTGTTTCCTTTACTGTAAAATGAGAGACTGGACTAGATGACCTTCCAACTTTGTAGCAATGATCCCATGATCCTTGATGAACACTGACCTCCATGATCATAGGACCTAGAAAGTAGAGGCTCCAAACCAACTGGCATCTGTGGCTAACAGATTTGCACCTCCTGCTTCCCCAATCCCAGCAATTCATTTATCATCTCCTGGAGTGAAAGCCCCTTTATTCTGTTAATCTGCCTACATATTCTCTTCCCTAACCAGCTCAATCCTACTACTCTGCATTCCTCTCCTCCTTTGCCCTTCCTTTTCATTGAGTCCTCTGGAATTAAGAGCATGAAACTGTAAGACTACTGGCCATAGAACAGTTTTATTTTACATCATTTAAGGTTGGCTTCATGAGCACCAGGTTCTAACCAACTAAGCCATCCAACCCAGACTAGAATTCTATCGAGTTCTAATGTCTGAGCAGAGAACATACCCCAGATAAAAAAGACTGCTGAAAGGCTGAAAATACAGATAGACTCATGAAGGGTTTCGATATTCATGGATTAAAGATCTGTGAATGGTTACTAAGGGGTATTTAGGTATGGCTTTTGAAGGGAGCTTTGACAGGAGTAGCATTATAGGAGTTGGTTTTTTAATCTATTTGTCCTTACTTCTGATGAAGGCAGAAAAAGAGTTGCTGGTTTACCCTTCAGAAAAGGCTTATTAAATGAAATATTCCACCCACTGACAGTTTCAGACTCCTGGGGAGATGGCAGAAGTTATAAATATGTGAAAGCTTTTAGGCTTGCAATTACTTTGCTGGGTAGAAGCATTAAATAAATAAATATAAATAAGTAAATAAAAGTGTAATCTGGGCATTATGTTGTTAGGTTATCTGAGATTCTGTATTACATGTCTCCAGGGCCCAGAGCTACAAGATGAAAGAAGTTTAAATGAAAAATTTCATAGGAAAAAGGAATCAAAGTTGAAAGCTGTCAGTGTGGGTATTTGAGTATGTGTATCTTTACAAATATATTCAAGGATACTCCCACAAAAAAATCTCACTGATCCAGGCAAATGAATGTATATATATACAAACATACATAGGTTCATACACACTGGACTATCTACCATATACATAAAAACAGATACACATATCACCTCATAGAAATATACCCTTATACAATTATGTATACTTCAGACACAGATACACACACACACACACACACACACACACACACACACACACATTTACATTTATACTGAATATTTCTGAGCTTCAGTTTCATCTGTAAAATGGGGGAATTGGACTAAATGATCCCAAAGGTGCATTCAGGTTCTGACTTCTGGATGAATATGTATACAAAACGTTATTGTAGCTATAGAAACATGCCCACAGATTCTGTGGACTAATCAGGAAGTACCCAATGGCTCGGTGAAAGGAGAAGCATTTACCAGGAGGTACCTTAATAGATGTTCTCTTTCCTGTAGAATGCCATTTGCATTTCTGTTCTATACCTAGATACTTTCCTAAACCTTGTATCAGTAGCTCAAGAAGGTGCTAGAACTTCTGGGGCTGTGGGCCCCATGGCTTTTTCAGAGGGGAATCTGCTCCCAACCTATGGCTAGGTTCAAGGGCAGGGGTGCACTGAAGCCAGTCCAAACCAAATGTCTAGATTTGATTGTTAAATACTCATTTTGAGCATATATACCTTGGAAATCAGGAAACGCTACAAATCAGGGCTTAATTTATTGTTTGGTTGATTGTCTAGAGTGCTTAGGAAAGTGATGAAGATAATGCCAGTAATGCAGATTAAACTTAAAAGTGTGTTGTGTATACATTTTTTTTCTTCTGGAGAGCAGGTTGTTAAATGTTTAGCAGCACATTGATGGGTGCAGGCGAGACTGCAACTACTTGGCATTTAACTATTCTCCAGATGGCGCTCACTTATAATATTCTTGGTCGTAGAGATACACAAGAACATCTAGGACCAAAAGAGTATGGGCAAACTAAAGAGTATTTCACTGAGTGGGTAGGTGATGAGAGGGTCAAGAGCTTCAATTGGTAGAGAAGAGACAAGTGGATGGCAGAGAAGAGGCATCATTAGAAAAGAGTGTGTGTCTTGGATCCCCTCCCTGGTGATACAACTGTGAGTGACTCTGTTCACCCAAGTGTCAGTATGATCATCTCTAACACAGAAATAAAGTCACTTGTAGTGTTGTGAGAAAACTTTATAAACCATAAAAGGCTATGTAAATGTGAGTTATCAGTGATACTAATGTAATGAAGAACATTATCTTCATCCATTGTAGATTTATTGCTTATTGCCTTTTGACTTCTTGCCCTTTGTTGGGACAAGAAAAATCATCCATATTGGGTTAAGTAAATATAAATGACTTTATCTACTCCTGTCCTCACATGGTCCCTCACAAGTTCTCTCTGTGTCTGTATCTGTCTCTGCCTCTTTCACTCTTTCTTTTCCCTTCCCAACCTCATTCTTTGGTATGCATGTGCTTTTTGGCCCTAGGTTCTCTCTAGGGCCTGGGTTCTTAACCTAGGATTTATACACTTAAAAATTTTTTTTGATAACTGTATTCCAATAAAATAATTTTCCTATGTATATTATTTTATGCATTTAAAAACAAAAAGCTTAAGAATTCCTGCTCTAGGGAAGGCAGAAATCATTTGCCCCACTGCTCCTATCTCTCATGGACCCAGAGACATTCTTTATTCAGAGAATGGAGCTATATCTGAGAGATAGCCAGCCACTGAACTCTCTTTCTCATCCACAATTTGGATGGGAGCCCTGGGAACCATCTTCCTTCTATCTCCTATTGGCAATTTGAACAGATTGCTCCTGAGGTTCTAGAAGAAGGGAGCTTGCATGTATGGTAAAGGAGAGAAGGTGTAATTATGGATGACCTGTGAATCAGGTGTCTTGAGTATTTTGGCTCTTGGATTTTTTCTCCAGAGTAAGGAGGGGTGTGGATGTGGTTTGGAAAGCTGTTGATAGAAAACACTGGTATCTACCCTCATTGTTCCATACAAAGATTGCAATTCGGAGGGGATGCTTTTCATCAGAAGAGCCCATTGGCTTTCATGAGGTCCTGATTTGGGAGTTATGCTCTAACAGCTGCTGTGTTGGAATCTGGGATCCAAGTTTAATAGCTAAAAATCAGAGGGTGTAATCATGTTTCAACCCTTTTTCTTTCATTTACTGGCCTGCAGGTGGACAGTATGTTTATTCCAAAGCTAGAATTTGAGATAACAGATGTAGTGAGTGGGTGCAAGTGTGTATGTGTACATGAGTGTGTATATGTGAACCTGAGTTTGAAGGTGAAGGTGGAATGTCAGTGGGAACTACATACTGAAAGGGAGAAGGGAGATAATGTAAGAGGTAAGGTGGACAGAGAGATGGGGTCATGCACTTCTTATATTACAACATTCTTTCTGTATCTTTCATTTTATTCTTCTCCTCCCTCTAGTCATACACGACAGGTATGTGACATCAGATATAGCAGGTACAGCACCTAGGTACTACATTACCTTGTGTCTTTTATAGCTCTGCCTGTGGTGTCACACACATATATAACCTTCCCAAGCCTTTTTTCTTCCACACATTTCTATAAACACTCAACTTATACCTGGGTCCCTAGGCTTTAAAACATCGCATACAGAATTTGCTATGGCATCATTTCCATTCACTGGATGCCAGATGTCTTGAATTATTACAACTATTGATCATAAAAACTTGTTTTACTTCTTAGCAAAAATTTCTCCCCATCCATGTATCCCACATTTGGGCTTTGATTTGCACCCTCTAGTTCTAGAAGCAGCTAAGAAAACTTCTAAGTAGAGATAGAGACTGGAGTCAAGACTGGACCTGTGGTTTCAGTGGTATTGGGCACTCTCAGTTGAGGAAACTTTCTTTACCAATGCACCTTGGCACCTTCTCTGCATTTTTCAGTCCTAGAGTTGACTAGACTACCAAGAGGTTAAGTGACTTCCCAGAGTCACAAGGCCAGTATGTATCAAAAACAGGAATTGAACTCAGATCTTCCTGAGTGCCAAGGCCAGCACAGTATCTTCTAGACATATATCAAGTCACTGAAGTTAACCAAGGATTTCTGGAGCCCACAGTTTGTTTTCTTAGACCCTCAAAGAAAACCTTCATTTTTCTTAAGAATGGTACTCTAGATTAAGGCAAGCTTTGAAATAAAAAACCTCTAGGTCTAGACAAGATATCTTATGTAACCTAGAAACTATCACGTAACAGGAGGAATAAAACTAAATAGACATTCTAAAACTGCTCCCTTTAATTGAATGTTCATAATTAAGAGTTGAATATCTAAAGGATTCTTGGAGACAGAAGGGAAAAAAGTATGAGTAGGATTCCTCCAGAGTCAGGAAGGAATAGGATCTGGGGCACAAGTGGAGAGGAGAGTCTAGAGGAGAGTGTGAAGACTCTTCTTCTGAAACTGGAAAGAAATAAAGAGGATACTTGTAAAGACAGATGTGTTGAGCTGGCAACAAAGGTGGCCAGGACACATGGATCACACTGCTGTTGCCGACTCCCACTTTGGCTCTGGACTGAGTAGACTTCCATAGTCATTGGAACAGAGAAGGTAGAAATAGAAGGCCTGGAAAAGCCTCATTGAAAGAAATCCCATTTGCCACTTTGTTACTTCTCCCTCTTCTTCGATTCCTTATTGATTTACACACAGCCTTGTATTATGAAATTGCAGCAGTCAGATGACCAGGAATGGAGTCCTTTGGGGTGATGGTAGGAGGGGAAGAGAGCAGCTGCTTCACAGGGGCTTTTACCCTCTCAGTGTTATACAACACCATTACTATAGACTAGAACACTATGTGCTTACCTTTGCTGATCTGAGAAACTACTGAGGTTTCTTTGGGAAATGGGGTGGGTATTTGCCTACCAGCAGGAGTAGCTGCTAGAGGTATCAAGATATCAAGAGTTTCCTACAGATGCTAAAGAAAGAACTAAAAGATGTATTCAAAGGAAAACAAATTAAAGTTGGTATGTTATTTATCACTAGAATCTTGGGAAGGCATGGTGAAGATTTATAGCCAGTTTTCAGGGAATCCATGAGCTTGAATGGAAACTGTCTCTCCTTCTAAACCTTTTAATACATCTTCAAAAGTTCCTAAAAGTATATATTTAATTTTCTATAAGTCTTTATTACCTATCTGATAGAATGGACCAAATATCAGTACTTTCTTTTCTATCCATCTAAACTTCTTTATTAATTATTTAATCATATACTTCATAATGATAATTTTTTTTTAAAAAAAGACCTAAGTAGACAGTATGAAGAGGGACACCTATCCTTAGACTGTCTTCTTATTTGCCTATTATTCTATCTTATTCCGGGATAAATGTTACTCCATTATGGACAAAGCTTCCAGGGATAGAGTAGTTTTGTATGAAGACCAGCAAGGGCATCTAGATTATATGCCCCATGTCTTCAGACCTGACTGTTCTGGCTTCTGAAACTATTGTTCATCTTATGTTGCCACAAGAGTGACAATGTTATAGGATTTCCTAATACCATTTTTTTCTTTCTGTCACTTTAAAATAGAGCAGGGCCTTACAGTTCGATGAGGTGATATAAAATTCAAGGTTATTCATTTGTAAGACCTAAGATAGCTTCTTATTTATTGTATCAGGGTAGGGTACAAAGTGTATGAGCAGTTTGTTAGCATAGCACCAGCAACATACTTTAAAAAATATATACATAAACATCAGCAAAAAAAATAGCTCTTTAGCAAAGAACATTGTTTCGCTAATATGGAGACACTATAGCGCAAACCCAGAGACTTGTGGGTAGAATTCTTAATCAACTAACTTCACAATCTATGTTGAGAATTTCCATTGTGAAATTTCAGTGAACCACACCTGTGTCCTTGTGGTTTTCCCACCCAGAATGTATACCGATCTAACATTTCCTAAGGGAGAAATTGAGCCATTTTTCATACTTGTAAAAAACATGTTGGCTGGATCCCCTATAGTGTACTTGTGGAAAGACATGGACAAGAGTACACAGAATGGATGGGAATGTGTACATTTCAGTGCATCCTTAGAGGGAACACCTACTTCGATAACCACCCCTCCCTCCCAGAGTTGTTGGGAGGATAAAACGAGATACTATTTTAGAGCACTTTGCAAACCTTAAAGCAACATATAAGTGCCAGCTATTATAATTTCAGTTATTATTGTTGCTAATGAAAGAATAGGTCTTTTTTTAGATTGGAGAGAAAAGTACATATTTACCACCAAAGACATGTGAGTTGTTCTCATTGTATAGACCTTACCTTGATTATTTTTTTCACCTGGTTACTTTTTATTTTATGTGAAGGGAATATTTTTGTTTATGTCCATTATCAGGCTAATTGCATGGGGGCAATCATGTTTGGATACAGTAGTGTAAAGAATAACCTATTCAGATTTCTCTGATGAAATAGATGATGCTAGGTTATTTCTTTATTTGACATGCTGCTTCATTTATAGGTCACAAGAGCGATTGTTCAAAAGTAAAAACTAGTAGCTTTTTGCAATGACCATATGATGAATTGTTGCCCCTGAAACACTGGCACTTGGAAGTTCAGGAAGAATAGTTATTGTGGGGATTGTACGTCATACTTTACTGTGCAAAAAGGTTCATCCATGGTGTCATGCTCATTGTTCTTGCATGTTTAGGTCAATGGCACATGCACCCAGGTGTCTGAAATCTTTGCACATTCAAAATAGTTAATAATAGTTATCCTAAAACTAGTTCTTCACCATAACAAGGTTTCCTTATGACATATTTTTCATAGTTGGCTGCAGCAAGGTAACTAGTTTTTCAGAAAATTTTTGGCACAAAAAGATTTTACATATATGGACTTCTCCCCGTAGAGTGCCAGCTCACCTCTTTATCTCCTCTAAATGAGCTGGATGTCTTGGAAGTATTTGGTGTATTTTATCTACATCACAGTAGATGCACTTCTGGGAGTGGCATCCCTGGACTGACAGCAGATGAATATAGTGTGCATGTACAGCACAGGAATCTGGAGTATAAACACAACCAGCAGGATATAGCTTCAGCCACTTTGTTGGCATGATATAAAAATGCTTTCTCTTTCCTCCTTGATGGTAAGCACATTTCACTTGTCTCCTTAAAAGAAAGAGCAGAGTCTATGATATGCACATGTTTTTCCAATACCAAGCTTACTTTAAGCAGAAAACAGCAAGCTTAAAAATTATTATTAGTGTTATTAGTATTATTATTGGTGAAACGTGCCATAGTGGGAAGACAGTAAGTGGAAAACCTGTTTAATGTTGGAAAGACACAAACATAACAGGAGTTTGAGCCTTGTTGCCAACCTGCTCTTGCATAGTATGTCATATCACACACAGATCTTTCTCTGAGACTATTCTGAAGTGTCAAATACTTTATATTAGTTAGAAAAAGGGAGTTAATGATAGAAATTGTCCTTGAGTTTATGCTTTCTTTGATGCATAGGGAGTTTTCTCAATGTAGAAACTCTCAAAAGTTCCTTGTGGGTACTTGGACCTTTTCCTTTTACTCTTCTGGTTGCAACTAGATTCTAGATGCAGATGACCCCTAAGGATAAGCTCCTCAGGATGACATCTTAACCCTTCTCATCTTTTCTTTCCAGTCTTATCTCTCATTATTCCTCTATATCTTTAGTTCTTAACCTGGGGTACATGAGCTTGTTTCTAAAATATTTTGAAAACTGTATTTCAATATAATTAGATTCCTTTGTAATCCTATTATTTTATTTTACTAATTTTAAAACATTATTCTGAGAAGGGGTCCATAAGCTTCAGCAGATTGTCAAGGGGTTCCATGAAATAAAAAGGCTTAAGAACCTCTACCCTACATGAATTTTCAGGTCTTATTTACCAAACTGAACTGCTTATTCTCCTTCAGACATGCCATATGCTTTCTGCCTTCAGGTTTTTGGGTTTTTTTGTCCTATTCACCACAATCCTCATGTCCTCTGAGCCCTATTGTTCCCATCCAAGCCAATCCACCCATTAAAACTCATCTCAAATGCTGTTTGCTCTGTGAAACAGGAAAAAAAAAGAGTGAAACATTATTCCCTCTGAAACCGAAAAATTGGTCCGTTTTTTGAATATTTTACATTTATCTCTACTAGTCATTTAGGGTTTATATGCTGCCCTTTTGTAAGTTATTTTTAATCCGTATATATCTTAATTGCCATCTCTAGATGATAAATCTTTAGAAGTCAAAACTATGTCTCATATTTCTTTGTAATCCCCTTGGGTGCCTAATATAGTAGAGTATACATAGTGAGTATTTCTTAATTGACTAATTGATCTCTAGCCCTGTCCTCCCTTACCAGTGCATGGAACTAGCTGAATTTATCCTTTATATTTCTCTACCCACTGGCTATATTTATTCCTAGGGCTGTCAATGATCTAAGCCTCTGTGTTAGCAATAAAAAAGAGAAAAGGGAACCTGTAGGCACAGCCCAAGCCAAACATTAGGGCATACTATACTAAGAGTTATGGGAGAAATACAAAAGAAAGAGATAACACAATCCTTACCTTTAAGGGATTTACAATTTGCTGGAAACTCTTGGAGAAAAAATACCAAGGGAATTAGTAAAACCACCGAACTGACCTATAGCTTATGTTAAAGGAAGAGAAGGACACAGTGCTGTGTAGATAGAGTGCTGGGCTTAGAGTCAGGAAGACCTGAGTTTAAAACCTGCCTATGACAGTAGCTATGTGAGCCTGGTTAAGTCTAATCTCTGTGTGTCTAAGGCAATTCTGTATGTCTTATCTACTGAATCCAAGAAGAGATTGATCTGTTTTGGTGACAGAATTTGCACAGGAGGAATTCTCCACTTGCAGGAGATAATCTAGTAAGGAAAAAGAACTAAACTTTGAAAAGAAGAGCATATATGATATGCATTTTATAGGGAAAGAGTACTGATTGAGGAGTCAAAGGATCTGGTTTCATATCTCTGAGCTTATTACCTGTGTGATTTGAGGCAAGCCACTTAACCTCCCTAGCCCTCCATTTTTTCCATCTATAATATGAGAGATTTGGTGGACTAGATGGTTTCTGAGGACACTTCCAGCTTTAAATCTATGATGCTATGATAAAAAATTGAGGAAAAAGCTGGTATAAGGTATGGGGAAAGCTTATACATGGAAATATAGATTTCAGAGTTATGTAAGTATGTGCAAAGGATTCCTATTTAAAGAAAGTGGGCAACATGTAAGATTTATTAGTACATATTTGGGTTGGATGGGCCTTTAGGTCTAATAATATGAATGTCACCACCACATTATATTTGTATAGGGTTTGACAGTTTTCAAAGCTTTTTCACATACATTTTGATCCATAAAACAAGTTTGTGAGATATTAAGGTCAGGTATTTTCTGTGTTTTATTGAGAGAGCAGACATGGAGCCAGGAAGTATTGGGCTCAAAGTCAACTAGCTAATAAGTGGTAAAGCCAGGACTAGAACATGTCTCCTGCCCCAAGACTAGTATTTTTACTGTACTACACTGGGTAGAAGTGATTTTAATGCTTACAAAGAAAATATTAAGTGATTTCATTCAAATGTCTTCTTCTGGGAAATTATGTTACCAAATGACTGTAGCCACCTACTTTCCTTCTTGAATCCAAGAGAGAAAGAGAGATTATTTATTTGGTCATAGTGTGCAAATAAAAGAAAATTTTCAAGTAACAGTTTAACTGTTATATTTGAAGTAATGCTTTAGGACTTCAGTTTTGGGGGAAAAAAGGTTTCATGATGATTGCAATTGCAGGAGTAATTAGTAGTCTGGTTCAATGTATTCAGTTTTCATAAAAATGGCCTTGATAACCCTTCTGTGAGTGGTTGTTTCAGTGAATGAGTGATGTGAAGGCTTGTTTGCTTCATGAAGAATGACAATGAAAGAGAACAAAAGGTACAGCCACTGAGATTGGAGATTGGTTATACAAGACACACTGAAGGGTGGATTGATCTGGCTAATCTGAAAACTCTGTGTTTTCAGATGTTCTTTCTTTCATTTGGCTCTTACATAAAAGCTTTTAGATGTGCTCCTATAATCCTAATCATGGGCTGGTATCCTGATAGCTCTTTAGTTTCATCACTCAATTTGGCTATTAAAAGTAAGATTAAGATGCTTAAAAACAAACCCCAAAAATTCCCCTTTGTAGACTAACCCTTGTGAAACCTCAGAGCTTCATCCCTGATTTGACTAATGGCTTTTAAATGTGAAATGTTCCTGTTGACATTGCCAGAGCATTAGAATAAAAGAACTGCTCGTTTCCCACTTGTAATGAGATTTTCACATTGTTACATTGCATTTCACATTGTCGTTCTCACAAATCAAATGAAAGGCCAGAGAAGGTTTTTCCACATTGGTTCGGCTCTGCATTTGTGTTCACCACGTAGGGACAAAGTGAGTAGGTGGAAGGCTATATAGGAAAGCCCTACAGCTGAAGGACCTAGGCCCAAAGGCACAAGTTGGCCTTAGGGCTCTCCTGGTCCACACTCTGGTCATGCTTGTAGCAGAGAGGCCACCTGACACTTGCCTCAGTCTGTAGGTGACATGCAAGGTCTAATTTGAGTTACTTTTTTAGGGGCAGCCAGTTCGTAGGTTCCCGAACATTTCCAAATTGAAGTTTATTCCTCTTTGAATTTCTTCCTTGCCCTTCCAAGATTGGATGTGCCACCTTGATCTGATCTCTAGCTGTAGGGTTGTTCCAGGAGCTCCTAGAGCGGAGTATGGCCCCTCATAATTTGCTGCTGCCATAGCACTTTATAGAATGCTATATTCATCCTCAAAACAACCCTCCCCAGTAGCTAGGTCAGGTGGCCATTCTCCTTATTTTTATGGATGAGGAAACAGGCTCAATGAGGTTTAGACAGCTGCCTAAAGTTATTCAGTCGGGTGGTGACTGAACTAGAAGTAGAACTGGGGATTCCTGACCCCTAGTCCAGCATTCTGATCAGGGGTGGGGAACCTGTGGCCTTGAGGCCACATGTGGCCCTCTAGGTCCTCAAGTGTTGCCCTTGACTGAATCCAAGCTTCACGAAACAAATCCCCTTAATAAAGGGGTTTGTTTTGTAAAACTTGGACTCAGTCAAAAAGGCTGCACTCAAGGACCTAGAGGGCCACATGTGGCCTCAAGGCTACAGGTTCCCCATCTCTGTTAAATCTTGATCTGTTGAAAAAGTAATGGATAATTTGGCACTCTCAGTTCACAGTATTGTGGAGTGTTGATTAATAGAGACTACATTTCTCTATCTTCAAGTTGGTTCTCATATTCTAGAAAATGTATTTGGATCTAAACCTCTCCTTCCCTTCCCCCAGCTTAACTCAGAGAAGTGTTTTGTCCTCCAGAGAGAGACTCTGAATTACTATTTGTTCTCTTGTCACACTGGGAATAACATGCTTTGTTTTGCAGAAATTATGTAGATTTGCATTCTTGTTTTGTTGTGACTGTTGCTCCTCCATCCCCATTCCCCCTTAGGGGCAGCAGCACAGGCTCTGTCCAAGGATGTCGTCATTCCAGATCTGTCACCTGAAGTCAACTGAAGATGCTTTGAAATTCTCTGAGTACATTCTAGACAAAGAAGATATACCTGTGTGTTTGTCTGTCTATATTCATGCATTTGCACAATGGTAGGAGACCTGGGACAGTGGAAAGCGCCCTGGACTTACTGTCAGAAAACCTAGTCTCAAATCTGTAACTTCATATCTGTCTTCCCTTGGGCAAGTCACTTAACTTCCCTAAAACTCAGTTTCCTCATCTGTAAAATGTGAATACTTTCATTATCTAGCCCATGGACTTGTTGTAAGGGTCAGATGAAATAATGTATGTAAATCTCTGTGTTAACCTTACTCACTATAGACATTAAATTATTTTTATTATGCATGTGTTATGTCAGGATTTTCAACATATATGAATCCTTTTCTAAGTCTTCTTAGAGAATCATCTAGATCATAGATCTGTAATGGAAAAGGATCTTGTAGTTTAACCCCTTGCTGTAGTCTACAAATGAGGAAACTGAGGCCCAGAGAGGTTGTGATATAAGTGGCAGAGCCAGGATTTGACCCCAGATGTGTAAAAGAAGTAAAGATTACTTATTAAAGTGTTTTCTAAATTTTTGTAGAGCTACCTCCTTCCCAAATCAAAACCAATAACTAATACTCAATTACATGCTGGGGGCAGCAGGAAACTTAAAAAACTAATTCCTTGTCCTTTCTACCATTGAACTACTCAAGTGAGCCCTATGAAGCAGTGATAGAATACCTGGGTTTCTTCATTTACATGGCTTAATTCAGGTTGGAAAGTGTGAAATTTACTATCCTTCCTGTCCTTTATCTCTCTACTTCAGTGAATGTCTTGTAAACTTCCTGGGGGTAGGATCCTGATTTGTGAGTCTTCTGTATCCCCCCAGTATTTCTCTCCAGTCACCTAGCTTAGTGTTAGGTCTGTATAAGTTCTCTACTCCTTTCTCATTGATTGAAAAGGTATGAAGAAAAGCAACCAAGAGGATTAAGGATGGATGGACCACATACACAAAGACAAATGGCTATGACTGAGAAGAGCTAGGGAATATGAACAGACCTTGCAAAATCATAAAGGATGTGATGAGAAAGAATCTAGACTTGCTCACCAGATCCTGCAATACTAGAAGGAAATGCATAGATTAAAATTTGACATAATTTTACAACTAGTAAAAAGAAGTACTGTTTTACATAGTAGGTTAGGAACATAGGTACCTCATTGCTATATAAAGGTTGCAAATATCAGTCAACAAATATTTTATTAAACCATGCCTAAATCCCTTCCTTATGGATACATACATACATATGTATACACACACGTATTGTTAATGTATAAAATACTTCACATTTGCCATCAAGATATCAGATAAAAATTCATTTATAAAAATAATAGCAATAATAATTTTTAGAGAGAGGCAGCATATAATAATGGATAGAAGACTGAGCATGGAGTCATTAAAACCTAGGTTCACATCCAACTTCTGACACATAGAGTGTATGATCATGGTTAAGTCACTTAATTTCTTAGTGCCCCCTCTAAGACTGTGAGTTACAAACCATTTACTTAGCTACATCAGTGTTTTTTAAAAATTCTGAACTTACTGAACACACCCTCCCCCAAACCCCAAACATTTTCATATGTAAAATATAAGTGAGCAAGTATATGTAATAAATTCAGCTTATTGTTTCCAAAGCTGTTCTGCTTATCTTATGTCTCCTTCTGAACTGCCTTTTGTTTTCTTCACAGCATTATAAAACATGCTTCAATGACCCTCTTTTTTTTCCTTTTTTCTTCTTTGAGCAACCTTAACCCTGGCCCTCCCACAATCCCTCCCAACCTTCCACTCCCCCCAGTTTGGGGGGGAAAAATCTTTGTAACAGATGGATAATCAAGCAAAAGAGATCCTTACATTGGCTGTGTCATTCCACTACTTGAGTGTTATCACCTCTTTCTGTCAGGAGGTACAGGTAGCTAGCTTCTTCACTACTTCTCTGAAATCACTATTGGTCATTGCACTGATCAATTTTTAAGTCTTTAATGGTTGTCTTTACAATATTGGTTTTGTTGTATAAATTATTCTGGTTTCTGTTTATTTAGCATCAATTCATACAAGTCTTTCCAGGTTTCTTTAAAATTATATCTTAAATCCTATCTTACACTGTGGTAGTTATGGTATATCATATATTATAATTTGTTCAGCCATTCTCTGACTGATAGTTTCTCATTTTTTGCTACCACAAAGGGAGCTGTCATCAATCTTTTTTGTATATATGGGTCCTTTTCATCTTTCTCTGATCCCTTTCAGATATCAGACTAGTAGTGGTGTCCTGGTCAAGGCATATGCACAGTTTAGTAACTTTTGGAAATAGTTCCAAATTGCTTTCCAAAATATGGCTTGGTCATAGCTAGTAGAGTGAGTTTCACACTGATGAAATCATAGGTCAGGACCTATGTCTCAGCAGACTATATAGTACTTTAAGGTCTTCAGAATGCTTTCTTTTTAATACCCCTATGAGGTAACCACTTTAGCAGAACTTTATGAAGCACCTAATGTATACATGGTACCATGCTACACACTAGGGATCTAAAGATCAAAAACTACATCCAGAATTTAGAACTTCCTGGGGCAATGTCACTTATACAAAATTGTTTTCATTTCGTTCCTACACAAATAAGTGAAAAATAAGTGAAAAAAAGTAAAATGTGATACAAAGGAAAGATCCTAATATTCTTGGAATGTATGAAGGAGAAATTTTAATTGGGCATGGGGGAGGATGAAATATATTGTACAAGGATTAAGATTATCATCTCTGTTTTACATATGAGTAAACTCAGATTGAGAGGAGTTAAGTAATCACACAGATGTTGGAGCTGGGATTTGAACCTAGATCTACTGATTCCTAGTCTAATAGTCTTTTTAGCACTGTTGAGTTTTTACTTCAGTTTAAGCTCTGGAAATTTTAATCAGTCTTTGTGTGTGTGCATGCACATGGATATGTGTATATGTATTATAATTGCATATGCATGTTATAATATGCAATGCTACATATTGTGCATATATGCAATATTATGTATGCATATGCCCATATATGATGAAACGACCCTGGCTCCATGCTGATTTGTGCTAACATTCTGTGATCTGAGTATTTACTATGTTCCTATCACTATTTTAGCCCCGGGGGGGGCAGGGAGAGGAGGGAGAAGAAGGGAGGAGATGGGAGAGAAGATACCAAAAAGAAGTATAAGATGAAGCCCTTCCCTCAAAGAGCTCACCATTCTATTAGATACGCATAGAAATATTTAGCTAAATTCACAGATGTTAGATCCATAACAAGACCATAGAGATGCCTGGGATATTTCCCTTCCTCCTTCCCCACTGCCTTGTCAGTGACAGAAAATTGGGCAGGATGAAGCCTTTTCAGGGCCATTTTGGATTTCCACTTAGTACATTTCTTCTTCACCCCCCTCACCTCACAGTATCTACCCCCGCCCCAAACCCTTAATGGATGAGCAGAGTAGTGTCATCATACTGGAGCTCTGGGAGTGTAAGAACCATTCTAGCTTCTGTTTTTATCTCCTACTCCAAATTCTGTTTCTAGTCCTAATCTTGATAGCAGTGAAGTGTTCCCCAGAATATTCACCCCCAACTTGCCCAGTAATAAGACTGGCTTTCAATGCTGGCTGTATTTTTGCAGCATAAATAGGTTATCACTGCATAGGAACAGGAATAGCTGCACTCGAGATATCACATGTGTTCATGTGATTATTGAATAGAAACAGACTTTTCCATATGTAAACAAGATTTGTCATACTTAAAACATCAACATTTGGAGAACTTTGTTCTCACATCGTTTGAGATGATTGCATTATTATCTCTCCCTCAAATTCTCCTAGATTCTAGTACCTAAAGTATGTTGTCTGCATCTCTTCTTTGGCCCCATTCCATTCTACCTTGTCTTATGTTGCTTTGTGTACATTTCATATATCCTTCTCCCCGCCCTCCCCCCATCTCCTCTTTCCCAGGCAAGCTCTTTTAGGGCAAGGAATGTGTCATTTTTTCATCTGTATATCCTTAGTGCCTACTTCAATTCCCAGGACAAATGTTTAGCTGTTGTAGTTATACCTGTTGACAGCACCACATGCTCCAATATAAAAGGAATTTCCTAATCATTAGAACTCTCCAAAGGTAGTATGGGCTATCCTGGGAGGTAGTAAACTCTTCATCTGTGCAGGTCTTCAAGCTGAAACATGAAGATCATTTGTCAGGGTTGTTGTAGATGGGATTTATGATTTGCGTATAGGGTTCAACTAGATGAACTCTAAAGACATTTCAAATTCTAGGTCTTTGAGTATATATAAATTTCCTGGGTTTTTCATGAGGTACTAGGGTTGGGATAATGATAATTTCAAGGATATTTTTTTCTTGTTTTATATGTGTTTATAAGAGCTTCATCAAAACAAGAAGTTGAAATTGGGTGGATTTCTGTCCAAACCTTTGTTATTTTTCTGGTATGTCCTAATATCATCAGTGATGGAATGTGCCTCAGAATCCAGATTTGTCTTTATGTTGCAGTTGTTTGTTAGCATTTTTTCCTATTAACTGGAAGATTATTAGTTTGACTATCCAAGAATATATTTTTCTGTGGTTGCTTTGTTCAACGGAAAGACCAGTGGGCTTGCAGGCAAAAGATCTGAGTTTAAATCTCAATTCTGACATTTAACTATGTGATCCTGGGCAAGTGACTTTTAAGTCCCAGAGTCTCTCTTGGGAGGAAAACATTTTATAGATCTTGCAGCTACTATAAATGTGAGTTGTTAGTCTTAAATTTAATTCAACAAATATTTATCAAATGTCAAATGTATCCTGGGCACTGTGGTAGACTTTGGGGATTACAAAGACCAAAAAACCAAAACAATCCCTGCCTTTTAGGAATTTACATGTACGGGGTGTCCCAAAGGTCTTGGCTCAGCCTTAAGCTTTTAGCCCTAACTAGTCTCTTTGGGTTGAGGTTGGGGGTTAGAGGACATACTGTGCTATTCTGTACTAGTGCAAAGGCAGAGCCTATCTTGATTTGAAGAATGTTCCAAAAGCAACTTTTAAGGGCATTTAAAAAGTTAGCTCTTGAATAAGTGTTTTCTTCACTTGAGAAGGGAAAGAACAGATTCTTCCAGCAGTTTCTTTCTTTGAGGCACATGGATGCGCTCAGTTTTTATAAAGTGAATTTTAGTGTTAAGTTGACAGCCCTGGAGACCAGAATCCTTATTTATCTGAAAAATGTGAAGTACAGCCAACGAAAAATAGGTGAGTTCTCTAACCTGGGCAGGGAGCCAGGAGTTTTAGTGTAGATATACTTATAGGACAGCTTCTTTTCCAGGCCAGTGTTTCTCTTCACTGATGTCAGTTTTCTGGTCTCTAAAATGGGCTGGTGATAATTGCCTTGTCAAATAAAAGCTTTTCTATGTTAATATGAATAAAGCAGATTAAAAGGGAAAATGTGACAAAATGTCACCACTGGTAAGTTGAGTAATATTACAGACTTTGAATTATGAGTGGCCTGGCTTCAGGAAAAGTCAGGTATGCCTATCACTCTGGGATCTTTTACTTATTCCTGACTTAATTTCTTTAATTGCTGGTTTCTTTACCATATGCCACTTCAAACTTCCCATTTCTATTTCCATTCTAAGGAACGGTGGGGCTCAGGAAGAAATAGCTTTCCCCCCCACCTTTCTTATTCTGGGTGGCCCACCTAAAATAATTTGTAATAACATTCCCTCCCCTAAGCAAGTTAATTTATTTACATACTCAAATTTTACATGGTTAGCAGCATTGCTGCTTAGCAGATAAAGAGCCAACCCCAGAGTCAGGGTTCAAGTCTCACCTTCAAAACCTATTGCTCAAGTAATCTTGCACAAGTCACTTAACACCTCTTCTCTCTAGGAAGTGCTCAAACCTTATGTCTCAGAGAATATGCCAGCCTACACTGGTAGAGGGAGCTTCCTCACCCAAGAGTTCTTCCTGTGCCAATAAAATCACTGGTCCAAGGCCTGTGCTCACAATAAGAATTATTTATGCATTTCTTTTTCTTCCACTATCAAACAAAACCAATAACATTTCCACAAACGTTATCTCTTAATAGTTTATAAATTTAATAGGCCTAAACAATTGCTTTTCCTTCCTTGTTTTCATTCTCTTTGTTTTTCTAATATGTTTTAGCTTCTGGCTAGTTCTTTTCCTGTCTGTTCTCTACATTTATAGGATTGAGCGTTTCTGCTATCCCAGAGAGACCTTATCCCTGAGTCCATAATTATTTGTACTTTCTCTTTCTCCTTTTCACTTAGTAAGACCAACTTTTGTTACTGCAGAATATTTGCCCGCCTCCAGGTCCCTCGTATTTCTGGCTAACTAGCTCTGGAAACCCACCCTGGCTTTGGCATGTTCAGTGAGGGGTATACTCCTCCCCACCCACCCATTTGCAGATGTAGTCTCTCCCACTCTAGAACTTTTCATTGATTTTAAGTATTAGTTTGTCCTATAAAAATTTCCATGTGATATCTGCTTGGTACCAGTTCTTTCTGTTTCCTGGCAGTAGCCTGGACATCTTTCTAACATCCTCATATTGAAATATAGTAATTCCTATTTTATAAGTATATTTGTATTTTAGACCTGTGAGGGAAATAGGGTTGGCATTATCATCCCCATTTCACAGCTAGGGAAGTCAAGACATGTTAAGGTTTAAGTGACTTGTTCAATGTCATACAGTAGGTAAACGGCAGGTTGGAGACTAGAATTGTAGTTCAGACTTCTCCTTTATTGTTCTTTTTATTATATCATACTTTACACTGGATAGAAGAAAAGATAAATTGTGTTAGCTCTTAAGCATAGGTATAATGACCACTCAAGTAACCCATATAATGCTTGGGGTCTCTGAAAGGAAGTTGTCCCCCAGTCCTTAATGTATATTGTAGACATTTGGGTTGGGGAATGCTGTGATAGAAAATGGACACCCATCCTATGCTATATTTTTTCTTAGTACAGGAACCTCAAATATATACTTTTGCCATTAATTACATGCAGGCCTTAGCACCTAGTTCTAACTGCACATTATGGTGATGGTTCCTATGATAAAGGCTCCTTTTCACTGAGACTGAAAACAAGTTTTTTCTCATGATATAGCACGTATAGCTCTTGCTAGTGGAAGACAGTATGAATATTAATAAACTATATTTCAATTTTATTACTTTTTCATTAGGTTTTCATAGATATATGTGTGTGAGTGAACTCAGTGCCCTTGGCTATAGGCAAACATTTCATTTTCTTGACTAAATAATAAACACAGAAGGTAGAATGGGTCATCACACAGAGGAACAGAAAGCACAGGTCAGTGTTGGTCTGTGTTAGTAGGCTGGTTAAAAAAAATTATTCATACCCTGGATTTTCCTTTGAAGTCTGCAGAGCAGAGAAGCAACAATGTTGTAGTCAGTTTTACAGAACATTCTTCATGTGACAGTTCTGGTTTCTTTTTGTTTTTAATAAATGTCTCATTGATGCATTTTGAGATTTAATGCTATGGTCCCTTCACAACCAAATTTCCTCTGTTGTACTCTCCCTTATTTGATTTTACTTTATTTAAAAGTTTTTGTCATTGATATCTTTTGGTATCACCAACATTTTTCGAGTATATCTTCTCCCTTGCCCCAAGAGCTGTCTATTAAAGGATTAAAAGAGAGAGAGAGAGAGAGAGAGAGAGAGAGAGAGAGAGAGAGGTAGAAGGGAAGAATCAGGACTAATCAACCCATCAAAAAAGGCTATCATAGGCAGGATTCTACTCCCATAGTCCCCCACCTCTGCAAAGAAGGGAGGAGGTATCTTCTCATCTCCTTTTTTGGGCCAAATTAAGCCATAATTTCACGGCATTCAGTTGTGATTATTTTGTTGCCTATTGTTCTTTATGTTGTTGTAGTCATTAGGTATGTTATTTTCTGGTTCTGCTTACTTTACTTTGCATCAGTTCACATAAGTCTTCCCATGCTTCATATTCCTTGTTTCTTACAGGGCAGTAATAGTCTATTATGTTCATATGCTACGATATGTTTTAGACATTACCAATGGATGAATAAGTCCTTTGCTTCTAGTTCTTTACTGCTACAAAGAGTGCTGCTACAAATATTTTGGTGCATATGCAGCTTTTTTGTTATTGACCTCCTTGTAACCCTTCCTTTTTAAAAAACAGCTATGCAAAACTGTCACAGGGCATATGACCCCCAGGCTATGTATGCTTCATTCTTTCCCCCTCCAGGAAGAAGGCCTCTCTTATTTCCTTTTTCTTTCGAGTCCAAGTTGTTACTATTAGGCAATGGTGACTACTCCCCTATTCTATAAGTAAATTATAGGCACAACATACAACTGTTGTTGCTGTACTAAGCATCATCTCTCCTATCATTAATAATAATAATATAATATAACACAATATAATATAATATAAATAGTATACCATTCTCTATCCAGTAAAATCATGTTCTTTCTTACAAACCTATTCATGGATTCTCTTTTGAGTATATCTATGAATTTTTGTGACTGTGGGTTCTATAATATATAAATATCTAGAGCAGTAATTATGGACTAGGTATCATCCGACATCTGTTTTGCTCAGTTTTTTTTCTATTTTCTGGCAGGGACTTGGACATCTTTTTAATATCTTCATGTTGACTTATATCAGTTCCTCTTTTGTAAATATATTAGTAATTTAGATCTATGAAGGCTGTCATTTTTATCTCCATTTCACATCTGCATAAATTGAGTCCTATAAAGGTTAAGTGACTTGTCCAAGGTCACACAGCAAGTAAATGGAAGAATGAGGACCAGAACCAGATTAATCTAATCTTTGAACTCTTTAGCAAAAAGCTTTAGATTTACTGAGAACCAGTAAGCCAATAGCTGAAAAGATCCATGGTGGTCCCAGGGATAACAGATAATTTTTACTGGCAGCTTTATGTGGTACCATGTCATAGGGAATACCCTACAGTGTGGTTTGGGGCCTTATGTCACAAAATTGCACAATCATCAGGCCTTGTGTATGGTAGGGGTACATATCAGTAGATTAGGGAGAAGGTAGGGAAGATTCTACATTATTGTACTCATGTACATTTACAAAATCTGTGGTAGGTGTAGGTTATAGTTGTATATGGATTGTAGGTATATGGCTAAATATGACTATTTATAGAGGTGAGAGTAAAAGGTATGAGCAAGTCAGGAAGAATTTATTAAGTGCCTACTATATGCCAAGCATTGTGCTAAGTGCTAGGGATATAGTGAAAGGCAAAAACCATCCCTGCCCTCAAGATCTGTCTAATGGGGGAAGACAACATGCAAACAACTGTGTACAAACAAGGTATCTGTAGTATAAACTGGAGAACACCTCAACAGAAAGGCAGTAACATGGAGGACAGGGAAGTTTCTTGTAGAAGGTGAATTTTAATGGAAATTTTAAGGAAGACAGGAATCAGCGAGGAGGAGGAGAAGGAATATTCCAGGCATGGAGAACAATCCATGAAAGTACATGGTGATGTATCCCAAAGAGATCCAAAAAAGAAAAGGGAAAAGGAGCTACTTGTACAAAAATATTTATAGCAGCTCTATTTGTGGTGGCTAAGAATTAGGAATCAAGGGGATGCCCATCAACTGGGGAATAACTGAACTGTAGTACAGCTGTAGCATATGACTGTGATAGAATATTACTGTGCTAAAAGAAATGGTAAGCAGGATGACTTCAGAAAAACCTGGAAAGACTTGCATGAACTGATGCAAAGGGAAGTGAACAGAACCAGAACATGGTACACAGCAACAGAAATATTGTACAATGAAGAATTTTGAATGACTTAACTATTCTCAGCAATATAGTGATCCAAGACAGTCCCAAAGGACTCATGATGAATGCTGTCTGCCTCCAAAGAAAGAACTGATGTTGTCTGAATACAGACTGAAGCATATTATTTTTCATTTTCTTTCTTTTTTTTTTTGTTTGAGCCTTCCTGTACAAAATGAATAATATGGAAATGTTTTACATGATTGCACATATATAACCTACATTGGATTGCTTACTATCTCAGGGAGAGGGGAGGGAGGGAAGGATAGAATTTGGAACTCAAAACTTTTTTTTTAATCTTAAAATTTATTTTAACATATAATGGAGGAAAAAATGTTATTAAAAAAAGAGAAAAAGTACATGGTAAGTAAGGCATAAAAAGACTAGAAAAATAGGAAGGGGCTAGGTTATAAACGGTATTAAAAGACAAACAGAAGATTTTATACTTGATCCTGGAGTCAATGGAGAACCATTGAAGTTTATTGAATAAGGGGAGCGGGGAAGAGGGGTTCACATGGTCAGACCTGTGTTTGAAGAAGGTGACTTTGATTGGCTGAGTGTACTGGAGTGGAGAGACACTTGAAGCAGGTAGGCCAACCAGCAAGCTTCAGTAGTCCAGGCATAAGATAATAAAGGCCTGCATATGGTGGTGGCAGTATCAGAGGAGAGACATCAGTCAATAAACATTCATCAGGCACCCATTGTGTACCAGGCACTGTGATAAATGCTCAGGATACAAAAAGAGGCAAAAGAGGGTCGCAGTCCTCAAGAAGCTTACGACCTAATGGGGGAGATAACAAGCAAACAAGTGTACAAACAAGCTATATGCAAGACAAAAAGAAAATAGTTAAGAGAGGGAAGGCACTAGAATTTGGGAGAAGTTAGGAAAGGATTCCAGTAAAAAATGAGATTTTATTTGGGACTTAAAGGAAGATAGGAAAGGCAGTAGGCTAAAATGAGGAAGGAGAGCATTCTGTGCATGAGGAAAGCCAAATAAAATGCCGAGAGCCAAGAGGTGGACTGCCTCTTTTGTGAAATAGGAAAGGAAGCTATTCTCATTGGATATAAGAGTTATATGGCAAGGAGTAAGATGTAAGAAGGCTGGAAAGGTAGGAGGGAGCTAGGTTATAAAGGATTTTGAATGCCAAACAGAGAATTTTATATTTAATCCTGGGAATGACAGGGAGCCACTGGAATTTATTGAGGGGAAGGGGAGGTGTGATATGATCAGACCTATCACTTTGGTGGCTAAACTGAAGATGAATTGGAATGAGGAGACTTGAGGTAGGCAGACCTATCAGCAGCAAATTTTAAATTTGAAAACATTTTAAAATAAGGTAGGATAAAATAAGGGAGGGTACAACAGGGAAATATTGACTATTGCAGTAGTCCAGGTATGCAGTGATGCGGGCCAGCACCAGTCAGTCAATAAACATTTATTAAGTGCCTATCATGTGCCATGCGTTGCTAAGCACTGGAATGACAGAGGAGAGGAGGTGCATTCAAGAAATATTGCAAAGGTATAATGGACAGGCCTTGGCAACAGATTAGATATGAGGGGTGAGAGATACGGAGAAATTCAGGAAGACTCCTAGGTTGTGAGCCTGAGGAAGCTGGGTGTGTGTGTGTGTGTGTGTGTGTGTGTGTGTGTGTGTGTGTGTGTAAAGATGAGTTAGATTTTGAACATATTGAGTTTAAGGTGTCTACTGGACATCCAGTTGGAGACATCTGAAAGGTAATTGAAGATGTGAGACTAGAATTCATCAAAAAGGTTAGGAAAGGAGAAATACATTTGAGAAATTAAGTCCAGGGGAGCTGATGAAATCACCAAGTGAAGTTGTATAGAAGGAGAAGGAATGAAATCCCAGGGCAAAACTTTATGGGACACCTATGGTTAGAGGGTAAGATTTGGATGACAATACAGCAAAGGAGACTAAGGAATGATCATATGGGGGTGTGGGGGGAAGGAGAGCATGGTGTTCTGAAACTCAGAAAGAAGAGAGTATCAAGGGGGAGAAAATGATCAACAGTGTCTACAGAGGGTAGAGGAGAATGAGGACTGAGAAAAGGTCATTTGATTTGGCAGTTAAGAGATCATTGGTACCTTTGGAGGGAGCAATTTTAGTGCAATGATGAGGTTGGAAACTTTAAGGTATTAAGAGAGTGAGAGGAGAGAAAGTGGAGGCATCTATTGCTTACCAACAAAGGCAAAAGAGATGTAAGATGGAAGGACAGAGTGAGGGTTTTTTGAGGATGATGGAGACATATGCATGTTTGTAGAGAATAGGGAATGAGCCTGTAGAGAAGGCATATATTAGAGATGCTGTCAAGGTAGAATCAACAGACCTTGGCAACAAATGTGGAGGTTGAGAGAGCTTGAGGAGTAGTAATTCAGTCTCTGGCTGCTCAAAGACCTTCCTTCTAGCTCTTCCCTTGCCTTCTGATGCTTCAATCTTCCAAAATTTTCTCATAATGTTTTCTCAGTTCTCAATATCAGCTAGGTACTAGGAAGAAAGCAGTTTGAATGAACTAATTGATAGCAATATGGAAATTACTGCCAACTGTCCCAGAAATCTTTGCATTTAAAAGATAACCCACATTCACTTCAATGAACCCTGATTTTTGGAATTATATGGCAGAGGGAAATTAAGAATTTTAGGCAGGGTGGGAGAGATATTTAGAAGAAAGTGGGCCTTGAGCATTCCTATTTGCTTTTTAAATTATATTAGGTACTCTGTGAAGGCTTATTCTGTTCCCCGTCCTCCACACACTGATTCCCCAGAGGCACTCAGAGGAGAATAGGGTTTGAAACTTTGGTTTACTCCTTTTGTTAGCTCACTCATCTTTGTTCTAAGAACATTAATTAGAACTCCATTTACACTGACCTAATCTTAGTATTAATTTAGTTTGGATGTTATACTATAGCTCTAATATTATTTTTCCTGCAAGAGTTACTCTGGAGAGTTGATGGGACCTCTGGCTATAGTTGAATAAAGAATGGGAGTAAGAACAGAATAGTTCAACCTTTCTATATAGAGCAACAGTTCATAGAAGCAGGATTAGAAGTAATAGACATGTGAGGAAAATAGCTAGGACCTTACAGCTACATTAAAAATATTTATTCATTTATTTTTATTTTGAACTTAAATACCAACAAAAAAGATCAATTCCATATAAATAACTTCATTTCTTGTAGAAAATCTTTTTTTTTCTTCCTTTCATTTTCTGCTTGCAGATGTTACAGTTATTCCTTCTTCGGGAGGAATCTCTATATTTGCATACTGATTGGTGTTTACTTTGATTTACTCATCTTTCCAACTTTAGTCCCCAAACAGGAGCTTTGTCCTCCTATGCTTTTTTGAGTGGGGTGGCTGGCCCTGTTTAGTCTTGTACTGACTGTCTCACTTAGGTTCCTGCATTGATCTTTATCTCCTGGGGTTATGCCCCGCCCTACATCTTTAAGCTTCAGATCACTGGATCTCAGGGCCCTATAAAGTGTGTCTCAGGAGAGAATATTAGGGACCTCATAGTCCTTGACCTGGGTGTCCTGGTCTGAGTGCATCACAGACATAGCATTTGCTGCCACCAGCACCCCAAGCTTCCCACCCTGAGATTTTGGGGGCAGAACCTTCTACTCTTGATGCCTCTTTACACAAAACCTTCCAGGTTAACCATGCCCCTGGCTATCTCTTTTTGAGTTAGACTGCTAGCCTGTGCTGGTGCTGGCTTTGCTGGTAGGGGCCCCCTTTCCTATTGCTCTCAGGCTTCTAACATCATGCATTTCGGGGGTGGAAGAAGTCACTTTAGCTTCTCTTTGGACTTCTTGACCATTATTTGGTCTGCTGTGAATAGGTTTTTTGCTGTAAATATGTGGGAGCTGAGTGATCTGCCTCCTTATTGAGTAGAAGTTGCCCCAAGGCTAGGTTAACAGGAAGCAGGATTGGGCCTTGTTGCCTTGGTAAAAGGACCTACAGACTGAACTAGGAGGGAAGGAACGAAAGAAGATCCATAAAGGATGGGTCCCCAGGGCCCTGTGCAAATGCCTAAGCACATGCCTTGGTAGTTCTGGTCAATGGTAGTGGTCAATCAGGTGCCTTACCCACTTACATTAGATTCTTGTATTAGCTCTTATATAAGACCTTCAAAAATAAAAAATGTGGGATGGAAAAACTAAATAGCTTCATGCCTCTCTCACCATTCTTTCATTCAGTAGTATCATTAATATTGGTGGATTGCCAAGGCAGAGCTTTTGTGAAGAAAGGAAGGGCAGTAATGCCAAGTGTCCGTGTTCCACCCTTATTAGAATGCTTAAGTCTAAGAAACTTTTCGCCCTCACTTTAAAATAGTAGAACTTTGTAGAAAATAGCACAAGTGCTTTCCATTGAAAGATTTTCACAGATGTCTGATGACAGCTGTGCCTTCCTTACTTCTCACCTAGAGTCACCATGCTTTAACTTGCCTCACACATGATAGATTTTTAATAAATTTTGACCATGGCAACGTATGAAACATGATGATAACAACTGATCCTGGCATGGCCTCCCCCCCCTTTTTTTTGGCAAAGAACTTTGCATAAATTATCTCATTTGATCCTTCCCCTCAACCTTGTGGGGTAGGTGCCTTTATATTCCTTGTATTGAAAAGGAAACTGAAGTCTGAGAGGTTGAGGGGCTGGTCTAGGATCATTCAGCCAGTAAATGTCTGAAGCAGGATTCACACTTAGATCTTCCTAATTCCATATCCAGCACTTACAATGAATCTGTTTAAATGACAAATGTAAAAATTCCATTGACTAATATTTAGGGACACTTTTCAAGTTCAGATGGAGAATATATAGTGTGTATTAGGAAAGACATGGATTTGTAAGAATATCTGGATTCATATCCTTGTGATCATAGGTAAGTCATTTCACCGCTGATCCTCAGTTTCCTCAGATGCAAAACAATCAACATCGTTAATAACCTACCTTTCCCACCTGAGTTTTGGGAAGGATCAAATGAGACAATGTATGTGAAAAAGGGCTTTATAAACCATACAGGCTTATACACATGCAAGATACTCTTCAAACTGCACCAGGAAATTTACAGCCCAGAAAAAGAAACAGAATAATGCAATATAAAGGAGCTAATGTCTCATGACCAGTGTTCTTTGCATAGTGATCAGTGAGGGAAAATAGCCACAAGGAAGGATTGAAAACAGTAAACTAAAGCTGCCCGTTCAGTTGTCCTTCAGCTTTAGTGTCTTGTTTATTGGGTTACTGTGTTCCAAAATGAGAGGTTACAAAATACAATATCAGTAGAACTTTCCTCTTTTATTCCCCTCACTCGGGAATTTGGGAAATTTAAATAAAATTAATTTTTTAAAAACTTGGAAGAAGAAATACAGCGTTCAAGTAAACAAGATTAATCTTTATTGATGCGGTCTAGGGGTGCAAGGAACCCTGAAATGCAAGGGTAGATGGCGGGTCTGCCGTGAAAGAATTCGACCATTCAAGCCTTCTTTCAGTCAGAGTAATGAGGTTTTATTATAATAGGTGGGTGAGATTCTAAGAATCTGCTCAATTTAATGTGGGTAAGATTGATTTTCTTTTTGCTTTTTTTTGATAAGGCAGTTGGGATTAAGTGACTTGCCCAAGGTCACACAAAAGATTGATATTTTTATACAGAAAAAGACTATGAGAAAATCTGGATGGGATTAAGGCCAGGCAAGTAGCCTGAGGTGGTCCTGAGGTAACAGAATGAAAGGCTGGGCTGGGTCAGGTCTGGGTCTAGTGGGCCACAATGAAAGGACAGTTAAAAGGATTATACTGGGATGGGCCAGATGCCTCAGGGAAACACCAGGGCTGAAATGTGTGAGAAAGTTCAAGGACTTTTTTTTAGGGGTCCCATTGCCTCATCATTATGAGTAAAAAGGATGGTTCTGAATATTTTAAGGTGTTTCCTCAAGTTCGTATTTGACAAAATTGTCCATGATTTAGTATACTTGAGAAGATTGTTTCTTAAAAATCCAGACCACTACTTCTCAAACCTTTCCATTATCTACAAATGCCCCAAACCCCAAATAGACCAAGAGCAGTTGAATCCCATGCCACTCTGATGCTAGTGTTTGAGTCTTCAACCAAATTTTGAAATCCATTGGCCCCCAAATTGTACTCAATATAATTATAATAGCATTTATAAGCACTTGGAGGGCTTTGCAAAGGGCACTAAATGTGTTATATCATATGTTATTATGTTATATTGCCTCCATAATACAGAAGAGGAACTTGAGGCTGAGAAAGGAAGACTTGCTCAGAGTCAGGAAGTATCATTTTTTTGAATGTTAAAATTTTATTTATTTTTAACATTTAAAAAAAATTTTGAGTTCCAAATTCTCTGTCTCCCTCCTAGTCCTCCCCTACTCATTGAAAAGGCAAGAGATATGAAGTCAAACAATTATACATGCAAAATCATACAAACACACATTTCCATGTTAGCCATATTGCACCATCCTCCCCACCCCCTTCCTCCAAAAACAAACAATACAAAGCAAGAAACATAAAGAAAGTGAAAAAGTATGTTTCATTTTGTCCTCGGAGTTCATCAGGTCTCTCTCTGGAGGTGTACAGCATTTCTCACCATGGGGTCCGGAAGTATCTTAAACAGGATTTGAGTTCATATCTTCCTTTCCCTAAGTGTGGCACTGTATCCTCTGCACACCTAGCTGCCCTGGAGAGGAAACCCTTCCTTTTAAGGGCCTGAAGCAGCTGTGATCTGCTATAGTTTTTCTGAAAAGAAGCTGGGAGTGGAAGGCAGATTGGTAGAAGGTCTTCAAGGGAAGTGATAAAGGAGGAGTAGAGGATTCGACTTTGCTAAAAGAAGGAAGCTTGGGATTGGGGAAGGTGCAGCAAACTGGCCTTCTAGGTATTTTAGGAGCTCTGGTCTTTGCTAGTGTATAATACTTTATTTTCAAATGGTTAGTTAGCCATTACTTTTAGCCCTAAACTAAATCCTTGAGTCTTGGAAAATTCTAGGTTTGGTTTTTTTTTTCTCTTTTGGGTTTTTCTTTATGGTCAGTTTCTCAAAAACCTCTAGGGTTTAAAAGCCCATTTCTAGGTTTTATACTTATTGAATAGCATAGTAGTTTAGTGTTGCCCATTTAAAAATGATTTTTTTGAATAAATGCTTCTTAGATTTTAAATATTTATTTTTAATTCAAAATGCCACCTTTGAGAAGTTAAAAACAAATCTGTTTTTGCATAGAATCACTGCTGGACGATATTTGGCTTCCTTGGGGCTTTCTTATTTGGCTCTTCAATAGCCAGCTAACAAAATGCATTCCTGAGATGAGTTGACAAGGATGCTGCTACTGAAATGAAGAAATAAACAAAAAGTCATGTTAATTTCAAGCTTCAGTAGGAATACCAAAGATATATTAATGTTTACTGGTGGAGGGAGGGGGGATAGAATAGCTTAAGAATTTTTTCCCCTGATGCTTCTGATAAACCATGGAGATTATTTTAAACCAGGTGTATTTTTTTAAAATTCCTTTTAGACATATAAGATTTGTGACTAGCAGTTGCCCAACTCTGTGGCATGATATGCTGATGTAATTAAGAAATTTTTGTCTAATTGTGCAATATTTAACCGTACTCCTGCTCAAGGCATTGACGGACACAAAGATGTATATGACTCTTAATAAAATCTCCAGTTCCTATGTCATCTTACTTTCCTAACCTAATTAGCCTGCACCCACTCTGAGTGTACACACTGCGCCTTCCTTTGGTTTATAGTTTGACCATTATATATTGAAATCACTTCCAACTGTTTGGATAGATTACACTGGACACAGAGAAACAGTGTCATGTAGTGGAAAGCACATTGAATTTGTAATCAAGGGACCTTTGTTTGAATTTTTTTCCTCTTCTACTTATGTATTTCCTCTGTAAACTGAGGTGTTTGGATTAGATAGCTTTCTAGCTATATGTAACAATGTTCCTGTCTTTCAAAGCTCCTAATGTCTAATTTTTTTTTCTTCAGGTACATGACCTTTACAATTCATACATCTCCCTTTTTTCACCCTAATGGTATTTTATGCATGAGGGATGTTAAAGACCCCAGAACTGAAGTCAAAGGAGTATTCTCTCTAGAACAATGTCATCCACAAACAGGGGCATCTGAGGACCTCGCCTTCTAGAGAGAATACTCCTTTGACCTCAGTTCTGCGCTGGATATTGTCTATGACAATGATATACAACTTCGGCATGAATATATTGTCCTGATTCATGCTTCACTTCATATTAGTTATTAGAGGGTGAGTGAATAAAGTTCTTCTGGTAGAACTTTCAGGGAATTTTGAATAATTTTAACATGCATGGGAGCATCTTGTTGCAGCAAAACATTATCCTCTGAATTCTTGTAGTACTTTCTGTCTGAATCATTCAGTTTGGCACTTATTCACCATCTTGCATAGTTATCATTATTTTCATGCATCTTTCCAGCTCTTTTGTTGGGAGAAGGGATACATATTTGTTTTTTAAAATTTTCAGAATACAGAATACCGATGATAATGGTAAAAGTGAGCATCTGTATTAATCATCTCAAGCAGCTGGATCCACACCAGACATTTTGGGGCAGAAGTTAGAGTTAACTTGTAAATAAATCATGTCACAAGATAAAAACTGTGTGTGTGTGTGTGTGTGTGTGTGTGTGTGTGTGTGTGTGTAGATTCTGAGGTTAACAAACTGAAATGAACATTTCTATATACAGATTAGAACAGAAAAAGGTATACATGAAACTTCAAATCTCTATAATGTACAGCTGAGTTTTCTTTTTAAGCATATAATAAATTCAGCATGTGTCTTTTAAAGGTCTCCTGCCTTTTTGAGATTCCTTCTAGCCTTCCCTTTGATCCCTTTCTACAAATTAAAAAAATGCTTCATTGGTCCTCTTCTTTCTTTTCTTTTCTTATTTTCTTTTCTTTTTTTTTTTTAAAGCAACTATGTATCACCCTCTTCTCCCTTCTGGCTCTCCCTCCCATTGAAAAAAAAGAAACCAAAAACAAAACCTTTGTAACATATGCATAATCAAGCAGAACAAGTTTCCATACTGGCTGTGCTCAAAAGATGTACGTGTTATTCTGCAGTATGAGTGCATCACCTCTCTGCCAGGAGGGGTGTGTAGCATGCTTCATTATCAATCTTTAGGAACTGTGATCAGTAATTGCATTAATTAGAATTCTTAAATCTTTACAGTGTTGTTATTGTATAAATTGTTCTCTTGAGTCTGCTCATTTCATTCTACATAAATTCATACAAGTCTTCTCAGGTTTCTCTGAAAACATTCTTTTTTTCATTTCTTTCAGTGCACTACTATTCCATTACATTTATATCCCATAATTTGTTCAACCATTCTCCAACTGAAGAGTACTTCCTTTAGTACCTAGTTTTTTACATTAAAAAGAGCTGTTATAAATGTTTTTTTTTAATAAATGGCCCTTTTTCCACATTGATCTTTTTGTGGTATGAACCTCATAAATGGTATCACTGAGTCAAAGCATATGCACAGGTTAGCGACTTTTGGGGCATAGCTATAAATTGCTTTCCAGAATGATTGGACCAGTGCACAGCTCCACTAACAGTGCATTAAAGTTCTTGTTTTCCCTCAGTCTCTCAAACAATTGTCATTTTCTTATTTTCAATCTTAGCCAGTCTGCTAGGTAGGAGGTTGAACCCCAGAATTCTTTTAATTTGCATTTCTCTATTAGTAATATGGAACATATTTTTATATGATTTTTGATAGATTGCCTTTCTTCTTTTGAGAATGACCTACTCATAGACTGACTTTTTATCTACTGGGAAATGGTTCTTGGTCTTATGAATTTGATTCAATTCCTTATATATTATAGATGTAAGACCTTTATCTGAGAAACTGCTGTCAAGATATCCCCCCCCAAGCTACTTCCCTTCTAATTTTGATTTCATTGGCACTATTTGTACAAAAGTGTTACAATTTTATATAATTAAAAAATCTAGATTTTCTCTTCTGTGATCCTCTTTATCCCTTGTCTGGCCATGAAATCTTCCCCTATCCATAGTTTTGAATGGTATTTTCTTCTTTGCTCTGCTAATTTCTTTGAAATGCCTTTTTATATCTAGGTTATTTTTCCATTTGGAACTTGTCTTCATATTTTTCTTTGTGTGTAAAATGTTGGTCTATATACCTAATTTTTGCCAGACTGCTTTCCAGTTTTCCCAGTAGTTTTTGTCAAATAGTGAACCCTTACTTCAAGAGTTAGGGCCTTTGGATTTATCAGACAATATGTTACTATGATTATTCACTTCTCTATGTTGTATACCTGATTGATTACTTCTCTGATTTTTTTAAACCAGTACTAAATAGTTGTGATGGTTATTATTGTTTAGTGTAGTTTGAGATTTGTTATTGTTAGGTCCTGTTCCCTGACACTTTTAAAAATTATTCTAAAAAATTCTTTACCTTTTTTTCCTCCAGATGAATTTTATTATGAACATACATTGTTAACATGAGATGACAATGTATAACAATAATACATATTTTTATTCTTCATTAGTACCTTTTTAAATTCCTAGTACTCTCCCTTTGCTTTTGCCGTCTCTTCTATCTTAATACTTAAATATACTTCTCTTTACCTCTCCACACATCTCTCAATCAGCAATCATTTATTAAGCACTGACAGTAAGTCAGACACTATGGTAGACCCTGGGGACACAAATATAAAAGTGAGATCATCTGCTTGTACATTATTTCCTTTTAAATTTGGCTTAAACCTCACCTTTGGCAAGAAGTGTTTCCTGATTAATTCCTATTCTGCCTATATTCTGTGTTGTGATACTTTGGAGGGCCATTTTACAAATAACATTTGAAAGATAGCCTTTTTTTCTCTAAGGCATACTGCAGCCATCAGTAGCCAATGAGACAGTTGTACTTTACGTAGTACTAAGACTTTCTACCGGAATTGATTTGTTGATAGAAACTTTTTTTGGTTTAATACTTAGTGTCAGAATTTTCTCTAATTGTCTAAGGCAGCACATTTTGCTCTGTGGCTTATAGGATCCTATGATCTAGAGCTGGAAGAGATCTCAGAGGCCATCTAGTCCAACTCCACTGTTTTATAGATGAGGAAACTGAAGCCCGAAGCGGGAAAGTGACTTGCCCAGGGTCACATAGATAGTAAATTACCAAGCCTGGGTTCAAACCCAAGTCCTCTGGACTTAATATCCAATAATATTTTCCATAGGATTGTGCTGCCAGCACATCTGAATTATAGCACTGAGCACCCAGGTTTTTGTGATGCTCACTTACTAAAAATTTCATTGGTCATATTTTTTAAGTTCACATTGGACAGAAAATACAAGCAAGTTTAGTACTTCTCCACAATGTGTTCATAGATAGTTCTTAATTAGCTTTTGGTTTGCTGAAGCAAGTGTTTAGCAGTATTTATGATACTTGGAATAGTTAGAGGTAAGCACAGAGTAATAATATTAGAGAAAATATCATTTTATCAGGTTTTTTTTAGAAAGTTAAATAACAGAAAGGCATTAAGTTTACTAATACTGCTTTTCTGTACTAAAAAAGAAATCTATCTTTTGTAGAACAACCAATTTTTGACTTATAATTTGTCTAACATCACCATTATAATCTTCCATTATTGTTTGCCATGCCATTTCAACTTGTTTTCTTCTAGTTGTAAGACCTTGTTTAAGAATAAAAAATCTTGTACTTTTCTGGCTGCAGCTCAGTTCACAGCTTCAAATAGTAGATGAAAAATGTTATTTCAGCTTGGCTGAGCTTCTCAAAAATTGCTTGTTGATTCTCGGTTGTTGGAAATTCAGAGGCAGTACCACCATATTTTGCTGTTTGATTTCTCAAGAAGGAAATATGAAACATCATAAGTTTCTTTTGCTGTATCAACTAGATGAATTATGGCACCTGAAATCATACTTTCAGATTGTGGACATAACAAAAACTGTGTTCTGACCTTTCATATTCATTCTGTTGACATGGAGTGTAGGCCCAATGACAGATGAATTAGACCAAGGGTGGGGACCCTGTGGCCTCAAGGCAACATGTAGTCTTCAAATGCAGCCTTTTGACTGAATCTAAACTTCACAGAACAAATTCCCTTAACAAAAGGATCTGTTCTGTAAAACTTGGACTCAGTCAAAAGGCTGCACCCAAGGACCTAAAAAGCCACATGTGGCCTCACGGCTACAGGTTCCCCACCCCTAGACTGGACTGTTGTCTGAGGACCAGTCTAAGTTTGGAAAAGCTTGTCACCAGCTTTGTGTCAGGGTCATGAACTTTCAGCAGCTCTCAAAGTCCACCTGCTAAACCACAGAAGATTTGTATTGGTAGAGAGAGCAATCATTCTAATACAGTCTACAGATATTTGAAGTATTAAATAAATCATATGCCTACATTCAGTAGCCAGATAATATATAAAACAACTATTAATACGTTTAAGAGAGTCCCTCACATTAACAAAAAAATTTTTTTTAGTTGACCAAAAAGTTTTTATTTTTTCACAAACACAAGTGATCTGTCTTAATATTATTGAAATTTTTATAAGGTGCATCTAGAGTATAATCCATTTGTGTACTGTATTATTTAGCAGTTTAAACTTCAATTAATTTCTTTGTGACTACTAGTACTAACATTATTGAAAGCATTCTCAATATCTTTTGACAGATAATGAATTACTTTTCCAACCGAGTCAGTTACTCTTCTGTGATCTGCCATTATTAGATCATAAGTCCCCAACAATTCAATGAAACCTAAGAATTCCTCAATTGGATGAGATCCTATAGGCTTCTGTTCACTTCTGAATGTCAAATTTCATTCATCAAGAAATGCTTCAACTGATAATTCTTTGAAGAATCTACTATAGTACCATTTTCTAATTTACAAATGTATTTTGCAAGGTTTGATTTATTAAAGCTCCTTTTAAGAACCTCTTTTCTGTCCCATTCAATTAAGGTTATACCTGTGAATATTTATATGTTATGTAATCACATAAGTAATCTTCAGTTGTTTCATATGCTTATGTTTTGTCTTCCTAAAGACTATAAATAATTAATAGAGGCATTTTTTAAAGAATTAGTTGTAAACCACCTACAGTCAGAAACTAGTTTCTTTTTTGTGTCCCACAAATGACAGTGCCAAGAATGTAATTAGTACTTAATAAATGCTTATTGAATTAATTTTTCCTAAGAACAGGAAAATCAGGATCATAGAATAACCACTGACAATGGACTTAGAAGACTATCCAAGTCCGAAATGACTAGAAGCAGCAGAGAGCTGTGATTCAAACCCAGTTCTTCTGACTTCTCATTCAATGCTCCTTCTATACCTTATTGTCCTATAGCTCCTGTTACCAAAAAAAACAACTGAGGATCAGTTTGGTTCCCATGTATGACATTAATGAGCTTCAACTTCTGTCATGCCTACAAAAATTAACAGTCTCACAGCCCAAACTGTCTTCACGATGCAATGGCTGTTTTGTTAAATAAATAGTAAATTCCCTGTGACTGGTGTGTTCAAACAAAAGCTTGGTAGCCACCTTTTAAAAGATACTGGAGAAAGGATTTCTCCATTTGGAAGGATATTCATGATAATAATAAATTATTTTCCCTCTGGATGGAGCCTATGAAATGGCTAAGATCTAAGATTGGAATCAAAAGGCCTCAATGGGTGACATCCACATGAATTCAGTCAACAATATGTCAGCAAAGAAGCACTGAACAAATGATTGAGTCATGCAGATTTCTGGTTACGGAAAGAGGAGTTTATGATAAGGATACATGACCAGATCACTGCCACTACAAATTGCGGAAAGGTGATTTTTAAGGAGCTTGAACTGACTGATCAATGCGAACTATTCAAAGAAACATTAGAAACTGTGTGGCACTGTACTGCATGTTGTAAAAATTTAGCATCCCATGTCATAGATATAGACTCCCAAGTATCTTTGAGAATTCAGCAAATAAACTCTGCTGGATCTAGGTATTGTCACAGAAAAAAATTGGCTCTACATAGGACTGACCCATAAAAATTTAAGGACATTGTTTATAATTAATACCAACATACCCAATACTCATAATCTCAAAACTGTATGAAATGAAAAACTTGCAAGGCACAGAAACTTAGAAAAAGCTGATTTGGGAGCAGAATATACAAATCATCCCCATCATCTTGTCTGCTACTGTAGTTCCCCAAAAACATTTTCAGTGAGTTTATATCTAAATGCTTTCATCCAGTTGTGATGAAATCAGTCATTTTCTTCACCTGTACAATAATTTATAGAACATTAAGCATTTAATGATATAGATAAGGATAAGTAGTTGTCCTGGGAACATTTCTATATGAACTCTATCAGAAAAGATGAGGATAAGATAATAATAGCAGCTAACATTTATATAGTACTTTAAGGTTTGCAAAATGTCTCACATATTATCTCAGTTAATTCTCACAATAATCCTTTAGTTACTAGTACTCGTACTTTACCAGTAAGGAAACTAAGGCACAGAGAGGTTAAGTGGCTTGCCCAGAATCAGTTAAGTGTCGAGGCAGGATTTGATTTCCTGACTCCAGGATGGACTGATTAAGAGGTGTCAAATAGGCAGCCTGTGGCCCTCATGTGGCCCACGACACTGCCAAGCATGGCTTGAACTAGATTAAAATGTAGTTCCTATCTGACTTTAATGTGTTGATGTATTAATGAAAAAATAAATACATAAACATGTAATTTTTCTAAATCAATATGCAGTCCACAGGAATCCTTATGTATGGTTTAATGGCCTGTTTCTGTTTGATACCGATGGACTGGATGACTTGAGTGTCCTTTAAATGCCAAAATTCTATAATTTTATGACTTTTTATATTGCTGTGCAGAGAAGTACCTGGTCCTTTAAGGGACAGAATATGGGTGACTAAATGGAGGCATGTAGAACCAAAGTACCTCTAAGTTAAGACATCCTTTATGCTGGATAAAGTTATATTCTATACCTGTTCCCTAAAGATAGAATTACTGTATAAGTCAGAATATAGACCATACTTTTTTTTTTAACCAAAGCTGGCTTTATATAAAACTTGAGTCAGCAGCCTACAATTCTTGTATTTAGCTACTCTGCTTATTTATTTATTTATTTAGTTAGTTAGTTAGTTAAATGTAAACTCACTGTAAGTAGGGATTGTTTCATTTTTGGTACTTATATCCCCAGTGTCTGCCACATAACAAGGCCTTAATAAATACTGGTTGTTTGATTATGATTAGTGTACTGTCTTAGTGTATACCTATATATTTTTTCCTTTAAAAAAAGATCTCATTTTAGAAGTGCAGCTTATATTCATATATAGCCTTTACTGTAATATAGCGCTTTGCTTTTCATCTGCTACCAGTAGAGTTCTGCCATAGTTAAGCTTTATTAGGTAGATATACATATAGATTCTTGAAAGATATATTGAACTATATTTTTTAAAAATGTAAAAATTAAGCTTGGAAAGAAGAACAGCCATCAAGACTCCTTATTTTAGAGCCTGCTGCTTCATTTTTATTGCTTAGATTATAAACATAATTTATTAGCTAATTAAAAATGGGTTTTTTTGGATCAGACCTATGATTTCATTATCGGGGGAACTCCCAGTGAGGACACTTCCTCTACCATGGCAGCTTTCACTTATTGCACAATTTGTAGGTTGCCTAGAGAACTAAGAAGTCAAATGACTCATGCCAGTATGTTAAAAGTGGGACTTGAATTTAGGTCTTCTGAATTCTAAAGCCAGCCTCTCTATCCATTGTGTCATACTGTCTCTGGTTATTAATTAACTTAAAAGGATATTTACCCTATTCAACATGATAGACCTTCAGAATGCTTTATGAAATATAAATGTTACAGTGAACAACTATGATTGGCTGGCCAGTTTTAACATTAGCCATAGAAGTTCACAAATTTAACATTTTAGAAGACTAAATATAATAACTTTGTAACATTTTAATCAATAAAACCTAGAAATTGTTAATTTGTTCATTTAATAAAATTATCTCTATGGTGGCATCTATTAAGGAATCATGAATGATCTTAACACATCCAAGATACCTTCTTGAATCTTATTCCTTTCAAATGGGATTTTTCTCTGCTGAGTCAACTGCTTTTTAATTATCCACAACAATAAATAATTTTACATGATGTCTCTACACCTTCCACTCATTTGTGTAGCTTTGAAGATTATGGGAAATCCTTTGTGAAAGACTATTTTACATATATGTGTGTGTGTGTGTGTGTGTGTATTTTAAATAAGCGCTCCTCTTAATATGTGTGTAAATCAGAGATGAGAAAGTAATCACACAGATTGGTAGTTATTGATGTCTTCTTGAATTTCCTTTTTGTGGAAGTAATACTACTATCTGTGATTTTCCCCCATTCGTTCAATAATGCCTGTCTTTCAGAGATCTTGAAAAATAAACAAAAGTAGAGTATCTTCTTCTTAGTTCAAATGACCCATGACATCAGTATTGGTACTCTGTCCAACACTGCAGATCACAACTCATACATACCTTACTCTGTGTAAGTCTTATCCATAATTTCCCATCAATCCTCCATAGGTGGTCTCCCAAACATGCTAGAGGCCTATCAACATTTTGTGTGTGAAGAAAATTCTGTACGCCTCCTTCATATGGATACCAGTTCAAGACTTGGGCTTTCCATTAGTTATCTCTCACTTCATGTCCAACCCATCCCTTTTCTATTTTACACTTGCTGGATAAGTCAGGTCTCCAGACCCAGATGCATTTCATAAAATTTCTTAAACATAAGTGACCGTTGGCAATATGCCAATATGACTGTTTGTGTCCACCATATATTTCTCCACTGCCCTTTGGGTTAATCACAGATTTGACTTTGGGGTAATTATGGTATTCATGTTTATAACTTGGAATTGTAGGAGGTGTTCTACAATTTCCCAGGTTCAATCGCATCTACTCTTATCTTCTTAATTTGAATTGAATAGAATGATACAGCTTTTAAAATGTTGGGCATCATTATATTAGAATTACTTTTAGTATAGGTTAGCCCATTTTATATCATCAGCTGGTTCCATGAGACGTTACAAGGGCAGTTAATTTCACAGAAGGAATATTACTGGAGTTTCATTACTTTACAATGAGATTTTTAAATAACGAATTAACAATCTTATTGAAAAACAATACTCTTATGAAATGACATTGGGGTAACATTATTTTGGCATACCTGTGCATTACTGCTTCATTGCATGTGTAATATCCTAAAAGAATAGGAACAACTTTCAGAAGTTCTCAACTCACTACCAGAAAGTGATTTACACCCTAGATCAATTTTGTGCTGCTTCATCTAATAGTTAACATGCTAGGTTCAGTATAGTTTTCTCCAGTTGAAAACTGGAGTTGGTAGGAAAACAGTATTTGATAATATATAAATTCACATTTGCTAAATGCCCCCATGACTTTTAAGAATAGTGCTAGATGAGAAACACTGACGGTCCAAATGAGCCTTGAGGTTTTTGTCTCTTATCTCAATAATTGCTTTTCTAGGGCAGATTAGCTCTGTGCTGACTAGAAAGAAATGTCCACCAACTGAGTCATAACTTCACCAGCCCTGATTTGTAAAGCCTTGACAGACTTAAATGTGTAGCGTGGATTGGTTTGCTGAACAAAAAACATTTTAATAGTGGGACAGCTTGGTGTTTTAACTCCATTTTCAGCTTTGATACTCTAGTTTTAGAAGATTCTCCTTGACCATTTTTTAAAAAATAAGTGGGGAGGGGCAGCTAGGTGGCGCAGAGGATAGAGCATTGGCCTTGGAATCAAGAGGACCTGAGTTCAAATCCAGCCTCAGACACATTAACACTTACTAGCTGTGATTCTGGGCAAGCCATTTAATTCTAACTGCCTTGCCCCCCCCCACCCCCCCAAAAAAGTGGTGAAAAAATAGGTGGGGAGAGAAGAGTTGCTGATAATTTCAAATAATTACTCCCCATGCACATTGGGAATTCTTTAGAAAATGACAGTGACTAGATATCTGCCTTCTACCTTCTTTTTCCAGAAACTTTTCCCATCTTGTTGCATACCTAGTTGTCCATTGTGAGAAAGGGATCATTTGCTATGGATTATTAATTAGTACTAGTTAACAACATGTAAACCTACTATCTGCATAATAATGTTCTTTTTTAGTTTTTTAGTCACTAGATGTAAAAAACAAAAACAAAAATTGGTAGAGAAAGGCTTCAGTTTGAAAAAGCAGAAGGCCAATAAAAAATATTAAAGTATTTTGACTTTAAGTACAATTTTATTTGTTCTGTACCAAAGAGGACATTAATAGAAGGATAAATCCAGTCAAATTGGCTAAGTAGAAGGCACAGGGCATTTCTAAAAGAGGGTAAAATTTGTAAAAGCATGAAAATGACTACCAGCAATTCATGTACCAGGAACAGTGAAGTAACTTAGCTAGAGCAGTAAGTAAGGTCTTGTAGGGAAAAAATTAAAGATGAGTTTTATAAGGTAGAGATGATGAGGAAAGGAACTGAATTGTAAACTGAGGAATTTATATTTCTCCTCATAGGCACTGAGTCACTATAGATTCTTGGAACAGTGACATGATAAAAACTATTCTAGCAGTTAGGCATGAGATGTATTAGTGTGGTAGGAAAACTGAAAACAAGAGACCAGCCAGGAGACCTGCAGTAATTCAGGCATCAGTCAGTAAGAATCATGACTAGATTGGTTACTATATAAATGGAAAGGAGGGTATGAATTTGAGAGAAGCTATGAAATCTGCAGGACTTGGAAATGGACTAAATGTAGGATAAGGAGAGAGAGGAATTGAAAATAATTGAAAGCCTTGGGGAACTGAAATTATGGTAATGTTACTGCAGTTGACAGACAAGGTAGAAAGAGGCTGAGAGGGAGGGCTGGTAAGCTGGTTTTTTAGTATGTTAGAAATAACTGAAGTCTGTAGGACATCTAAACAGATACTTGAAATTAGGATTGAAAGTTTAGATTTGTGGTTCATTTGGCCAAGAACTGATTCTGTACTGATTCTGTATTCTATATATAGTTCATAGGTATAAGAGAGAAGAGGATACAGTGGAGACAGAAATCAAACCATCAGTGAAATAAAGTTTTCTAGTTTGCTACATGTATCATCAAAAGTGAAGAATAAGAAAGTTCCAAAGAGATGGATTGTTGGTGGTATACAACTAAGAGGCAAAAATAGATGAAAATTGTGTAGAAACTATTGGTTTTGGCCAGGGAGAAGTCATTAGCAACATTCAAGAGGCAAGTTGTAGTGGAGTGGTGAGGATGCAAACCAGATTGGGGGGAAGTGGCTTTAAAGAAAATAGAGCCTCAAGAGCATCCTTCCACATGCTGCAGACACTTAGAAAGAATGGGACATTGATTGAAAATGGGAGATAGTTAAAGAGAGCAGTGGGAATAAATGTTTGAGGTTTGTTGTTGTGTTTTTTAAATAGTAGAGACCCGGCTGTTTTTAAAGGCAGTAGTGAAGGAAGGGTTAAGGTATGTATCAAGAAGGGGATCATTATGAGAACAAGGTTTCTCAAGAGATAGAGGCTGTTGTGCACACTGATGCTTAGTTGCCTGTCAACTGTGCCTTCATTTACATTTGATTTAACAGAAAATGCTATTATGAGGATTAAGGTCTCAAGCAAATGGATGTGCAGCTATGAGATGGCTGGGAGGGGGAGAGGGAGATATAAAAGACAGAAAATGACAAATAGGATTTAGAGGTTTCCTCAGCTTATTGGGGGCCTCTAGTTACATTTGTTTTCCTCTGTTTGGTGTCTATTACTAGGCTTCAGAGCTTTTAAATCTAAGATGAATTGTTCTGTAATTTGATAGCTTATAAGTAAAATTCCTTGTAGAGAGTTTAACTAATTTTAACCTAAAAACCATTATTTTAAAATTTGTTTTTTCTTAGTTGAAGTCTAAATAATAAGGTATTCAACCCTACTTAAAGCTATTTTCCATCAATCATTCAATCAATATCTGTTCAATGAATGAAAAAGTGTTTGTTAAGAGTATGCTTTGTTCAAAGCTCTGGGGATACAAATACAAAAGCATAGATAGTCTTTTCCCTCCAGAAGCTTATATTCTTTTTTTTTTTTAGTTACAAGTTAGCCTTTATTTCACTCCAGAGAAAAGGCAGAATATGTTAAAAAAAAATCATAGGAATTCATAAGTGAATATAGAAAACATATAACATATTCATGGAGGTAAAGGTCTCAGTGTAAAATATGATATAACTATTTTATTATAAGTGACCAGTGCAGAAATTCTTCCCCTCAGAAGAAAGTGAATTTGGGGTGCCAGCTGGGCAATACTTTGACATGCTGCTTTCTCACAGGGTCCTAGTTAGCCTTTATAAAACTCATAGTTCCCCCTAAAAGGTAAATGTACTTTGGGGCTTTTAGATGGACATTTTTTTCCACTGGACCTGCCCTGGGAGAATAACTCAGTATGATATCAGTGAGGGGCAAGGTACAAATCTTTTGTTTTCTCATGCTGTAACTTTAACTCCTAATATTCCTCCAGCCACAGGCCCACATGGGTGATAGTCTTTTTATTATTAAATCAGTAAGTATCTGTCTTCTAACCCTCCTACCCTAACCTTTCTCCCTCCTCCAAGTGAGAAAAAAAGGAAAATTAAAACCTCTTTTAGAAACATGTGTAATCAAGCAAAACAAATTTCTGCATTGGTCACTTCTAATAAAATATGTATATCTTATTTTGCACTGAGACCTTCACCTCTCAATCAGGAGGTAGATAGAAAGTTTTATTATTAGTCCTTTGGAAACATGGTTGGTCATTATGCTGATCAGAGTTCCTATTTCTTTCAAAGTTGTCTTCCTCATAGTGTTGCCATTGTATTATTTATTCTCCTGGTTCTGCTCAGTTCAGTCTATATTGGTTTATAGAAATCTTCCCAGGTTCTCTGAAATCATCCCTTCACCTAGGCTACACCAATGACTCACTCTAATTTTTTTCTGAATTTTCCCATCAGGATTCAGTCTGGTGCATTTTCTAGATCTGTCCGGAGTTTTGCTCTCTTTTGTTTTCCCCTGGGGGGGGGGAGGAGACAGGGAGGAGGAAGAGAAGGGAAGCTTGCTGTACTGCTTCTTCCTACTCTAGTATCTTGGCTCTAGGAGTTTACATTCTAATGGAGGAAATATACATAGGGGAGGGTGGCCAAAGAGGGGCATTTGGGACCAGAAAGTTAATTATGATCATGTTTCCTGGATCCAATGGGGCAGTCTCCTTTTGGAGAGGAGATTGTAGAGAAGATGGCCAGAGAGTAAAATGAAGCATAGCCAGTTCTTGTCTGAAATAGTATTCCAAGAGGGGCAATGACCATTCCAGAAAGTGAGGCCCCAGAGTAGAAGTTCTCCCAGGACATGGTCCTGGTGTAGCTAGCAAGGTTGTTGTATAGGCAGCTGTGGAAGAGGTGGTAGGGTTTTCTAGGATAGTCTTGCTAGAGAGAAAGACACCAATCTGTTAAACACTATGCTAGTTGCTGTGAGGAACAGAATAAAAAAAAAACAGTTCTTTTCCTTTGAGGATGTTGAGGCAGCTAGGTAGCGTGTAGTGCAAAAGTGTCAGACACACCGCATACACTCTGGGCAGACCCAGATCAAAAGGCAACAGGGAAATAGCGAAGTAAATAAAAACACAATAAAATATGGATAACATTACGTTTTAAAACTAAGTCAGTATGTGGCACCCAGGAATCATTATGTACAGATTAGTGACTCCTATTTCTATTTGAGTTTGACACCACTGATAATGCTTGCACTTGGTTGGAGTCAAGAAGATCTTAGTTTAAATCTTGTCTCAGATACTTATTAGCTATATGACTGTAGACAAGTCACCTAACCTCTCAGCTTCAGTTTCTTCATCTATAAAATACATATGGCACAGCTAGGTGGCACAGTGAATAGAGCTCTGGCCTTGGAGTCAAGAGGACCTGAGTTCAAATCCAATCTCAGACATTTAACACTTACTAGCTGTGTGACCTTGGGCAAATCACTTAACCCCAATTGCCTCACCAAAAAGGAAAAAAACCCCAAACATAAAATAACAGTTTCATAGGGATGTTGTGAGGATACAATGAGATACTATACATAAATTACTTGGTAAACTTTTAAAGCACTATATAATTGTTGGTTGTTACTTTTAATACAATAATGGAGGCATGAGATGATACTACAGGTAATGACAGTAGGAATAGAAGGGAAAAGACTGAATTTAAGAGAGATTTAGAAGGAATTCACTAGAAAAAGTGAATTTGGAAAGGAGAATCTATCTGGGAGAAAGATGAGTTTGATTTTTACTTGAGTCAAGGTGATTTTGAGATATTCAAGTAGAGATGTCCTATAATCACTCAGAATTATGGAACTGGAGTACAAGTGAATGGGAAGTACTAGAGATGTGTGTGTGGATTTGGGAGTCAAATATGTAGGGGTGATCTCACCAAGGAAGAGAATAAATAAAGGGGAAAAAAAACAGTGGGAACAGGTTACAGGCTGCAGTCTTATCCCAAAGGGTTAGGACTGCGTGTGTGAGGTTAAAGTCAAAACTGCAGATGGCAGGTCATTAGTCAAGGAATTTGGGCCTGAATTGTGAGGATGTGAAGCTCAGGAAGGAATCAGAGTGGACTTTAGCCAGCGAGCAGATCACATGATTCATTCAGGGATCAACACAGTTTCTGAAAAATGTGCTCCAGGCTCACTGCAAGTAAATGAGCTATTTGGGAGCAAGGGAGTGGGATCAGGAGAGGAGAAGGTGATAACCCAGGACTACCTGCCTGGCTCCCAAGATAGATCCTGTTTGAATGAAGGCATAGATTGCATACTTAGACATTTGTAAATGACAAGAAGTTTACAAGGAAAACTAATGTGGAGATTAATAAAAGAATTTTTTAAAAAATCTCAGGCTAAAATGCTGGGCCACTTCTAACAAAACTAAATGGAACATGGATAAATATGAAGTCCTACAATTGGATACAAATAAAGGATTGAGGAAAATGGATAAATAACAGTTCCTGTGAAGAGTTATCTGGCAGTTTAAATGGATTGTAAACTAACTATGAATCAAAAGTATAACTTAGCAGCCAAAGATCAAATGAGATAATATTTGCAAAGTGTTTAACACTGTGCCTGACACATAGCAGGCATTTAATAAAATGCTTGTTTCCCTTCCTTTTTCACAAATGCTTATACAGTCTAAGGCTGCATTAATAAAAGGTGTCCAGAATTAAGGAGATGATGGTCCTGCTGTACTCTGCTTTGGTCAGATTATATTGGCCATATTATATTCAGGTTTGAGATGCCATATTTTAGGCCATGAACTGTTTTTGCCTTTCTTTGTATCTCCAGCAATTAGCACTATGCCTGGCATATAGTAAATGCTTATAAACTGGCACAAGTTAATTCTGTATTTAAGACTTGGTGTATGTATAGTTGTAATTGTAACAAACAGTAAATCTGTAACCACATTTGAATAAATTGTACTTTTAAATATACCAAACTTATTTATTTTACAAGCAGTGAAGTTTACAAAGACAGTAATACATTTCAGTATTTCCAAACTAAGAGTTAACTTCAGATTAGTAGAGAGTGACCCAAGAACAGCTCAAACAATGAAATAGAATTTCCACAGCAGTTTCTAGAAGAGGTTAAGGACTATAATCTACACACACACACGCACGCACGCACACACACACACACACACACACACACACGTATATATGCAAAGGAAATTGTTTTGTTTTCTGACTCAGTAATTACCAATCATCTGCCCCAGTGCAAACTGGCCTTTTTGCTGGAGGATAAGGTGAAAGTATTCATATTATGGTTTATTAAGGGGAATGGAGGGCTCTTTGTATAGAAAAATTAAGCAAGTAAAAAAAAGCCAGAAAGAAAGCTATGCTGAGAACGATCTAAGGAAATCAGTATCAAGAGTTGAGTGAACAGAAGGTAACAAAATAGAGAAAGAGAAGAAACTTCCATTAGTATAGTACAATACAAATGAGGGTCCTCTCACGGAGGGCAATTGATTCCTGACATTCAAAAGAAGCAATGCCATATGATGTCCTATGAAACACTACAAAGGTTGCAGAGAAATTCTGTTCCTGCTCCAAGAAAGAAGAGATGAGTCACGGTAATTGGTAACTCCCTGGGAGGAATTACAGAGACCTTGTATGGCAAATCAGGAGTTATGCTGTCTTCCTGCTTTTAAGATATGATTAACACCCTACCAAGGCTCAACAGATTCACTGGTTTCTACCCACCCCTACTGATTTATGTGAAAATGAATGATTCATGGAGAAGGAAAATGTCATGAATATGTAGACATTCTAAAGTTCTGGGTATGAAACAAAGACTTGGAAGTGGGATTTTCATTTTTTCTTCTAGTTGATAACAGCTGGATGAAGAAAAGAGGATGTGGGACAAGTCAATTTTTGCCAGTGTAAATGTTGGTTTAGTGGGAAAAACACTGAGTTTGTAGTCAGAGGACATGGCTTTAAAGCGTGAATCTCCATTGGGAATTCTTAACCTGAGTTAACCTGAGTTAAGTCAATGAACTTGATTTTTACAAAATATTTTGATAACTATTTTCATATGATTCATTTCTTTTGTGAGCCTATGTATTTTATGCATTTAAAAACATCATTTTGAGAAGGGACCCATAGGTTTCACCTGGCTACCAAATTGGTCCACGACATAACAAAGGTTCAGAACCCCTGATCTAGATAAAAATGAAATAACACATACTATGGAGAAAATATGAGTGATGTAGAAAGATACACAATAATAAAGGCAGTGCCCAGTAATTTTCAGATGAAAATAGAAGGAAAGCTAATCAGGAGCAATATTTGTGCCTTCATACCAGTGCACCAAGAACATCATAGAGGTGTTGTGAGAATCAAAGAAAATACCTTTGAAAATGTTTTGAAAACTGTAAGGCCATGCACAAAGATGGTATACACATATACTGTATTGTATTATATGATTAGCCATGCCCATAGTAAGCATTTCAAAGGCAAATATGATCTCATCTATGTCAATGAGATTTGATGGGAAAAAACTCATGATGGGAATGTGGTAATGGAAGAATATACATTTTTCAGAAGAAACATCTAATAAAAAAGAAGGGGGGAAAGCACTATACACAAAGAAGGCATGTGAGTATATGTTTATCTAGAACCTTGAAAGGGAAAGCACAGTAGAAAGCATTTTAGTTAGGATAAAGAGAGAAAAGAAGTAGATGAGATATTGTTGGGCAAATATAGAATTCCCAACCATGTGGTGGGCATGGATGATGCTTTCCTAGGATCGATGCAACACTAGTAGAAATACAAGTTGTATTAATGATGAGGTACATCAACTATTGTATTTTTAGCAAGGAGAATGGTCTTTAAACTTGACAGAGTATAACAGATGTAGATCATCTATTAGATAGTCTTGCTAACAATTTCATTCCTCAGAACGTAGAACAATGAGGACCACTCTTATGGACTTAATTCCAATAAGGAAAAATTGGTGCCTGATGAGGAATTGGAGTAGGAATTCAGAGGAGGAGGAAGAGTGCTAAAGATAACAAGTTTCTTAAAGACATTTTTCAAGCAAGAACAAAGGGACTGTCCAACAGTGGGGAAGATGGAATAGTGTTAATGGAGAACTGAAAGAAAAAACTCCTAGTACTGGGGTAGGGACTGGACCTATGATCAGCTTGACAAAAAGCAGTTTGGTAAATTTGACATTAATCTCTGGCAAAACTTGAGAACAGATTGTCAATCAGATAAGTGACTATTTAGAAAAGAAATATGATGAACATTAAAAGCAGTTATATGTTCACTAAGAATAAGTCATCCCAAGCTATATTCAGTGTCTTTTTGATAGGTTAGATCATGGGAATGCTGTAAAAATAGGGTATTTTGCTTTGGGCAAATTATTTGACAATCTCCCATATGCTTGCAGATTAACTAGTAAATTTGGGGCTAGATTATAGTAATTTTAGGTAAATTTTTAGCAAAATCCCAGACTTTCTGACTAATGTCTGTCAGCCTGAAAGTAAACCTTTAGTGTCATGCTCTAGGACCCTGTGCTTGTCCTTCTTGTTTAGCATCCGTATCAGTGACTTACACAAAGATATATAAAGCTTACTGTTAAAAAGCTGATTATTTTTATTTTTTCAGTTAACAAGCATTTTAAAACCTATCCCTTCTACTCCAACAACAACAAAATCCCTTCAAAACAAAACTCAGAACGCAAAGCCTCATAGTATGGTGAAACAAATCCTTCCATTAGCTATATCTGAAAATGTATGCATTTTTCTGCATTTTAATTTCCATCATCTCTCAGGAAATGAGTGAAGTGTTTCATCTTCCTTCTTTTGGACTCATGGTTTATCACTGTGTTAAGCACAGTGCTAAAGTCTTTCAAAGATGTTTTTCTCTGGAATGATGTTATCATTGTATTAATTCTTCTGCTCACTTCACACATTTTACAAATGAGGGGACTGAAGCCCAAAGAGATTAAATGACTTGCCTGAGATCCCACAGGATGTAAGAGACAGAGCCAATATTTGTATCCAAGTCCTTTGACTCCAAATTTAGCATTCCTTCTACTATACCCTGTGATAGCTATCTTCAGAGATTTGAAAAACTATCACATAGAAAAGGAATTATATTTCTCTTTTCCTTCACAGGGTAGAATTAGGCTCAATGCCTTCAAGTTACAAGGAGGTAGATTTTTTTTTATTAAAGTTATTAAAGAAAAAAACTCTTGAGTGGTCTGATAATGAGACAGTATGCATTGTGAGGTGCTGTACACTCTAGTGACAGAAATTTTCAAGCCAAGGCCAGATTACTATGTGACATTCCATAGAAGGATCTAATGTAAAGATCTAATGTATTTGGTTTGAGGTCGATTAAATGACCTATAATATCTCATCCAAATCTAAGTCAGTGCTTCAGTGGATGATAGAAGTAGACTGATCTAGTCCAGTTGGACTAGATTGGATCAGAGGATCTCTAAATCCTGTGATTCTTTTCTATAAGACTTTGAAGTCCTTGATTATAGAGACTGCCACTTTTCATCTTTATACTCAGTGCCTAGCACAGTGCCCTTGCATTTAATAAAATATTTTTAATTGAACTGAATTGTTAAAAAAAAATCACATTTACATTCCCCAAATAAATATTTCCTTTGTTTCTGCTTATTTCCTCTAACTTCAAAATTCTTGGAAATTTTAATCTCAGTGGTGAAAGAGGATATTGGAAGAATAGGAGAGTGAAAAACGTAATTTAACACAAATCATATCCAAACTAGAGGCTATCTGTTCCCAAATAGAAGTTATCCTGTCTCCATGCTCCTTGGAATTTTCAGACACCTGTTTCACTTATACTGTAGAGCCTTTAGCTTTCCTTTAGCAGTATTTCCTATCTCATGCCAAAATCTGGAGCCTGTGAGTTTTCCAGTTACCAGATCGGCCAGGGAGACTATGTGTCTTCTGTTACTTGAAATAATTCTTTCATTGTTATGTATCTTGACTGATCATTCCTTTCTCCCTCCCAGAGCCAACAGAAAGGTCTATAAACAGCATTAACAAATGAATTAAGCTTTTGAAATAGGATTTGGAAACACCTGCGCTGTTGGGAACAGATGATTACAGGTGTAAGATCCAAGTAATGCATATAAAAAAGGCCCCATAAGTCTTGTGGTAATGATGGGTCTACTGTGTGTTAACCTCAGAAAAGTCTGTCCACATGCTATGTGGGAGGACATATACAACAATTTTAGTTCTTTTGTTTTTCTCACTCCCTCTTCATTTTTTTTTTAAATCAAGGATTTGAGTAAAAGCTGAATCATTATGAAGGAAAGTAAATGTTGTCCTATGGACAAACAGGCAAATTCTACTAGGTTTATGCAGAGTATAGTCAAATATAGCCTGAGTTAGGGTAGAACAAATGATTCATTAGCTTTTTGAAGGTCCCATTTATGTCCCATTTAATACCTTAAGGATTCCTGTCTTTTTCCCAGTTTCCTACTGAAATGCTTATCAAGGAACAAACAATAGTATCCACTACTACTGCTCCTAGCTTCAACAGGTCTCAGCCCTGCTGAGGGGACAGCTCAGCAGCTATAACTATTCACCAATGGGAAATAATCCAAAGAGTGTTCATATTTGGCCTTGGATTTTATTTTGTGGCAGAATATCTTCTTTCCAGTGATGATTCTGAATTCAAGTGGGAGGATGAGTGACCAAGAAGAAAGAGGCAGGATAGTAGTAGGTAGGGAGAAAATAAGATGAATAAAAGAGACAGGAAGAAATGGCAGAATTCGGTAGCATACTTGAGACGAGTGATGAAAGATAACATTAAGGTTTCTCACCCAAGAGACTAGAACAAGATGGTACCAATGACAGAAATGGAGTGGTTGGAAATATAATTAGGGTGGAGGGAGATGGCTATTATGAGTGCAGTCTTAAATATCCAAGTTATATGAATGGAATTGTCATCTAGACAGGGACACACAGGACTAGAGTGTAAGCTGGAAGTTAAGTCTCTAAAGTTGACGACTAGAGATGAGAGTAAGTTATTTATTTCAGAAGAGTATAAAGAGAAAGAGAAAGTAAAGGAGGCTGAGGACAGAGACTTCTGGCTCATAGGAGTAGAAGGAAGAATAGGAGTTAGCAAAGGAGAGAGAGAGAAGAAGCAATCAGAGAGAGATAAGAGAAGAATCTGTAATGTACAATGTCCAAGGAGGAAAAGAATCTAAAATAGCCAATTGTCAATAATGTAAAGTAACAAAGAGACTGAGAAGCACACATATTGTATATAAAGAGTACAGATTTTGAAAGAAGTAGGGCTTATTGGTAGCACCTTTAGCAGTGATGGGGAAAGAAGATGGATTAAAAAGTTTTCAAAAGTAATGGGTGGATGGAAAGCAGAGGCAGCATATAGTCAATGAATCTGTCAACACTAGGAAGGATAATTAGAAGTAGTACTGGTGTCAATCAGCTGATCTTTTATTTCAATATGTTTGTGTTTAATTATGAAAAACAAATAGAGTAATTTTGTTACATCTTGTTAGATTTAATAATACTTAAAAATATATGTGACAAGTTTAGAGTTTTTTATACAGCACTCTTTCTTGATCTTTGTATATTGAAGTGTTATGTTGGCTGATGATTGTTTTAAATTCATAATAAAAAGAAAAGTAAGTAGACAATGGGCAGTGATGGCATCAAGAAAACCTGGATTCAAGTCCTACCTTTAACATATAGTGGCTATATTTCAGTGGACAAATAATTTAACATCTCATTGTCCCCTACTCGGTCATTTGCAAATGAATTGCCTGATAGCCATTCAAGGAGTTTCCCACACTGATAAAATCACCAGCCCAGATCCAGAAAAGGGTATGATGAAAGAAGCTTATGGAATGATTCAAAGTGAAGAGGATGAAATCTTTGTAATATGTCTCCTTTACATTCCCACTGCAACCACTCTGATTCATATTGTGATTTCTTCTCATCCATACTGTGGTGATAGCCTCCCAGAGGTTTATTCCTGCATTTCATTCTACCCAATCACATGCTTTTTCATAACCAACAATACACAATAGAATCTTGTATTCTGGCATAATAGACAGGGAGTTGGCCTTGGAGACAGAAGACCTGAATTCAGATTCAGATTATGATACATACTGGTTGGGTGACCATGGGCAAGATATTTAAACTCTGTTCTAGGCTACTCTCCAAGACTATGTTGCAGAAAAGGTGCTGATCTACATTGGTAGAGGGAGATTCCGCAATTGAAATTTCTATATCCCAATAAAACTACAAGTAAAATCCCCTGTCCCTATCTTTCATTCATTGTGAGATGTTGAGGTTGTGGTTCATTGTACTACTTGCAAAAGTGTGCTTTTACCTTTCAAGGATACGTTCAATTTATATAGATAATGCTTCATAAAGATAGATGTGCTGAAATTCTATGGAAGAGAACAAGGATTAAACCAGATACAGGCAAGCTAAGGAGGAGCCAGGCAAAGGGAAATGGAGCCAAAGGACACTCACCCTAAAATAATGTGTTTGATTCCCCAATGAGAAAGTGCAAGGCAAGTCTTGTAGTGCTCAAAAGGAATAGAAAATCCTATCCCTTAAGGGGAAGAGCAAGGAGTTCTACCTTGCCAGCAAAAATAATAAGCAATAGCTAAGTGTACGGCATTTCTAGATCCTAGAGAGGGTAGAGCAAACTCAAAGGGACATCCTAAGCATACAGGAAACTGTCACATAATACTGGCCAGTGAAGTGTGGCCACAGCTCAGATGAAGGAAAAATTGGCAGGGACTCAGAAGGAACTGAAAAATCTACAGGCCCAAGGGGCAGTTTTGCCCTGGAAAGAGAAGACTGGCTGATGCACACACAAGAAAATGACTGAGTTTTAATGCTGAAGCAGGGCTGCTAAGCTGGTTCCTCAGTTCCATCCCTTTTCCAACAGGCAGTTGGTGTGACCCAGGCCAAGAAGCCACTGAGTTCCCTCAACATGCCCAAAACTGAATTCACTCTTTCCCTAAAAATTCTCCTCACTTCTCAACTTCCCTGTTACTGTTGAGGGCGCTATCATCCTTCCAAGTCTTGTTGTGCAGTTGTTTCAATTGTATCTGACTCTTCTTTACCCCATTTGGGGTTTTCTTGGTAAAGATATTGGAATGGTTTGCCATTTCTTTCTCCAGCTCATGTTACAGATAAGGAAACTAAAGCAAATAGTTTAAGTGACTTGCCCAGAGTCATGCAGCTAGTAAATGTAGGAGGACAGACTTGAACTCAGGTCTTTCTGACTCTAGGCCCAGCACTATCCAATGTGTTATCTCCCAAGTCACATAGGCTTAAAACCTATATCATTCTTGACTATTCACTCTCCCCTATACCCCATGACTTTCTTTAAATTAGTTTTACCTTCCACTGCTTCTCCCTGGTTTATGAGACAACAGTATTCAGAGTCACTCATCATCCTTCTTCATAAGGTTTTATAGTTAAGTTTATGTTCTAATTCAGCACTGCCTTTGGCATCCATCTCTTCTCCATTTGGCAAGTAAGTTGGATGTTTGCTGATTAAGGTACTTCCTGGGCTCTTCTGGTCTCCTTGTGGCAATTAAATTTCTGGATGATATTATTTTAGTCAATGTTCATTACCCATTTCTGATTTTTTATTTTCAATTACTTTTTTTTATCTAGGATTAAATCATTTTAATTGCATGCCATATCTTTTACTCATCATTCTTCTTGTGGTAGTGTTTTTTCTTTTTTCTTTTTTTTTAACAAACTGATGTTATCTCTGACAAGTTGGTGGTCTGACTGTACACAGACAGCTGACTCAGGAATAACCAAGTCATCCTATACATTTCATGAATTTTAAATTTCTGTTAAACTGGATCCATTTGCTCTCCTGTTTCCTTGACTTTGCTCCTACCATTCCTGGTGCTAAAAATAAACTCCTTCTTTGTTCCCCTCCTCACTCTGACTGCTGAAGTCCCTCTCTGTAAAGATCAATTCAGATGTCACTGCCTCCATGAAGTCTTTCCTGATACTGCCTAAGTAAAAGCAATGTCTCTGACCACAATTTTTTTTAATAGTAATTTGCCCAGATCTCCCTTGTCCCTGTCAAATTCTTCCTTATATCACATCTATTTGTATAGATCTCTTACTCTCCATTTGGTATAAGCTCCTTTTCAAGGCAGGGAATATGTCTTTTTTCCCCCTCATTTATCCCTAGTACTACACACACCATTGGCAGAACAAATTATTAACTGAATTAAGGTCATCGAAGAAGAAAAAAAGCAAGTCCAAACAGAAAAGATGACTTAAGAGGAAAGAATAAGAACCTTTTTGAACTTGATACCATATAGCAGTGCTTTGTAAGGGAAATTAAAGGAAAGGAAGGAGAATAACCATTTATATAGCATTTACCATGTGTCAAGTACTGTGCTAAATGCTTTACATATATTTTCTCATTGGATGCTCACAACTACCCAGCAAAATAGGTGCTATTTTATCCCCATGTTACAGTTGAGGAAATTGAGACAAAGATTAAGTGACTTGTGTAAGGTCACCCAGCTAGTAAGTGCCAGAGGCTAGATTTAAACTCAGGTGTTCCTGACTCTAGGTCCAGTGCCCTATGTACTGTGTTACCAAGCTGCCCATAATGCTGTGGTAATGCTGACAACTTTCTCCTTTTACTGTCTTCAGGATTTCCTTCTAGTTTCTCTTCTGTACTCTACTCAAGGAGACCAGAGTAGTTCCTTCTATGCTTACTGATCCCTTTGCTATATATTCACAACACCGAGAACTTAGGTCCCCTACTATTCCTCTTACTGGGCATAAATAATAGTGAAAATACCTAGGATGCAATATCGAATGTAATAGGTTCTACCAACTAACATAATATACCCCAAGCCTAAAAATTCCTTAAATTTGAGACTTTTAGTTCTTCAATTTTTTTTTTAATTTTTAGGCAATTGGGGTTAAGCGACTTGCCCAGGGTCACACAGCTAGTGTCAAGTGTTTGGTCTGAGACTGGATTTGAACTCAGGTCTTCCTGACTTCAAGGCCGGTGCTCTATCCACTGCGCCACCTAGCTGCCCCCAACTTTTAGTTCTTTAAAAAAGTATGAATACCCTATAGTTTATCAGTGTTAATTAATTCAAAATTCTCCAAATTAAATTAATTTAAAACTGTGGAAGCCTGACTTTAAGTTCCTTGAGGGTAGAAACCATCTTTTGTTTTTGGCTTTGTGTCCACAGTGCCTAGCATAGTGCCTTGTATATGACGATTACTTAGCAAATGCTCTCTGAATTGAATTCATTTCAGTTTGTTTCCATGCAGGGCCAAACAAGAAGCTTGTATTGGTTACAACCTGGCAGTTGCAGATAGTTGCAACATTGGCTTACACTGAAAGCCTCAGGTATTAATTCCCTACAGTGCCACATATATCTTAATGAAGGTCCAAAGGGATGATTCATCGATGCCTATTTATTAGAAATTGCTTCATTTGCTTTTGATTCATTTGTTTGCCTTCTCGGAACTTCTATGCATTATTTCCTAATTTTGCATTAATCATGATTGTAGGTTGTTGACCAAACGTGTTATTACCATTTAACTATCTACAGTGAGGTTACATGAAATTCACCAACTTACTCTTCCCAGATATCTTCCCAGCTGGTACAACAGATCACTGCTTATAAACTGCATTCAGCAGTGGCATCTTCTAATCAAGCTAATGCTGTTCTAGGGCTTCCACTTCCAGTAGCCAAGATGGCGGAGTGAAAAGGCAGCCGCTCTCACTCTCCCCTAACAATCTCTGAAAACCCAGAAAATATCACCCCAGAAAAAAGCCCTGGAACAGCTGAACTAGAAGAAAGACGGGGGAACAGCAGTGCAGCAGTCCAGCAAACGGGTCTCCCAGTGCCTCAGCAAAAATAAGGGAGGCAGAACTACAAGGGGCCCCAGGATGATAAATACCCTGTGGCATTCATCTGAAAGGAGGTGAAGAAAACAACCTAAAGGCTTCCTAAAGCCCCAGCCTTGCTGGTTCCAGCCCAACACCAGGTGAGCTGTTGGAGCCCTGCAGCCTCCTATTGTGAAGAAATCCTGAAGCACAGGTGGTAGAACAGGCAAACACCAACACCTGGACCTCCGAGTGCCTCAGTGAGGATGGGGAACCAGTGGAAACCAGCTCAGAAAGCCACCAGGTGCCTTGGCACTCTACCACAAAGGAATCTCCCAGTGCATTAGCAGAAACAAGGGAGACAACACTGCAGGGGGCCCCAGGCAGATAAACACCCTGCAGCTCTAATCTAAAAGGAGCTGAAGAAAGCTAAAGGAAAGGAAAAGCAGGCAACCTAGAATTGCCTGAAAGTTCCAGCCTTCCTGATTCCAGCCCAACATGAGGTAAGCTGCGAGAACCTACAGTCTCCAACTGCTAGCATAAGAGGCCCCAGCACACAAAGCCAGTGACCAAGACCTAGTCTCCCAACACAAGAAACTTGGGTCAGTGCCCTCTGATCCCCAGCAGGAGAGCTCAATCTCTTTAAAGGCCAGGGAATAAAGAAACACCATGAGTAAAAAGAAACGTACCATAGATTCACATTATGAGAAGAGTGAAGATCAAGACAGAAATTCTGAAGAGGACAACATTGTCAACAAACCCACGTCTGCAACAATAAAAGGGAGTATGAACTGGTCTGAAACCCAAAAAGCCTTCTTAAAGGAGCTCAAGAAGAATTTTAAAAGTCAAATGAGAGAGGTAGAAGAGTCCTTCAAAAATACAATTGGCCAATTGGGAAAAAAAGTACACTGAAGAAAACAAGTCCCTAAAAAACACAATTGGCCAATTGAAGAAGGAAGTACAAAAACTAATGCTGTTCTAATATTATTTGACTACATAATCTGAGGGTTTGTCTGTTATTTACAACTTGGGATTTAAAGTTTGGAGAGAAGAAAGTAAAAGGAAAGGATGATAATGGTCTTATTGACAGGGGGTTATCAAAGTGGGGTTCAGAGGAGATCATCAGTAGGCTAGTCTAATCTAGGGGGAATATACTGGTGTCATTAAAGAAAAGGAAAAAAGAAATTTCATTTTAGGGACTTCACTGCTGGTGATTACCAGTTGAGAACACTGAGAGACAACATGGTAAAGTGGATAGAACATTCTTCCACCAATTAGTTATGACCGAATGCAAGTCACTTCAGTTTTGAGCTTCAGTTTCCTAATTTGTAAGATGGAGCGCTTCAGTTAGATGATATTTAAGGTTCTTTGTATTTCTAAATAATATGTCATTTTTCCCTCAGTTTATAAAGCAACTCTGTTAGGATAGTTACTACAGATATTCTCTCTATCTTATAAATGAAGAAATCGAGATGTAGAAAGATGAAATAAATAAAAAAATTTTGTAAAAGGAAGGTGAAATTATTTGCCAATGGCACACAACTAGTAAGTGTTGGAGCCCAGACTTGATTCTAGGTCTTCTTATAACTATGAGCCCTTTATACCATGCTTCCTATCAAACATTCTTTAAATCTATGGTACACCACCTGTGGGCTTCTCCCAGGTTTGCCTTCTCCCTGAAATTGCCTGTGACTAAAGTCTTCAGCAGCATCACTCTGGATGGCATCACACATTAACCCAAGAACAAAATTAGGAAGGAATAAGAGGAGTCAGTATTGATTATTAGTGTCTCTAATCTGATAAACGCTAAAGAATAAAAGTAGCATAATTAAAAATAAAAATTATAGGGGGCAGCTAGGTGACACAGCGGATAGAGCACCAGCCCTGAAGTCAGGAGAACCTGAGTTCAAATCCAGCCTCCAACCAAACACTTGACACTTACTAGTTGTGTGACCCTGGGCAAGTCACTTAACCCCAATTGCCTAAAAATAAAAAATAAATAAAAGTGATAATTAAGGTCCCCCTAAAAGAGTTATCCTAGGAAATCCAAAACTCTCCTAACAGAAGTGTCAGGCAAGATAATCCAGTAGGGAACACAGGAAGTTTGGGCACTTGGCTTTAAACAGGTGAGGTTGCACAGGTGTTAGATCTGATATCTAATAGAGGAGCTCAATTTAATTCATCAAACATTAACAGGTGCCCACTATGTGCCAAGCACTGTGCTTGATGCTTAAAGTACAAAAAAGAGATGTGACATAGTACCTGTCCTCATGAAGCTTATGTCTCATGAGGGAGAGAAAGATACAACATACACACAAAGAAGAATTTAATAGGGCCAAAAAAGAACCAGGAAAAATGCTTCAGAAATGTGTAGGGAAAGATCACTTGGGAAAGGGTTAATGGGACTGCCTGCCAGATTAGAAAAATCTACTTTGGTAGGGGTAAAAGTGAGATAATAATAATTATATAGTGCTTTAAGATTTCCCAAGCAATGCTTCATTTAGACCTAGCGTCAACTACAGAATCACAGAAATTAAGAGTCAGAAAGGAATGAAACAGTCATCTATTCAGGCCTAAAAACAAAAGAATCCCCTTTAAAACATAACTTGATTGTTTGGGGACCTGCAAGGAGAGGGACTTCACAGCCTCTTGAGACAGCTCAAGCCACTTTCAGATAGCTCTAAATGTTATGTTTTTCCTGACATGAAACCTAATTTGGCCCTTTTTCTATTTCCACCCATTGCTCCTGATCCCATCCTCTAGGGCCAAATAGAACAGATCTGAATTCTCCTCCATGTGACAGACCTTCATACGCTTGAAGACACCATCATGTCCTTCCTAAATCTTACTTCTTCCAGGTCAAAATAATCTACCTAGGTGGTTTGGCCATGTCACTCCTCTGCTCAAAAAAAAAAAAAAGGGCTTATTTTTAGTATTTCAATGGATCTATGATCTCCACCTGGGGTGGTTCTTCCAGTAGGGCAAATCACAATCCCACCCCCCACCCTCAATGCCGCTGCCTTCTTGTCTTCTCCATGCCATACCAGAAGTCCTCCACAGAAGACCTTCCTCTAAATCTCTTCCTGTAGCTTTCCATCCCATACATGCCAGTAGAGTATGTGGCCTGCCCACCCATTATCCTTGATTCTTGCTACATGATCATCCCACCTTCTTGTCTTGTCATACATCTCTCTAATGCTGAGCTTATATGTATAGTGTTTTGCTGCTAATAGGTCACAGCCAAATAAAAATACTGTGTTTTCTTCTGTTACCTTTTGTGTGAGCTATGGCTTAAGCCTTTGGAGACTCTTGTCTGTCATGGCACACAGGCATATGGTGTCAGCAGAATAACAGCAACATTAAAAAGGTGGGCCTTTGTTTCAAAGAAGAGTTTGAGAATGTTAAACGCTCTGATTATTTTCCTTCATCCAGTATCCTAGGTTATATCCAGCATTTTGAGAAGGCAGAGCAGAATTTTATGGTATAAAATTTAAACTCCTTAGCCTGGCATTTTAAGGTATCCATAACCTGACTTCAGCCTACTTTTCTGGCCTTATTTCACACTTCTTTCCTTCGTTTACTCTGTATTATAAATCTAGCCAAATTGAAGCTGCTGGATATTCTTAAATCTCATCTTGCCCTCTCTTGCCTCCGTGCTTTCCCATGCACTGTTTCCTCATTTCCAACCTATTGAAATCTCTTCCTTTGAGGCCAACTCTCCCCCCACCATTCTTTGCTGATTCTCCCAGCTAAAAATGATCTCTTCCTTTTCAGATTTCAAATAGTACATAGATATCCTCTTTACTCTTACCACATTCTGTCTTGTAGTATCTTATGTAGATACTTGTGTACTTGTTCTCCCTTTGCCCCAAATTAGATTGGAAGCTACTTGAAAGCAAAACTTGTTTTTATCCCACTTCTCATGATTCATATGGGGACAAATAATACCACCAGAAGAAACTTAGAAAGTATTGCTAGGGAATTATGAACCAAAAAAATAAAGATCTTTGGGATAGATGTGGTATTGTCATCCCTACTTCCAGTTGAAGTTGCGATTCTGAAGAGGAAAGCAGGTGTGAAAATGGCATCTACTGCGGCTATTGCTGGTTGCTAGCTAAAAAGATGGTGGCTAAAGGATAGGATTAGGCTTTGTAGACAGACTATGGTTTAAAATATAACACAATAACTGGTTCTTCACCAGGGATAGAATATACCTAACAATGACCAGTAAAAAATAAATTTGCCTTTCAAAATACAAGGGTTAGGCAAAGAGAAAAAAAAACTGCCCACATATATCTGCTAAACTCTGATAAAAGGTATCAATAACAACATGGCAATAACAAGAATAACTACAGAAGAAAATACTAGTAATATACATGTGATAGTTTCTAAGACAATCAGTATAGCCTTCTGTGATTATATAGGATGAACTTTGTTGGTAATAAGCATGCACGAAGCAAAAACATTGGCATCACTGGTGAGATAGGTCTTATGACTGCAGTGTGACTCTGGAAGAGGGGTATACCTCATTCAAAAGAAATGGAATAGATAAAAGACATGGGTAGGGCATCATGTTACTTTAAAAAGCTGTACCCTTGTGAGGATATCCAGGAATTCAAGAGGAAAAAACATGATGGATAACATTTGGGCAAGAATAAACAAAGGAATAAAGAAGTGATATTGTTTTGAGAATATACACTACAGACCACCTGGAAAAAGGAAGAAAAAGATACAGAATTCACACATATGATAAGCAAGTATAATACTGTAATGCTGAGGGGACTTCATTTTTCTATATTATCTGTTGGAAGCTCTGTTGGCTAAAAGCAAAGGAAGTGATAAATTTAGGACCTGACTTAATGATAATTTTTTCCTTTCAAAAAGTGGAAGCAGCAGCATAAGGAACACCATTCTGGAAATTAAAAGGATAAGAACTTTAGAAGGTAAAGTCCTTGAATCTAAGACAATTTTTTTTGTATCCCTAGTATCTAGCACAATGCCTTGAGAATCTCTTTGATTTCACTGGTGTAGGAAACTCCTGGTATGAAAACTCTCTCTACCAGTACACATCAAACAGTTAACTACTCTAAAGTTCTGTAACTGAAGCACTAGGAGATTAATGTAGTTTACCCATGCCAGTAAAACTGTGGTAATTCTTTAACACAGGTCTTCTTAACTCCTAGGCCAGCTCTGTATTTCAGACACACTGTCTAGTCTCATAGTAACCTTGAACATTTCGTTTAGTCATTTTTCAGTCATGTCCAACTCTTCATGACCCCACTGGGGTTTTTTTGGCAGAGATTACTTAAGTGGTTATGCCACTTCATTCTCTAGCTCATTTTACAAATGAGGAAACTGAGGCAGAGTTAAGTGACTTGCCAGGGTCACACAGCTAATAAGCGTGACTAGATTTGAATTCAGGAAGATGAGCCTTCCTGACTTCAGGCCCAGCACTCTATCCACTGTGCCACTTAGCTGCCCTAACCTTGAGCACAGCAGATGCTTAATCAAATATTTGGCATTAAACCTTGAGGACAAGTTCATGATAGGACAATCAGGCATTCCCAACACTCATCATAGATTTGGGGAGAGCTAATTTCAGAAGGTTCAGTGAAAGAATGATGAGGGTTCACCAGCCTAATAATCTGTGGAAGTCAGCTTGAGATATATGGAAACCTCTCAAGAACCAAAGTTTATGGACACATACAGAACTGTGATTTTGATAAGGAGAAAATGGAGATGTCTAAAGAGACCAATGTATTTTCACAGGAAATTCATTAACCAGCTTGAGTTTTTTAAGAGATAATCTACAATATGTATACAAAAGACCATTATGGCCCTGTAAGAATAATGTCAGGAATGCAAACACATATAATGAGCCTCTGAGGCCGACAGCATATGCTAAACAGAAAGGGTTTTCAAAAATACTCTTTATGGGAATGAAGACAGACTGAAATAATTAGAGAGATAATAATTATTCATAGTTGGGTCCTGCCACTTTAATAAAATTAACTAATTTTCAGATTCAGTACCACATCAATCAGATTACCAAAAGGTTATTTTATAGGGCTGAAAAAAGATAACCTTTTGTTCTTTCAGATGAATTTTATTAAGACTCTCAATGGAAATAATGAAGAGAGAGAGAGAGGAGGGAGAACAGAGGGAAGAGACAGAGATAGAGACCTTACACTAGAACAGGGGTAGGGAAACTGCAGCCTTGAAGCCACATCAGGCCCTCTAGGTCCTCAAGTGTGACCTTTTGAGGATTTGTTCTGTGAATTTTTGATTTAGTCAATGGGCCACACTTGAGGGCCTAGAGGACCACATGTGGCCTTAAGGCTGTAGGTTCCCCACCCCTGCACTAGAATGTAGGGATTTGTCTTTCTTTTTGCTCATATTTTTATTCCCAGTACTTAGTACAGTACCTGGCACATAGTAAGTGCTTAATAAATTGCTTGTTAACTTGATTTGACTTGACAGAGAAAAGGAAGGGGGCCTAGCAGTACCACAGCTCAACTATACTACAAAGTAGTAATCATCAAAACTATTTCATACTGGTTAAAAAACAGAAAAGTTGATCGGTGGAATGGATTGGGTGTGCAATATCAAAAAAAACCCAATCAAACATTATAGCATAAAATTTGAAAAACCCAAGGAGTCCAACTACTGGGGTAGGGATAAACTATTTAATAAAAATTGCTAGGAAATCTGGCAAGTCTGGCAGAAATTAGATTTAAACTAATATCACACATCATATACCACAGTGACCTCTAAATGGAGACAAAACCTAGAAATAAATCATAAACTATCTTTCACAACTATGGATAGAGATATACTTTCTGACTAAATAAGGTGTAGAGAGGAGTCACAGGAGATAAAGTAGACAGTTTTGATTATATAAAAATGAAAATTTTCATACAAACTAGATTAGTATAGTCAGAATTAGAAGAGGAAAAATTAACTAGGAAAATAATTTTATAGAAAATTTCTTTTATAAAGGTCTGACGTTAAAGATATGTAGGGAGTTGATATAAATGTATAAGAACAATAGCTATCTGCCAATAGTCAAAGGATATGAGCAGGAAGTTCTTAAAATAAGAAAAGCAAGTTATCAACAATCTTTTGAAAAAATACTCCCAAGTCACTAATAAGAAGAGAAATGCAAATTAAGGCCACTCTGAGTTTCCACCTCATACCCGTCAGATTGGCAAAGATGACAAAATGGAAAAATGACAATTTAGAAGAGGCTTTGTAGGAGAGCATACACACTTGGTAACATACTACTGGTGGATTTATGAAGTTTTCTAACCATTCCAAAAATCACTTTGGAACTATTCACACTAAAATGTGTATACCTTTGACCGAGTGATATCACTATTTGGCTTATCTCACAGAAAGATCAAAGAAAGAGGGAAAGACCCACATGTACAAAAATATTTATAGCAATACTTTTTGTTGAAGCAGAGAAGAAGAAAAGAAAGTGAATGCCCATTGAAAAATAGCACCTGAGCTAAACCTTAAATTAGATAAGGATTTTGAAAGGTAAGATGAAGAAAATGTGCTTTTGTAGCATAGTAACAACCCCATTCAAAGGGATAGAGATGACACAGAATGCTGATTTAGGGGACCACTAGTAGGACTGGATACTGGATTTCTACAAGCTCAAATTTGTTTAAAGAATCTTGGGAAAAGTAAGGAAAAATATTATTTTTATCAGTCAGTAAATTATCAAGTATCTACTATATTCATTAGAATGAAATCATTCCCTAGAAAGGAATGAAAATAGGGCCTTATAAAATGAAATTTCCTCATTATTTCTCATATTTCAGTTGAATGCTTAGATAATCAGGTTCTAGATTTGCTCCTCAAGTAAATCCATGTGCTCTCCATTTTCTAGTCTTGGCTATCTATTCCATGTGGACAGAAACATCAGTAAACCATAGAAATTTAGGTGACAATCCCACCAGCAACTCACCTTGGACAATCTTAGATGGTTTTAATTTAATTTAAACTACTATTTTACTTGAGAATAGCCTTTTTAAAGATTTAAACTATTCAGCAAATGATGAGAGTAGTTTAAAAGGAATGATATTACTAAATACACTTATATCTGAACTTCTATCATGAGCAAACACATGAAGTCCTTGAGGAAAAAGGATTGTGCAACGATGGTAAGACTTCTAAAATTGACATGTAATCTGTAGGAATTCTTCCTGGTCTTTGTACTTAAAAGGGTTTTGCTCCTTCGTTTGCTAGCTGTGGCCCAGCATTTCACTGAGGCAGGTCACTTTTTCCTAGATGAGACCCAGAGAGGTTAATTGAAGTACTGCCACACTAGGTTAGACTTAAAGTGTATCCATCTCAATATTGTGTTCCAGAAAGTGGCGTGTTTTGAAAGGATTTAATATTTCTAATTGATGTTAGATTGATAGTTTAGGGGGAGTACCTCTCAAGGATTGCTAGTTTCTATTTGGGAATTGTTATTCACAAGCTCATATAAACTATTTTTAAGCTATTTATGTATTCAAGAGACAGCACAGTATATTGGAGAGCATGCTGGCCTTAGAGCCAAAAAGAATTGGGTTCAAGTCCAAGACACACTGGCTGTGTGACCCAGAACAAGTCACTTAACCTCTTGGCATTCTAAACAACTTTCTAAGACTAGACCATTAGTTACAGAGAAAGTATTGACCTGCGTTGGTAGAGGGAGTTTCGTATACCAGTAAAATGATAGATCTAGCCTCCATCCCCATTGATATTTGCAGCACTCTACTTTTTGGAGGAAATGAGTTCCTATGCATTTTCCTTGTATTTGCCCTAAATCAACAGTTCTCAAAATGTGTAGTCCAGGGATCTCTTGGAGTCCCCAAGATTCCTTCAGAAGGTATACAAAATCAAAACTATTTTCATAATAATACTAAGATGTTTTAATTTTTACATGGTAAATATATGTACATGTATGTATACACACACACACATACCACATAAACAAAAGCTCTTGGGAAGAGAATTCCTCAATAATTTTTAGGAGTGTAAAGGGGTCCTGAGAGCAAAAAGTTTCAGAACCCCTGTCCTAGATGGATCTCCCTCAAATTTCAAGAGTTACCATCTTATCCTGAATGTGCCCTGTTATATGCTAAACAATAGTTTTTAAGGTACTTAAAGAAAACTCTCACAATTGACCTTAAGATACAGTCCACATATGCATAATATTTCTACTTTTAAAAAATATTAACAGCCCACTGAAGATTAATAGCACCCAAGCATGCCTAGGCCCTGTAAAGCCTACACTTTGGGAAATACTATGCTGCAAATGATAAATGTCACCTTGTTATGTACATTAACTCATAGAGGCAGCAAATGGAGAGAAGATGCCTTTGCCTGATAGCGTCCTAAAATACTGGAGCTCAACCAACCATAATCTAAAACCCCATTATCCCTAAGACAAAGAGATGGGGCAGCCTTTCCCTCCTTCTACACACTCTTCCTCAGCGTTCACGTTGCCCTATTTCTTCTTTTTCTCTTCAAAACATCTCTTAACATTCATTTTAAGATTTTTTTCTTTAACTATGGTATTGAAAACTCCTTCTGATACCAAGGGCAAAAAGGACTTGTATCCATGGTCATACAGTTAGTATGTGTGAGAGGCAGGACTTGAACCCACCAGATCTTCCTGTCTCCAGAACCAGTTTTGTTCAGCCACAAACCTTAGGTCTACTTTCAACCCAATTTACCTGTTCAGGAACACTGGAGAAAAGGGAGTTGAGCAGACTACACATGTGATTTTTCCTTAGCCCTCCACCCACAAAACAGCCTCCTGTGACAGCAGCTAATACTTATTTGTTCAGCAAACCAAACATTAGATTGTAAATTTAAGGTCAGCACAAGTAGAAATCTATAGGACTCCACTCTCTTCTGACCTTGCTGTTACATTCATATCCAGACCTCGATATTGGCATCTCTGGGCCATGCCCATGGTAGAACTCTTGTAGCATGTGCTGTGTTTAACGTCACCACAGTGGCAGTGGGAGCAAAGTAGGAGTGTGGCCAAAAGGGAATGATGTTTCTAATCCATATTATGGGATGATTTGCCTTCTGCTGGCAGAGGGAAGTAATTCCAGAACTGAAAAATGAGGTAGACAGTTGTGCTAGAGAGCCTTCCTTCCTTGTCTTTGTTCTAACCTCTTCTTGAGCTTCCCTTTAGAACAAGAACAGAAATGTATCATTGCTGTTACCTATGTTGTTTATGAATAATAACCCTTGAGGTCCAGGTTTATTTGTCTTTATGTTCTTACATTGCTATATTTTGACATACAGAAATTAAATTGTTGGTCACCCATCAGGTTTTATGGCTGGTCTGAGCTAATGAAAGAGATGGAAGATATACCGTCTGGACTGGAAGCTACCTAAGCAGAAAAATCTTAAAAATCTTGTCTAGTGGGGAACCCCTTTTATTAAACAAAGCACAATAGTTCTGAGAAAGTTCATCAATAACGATACATATGTGGAAGTGAAGAATCACTGCTCACTAGGAAAGATGATTGACTCTAATCTATGGTTCATAAGATAAAATTACAGTCAAAAGCAAATAGGGATATTTTTTACCCTTAGCTGGTGCCAAAAATCTAATGGCCTTTTGAAAGTTGATTAAACAAACAAAAGTCAATTAAATCCAAAAGGGAGAAAAAAGACTTTTGTTTGGTTTCTACAGAAGCAAGAATTACCTTAGAAATAACAAAACAAGACTTTATGCTATCTTTCTTCTATCCACCCAATGTCATTGCTTCCTTCCTGATGTAAGAGTAAGTACAGAAAAATGCATCAGGGAAAATCGAATGTTGTAGGCTTTGTGTACTGGAGGAAAATGCACAGTAGAATTGGGGATAGTGTATCATCTGGAATACTGGCAGACCATTCTTCAGGTTTAAGTGTTTGTGTGTGAGAAGTAAAGAAATGACTGTGGGCATGGACGAGAAGCAAGGATTCAGCATTTGGGATGCCATGGGTCTGTGCTTTTAGATTCTCTCTCAATATTCCTGCTTTTGGAAGCCACATCTGGATAGTTATTCTATGCCCCTCTAGTATGGGGTAGGGAGAGGAGTGGGCAGTTGAGGGTATTTTGTGTGGTTTGCTGCCTGGGAGCTTTGTGCATCTCTTTCACTTGGGGATGACTGGGAATTGGGCAAGGTGCTGTATTCAGAAGAAGCGCTCAAGCTGTCTGGCATAGTATAAAGACTGCTAGATTTGAAGTTAGAGGACTTGGGTTCAAAGCTGGTCTCCTAAGCCAAGGACATGTCTTTTCCAAAAATCATAGGTCCCAGTCAGAGATCACAGGGATCCTGACATCAAGCTTCTCTCCAAAAATACTGATTTACCCATTTTGAACTACGACACTTTATGACCATGAATTCATTTGACTCTTAATGAACTTTTAAAAGTCAAACAAACATAGAAGAGAGAAGGGGAAAATCTGTTTGGTTTCCACAGAAGTAAGAATTATTAAAAAGAGTAAAGCCAGAATTGTTTCACTTCCCTTCAAAACTAAATCTAATGTCAAATGGTTAAAAGTGTGTGAAGTATTTTTTTTTAATTTCTAAAACAAGCAATCTTTGTGAGATTAAATGAAAAGCAAGAAAATTCTCTATCAGTCTTTTCTGGGAAGGAAGAGAGAGAGGGAGAGAATAAGGAGGGAAAGAGGAAGGAAATAAGCATTTATTAAGCACTTACTATAGGAAATACAAGCAAAAAGAAAGACAGCCCTTGCCCTCAAGCAGCTTACATTCCACTGGAAGAACAACAGACAAAAAGGAGCTGAAAAGCTGGAGGTGGAAGAAATGAAGGTTTTAAAGTCCAGGGAAAGTCAGAAATAGGGCTGAAAGTGAATGAAGGCAGGGCAACCTAGGCCCCTCCACAAAATGGAGACTCCAGAAGAACTCACCAGTGGAAGAAGGTGGATAAGACTTGTGGAGGGATAGTCATGGTGAGCGGGACATAGGGGTGGTAAGCTGTTCCAGGGTGAGAAGAATGTATATGCTGGGGAAAGTCCCAAGATTAGCTGGCAAGAGAGAGGGCATGGCATTGAAATCCAGAGAAAATCGGGAACAAGACCAAGATAGAAATAAATAAAATAGGCTGGCCTGGATCTCTCCACAAAATAGAGACTCCAAGAACTCACCAACAGGAGGAGAGAGATGGGCCTTGTAAAAAGATATACCCAGGGGCATGCTGGAAATAGCTCTTCTGGACCGTTCAGTTTTCTGTGTGAGCATTTACACTTAGAAATCCCTACAAATCATGGCTTGACTTATTGTCTTGTGGATTGTGTACCAGGGGTGGAGAACCTTTGGCCTCCAGGCCACATGCAGCCCTTGGACTGAATCCAAACTTCACAAACCTCGAGGCTGCAGGTTCCCCACCCCTGGGCCTTGACTTAAGAAAGTGATGGAGAAAATGTTAACAATACAGATTAAACTTAAAAGTGAGTCTCGGATACCTTTCTTTCTCCCCCCCCCCTCCAATTCCTTGCCAGTTGTTAAACATTAAACCTTCACTAGCCCGCCCCTGGATATATTAGGATGAATAAGCTCTGAATATGGGAGGTTGCTCAGTATGAAGAGGTCTCGGGTGTTGAGGGAAGTTCCGGGTTGAGCCAGAACTAGAAGTGGGGGCATGATTTTGAAGTCCAGAGAGTCAAGAACAGGTTCTGGAAGAGAATGAAGGTAGGCTGGCCTGGGCCCCTTCACAGAATAAAGTCTCCAGGCCCTGCCTTAGCAGGGTTAGCATTTGCTTACCTCCATTTAGTCAGTAAACAGTGACAGAATGAACACTCACTGTAAGCCAAGCACTTGAAGGTAGCTGCCCTGAAGCAGTCATGACCCCATCTGGGGTTTTCTTGGCAAAGATACTGGAGTGGTTTGCTATTTCCTTCTCCAACTCATTTTACAGAGGAGGAAACAGGCTAAATGACTTGCTCAGGGTCACACATCTAGTAAGTGTCTGAGACCAGATTTGAACTCAGGAAGAGAAGTCTTCCTGATTCCAGGCCCAGCACTCTATCCATTGTTCCTCCTAGCAGACACATGCTCACCAGGTGATAATGGGCAAATCCCTTCGCTTCTCAGCGCCACAGACAGCTAAGCCTCAAATTAAAGATGGGCTGGTTCAGTGGAGGGACATTCCCCGTGGGTAATTCTCCACACTGATGAAATCACAACTCTGATGATACATCGAGACAGATAGATAACATATATGTACGTATACATGTATGCATGTATGTATGTACACACACTACATTATGTACCACGTTAAGATTCTGAAAAGTGCTTTCATCACAACAGTCCTGTGAGGAAAGTCTGGCAAGTGTTATTATCCTCATTTTACACATGAGGAACCTAAGGCTCAGGTTTAATAACTTGCCCAAAGTCACAGACCTGGTAAGTATTATTATCAGAATTAGAATTCAGATCAGGGGCAGCAAGGTGGCTCAATAGAAAGAGCACTGGGCCCAGGGTCAGGAAGACTTGAGTTCAAGTATGGTCTCAGACACTTACTAGCTGTGTGACCCTGGGCAAGTCAGCTTAAGATGTCTGCCTCAGTTTCTTCATCTGTAAAATGGGGACAAAAATGGCACCTATCCCACAGGGTTGTTGTGAGGATCAAATGAGATAATACTTGTAAGCTGCATAGACACAGGCACCTAATATAACTGGAGTGTTCTCGAAATCAGGATTAGAAAATGTCAGGAAGTGAATTGATTGGCAAATAGGATCAAAAGCTTTAGAGAACTGAAATAATATCAAGATTTGAGGATCTGCTTTACACCAGATGATAACACAACTTACGGACAGCACTTATCATTGCTCATTACCTGCGAGTTTCACAATCTTGTTTTTGGATTCCCACAAGAAACACTACTCTGAATCTATTTCACCATAGATTCCTCAGATCTAAAGAACAGTGTGGGCTTTTTTCCCCCCTTAATCTTTTCATTCCCCAGAAGCCACCTCTCACCCAGAGGAAAATCTTTGTCCTAATGACACCATTTGTCCCCCAGGAACAAGTGCCTTGCCTACCTGGAACTGGTGGTTCCATGTTTTGAGGGACACATGCTCTCCTCTTCCATGAACAGGACACCATTTTGCATTCCAAACAGGAGTCATTAGCGCTGTCCACCTGCCTCATAATACTGCAAGTGTTCTTATAGCTGAAACTTAGAACAGGGTATAGTCGTATACAGAATTTAGAGCTGAAAATCACTTTGTGTAACTCGTTTTACATAAGGCTTAGAGAGATTAAATGACATCCTAAAGGTCACAGAGGCAGTAAGTAGAAAAGCAGGAATTTGACTCCAAAAGCCAATGTTCTTTTCACTGTCATGGCTGTTCCTGAATAGCAATAGCTTAATAAATGTTTGCTAAATTAAATTTAATGAATTAAATAAATTAATTCAACAAGTTTAATGTTTGGCAAACTCAGTGGTAGGAGAGGTAGAGGAATGACTTGGGTAATACAAAGAAAGGTAAAAAAGAAAGCTCTTTCCCTATCAGGTGGCACTAGTATCATTACGTGAATCTAAGCTTAAGAAGGAAAAGCTGATTTGACTTTCTGGTTTATAGGGTCTTTTCCCAACATAGGGCTCCCTCCTCAGGCGTTCGATCTGGTTCTGTTATTCATTGGTGACATCTAGTAAATCCCATCTACAGAGGTTACCTGTAATACCATTTTTCTGAATGTAAATGCAGTATATACAGATAGGTGGCTCAGTGCACAAAGTACTGGGCCTGGAGTCAGGAAGACTCATCTCCCTAAGTTCAAATCTGGCCTCAGACACTTATTAGTTGTGAGACCCTGGGCAAGTCCCTTAACTCTGTTTGCCTCAATTTCCTCATCTATAAAATGAGCTGGAGAAGGAAATGGCAAACCACTCCAGTATCTTTGCCAAGAAAAGTCCAAATGGAGTCAGACATGACTAAAAAATGACTCGACAACAACAAAAATGCTACAGATGGCTAACATCCATCTTCCACAGGGCTTTTCATAGATAAAACAAAATTATGCAGATCAGTTTAGCCATACAGTCTGAAAGAGGTAAACTAAAAAATGGACTTTGTGGCAAGTAAATGAATTAACCCTGGCACAGCCCTTTTGTCATTATAGCTGTTATTCCTCCTAAGTTATATCATAGCCTGTGGTTTTACATACCAGGATGAGTCTTCAGTGCCCACAGTGTACAAGAGAAAAAACCAGCTGAATCCTCAGCCTCATTTTGGTGGATAGACCTGCCAAGTCCATTGAGAAAGAGGGAATCTCCCCTTCTCAGTAATGTTTGTATGTGAAGCTGAGGAAGGGGAATTTCAAGAGAATACCTTAGAAGAATGGGATCAAATGTTTACCTTGGTCAAGGCACAAGCCAGCCTTTTGTAAATAAATACCTCATTATTTTTTCTAACTCTATAAAATAATTTTTTGGTCGTTTGATTGGTATGGCACTGAATAAGTAAATTAGCTTAGGTAGAATTGTCATTTTTATTATATTAGCTCGGCCTACCCATGAGCAACTGATGTTGTTTCATTCTGTCTCAAGGCAAAGGAGAGTAACCAAAGAAGCCTGAGTGAAGTCCATATCATGTCTTTGTTCACCAAGACTGAAGTGGTTAATGATTAATAGAACAAGTTCCCAGGATTGACAGACTTCTGTGAAAAGCTTTTAATAAGCCTAATTCCAGCCCTCAGTTTTAGAAACAGAACTTATAAAGGGGACAAAAAAAAAAAACAAAGAAAACTAGAGAGAATTCCCCTCTGAAGTTTTTTCTTGGATCTCTCCCCAGCACAGCTGTGTTATTTTTTTCCAACTCAAGGCTTTCGTTTTTCTAGCCCTTCTCTCAAGTTAAGCAGAACTCCCTTCTACCTCACCTGCTCAAGCTCTTACTCAAGGCAGGAAGTACAGCAGAATATGATTCAAGCGTTGTTATTGGAGCTCATGTGTACATTGGTATGTACACAGCTTTATTTTCATAATCGGAAAGTATGGCTGACATACTTTGGGCAAGTCACTTCACTTCTTTCTCAGGAAAGTCTGAGTTCAAATCCTGTCTCAGACACTTACTAGCTGTATGGCCCAGAACAAGTCACTTAACCTGTTGCCTCAGTTTCCTCAACTATAAAATGGGGATAATAATCAACACACCTACCTCACAAAGTTGTCATGAGGATCAAATGAGATTTGTAAAGCACTTAGCACAGTGCCTGGCACACAGTAGGCACTTTATAAATGTTTATTCCCTTCCTCTACTTGAAAACTGCCTCTTACCTTCAGGATAAGTCCTTAACCTCCTGTATACTTGAGGATGATTAACATATACCAAACTAAATATCTTTCCAGCATTAGTCTCCTATCTTTGCTTATTCACTATACAATTTCTCTCTTCCCTTTCCTGAGAGAAACATTGAGGGGGAGAGGATCAGAATAAATTTTCCTCTTTCCAATTGCCTCTCAATTATACTTCTACTAAGAATCCCATTCGACAAGTCAATCAGCCTGTTAACAGTCATTTATTAAGCACTTAACTCTATGCCAGGCACTTTGCTAAATGCTGAGAATACAGCTACAAATAAAAAGAAAAACAATCTTTGCCCTTGAGGAGCTTACATTCTAATGGAGAAGATATAAAAAGAAAGTTAAAAGGGGGTGAGGGGAGAAGGTGGGAGGAAGGAGAATGGACTAGAGCTCTGAGCAGGGGCATGATGGAGAAGTATTCTGACGGCAGCCAGGTGACACAGTGGATAGAAAAATCAGGCCTGGAGTCAGGAAGACTCATCTTCCTGAGTTCTAATCTGGCCTTACTAGCTACACACTTACTAGCTGTGTGACCCTGGGCAAGTCAATCCTGTTTGCCTCAGTTTCCTCTTCTGTAAAATGAGCTGGAGAAGGAAATGGAAAACCACTCCAGTATCTTTGCCAAGAAAACCCCAAATGAGTCATGACGTGACTGAAAAAGCAAATAACCTGGTGGGAAATAAAGAGATGGCTGGCCTGGGTACCCTCCTTAAATAAAAGTTCTGGGAGGACCCTCCATTCTGAGTAGAGGGACAGGTGGAGTAGGGGACAGAGGGTACTTCTGAAGTATGAGTTTCAGGGCTGAAGTGATCTTCCAGAATGAAGAGGTGTCTGGGGCACAATGAAGAAATCCAGAGAATAGCCTGCTTGGAAATGAAGAGACCTAAATAGATGCAGATATAAGATATAATATCTTCCCTTACCCAACAGGCCCAAACGAGCCTGATCTACTTCCAGGAAGATTAGACTGATGGTGGCACATAAGACCAACTGGCTAAGGATACGAAAACAAGAAAAGAGGATAGTCTCTGCTCTCAAGGTGCTTACACTGTGTTAAGGGGAAGATAAAACAAAGGAGATTTAGGATAGCAGGTGAAGAAATCTCGCAGGTTATAGTGTGAACTGGAAGTAAAGTGACCCTAACCAGAGCAATCATAATAGCAATGGAGAGAAAAGGATGGATAGCTGAAACATTTTGAAGACAATCCCTTGACTTGGTGACTGAGGTAGCACGGAAGATTAGAAAGAGCTCAGAACTGAGGAGTCAGAAGACTTGGATTCAGGTTCTTGCTCTGTCATGAACTGGCTGTGTGGTCTTGAACAAGTTACTCTTTCAAACTGTAGCTTCCTCATTTGTCAACTGATGGGGTTGGGCTAGGTGATCTCTAGGCTCTAAAATCAGAGATTCTATATTTCGATATGGGGAGATTTTTAGGAATGGTGGGACCTCTGACAAAAATTGGGACATGGGAGAGGAAAATGTATTTATTGGTGGTTGAGAATGTTGGTTGCCCTTTTGTGTATGCCAGGTTTGAGGTGACAGTGGGACTCCCAGTTAGGAAGTTAAAGATAAGTCTAGATCTCTGGTAGGAGATTGGGAAGGATAATGGACATGGAGTCAGAAGACCTGATTCTAGTCCTGACTGTCCAGCTTAGTAGCTGTGTGACAGTGGACAAATCACATTAGCACTGGGACCTTCAGTTTCTCATCTATGCTGTACAAATATGTGCATTATAAAAGCATTTTGTAAGCTACTCAATGCCAATGCTGCCAGCACAGAAATCAGCCTTTTAGGTCTTTTCTGTCTCCTTCCTGGGATGTTCAGCACACTCTTATAATCTCACCCATTTCTTGGGTCACCTTGCCCTTCCTCATTAGTCTACCCTTAATTATTTCTAAAGATTCTAGTCCAAGTTAGAAAATATTTCTCTCAACTCACGTGGCTGATGAAGTAATAAGGTCCTTTTCTGTCCACAACCACCAGAACCTCAACCAGGCAGCTTCCATGTTGCTCTTTCAATTAGCCTGTCTTTTTAAAACCCATAACCCTAATCTTTTGCATTCTTTCCAGCCTTTCCCATCTGAATTGTCTCTTGTCGGTTAGTATACTTATCTGGTGCCCCCTCCCCCATGCATTTCTACCTTTTTCATCAATCATCGTGCCCCATATCTTTCCAAACAGTTTATCTAAAATAGGACAGTTCTTCATTCTTCATATCTCTCCTGTTTTCTGACTGATCCCATATGCCTTCACAATGTCCTGCCTGCCTCTCCAGGTCACTGGCTTGCATAGGTGGCAGAGTTCATATCCACAGTTTTAGGGTTTCTTTGACTTTCTAATACAAACAATAGACTAAAAGTTGGTATAATTAAAACCCCACTTTCCCAATTTGACTACTTTTGCCCAATTTTAATTTTGGAAAAGTTAAATAATGTTCTCTTGAATATATAGTCATAGTAAATTCAGAACTTGCCAATTAATGCTCCAGGTATGTTACCAAGTTAAAGATTGCTGTTGAATCTTATGCTGCTTTTATTAATGTGATACAAAAGGGAATAGGATATTTACTCAACCTCATAATTGGCCAGGGAGTTCTCGTGTGAATGAGCAGACTGTTTTATTGCCTCTGTTGCTATGATCACACAGAGTAACACTAACAGTATTGTGCCTGTTTGCTCTCCCCCAATAAATCTTCCCCAGGTAGATCTGTTTTTCAGAAGACAGAACTAAACCCAATAGTAGAAGTTAGAGGGGGACAAATTTCAGCTATAAACAGGGTAGAATTTTTTTTCTGAGTTATCCAGCAATGGGACTGGCTGTCATGCAAAATAGTAAGCTCTCTGTTATTGGAAAGTATCAGGCAGTGGCCTAGATAACTAAGTTAGCTTTAAGGTCCCTTTCAGTATAGAGTACCTCAAAGTCTAGCTCCAGTGCCTCCTCCTCCATGAAGTCCTCCCTAATTGCCCATTCAAGAGGGATTTCTCTGTCTAGTCTCAGCACATTGTTTGTACTTAGGCATTTACTATATTCTAAAATGTTACACTGTTTATATTTATGTATATGTATATGTATTATATCACCCCTCCTAGATGGCAACCTTCTTGAAAGCAAGAGTGGTGTGTTATTTATCATTTTCTGCAGGACATTATAGCATTGAGTGAACATTAAGTCATAAAACAGATTTGGATATTGTAGCTCAAATCACGTCCTTGAAACAACAAAAACATACCATAAAAAAACTTGTTCCAGTGGGATTATCTTAAAAAGCAGTTGTTAGTTCCCAACATCTGTTTTGAAAGGATTCCACTCTAGTTATTCTATGAACTGAATGTATGAGAGCTGTCAACACAGCCAGCCTAGATAAATGCTTCAGCGTTAATGTATTGAGAGGTGACATTTGTTTGTTCTCTTTAGAACAGTGTGATATTTCAGTATCATGCTGTGTGTATATGATGAACCTGTAAGGAAACAGACATTCTCGTCCTTTGGTGTCAATGTATGTTTAAAATAGTTTTGGTAGTATGAAACTAAAGATGGTAAGATTTTGGGAAACCACTTCCCTGAGAGAACTGGGGCAAGTGAGTTGGATCTAGTCACCTAAACCAGAAAAGTAATGATTATTCATATAGCTGAGGACATGCCAGCCATCTCTTTTCTGCATCTGAACTAAGAGCTATTCCTCCACCAGGAACCAACTTAGAAGATGGGCCAAAAAGGAATTTAGGGACACACATTTAAAACTGGAAGGGATCTTAGAGGTCATTTCCAACGCTCTCATTTTACAGAGAATATGGAGACCCAGAGGTTCAGTGAACTGAGGAATGTTTGCCTCAGGAAAAAACACAGAAGGCAGCTTCCAGCCATCTGAGGGAACTAAAGTAATGCATAAAGTCAGCGTCCACTCTCCAAACCACATAGATGCTTATGAGACTGGAACCAGATTTAGAATATCATACTGTATTTGAAGAAGCCAAGCTTCTCCAAAGGGTAGTACTAGCCTTAAGATCTGGCTAATGAATATGCTCACAGACCTTGGAATAGAAATTTGAACAGGTGAACCATGGCACACAGTTCTACCTTTGTACTTTATACTTCGGTTTATACTCTTCTTCCCTTATTTCTGCCTATGCTTAGAGATCTTACTGGTCAGTAAGGATCCAACTTAATCCCTACCTCCTCCTTGAACCATCTCAGCCCACAGCAATCTCTTCCCTTCCCTGATACATCTTAAGAGAGTTGAGTAATAATGTAATAGGAAACACAGGGTTTTAAAGTAGAAGGACTTGGATCAGTTCTGATTGCTATACTTTATAAATGTGTGGCCTTGGATATGTCATTTAACTTCTCTCTCAGCCTCAGTTTCCTTATAAAATAGAAATAAATATTGTAAAATAGAAATAATATTGCATAAGCTACCTCAAGAGTTGTGAGGAAAGCACTTTTGAAACCCCAGAAAGTGCTATATAAATGAGTTAATAGTACTACTGCTGCTATTTAAATATTTCCTGAATGTATCTCATCTCCCCAAATCAGACTACATACATCTCTTGAAGTCAGTTCTATTCAGAACTGCCCTGACAGTTTAGTTAGGCAGGAAAAGAACTGTCAAGTGTCATAAATCATGGGGGCCAAAAATCCAGCAATAAGTCAACAAAAATCTGAGAGGTAGACGGTGACAACAGTTTAGGCAGATAAAGTATTAAGTTCAAGAAAGTCAGCTGGGCTAGGAAAAGTTCAGACTCCTGCAGGTCAAGCAGAAAAGATCAAGAACTTAGGATAACCTACTGGGTCAGTAGCCTAGACAAAGGGTCTGGACAACAGCAATGAGAGCCATCCTTCAAATAGTGCTTTCAAGTTGGCAAAGTATTTTACATTCATCATCTCATTTAATCCTTATTCCAAGCCTGAGGGATTGGTTCAGTCATTATTAATAGTTTTATTAATATCTTCCAAGGTTGTAGTAGGAGGAAGATGAGGATAATGGAGGGCAGGCAGCATAGTATGAAGATGGCTGAGAAATGGTAGAGAGGCCTAGTTTGGAACAAAATGGGGCAAAAGCTTACCTATCAGAGTAGGATTCAAACCCAGGTCCTTCTAGACTTCAAATCCAGCATTCTTTCTGCTAAGCCACATAGCCTTGGGTCCGAGTAGGAGGAGTACGGACCACAGCAGTGAGAATGTAGCTAGATAAAGATCCTTTCAAGGCAGTTGCTTCTTCTATAACATGCCCCAAGCTAGCACCGTATGAATAACCTGATTCTGCAAGTAGGGAATGTGGTGAGTACAGAAAGAGTTTGACATAACTTAATGAAATTAATTTATTTTTGACTTAAGTGCTGTTTCACTGTAAAATTTGGACTTTATAAACAATCTAAAGTTTTATACCAAGCAAAACTAGGGCAAACTTGGTTAAGAATTTTTACATGAGTATTCTAGGCCATTGCATATACCTTTACATCAGACAGGACAGTACTATATCTTGAATGGCTGCAGAACAGCTTTAAAGAAATGACAGTACCTTTTGGAAAGCTTATTCTGCAACACTAATTAGTGAATCACAAGACTGACAGAGGATTTTTGTTTTTGTAGTTTATTCTCCTAAAAGAGTTCAGAAATGGGAGATAATCTACTCAGGGAGATTTGAAGGGTGCAATTTTAAATGGGGGAAGAATTAGGAAATGACATCCAAGATTATGATTGTTTTATTTCATTATTTAAAGATGGGTGAAAAAGAGAAAGAAAAAAAAAAGCAAAACTAGAAAGGGAAGGAGCTATCACTTTCCTCTTCACAATGATATGTACTTTTAACGGATAAACCCCTTTGATAAGATTTATAGTATTTTACTCTTTCCAGTTACATGTAAAGACAATTTTTGACATTCATTTATTTTTTTTTTGTGAGGCAGTTGAGGTTAAGTGACTTGCCCAAGGTCACACAGCTAGTAAGAGGCAAAAGACAGCTATCAGGGAACAAATCTTTTTTGACTACAGCAACTCCAAATGTCCATCTATTACAGTTTGGAACTGGAGTCTGCAATGGTGAAAGGCATACCTATACTAGAAAATATTTGCCTGAATGCTTCTAAGACAGCATTTGATTAGAGTACAGTACTAATAAGGTTGAGGTTACAGGTTTGCCTTGAATCAGTCAGTTCTATTCCGAGACGACCAACTACATGTACTCTTCTTAAACATGTGTTCTCCTGGTTACTGAAAAAACCACCCTGCATTTCATGGCAATCTTTTGGATGGATCATTAGCATCCACCCTTCATGTATAAAGTGAATCCATTACAAAAATACCCTCATCTGTAAAATGGGCATAAACTACTTGCAGTACCTACATCATGAAGTTATTATAAGGATCAGTAAGTTAATACAATCAATATATGCTATTGTAAGGATGAAAGGACATATATATGTGTGTGTGTTTGTGTGTGTGTGTGTATGTATGTGTGTATATATATATATACACATATATATATGTAAAATGCTTTACAGTCTTAGTGCTGTACATCATTTATACAGATTATTCATAGTTCAAAAAGTCATGAACACCCATTTGTGTTTTAGAACTGCTAAGCAGTTTCTTCTGTTCTTTTTCAGAGCCCCTGAAATTATCCTTGGTTTACCTTTTTGTGAGGCGATTGACATGTGGTCCTTGGGCTGTGTCATTGCAGAGCTATTTTTGGGTTGGCCTTTATACCCAGGAGCATCAGAATATGATCAGGTGAGTCAAGATAATCCCAGATATTCCTGACAAGTCTCCATTTAATTTCCTTTATTTCCTCTTGTGGAAAATAGGGTAGATTAGAATTTTATGTTTTATACAACATACTCATGGGCATATTTAGGTTTTTTTAAATATCTACTTCAGCCCCAACTTACAAACATTATTCTCTTAATTTTTCCATTCTTTCTTTCCTACTCTTCCCCCTCCTCCATTTTCTTTTCTTTTTGTTTTTGTATATAAAATTGTAATTTCTGTTGTCCCTAAATCCCCTGAAGCCACTAATGCAACAGAAGGTCAGTGATACCGTGACTTTATTTTCTCTTCTTTCACAGATTCGATATATTTCACAAACACAAGGTTTGCCAGCAGAATATTTATTAAGTGCAGGAACAAAGACAACAAGGTTTTTCAACCGTGATACAGACTCACCATATCCTTTGTGGAGGCTAAAGGTAAAAAGAGAATTCTGCAATTCTTCTTCATCTGTCAGATTACTCTTGGAAGAAGAGAACAGTCTGATTAGTAGAGATCATTTTGAAACCTAGAGGCTTTTCACTGGGTGAGGTTTTAATGAAGTTTGCAAAATTGAAGGCCTTTGAAAGGTTTCCTTTTGAAAACAGGGAAGGGATCATGGACCAGAATTGCTAAGTGTACTAGCTGTGCTGATTTGGGAGTAGTTTAGATAACCAGTCAGCTTTTACTTGTTTTAACCAGACACCAGATGATCATGAGGCAGAGACAGGGATTAAGTCGAAGGAAGCAAGGAAGTACATTTTCAACTGTTTGGATGACATGGCACAGGTAAGCTTCATGGGTAAGTAGTGGAAGCCCTTTGATAACCCAGGTACAAGAGGACTTAGTGAATGCCAAGTTCTTTTACAGATGGGATGAAGAATGCTTGGTGGAAATCCACAAGCTCCCTTAATCATGTCATTTAGCCCTGAATTACTTTGAACATGGGTATAAGATATATACATAGACCCTAACTAGTTTTGGTAAGGTTACCATTTGGGCCTATGAAACATCTTAAAAGTATGATATTTTTGTTACAAGCAGTTTTCAGTAAAGGAATTCGTTTTGTGAGACTAATAATAATCTATCCTGCTAATATTTCCTGTGGAAGAATTTAGCCATATCAGTAAACTCAGACATCCCAGACATAGAGGAAGAAGTCATTACTTTTTAGGTCTTAAAGAATGAATTATTATATACCTTTATGGTAAGTACAAGCTGCCATCTCCTTAAGTGTGACAAATTAGTCTAGAATCATACCAAAATAAAACTTTTTAATGGGAAGAGGAGTTTACATTAAAGGCATGTAGGGACGGGGATGTGTAAACCAATAACTTTGAAAACCTATTCCTATAACTAAGATCAGCAAAGATTTTGAGGAAAACTGCTACCTTTTTAACTTTGAGGCATGTTAGAAGGGATCAACAGAAAATGATCTGCAGAAGGCATCTTTGGAAAATAAGCACAAATATAAACTACAAATGTTGAATTCTGACCCCTGCCCATGGTGGTCAGAGATCATTCCAGGGAAAACATTTTCAAGATAGAAAGAATTCAGACCCTGAAATAAAATTTGTTATAGCTTTTAAAAAAACAGTAAAGGTGGCATTCAGTATCTGATTTCTTCCATGAGGTGATGTTTAGATTAGAAAACGATGAAAAACATGTCAGTTTTTCTTCCACAGAGTGTTCATAGGCTAACTTTTCCCTCATCTTATTTCTTCTAATTTTTTATTGTTCGGTTGTCATTAATTTTTTATAAAGGATAACAAATAACTTTGCTTCGGGTTAAGGGGTCAAAACATTAATCAACTTATACCTCATTCTCTGGCAGGCTACTGATGTCTTATAGGTCCTTTTACCCCCTCCCCCTTTTTGTCCCCATGTCTCAAACTAGCTAAGAAGTGCTGTGAGGAATTTGCTGCCTGGCCCCCTAATAGGCAAGATGGAGGCTACTGAATTATGGGGTGGGCTGAAGGCAAGCTGAAGCAGACTATGTAGAGAGAGTCAAGGGAGGGATCCATTGTGACTTGTCTTGATCTCTCTCCAGGTGAATATGACCACAGATCTGGAAGGGAGTGACATGTTAGTGGAAAAGGCTGACCGGCGAGAATTCATAGACCTGCTGAAGAAGATGCTGACCATTGATGCAGATAAGAGGGTCACACCAATCGAAACCCTGAACCATCCTTTTGTCACCATGACACACTTGCTTGATTTTCCCCATAGCACACAGTAAGCCTCCTTCTCGGCGTTTTTAACAATTTAAAAGAGAGAACGGTGGGGAAAATAGGAGACAACCAAGACTAGGTGAACTACTGGGCCCTTCTAAACACTGGGGAACCATATATGAAGGGTTGTGCCCATAATAGCAATATCCCTAAAAGGACAATCACTTTAAATATTAAATGGTAGGGCTATTTTTAGCTCAACCTAAAATGGACCCAGTCTCAGTAGATACAACCACAGTGCCTGACCTTAATAAATGCTTGTTGATTGACTGATCTCCATTAACACTACTATGACTATAACTAGGCCTGAATTCTCAGTGTTGGCCCTGACCCCTAACTAACCTTGGTCAGCTAGCTGGGGAAGGGGAGTGTTTGTTATACAGGTTAAGTCTCATCACAACAGCTACAAGAGAGCATGCTTCCTTAGTGGCTAGAGTTGATATAAGGAAATTTCAGCTCAGCTGTACACATCTCAGTGATCAAACTGTGTAGGGTCTGACTTAATTATTTGAACTAAGGCTTAAGTCAGGCTTACTGGGCCATGGGATTAAAACATGATGCTTGGATAGCAGGTTATGTAAATAACCTGTCCTATAAACCTAGATATTCTAAGCATGTTAAATCACAGTAATAAGGATTTGATCACTTCCTTCAATGTCATTTAAAGATTTTAAAGCATCTCAATAGGAATCATATAGACAGCACTACGGTATAATTACTATACCTGTATAAATGAATATAAGGAGGACATCAGTCTTTAAAAGAGCTGGCTGAGCAATTTCTATGCAAGATTAACAGAATAAGAAATAGACTTCAACTAAAGCCAGAAAGACTTCGATGATTGTAAAGGAAGAATTTCTTAATTGTTATGTTGATAAAATGCTGGGATGAGTTAATGGAAAAGTTTATAATGTCTCCATGTCAAGAGAATTTCAAGAAACCATTTGTCCAAAAAGAAATAAAAAACATTCTTGTTGGGGGGGCAGCTAGGTGGTGCAGTGGATAGAGTACTGGCCCTGAAGTCAGGAGGACCTGAGTTCAAATCTGGCCTCAGACAAATAATACTCACTAGCTGTTGTGACTCTGAGCAAGTCATTTAATTAACCCCAATTGCCTCACCCAAAAAAATAAAAAGAAACCATTTATTCTGAATGATTATACATTCACCTGAAGGCAGGAACCTGGGCCATGTGACCTCAAAGTCCCTTTCAGCTCTAAGGTTCTAGGAGGAAACTATTATATAATCTTACACTCAGGTATTAGTTATCAACTTGAAGAAAATCCCTTAACCTTCTGGGGTCTTAGTCTCTTCATCATAAAATGAAGGGATTGGACTAGATGACGTCTTAAGTTCCCTTTCCAACTCAAAATTCTGTGATCCTTATTAGATGTTACTAGTATAAATACAATAGGGAGAACATGAAAAAAGCAGATTTTTAATTAAGAGGACAACAAGGAAGCATTTCTGAATCTGAAGATTTTTGGGTGCTCGTGGGGTTTTGGAGTTTGGTGTACTTTCTTTTTCTTTAACATACATATACTAGTAGCATCATTCTTATCAATCAGTAAGCATTTCTTAGTTTCCTAATATGTACCAGGCACGGTGCTAGGTGTTAGAGATGCAAATACAAAGAATGAAACATTCTTTACTCTCAAAGAGCTTCTAGTCTATTAAGGAAGACAACCAATATAGAAATGTATATCACACATAATTACAAAGTAGGAGGGGAGGGCATCAGGAAAGGTTTCACATAGAAGGTGGCACTTACACTCCTATTTGTCAAAAACAAGGAGAGTAAATGCCAGGCACTGGGGGAAGACCACAGCAGAAGTACAGAGATGGAAAATGGAGCACTGTGTATGAGAAAGAGAAAGACAGCCAGTTTGGCTGAATCATGAAGTTCAGGAAGGAAAGTAATGTTTAAGACCGGAAAGATACATTAAGCCTCGGCTGTGAAGGATTTTAAAAGCCAGACTGGGAGTCTGTATTTTATTCTATAAACAATAGGAACCATTGCAGTTTATTGAGTAAACTAGTGATGCGATCAGCTCCAAGCTTTTGGAAAATCACTTTGGCAGCTATGTGGAAAATGGATTGGAATAAGTAGAAACATGAGGCAGGAAGACCAATTAGGAAATCATTGCATTAGTCCAGACAAGAGGTGATAAGGGCCTGAACTAAATCAGTAACTAAGTGAATAAAGACAAGGAGTTGGATACAAAAAATATTATAGAGACAGATATGCCAAGATTTGATAACTGCTTGGATATATGGGGTAAGGGGGAGTGAAGAGTTGAGAATAATGCTGAAGTAATAAACCTGAGGGACTAGAAGGTAAAAGGAATTTTGAAAGAGAGATGGCTTTGGGATGCAATGATAATGGATGAGTTGTGTTTTTGGTTAGGTCTCCAGAGCCTCCCAATTTAAATGAAATGTCCAACAGTGATGTGAAACTGTAGTTCAAGGGAGAGACAGATAAAGAGACAGACAGATATCTGTATAGAGATGATAATTAAAGCCATGGGAGATGATGAAGTTAGCAAGAGAGAATGTAGGGAGAAAAAATGCTTAGAACATAGCCCTAGGTACATTTGCATTTAGGGGGTGATAATTAGCCAGCAAAAGAGACTGAGAAGGATCAAACAAGTAAAGAAAAGAATCAGGAAACAATAGTGTCACAAAAACCCTAAGAGAATTTCCAAGAGCACAGGAAGTGATCAACAGCTTCAAATGAAACACAGAAGTCAAAAAGGATGAGCAATAAGAAAACCTACAGATTTCGCCGTTCAAGATTAGTGGTCATTTTGGAGAGAACGGTTTGTTGAATTATAAGGTCAAAACTGCCAAGTTATGAGTAGCCAGACTGCCAAGGGTTGAAGAGTAAGACAATGCGGAGGCAACGAGTATAAACAGCATTTTGCAGGATTTTAACTGAGAAAGGAAGAAGAGATATACAACAATAACTTGAGAGTAGAATAAGGTTTAGTGAAGGTTTAAGGATAGGGGTGACTTGGGTTTGTTTGAAGGCTAAAGGAACCATGATTGGTGTTGAAGAGAGGAGATGATTAAGAGGGAAATGTGCTAGAGAGGACAGGAGAGGGTGAAATAAAGGGCTTGTGGAAGGAGGTTGGCTTTGGTAAGGAGAAAGGCCATCTCATTATCAGAGCCTGAGGGAAAGGAACCAGAGTGGAGGAGGATGTCGAGTGATTTTGAGGAGCAAAGAGGGAGCTCATGAATAATGGCCTCAGTTTCCTCAACAAAGAGGCAAAGTACTCAGCTCAGATATCATTAGGGCTTCTCTCTTTTTTATTTTTAATTTATAAATGGAATGAAGAGAAAAAGAGGCAGTACCCCTGAGGGGAAATAAAGGATGTAGAAGAGATGTTGGGTCAAGCAGTTCCCCTGGACCAGCCCTCAGATGATAGTCATCCTTGGGACCTCTTGCTTCTCTGGAGTGAGAGTGAAAGAGAGAGAATGGCCTCAGGAGCAGAGGGGAAATCATGGCCAACTAACCATTTGTATGAAAGTGTTGACAAATCAGGGAGTTTTGTGGGGTATACAAAAGGAGAAAATGTAGTTTCTGCTCTTAAGGGGCTTAAAATTGTAATTATGTGAATAAAACCCTATTAAGGGTTGAAAATGGAGAAAAGGAATATGGGCTAGAAGCAGGGAGTCTTAACCTGGAGTTGATGAACTTTTTTTAAATTTTTTTTTCCCTTCGTATTCCTATGTATTTTATTTTGTCACTTAAAAATATTCAGACTGCCAAAAACTATCCATGACACAAAAAAGGTTAAGAACCTTTGGGCTAAGGGGCAGCTAGGTGGCGCAGTGGATAGAGCACTGGCCCTGAAGTCAGGAGGACTTGAGTTCAAACCAGACCAAACACTTCACACTTAACTAGCTGTGTGACCCTGGGCAAATCACTTAACCCCAGTTGCCATAAAAATAAAAAAAAAAAGAACCTTTGGGCTAGAGGATTGTTAAAAATATAAAGGACATAAGATTTTAACTAGATCTACTTATCAGCTTGTACGTACTACATATTTCCTTTACCTATGAGTGCAAGAAAAAATTTTTTTCCCTTTATCTAAAGAATTTTAAGTATTGCTAATACATAGCCTCTGTTTAGAGATAGAAGCAAGAAATTTTGACATACAGTTGAAATTCTGTAATTGATTTCATTAAGTTCTCTTTAACACTTTCTCTTTTTTTTCCTCTCCATCTCCTTCCCACCCACCCCATTTCCTTTTGTCCCAATTCTTTTGTCTCCCTTCATCTATTCTTCCCCCTTCATGATGAAAAGTGTCAAGTCTTGCTTCCAGAACATGGAGATCTGCAAGCGCCGGGTGAATATGTATGATACAGTGAATCAGAGTAAAACACCTTTCATCACCCACGTGGCCCCCAGCACATCTACCAACCTAACCATGACCTTTAACAACCAGCTGAACACTGTCCACAACCAGGTAAGGCAAGAGCCAGAGGTGGGAGGGAGAGGAAGAACATGCCAGAGTGACATCATTAGCTGCAATGTAACATAAGAGGGCCTTTGCTCTATGTACTTTGCAGAACATTCTGGGGATCAGGCATCATCTTCCACTGAAATTGTTTCAGGTCCAGAATTCAGCACAATTAAATATGAAATACGATAAATAGATAAATGGATAGGTATGATTTAATAGAGTTTGTTTCTGACCATATTTTCTCTGAGAAACTAAATCTCTTTTGTTTTGGACATTGGTTTAGCCAGAATAAGTTTTCTTAAATGAGCCACATGGTAGGCATTTTATAGTTCTTTTCTTTCTCCCAGTGTGAGACCAATGGCAGGGAGATGCTAGCTTTTATCTTCGACATTTATTCAGCACTGAATACTAAAATCTGTTAGTCCTCGTAGTCTAGAAATCAAGTAGTCCAGTCCCTTCCTTTTACATAAGAGGAAACTGGGATATGGGTAGTTTAAATAACTAGCTCACAGTCACACAACTGATTAATGGCACAACCAAGACCAGAAACTACAGCTCTCAACTCTGCCAAGCTAAAGTTTAGTGACCTGTAATAGATGGTAGTCTTTGTATATTGAAGAAATTAAAAGTACTTTTTATGTCCTGTACTGAAAAAATTGAGTGTGGGAGAAGGGGACTCTGAAAGGAAAAGAAAGGCTTTGTAACTAAGGATGGGGGAAAACTAGAAGCTGAGATGATTAAGAGATATGAAAGATACTAAGAGAAGATATGCATTTAGATATCTTCTGTTCTGTTTCTCCTCGGCCACCATTTCTGCTATCCCAATGAGTCACACACCTGTATGCCTTGTCTCCTCCAAAAGACAAACACCAAGGGGCAGCTAGGTGGCGCAGAGGATAGAGCACCGGCCCTGAAGTTAGGAGGACTTGAGTTCAAATCCAGACTCAGACCAAACACTTGACACTTACTAGTTGTGTGACCCTGGGCAAGTCACTTAACCCCAACTACCTAAAAAGAAAAAAGAAAAAAGAATCGCCAAAAGACAAACATATATTTCCTCATCAGGCATTTATTGAATGCCTGTGTTCAAGGAACTGTGCTAGGTATATGGAGAGGTATAAGATAGGTGCTCCTCTGAAGGAGCTTACAGTCTAGAGTAAGACAAGCCTTCTGCATAAAAAAGATCACTAAAAATAGAGCACTCACTGAGTGCCAAATATACAATACACAATTAATGCTATAGTAGTTCAGAAAAGGGAGAAATCACTTTAAGCTTGATCAGAGAAGGCTTCATGGAATCAGTGGGACCATCAGCTACATTAAAAAAAAAAGATAGGACTTAAATATATACAGAGGAATGGGGAGAGTTTAGCAATGCTAGGAAAGTATAAATGTGCTAGCCATGTGTAGGAACTAGAAATAAATTAGTTTGGATGGAACAGAAGGCTCTCAAATCAACAATCGCTTATTAAGCACTTACAATGCACCAGGCGTGTGCTGAGCACTGAAGGTACAAAGACTAAATTAGAGAAGCGGTTCCTGCACTCAGAGAGTGTACATTTCTAATTGGAGATAATATGTATAAATAAGATGTAAAACGTATACAAAAGAGTTTTGGGAGTGAGTGCACTAGCAGCCTGGGGGAGGGGAGGGGAAGGAAAAGGGAGAGAAAACCAGCAAAGGCTTAATGGAGAAGGTGGCTCTTGAGCAGTCTTAAAGTAAACCATGCCGTGGAGTCTGTATTCAGATCAAAGTGTACTTTCTAAGCTTTTCTTTATTTTTCCTGTTTTCTTTTTGTCTGTGTTCTCTTTTGCAACATGGCTAATATGGAAATGTTTTACATGATTGCACATCTATATCAAATTGCTTGCCTTCTTTCTTAAGGAGGGAGGCATGGCAAAGGAGAGAGGCAATTTGCAACTCAAAAATTATAAAAAGCAAATGTTAAAAATCATTTTTACATGTGAGAAAAAAAAAGCATTCTTTAAAAAATAAAATGGAGGAAAAAAAGAAAGTTGTTGATTATCTCTCCCTTTCTAAACAATTGTAGCAGTTTCTAGGTTGTGTCTAAATAGACAGTAATAAGCTTGAACAAATCTTTAAAAATGCAAAGCAAAAATAAATAAAAAATAAAGTAAACCCATGGATTCCAAGGCGTGGAGATGAGGAAGGAATCCTTTCCAAGCAGGAGGGGCAGCCTGTAAAGATAGGAAATGGAGAACTGCATGTACAAAACAGTGAGCAGGCCAGTAGAGCTGGGTCATAGAATGTGAGGAGAACAATGTATAAGAAGACTGGAAAGATACAAGGGGCCAAGTTGTGAAGAACTTTAAATGTCAAACAGAGGACTTTATGGTATATTTAATTATATTTTATGGTATATGTAATAGGAAGCCACTGGGTTTTGTTTTGTTTTATTAGGGGGCTGGCTGTTGCAATAGTCCCAGTGACTAGTAATGAGGGCCTTAACTAGAGTGGCAGGTGTGGAAGTGGAGAAGGGAACTTAATCTAGAAATGTTGGGTAGAAATTCTTATAGAGAAGTAATAGTAGATTCGTTTGGAACTGATTGTAGAAAGCCTTAAAAGCCATGTTAGGAGTACAGATCTTGTTTTCTAGCTAGTCAGGATGCACTGGAAGTTTCTGAGCAGCTGCAGATATGTTAGATGAATTTGAAAACTTTATGCAAAGGGAAAAATGATTATAGACTAACCATGAGCTAAGGGTATGGACTAAGGTAGTGGTAGTGGTAATAGAAAAAAGGGATAGATTCAAAAGATATTACAAAGGAAAACTAACGAACTTGGTGCCTGATTGGATTATGAAGTGTAAGGAAGGGTGAAGAGTCAAGGACCTTTCTGGGGTTTCAAAGATTGAGAGAATTATGATATCACTGACAAAAATTGGGAAATTAAAAGGGAAAGCTGTTTTAGTTTGTTTTTTTGAGGAGAGATGATCTCAGATTTAGACATGCAGAGATGAAGAAGGCAGGACATCTAAATAAAGATATCAACTAGGCAGTTAGAGAATGCTAGAGAAAATAGTGTGAGGGAATATGTAACTTGTTTGTTTTTTCTTCACCAGCCATTTAATCAATGAATAAAATAGATTAACATAAACCTTTTCTAGCTTCTTCCAGACAAAAGTATAGGTTGTACCTTGTTTTTGTTTTTCAAGTTAGATATGCCAAACTTTTAAAAAAAAAATCCCTTGGGTGGTGACTTGCAAATTTGTAATTCACTCTGTAATTCTTTTCAATATTAAGAGCAACACTGCATTCAAAATGTAATTTGATTTACAAACAGCTATTCCTTTACTTCCTTTTTTTTTCTTTTGGCTAGGCAATGAGGTTAAGTGACTTACCTAGGGTCACACTGCTAGTTAAGTGTTATGTGTCTGAGGCCGGATTTGAACTCAGGTCCTCCTGAATCCAGGGCCGGCACTCTATCCACTGTGCCACCCAGCTGCCCCTCCTTTACTTCTTTATTGCATCTAATACTTGTTCAGCAAATTCTTGAGATTTCTGTCTTCTTTTGCCTTCCATTATGCTGTATCATCCTGCTTTTCTTCCCTCTCAGCTTATATTTCTTTTCCTAGTTTCCTGTTCCCAAACTATGATATTCCCCAAGCAAGGCTGTCTTCAGCCTTTTATTGTTCTTACTACATTTTCTTCTCCATAAAGCTCATCTGTTTTAACAGCATCCATCAATCAATAGTCAGTTTGTAGACTACTGATCTCCTCCATTGGCTTCTCATCTGAGCTGCAGTCTTGTATCTTTAGCTGTGTACTGAACACATTTCTACCTCAATGTCTTGCTGTCAAAACACATATCTAAAATTAAACTCTTGGGGCAGCTAGGTGGTACAGTGGATAGAGCACCAGCCCTAGAGTCAGGAGGACTAGAGTTCAAATTTGGTCTCAGACCAGAGACCTGACACTTACTAGTTGTGTGACCCTGGGCAAGTCACTTAACCCCAACTGCCTTGCCAAAAAAATAAACAAATAAATAAACAAATAAATGAGTTAATGAAATTAAGCTCTTCAAAGCAGCTTCTCCATCTCTGCCCATAGGACCACCAGTTTCCCAAGCCACCAAGACTCAAAAGTTTTAGTCATCTTTGACTCATCCCTCTCCTTCATGTCTTGTACCCAGCAATTTCTCTTTATTCTTATTTTGAAATTTCTCTCCTTTCAGTTCCTTTCTCTTCGTTCCCATGGCTACTTCCTACTCCAGGCACTTAATACTGCATGCTTAGACAATTTCATCAGTCTCCCAGCTGAGCACCCCTTCCTCAGTTAACCCTCTATTTCCTGCAATACATCTGACATACTCCTACTAGACTAATCCCTAATTAAACATTGCTGTCACCATATCATCTTACTCCTTTGCTCCAAAGGCTAATAACTCCTTGCTACTTACTATATCAAGCCTCATTTTTTTCCACCTGGCCTTCTAGAGCTTTCATAATCTGACTCATCCCTTCTTTCTAGTCTTCCTATAATTCTCCAATTTGAACCCTCTGTTCTAATCTTCCTGGTCTTCTCATTATTTTCTGATCATAACGTGTAGTGTAATATACAAGGGCTTTAGAATCATAAGACCTGAATTTGAGTCTTGGCTCCAACATTTCACTCACTAACTATATAACCTTAGGTGAGTCAGTTAACAATTTTTCCTTTAGTGATCTCATCTATAAAATGGGGATGATACTTGCATTACTTACCTTACAAAGTTATTGTGAGGAAAGTATTTTATAAATGTAAATTTTTCTTGTATGTTTTTCCTGTGGAAAATGAAAAGAAATGGACTAGAAAATAATACAATTGGATGGATATGGAACTGATTAAATGATTCATCAAAATTGATGTTAATTGTTGATAATGACTTAGCAAAACTCCGGTGGGGTATCCTAAGAATCTGTTCTGCTTAATATTTTTATCAATAAGCCAAATAAAAGCACAGATTCCAGACTTTTAAGATTTGCTGGGAGAGACAACTAAGAGACAAAATTAGAATTAAAAAATATCTTGACAGGCTTGAATTTACAAGCCCAATTAATAAACATTTAAGTCCCTATTATGTTCTAGAGACTATGCCAAGCACTGGAGCTAAAAAGACAAAAATGAAGACCTCTCTGCCCTCAAGGCACTTAAATTCTATGGGACCTCTCTGCCCTCAAGGCACTTAAATTCTATGGGGCAAAATGGAATAAAATGAAGTGTAACAGAGAAGAATACGAAGTCTTACACTTGGGTTCAGAAAATAAGAGTACAAAATGGGAGGGATATGGCTAGACAGTAGTGTGAAAACAATCTGGAGACTTTCGTGGACCAGTGGAAAAAAAGTGGGATAAGGCATCTAAGAAAGCAAATACAATCTTCGGCTGCATTGATAAGTATGGTGATAAGTATAGTTTAATGTCCCGTCGGTCAGACCACATCTGGGATGTTGAGTTCAGTTCTGGATGCCACGTTTTAGGAAGGACATTCATAAATTAGAGTGTCCAGAAAAGAACTGGGATAGTAAAAAGCCTTGCGTTCATGCCACATTATGGAACCAAGGATATTCATTCTAAAGAATAGGTTTTCCATTTGTGTTAATGTAAGGAAAATTTGTAATATTTAGAGCTATCCAGAAATGTAATGGACTGCCTCAAGAGTTGTAAGTTGGGTTAGAGTCTTTAAGTCCCTTCTGACCCTTGAAAGTCTGATTCACTCTTTCTACTTTTGTATCTTTGCTCTTGGTCTTCTCTCCTAACTGAAGTCTACACATCCTTCATGTCCTAGCGTAAGTCACCTCTGCTTGAAGGACTCTCTGATTACCTCAGACTTCACTCATGTTCCTATCTTAATTCTGACAGCATCTGGAATCTATTAGACACATATTTTTGCATTTATTTATATATTCATTTTTTCTTGTTATTTCACATAATTAGTCTCGTCTTCCCATCTAGATTTTAAGCAGAGGCCACAGAGTTCTTAGCTTCTCTCACAGCGCCAAGCACTGCACATATGACATAATTAACATGTCGCACATACTTGTTGACTGACACAGGAACACAAACTCTCACAGGCAGTGTTACTGAAGGACAAACATTGCTCTGTCTACTCTCTGAAGAAGTGCAGGAAAGAAAGCTGACAGGGGTGTGAGAAGGGAAGTAGAATTTGATTTCCTTCTGAAGTCTCTGCCTACCAGTTAGACATAATTCTAAAAGATTTTTTTTAATGAGAGGAAGTGAGGTGAGAATAATTTCAGTGGCCCACAGTGAGACATCTTTAGTTAAACTCTCTTGACCATTTGTTCTCATCTTTGCTGTTCATAAGATTTAGCAGTTGAACACAATCACCATGAGGACACAGAGACCTCAAACAATGTGTAATTCTGAATAACAGTTTATTCCTTCCTGTTAAATAAATACAATCTCTCTACAGAGGGAATTTGCCCTCTAGCCATGAGGGGAGTATTTGTGATCACAGAAATGTGCTGTGGGTCCTCAGTTGTCAGCAGGTACCTAAATTTCCTTGTGAGACCTTTCAATTCTATTTTCCACTCCCCTCTGTCTTTGCTTTTGCTCTTGGTTTTTGTTTGTTCTTCTTTGTGTTCATTTATTTGCTTTAGCGTTGTGTCTTCCAACATACCACCTCCCTCATTTTTTATTTTTATTTATTTTTGTTTAATTCCCATCATTCCTTTAGGCCACCAACCTGGCTCCCACCTCCACCAGTGCCACTATTTCCTTAGCCAATCCCGAAGTCTCCATACTAAACTACCAATCTACACTCTACCAGCCCTCAGCGGCATCCATGGCTGCAGTGGCCCAGCGGAGTATGCCCCTGCAGACTGGAACAGCGCAGATTTGTGCTCGGCCTGACCCCTTCCAGCAAGCCCTTATCGTGTGTCCCCCAGGCTTTCAAGGTAAGGAAAGACAGATTCTTGTAGAGGGATGACTATTGTCATACTACACATGTTCTTGTCTTCCAGTCACTTGAAAACTTCCAGTTTTCTGACATCCAGAATATTCTGCCATAGACGATTTTGGTGTCATAGAATCTTACTCTTTGAAGTTTCTAGAGGGGAAGAGTTTGTGAGCATCCTAATGAGAATGTCAGTTGTTTTCCATTGTGTTTAGTACTGGAGTAGTAGCTTAACTAGATTCTAACTCTTGTCATTTTTTTTTATCAACTTAGAAATAATATACTTTTACATAAAATTAATCTGCTAGTCAGGCTTACTATTTGAATGTTGCTGCCTCTGCTAGATCAGGTTAAGTAAAAAAAAAAAATTATACTGCTTTGTACTACTATTATGTTCACGAGTCAATTTCTTGATTCAGTGTCAGAAGCAGGTCTTGAACCCAAGCTTTCCTGACTCAAATGCCTACTCTTTATCCTTCTACATCACACTGCCTCTCCATTAGTGTGGTTTTGCTGTGGAATTTTTGTTTCCATGTAAGTAAAATTTAATTATGAAAATTAACATGTTGGCTAAAAAGATTTTAAAGCCAAATTGTTTTTGGATTTACCTACATTGTTACCCACCCTCACCCCAACCCCCCCATAGGCAGATGACTATATATGTTTGTGTTTATCCAGAAATCTCAAACATTGGTTCTCTTAACCCTTAGAGGTAAAATATATAACAGCTATTTAGAAGTCAGGAAACATAAGTCTAGAAAGGTAGCCAACATTAAAGCTACTAGAATCCAGGATTTAGGATATTTAGTCTTTCCATTCTTGAAGCATACAACATTATTTTGAAAGGTAGCTAGTTTAAGATCTTTCTATTACAGTTTCCCAAACAGCAGTTGACTCTTGCCTAAATACATTGCTTATCTTCATAAAATCCTTAATTATGCCCTTGCTCTCAGATAACAGGCATCTTCATTTCAAGGTTGGCTTCAGTATTTTCTGTTTTAGAGCAAGGAGGCACAGTGGACAGAGTGCCAGGCCTAAAGTTAGGAAGACTCATCTTCCCAACTTCAAATCTGGTCTCAGACACTTACTAGCTATGTGATGCTGGGCAAGTCACTGAATTCTGTTTGTCTCAGTTTCCTCATCTGTAAAATGAGCTGAAGAAGGAAATGACAAACCACTGCAGTATCTTTGCAAAGAAAACCCCAAATAGGGTCACAAGAATCAGTCATGACTGAAAATGACTGTACAACAACAATTAAGCATCTCTTCGAAAAAACACTTTATTTTCCATTAAAATTGCAGCCAAGTTAAGAAGAGTTTCTGTTAACAACTTATTAAAAAACTTTTTTATTTATTTCCTGGTAAAGGATTACAAGCCTCCCCTTCAAAGCATGCTGGTTATTCTGTGCGGATGGAGAATGCAGTTCCAATTGTCACTCAGGCTCCAGGAGCTCAGCCTCTCCAGATCCAACCAGTCTACTTGCACAGGTAATTTTTTTCTTGTCTGTTATAACTCTTTTAGGTCTAGTGGAGTCATGAGACCATCATTGATTGTTATGTGCCAATCATAGAATATCTACACCTAAAACCACAGGATTTAAAGGCAAAAACCTTGACAAAGTAAAATCCTTATGTATTAACAATGATGAAATCCAGTCCTTAATGCACTCATTCAGCACCCTAATCCCTTTAATCTCCCCACTCCCACAGGAGGAATAGTTCTTATAGGATACAAGCTGACTCAAAGGCTTGTGTGTAGGGTGCACTGAGGGATTTATGCACCCCATTTGCAAAGATTTTCCTATGACATTTCTCCATTCTTTTAGTATTCCACAACAAATGGCATAAACTGATCCTTCTCAGCCTAGGAAGGGGAAGAAATGAAACGTGCTGCCTTCTGAATGGCACCTGGCCTTAGGTTAGGAACTCTACAAGGCTTTAGAGACTCTACCTTAATATACTCCTTATCCAGAAAAAAAAAAAAGTAAGACAGTTTCTGAAGGAAGACAGTCAAGAGAGGAGCTGGGAAGGAGGGAGGGAGCCAACAATTATGGCTATACCAGGTCTGAAGGAAAGGGGGCTAGAACTCAGCCCTGTCCCCTCAGAGGATACTCAGGACAGGAATCCAGGCTGGTAAACTCATTATCCCCCAACGCAAAGCAGCCTTGAAGCTCAGCTTTGGAGGGTATACTCATTAGAAAAAGTGGGAGAAGCCAGAAAGTAAGTGTAGCAAAGATATACCCCTCCGAAAGGTTTAACACCAAATATAGCAATAAAAAAAACTCAAAAAAAAAAGCTCAGAGTACTAGTAAATAAATCAGTCCTAAAACCAGAAGGAAGAATGAGTACCAAATCTTCAAAGGGAATACAAAGATCTCTTAACAAACATAGAAGACAAATAAAATTGAACCAATGCCTGATGAAATATGGAAGCCTACATACTCCCAAGAGAGCCTAGAGCAAGCAAGAAATGCCAGAATGTTTCAGAAAATAAATGAAACCCATGAAAGGAGAAACTAGGAATATAGTCAGAATTTAGAGTTTTCAATTCAGCATTTTAAAACTCATCTAGAAAATTAGGAAAAAATGAATCCATAACAGAAAGTATTCTTAAAGAAGTGAAAGAGTTTAACAGATTTGGAAAATAGAAATACTTAGGAAGGGAAGGATCTTTCAGAAGAGAAATAAATGGCTACACCATTAACAGAACACATTAATTCTATACATGCCAAAGCCATTGACCCTGAAGATAGGATATGCCAAGATAACTTAAGACGGTCTACAACAAATCAAAAAACATAAATGGCATCATACAGAAAATAGAAGAAAACTGTCCATAACTTCTAAAGACAACAAAGCACCAATTGAGAAAATACACAGATCACCTCCAGAAGAAAATTCCAGGTTCCAACTTTAAGAATAAAAGTGGTAAATTAAACATTTAAATGACAACAAAATTTTTAAGTGGCCAGGAGAAATACCTTTAGATACAAAAGAAGTTTGAATAACGTAAGATAATGTAGTCATGAGAAATCACAGAAGGGGGATGGAATAGTACGTCCTGAGAAGCAAAGGAGCACAAACAGCAACCCAAAATGACCTACTCTGCAAACCTGAGTCTAATAATAAATGAAATAAGATAGATGTTCAACAAGAGGCATTTTTAAAACAAAATGATTTTTTAAATGTGAACAGAATATTAAAATAAACATAAGAAAGGTAAAAGTAATAAAATTATCCCATGTTTAGAGAGATAAAGACCTACGCTGTTGGAAAGAAAAAAGGAATCAAGGGATTTTTTTTTAAAGAAACACATGAGGATAAAGATATAAGCAGAACTGAAACAGGAAAAGTGAAGACAAAGAACAAACTGAAACACCATGAATTAGTTCATACGACATCTCATAACCCCTATTTTGTGGGACAGAATAGCAGAGAAAGAAGATATATGAATAGGGAGAGGAAAAGATATATAAATAGGGAAATGGATTATGAATCCTACCAAGTCCACAATATGGAGAGAGATTATATTCCTCTACTCTCTCTCTCTCTAAAATATATATGTGTGTGTGTGTGTGTGTGTGTGTGTGTGTGTGTGTGTGTGTGTGTGTATATTTAAAGCAATTGGGGTTAAGTGACTTGCCCAGGGTCACACAGCCAGTAAATGTCAAGTGTTTGGTCTGAGACCAGATTTGAACTCAGATCCCCCTGACCTCAGGGCCGGTGCTCTATCCATTGCACCACCTAGCTGCCCCTTCTACTATATTTTTGAAAAAGGGAGCTGGAAGAAAATGGAGACAGAGACCTCATGATGGGTTTAATTTGAGGACAGTACATATGTTAGAAGATTATCTTCTCAGATACTGTTGTGCCTCCAAGGGGCACGACAGCCTGGCACAGGTTAAGGGATATTTGAGATCCTAGGGGCATTGGTACCCAAAATGGTGGAGTGAGAAGGAAAGAAAGAGACTTGGACTCAAAGATGAAACAGCCTTTGGGAAATGAAATTATTATGGAAAAGGCAAGGAACAGGACCATATTGCACAGTTTGGGACACAGGACTGTTTCCATGTAGTGGAAAGGATATGAAGGGGAAAAGATATTAAGACAAGATCTATCAAGGCAATAATAGAGAATCTGGTTAGAATGAGTAACTCTACCCTAATGCTTAAGAAACTTTAGCCCCAACAAGGCATAGAAGAATTAGAGAAGAAATAAATAAGAGTATATATAATAAATCAGAGAATAAAGTTTAAGAATTGGAAAGGAAGAAAATTAATGATGAGAAAAAGCAAAGAAAAACTTCTTAGAAAAAGACACAGTATATAGAAAATTAATAAACACAAGTACAGTGAGACAAAAAGAAAAGATCTTGAGTCACATCAGTGATTTAAGCAAAATTAATCACAGTGACGGTAAGTATGAGAAAATTATTTTTGTTGTATTTTCATAATGCAGACTTTTAGTCCCAACTCTGCTGAAAGACATGGTATCTTCTTAAATGGGAGGAGTAAAGAATATATGTATTTTTCAACACTACAAGGCGCTTTTATAAAAAAAAAAAACTGTGCTAGAGCATGTACTAGATTTGCACCTTAAGGTAGTTTGAAGTACAGAGAACTGTTTCCTCAACTGTAAAATGGAAATAGTAATACTCAAGAAAATAAATGTAACAGTAGTTTAAAAAGACTAAAATAGTACATGAGGGTTTTCATTATGATCCTGATAAAAATGGATCCAAATGCCTACATACAGTAAAATAATTTATTGTTAGTAGCAGGGCTGAACTTAAATGGTTATGGCATTGAAAGCACACCCTGGAGTCTCCCATGTCTTCAGTCCCCTTCTGGGTTGATGAAGTTTTCTTCTATCATCTTAATACTCACCTTTTTTTTTTTTAATGTAAATAGCATTTGTTCCTGTTTTGGCCAGAAACCCTGAGGGTCTACCCCTCTCAGATAGTTTCTTTTTTTTTTTTTTAATTTTTGACTAGGTAAAGAGGCCATTCTCTGCCTCAATCCATATTAAGCCTTGAATCACTGAATGGGCGATGCCTCAGTCAAACTGAGACCTGTTAAAGACTTTAGCTTGAAAAGGCCGAGGTCCCTAATGCATCCTGGGGCATGTTCAGTTGTCCTGATCCATATCTGGCCACTAGACCCAGATGGTTCCAGAGGAGAAAGTGAGGCTGGTGACTTTGCACAGGACTCCCTCACTTAAATCCAATTCACTTTCATGTCAGGGCATCACCTCCATTATATCATGGTCCTCTTCGAGAACAAAGAACAAACAGCCCACCTTTTAAATAAATGCCTTTTCTTGGGTCACTGGAAGTGGGAAGTCAAGAAGAAAAGGGTTATATGCAAGGAGAGGAAAAATAGAAATATACATCCTCTCCAGAAGTCAAGAAAGCCACTAGGTCCAGCCTTCTTAGTGCTTGATCTGATTGTCCAGGCCTGGTACAGCTTCTGGGTTCATGTATATTTTGAGTATGTCAAAGAACTCTTCAGCATTTGTACGCCTTCTCCAAGAAAAATAAGCTCCATGCTGGAACAAAGTTGCAAAAACTTCATAGGAGGTCTGGTAAGCTTATCTTCATAGGAAGACAGGGGGTTCAGCTTTTCTGAATTGGATGTTTCCAATCAGGTTCTTCATCATAAAAGGTTCTGCCCATGCAAAAGAAGTTTGCACCTTTAGGCAAACTGGAAGACACTTGAGAAGCTCCAAGTCGCTAAAGGCCTACCTTCTGGCCTCTGTTTTACTATATAAATTTCCTGGTAATGTGGCAAATTTCCAGAAGTTACTTTTTAAATTACCATCTCTCCAACAGATGGATTTCCTTTTCTATAACACGTCCATAATGTACATGAAATCACTCTAGTTGCCAATATAACTGGCTTTATTTTGGCACTTGATTTCCACATTTTCTTTTTCTCTGCCAAACCTATACCTTTATTCTTTCCGCTTAGGAATTCTATGACACTTATTCTAACTGAGACAGCTCTGTAAGAAAGCCCACTTTTTTTTAAAAAAAAATCAAATAACAAAATATCTGATCTGTTAGCCAAGAATTTAGAGAAACAGGTCTCCTTTTATATACTACTGCTTACATGTATTACATATAACCTTTTCTCAGGGAGCTTCTGGCGTTTACATAGTATAATTTTAGTCATTTTTGAAGTCTGATAATATTTGCATATCATGGATATAATTTTTAATTTTTAAGTAGACATTACTCAGATCTTAACCATGTAGCATGACTAGATGACCATACAATATCAGTGGGTGATAAAATTTTTTAAATGCCAACCTCATAGAGCAGGGAAAGAACACTGAAGATGAGTGGCACAGCTTATAGTTATCTTCTTAAGGAAAACTGTAAAATAGGTGAGGTCTGGGACATTTTTTAACCTTTCTTTTCATTGCCTCTTTACTCTTTCCTGGCACTCCCTAGCCCCAGATCCCAACCTGTTCCCATACTTGTTTTTTAGCAACGCACTAAAATATGCCTAAGGTATGATTGTTCCCAGGGATGTGGGATTTTTAGAAAGATTTCTGGATAAATAGCAATAATACGGTTTGTTTGTCCTATATGTCTTCCCCTCTAGGACAGCAGTTTTTTTTAAATATATATCCATATAAAAATTAAATGGGAGAAAATCTAGCAGGCAGTTCCACAGCGGGGGGGGGGGGCTTGCAATATTTTCTATAGCTAAAGGTAGATAGGAGCTTAAGCTGTGATATCTCTCCATGAATATTCACATTTAAGAGGAAACAGCAGAGTTGTAGAGACAGAACTCCAAAAATGTTCATTTGTCCTGTTTCCAGGTGCTATTTCTGGAAAAAGCTGACCTAGATTTCCTTAACCCCAATTTGCCTTAATCTATAGAGCTGGAAGAAATATTAGAAATCTACTCCAAACTTCTCATTTAACAGATCATGAAATTGAAGCTAACAGAGTCAAATTTACTTACCTAAGGTCACATACAGAGTCAGAATTCAAACACAGTTCTTCTAATCTGACACTTTGGGGGGGGGTAGGCAATGGGGTTAAGTGACTCGCCCAGGGTCACACAGCTAGTAAGTGTTATGGGTCTGAGGCCGGATTTGAACTCAGATCCTCCTGAGTCCAGGGCCGGTGCTCTATCCGCTGTGCCACCTAGCTGCCCCAGGGAAGTATTTTACTACACACAAAGCCACAAGTTCTGAAAGTACTTGCCTCCATAGTGTTCCCCATCGTGTCTGTGCTGAATGGGCTCATTGCCTCACCTCAGAAGAGCTTCTGGATGGGATAGGGTAAGGTGACCTAAATGAGGCCTCCCTTCTTGTTAGGGAAAAAGAGCTACCATGTCCACCATGTCAAACCCTGATTCTGATACTTAATAATTCTGTTACTTGATCATCTTACTACTCTGAGCTTCACTTTCCTCATCTGTAAAACCAGGATCTTGGCTAAATTACTACTGAGATATCTTATAGCTCTAAACTAATGATACTGTTGAAAGGATATCTGATTTCAAATCCCAGCCCTCCTCCCAACAGTGAGGCTTTGGATAAGTCACTTCCTTTGTCTGGGCCTACCTAGATACTCTCTAAGGGTCCTTTCAAATTCTAAAGATCTGTTTAAGGAAAAAAAGGCTCATGTAAACTGGGTCTTCATAAGTTTAAAGTATTATTGTTATTAGAACAAGTATAGAGAAGAGGAGAGGAGGTTAAAGCATGTATATTATGGAATTAGGTGACTACAGACATACAGTTGCTACAACAAATGCTAACCCCTTCTTTAGATCCGGAAACCAAGGTTGTCCTTCTGAAGGGCAAAGCAACAAGAGAGAATCATAAGGCCAAAGTTATGAAAATATTTTTTTAAAGATTCTGTAGTCCATTGTTTATTAACGGACCTCTGGGGAGCCAGGAGTAACTAATACTTTGGGGTCTAGTTTTGTAGATGTGACAGATGTGGTGGAAAGGCCCAGATGGAGCAGCACTTTCACCTAATTTAAGAAAGTGCAAAATCCTAATCAAAATGTAGATCAATGCTGGGAGTTTCACTTTGAGTTGGGGAGGAGAGGAGAAGTGTTGTTCAGGACTGCCCAAGATCTACTTTTCAAGCCATTTCCTTGAAATAGGCTTAGGAACAAATTGGCGAAATAATCAGTGTGTTTGTCATTTAAAACCTTATTTTCCCATTTTGTGGTCCTAGAGAGAGCTTGACAGTCTTGTTTCCCATGACCCAAATAGACATATATTGTGAGTGTGTTGGGGGGGGGGTATACACACACATACTAAGCATACAAAGTACTTTGCTGCTCTGCTACAGGAATCAGATCAAGCTAGGACATCCAAACCAAATCATATGAGCAGGTTATAAGATTACTAACACTGCACTTATATTAATTCAGCAGGATCACACAGAGAAAGCAGATTGTATATGAAACACCGCAGATTATTAGGTTGAAGATATAATTAGAATGCATTTATTTGTCTTCAGTGAACCTTGACTACATATATGTTAAGACCCGTATACAAAACAGACCTATTTGTAAATAGACTAGCCCACCTACAAAGAGACAAGATCTGTTCTGATAGAGAGAACTGTATAGACCAGGATGAAACTAATGGAAAAATCAGAATCAGTTTTTTTAAGTGACACTTTTATTGATTTAGCCATTTTCAAACTCATTTCTGAACTCACTCTCCACCCCCCAATTAATTTCATTACTTAAGCCTTGTATCAGATTTATAGATGGCCAATCCACTTACAAACAGGCTGCCTTCTTCAGCATGAATTATATTCTGCAGAATCCAAAATTACACTTGCGGCACATAGGGCATCGCACTGAATATACTGCCTTAGAGGATATAATATCATAGATCGCGATGGGACCTTGGAGGGCATCTAGTGCAACCTGATGGTGCTGCAGATAGATTGGTGGGCTCGGAATCTGGCCTCACTTACCAGCTGTGTGACCCTGGGCAAGTCAAGTCATTAAATCTCTCTCTGCCTCAGTTTCCTCAACTGTAAAATGGGGATAATAACAACACCTACCTCATGGGGTATTGTGAGGATGAAATGAGAAAATATTTGTCAAATACTTAACATGAACCATTCCCTGACCATACCAGCCCAAACTTCACCCATTTTGTAATACTACAATATTTAGGATCCTTCGCACATAATTTAGTACTTAATCATCTCCTCTCTTTTATTTGCAAATCGTTTCACATTTGTTCCTCTACTAAACTCTTATGCCTTATCAGGGCATCCTAACCACTCTGGGCTCTTAAAGGCTGTATCAGTAGGATAAAAGCTCCAAGTCCAGGCCCGTTGGTGGGCTGCAGATTTCTCGTAAGGACCAGCACAGGTAAGTTTGAAGAGCTGAATCACTGTTTTAGCTACAGGGACAGAAAGTTGTTTTGTTTTTTTCTCCTTACCATGACAACTCTTAGACCAACTACCAAGTTACAGATAGGCTATAATATACGTCAGTGATGGAAGTACTCACAATACTGAAATTATAGATCTTTGAAGTATTCATATTTATTCATCTTAAATCCCCTGCTAGATCATAAGTTCCATGAGGAGAGCCATAATTTACACTCTGTTTACTCGTCTTTATCACCCACAGCACTCAACTGCATATATTAACTATTCTGTAAATACAGAGAAGTGAAAAAGAAGAAATTAATCACTTTTTATTAAAAAGAAATGTGATGAAGCACCCAAAAAAGAAAAAAGGAAGCGGAAACTAAAAGAACAGAATGGGGCGTGGTTGCTGATGTGTGCTTCATGCTATAACAAGGATATTATTCCAAGTCCCACTTTAGGCCTAGTTTCCTCATCTGTAAAATAAGAAGTTGAACTAGATCACTTCTGAGGTCCCTTTCACGTCTAAATCTGTGATCCTATATGACCAACAAATTAGATTAATAGGTAAATAAAGTGTCCAAGCAGGTAATGTCAGTATCCTCAACCAAACATTACTAATCACTCAAGTTATTTTAAAAAAAAAAGCCCTCAACCTTAGTGTATTCAATTTCAGAAAAAAATGATTCTCTTAGGGGCTCCATGTGTGTGAGCCCCTAATTTGTTTATAATAGCAGAAACTATGCATTCCATGAGGTCAGCACAACTTTGAAAATGGTTCGGAATGTCATCTTGGGCGCATTGGCCCTCTGATATCCAGCTTTGGTAAACATATCTGAAATTTTGTCCAATTAGTACTTAAATGCCAAAGAAGAACAGAAAAAGACTCTGTGAATACAGAAAGAGATTTGAAAAAACAATGCAGATTGGGGAGATTAACTTGAAATTTTAAGATGATAATATTTAGGAGTTTAATAAAAGAATACATTATGGCATAAAAGCCCTCACTTTTCCGAGTATTTGTAACAAATTCTTAACAAACCTTTTAAGATTGTAGCTAAGAATTTTATCTCAACCCTCGGATTTTGCTGCTACCAAGGTGCAAGCAGGTTCCAATAATTTAACAATTTCAGAGCTATGTAACAGATTCAGAGATGACACAAATCAGTATTCTTGACCTTAGAAAAGAAAAAAATGAACTGAACTGTAAAATAATATCTCTAAGTACCATTAAAGCACATTATAAAGTATAGGCAAGACCCTACTTAGGAATGAAACTTAACTGTATATAAAGTCCTCTCCTCCCCCAAACACTTCTACCTCTCCCTTCTCCAACATTCTTCTTCTCCCCTTCCCCACCCCCTACCCCCACTCCAGTGCCAGTGGGTGACAGCTGTGCTACTATTTCTCCGTTCCCTCCTCCTCCCTTTCTGACCTCAACTCCCACTCTCAGCCTCAAGGAAGGGAAAGAGAAGAAGCAGCTAAACCAAATCACCATCTTTGCAGCTTATTCTGTCCCAGTAAAGGAGAAAGGGTTAAGAGGAAGAAAAAAATCCACCAACCACTTACCACTCACTCCCCGCCCCATCCCTGACTCAAGGACCCCCAGATCCCACTACCCATCTTTATTACTATAGCCTTAGACTGTTCCATGTTCACTCTATTCAGAGTGAGTCTACAAGTAACCTCAGATATAAACTCGTTATCATAGATGGTTAAGCTCAGAAGTAGTTTTCTTGCTTTATTGCATTAAGCTTCCCATGGTGTAACTAGTAAGGGATCAAAAATTTATATTTGAGAGCTTGGTGTCTATTTTGTACATGAAACTGTGCTAGAGTGTGAAGGAGATTCAAAGTAGTGTGAAGGAAGGGAGACTGGAAAAGTCCATCTATAGTGTCTCCCTCACCCAAAGGCCTTACCATCTAATTGAGACAACAAGACAGATTTGTGAAATGTTATATTTAAATAAACACTTCAGAACAGTGTCCCAAGGCGGCACCTAATTGTGAAGTGATGGTATAAACAAATATTATGAGGGATGGTTAAAAAATTGTGATACATTAATATAAATAATTTAAACATGGGAAGATATGCATTGATGCATAGTGAAGAAAACACAACCAGGAAAATAATATACACAATAAATACTGCTATATAAACGGAAAAAATAATAAAAACAAAACTGAATGCTGTGTATTTAACATGACCAGTCTTGGCCTCAGAAAAGAGATGAGACTATGGATGTGGAATGATGCTTACGTCAGATGTAGACCATTTATTGGTTGGTTTTGCTGAACTGCTTTTCTTTGTTAATCTTTGTTATAAGAAAAGGTTCACTGGGTAGAAATAAGTGTGATATAAGAACAAAAGGCACCAATAAAACTTTTCAGGGGAGGGATAAGTCTTTTTGGAGTGTTACAGTTATTCAGAGATTGTAGATTGGGAATCAGTTCGGGATATGGTGGCCTGGAAAGGTACTGTGAAGAACGGAGAATTCGGGCCAGTGCATTCTCTCCCTGGCTGACCGTAAGTCTTGCCCAATGTCACTCTTCTAAGTTTCTTTTTTGAGCTTGTTTAAAGGCCCTATTGGCTTGACAAATAAATGTGCCTTCTTTGAGTACAGTAAGTGCTTTCACCCCAGGACATTACCTCAATCATAGAAACCAGCATTATTCTTTTAGTAATGATCAGATTGTGCTTCAGGAGTCACATTCTGATCTAGAATGACATCTTTTAAAGGAACATGTTCAAACTATTCACCATTTTTCCTAAGACTTCATTTTAACCCCATTCTATAAAATCTAATGTCATTGTACCAGTGAAGAGGACTTAAGGCTTTTTTTTTCCCTTGATGCTTATAAACCTTGGAATAAAATCTGGCAAAGGGCACAGGAGGGAGAAGTTGAAAGAATAAAATAAAAAATAGTTCTGCTAGGCTATAAAATAAACCCACATAAATCATCAGCATTTCTATATATTACCAACAAACCCCAACAGCAAGAGATAGAAAGAGAAATTCCATTTAAAATTACTGTGGACATTATAAAATATTTAGGAGTCTACCTATGGAAACAAACCCAGGAACTATATGAACACAATTACAAAACACTTTTTACACAAATAAAGTCAGATCTAAATAACTGGAAAAACATCAGTTGCTCATGGGTAGGCCGAGCTAATATAATAAAAATGACAATTCTACCTAAGCTAATTTACTTATTCAGTGCCATACCAATCCAACTACCAAAAAATTATTTTATACAGCTAGAAAAAATAACAAGATTCATTTGGAATAACAAAAGGTCCAGAATATCAAGGGAACTAATGAAAAGAAATGCAGGGGAAGGTGGCCTAGCCATTCCAAATCTTAAATTGTATTATGAAGCAGTAGTCATCACAACTACTTGGTACTGGCTAAGAAACACAGTGGTGGATCAGTGGAATAGGTTAGGTACGCAAGATACAGTAGTCAATGACTATAGTAATCTACTGTTTGATAGACCCAAAGACCCCAGCTTCTGGGATAAGAACTCACTATCTGACAAAAAGTGCTGGGAAACCTGGAAAAGAGTAAGGCAGAAACTAGGCATAGACCAAAATCTCACACCATACACCAAAGTAAAGTCAAAATGGGTTCATGATTTAGATATAAAGGCTGATACTGTAAGCAGATTGGGAAAGCAAGGAATAGTTTACCTGTCAGATTTATGGAGAACAGAAGAACTTATGACCAAACAAGATCATTTTGATTACATTAAATTGAAAAAATTTTTGCACAAAGATAACACAACCAAGATTAGGAGGGAAGCAGAAAACTGGGAAAGCATTTTTACAACCAGTGTCTCTGATAAGGGCCTCATTTCTAAAATATGTAGAGAAATAAGCCAAATTTATAAGAATACAAGTCATTCTTCACTTGATAAATGGTCAAAAGATATGAACAGGTAATTCTCAGAACAAGAAATTAAAGCCATCTACAGTCATATGAAAAAATGCTCTAAATCACTATCAATTAGAGAAATGCAAATCAAAACAACTCTGAGGTACCACATCACACCTATCTGATTGGCCAACGTGATAAAACGGAAAAATGATAAATGTTGGAGAAGATGTGGGAAAATTGGCACACTAATGCATTGTTGGTAGAGTTGTGAAATGATCCAACCATCTTGGAGAGCAATTTGGAACTATGCCAAAAGGACTATAAAAATGTGCATACCCTTTGACCCAGCAATAATAGCACTTCTAGGGTTGTATCTCAAAGAGATCATAAAAATGAGAAAAGGACCCACACGTACAAAAATATTTATAGCAGCTCTTTTTGTGGTGGCAAAGAATTGGGAATTGAAGGGATGGCCATCAGTTGGGGAATGGCTGAACAATGTGGTATATGAATGTAATGGAATACTATTGTGCTATAAGAAATGATGAGCAAGAGGACTTCGGAAAGACTTGTATGGACTGATGCTGAGTGAAGTGAGCAGAACCAAGAGAACGTCATATACAGTAACAGCCACGTTGTGCTATGACTAACTTTGATAGACTTAGTCCTTCTCAGCAATACAAGGACAGGATCTAAGACATCTCCAAAAGTCTCAAGATGGAAAATGCTATCCACATCCAAAGAAAGAGCTATAGAGTTTGAATGCAGATAGAAGCATACTATTTGCCTTTTTTTCTTCTGTTTTGTTTTCTCTTTCTTGTGGTTCCTTCTATTGGTTGTAATTCTTTCTTACAACAAAGGACAAACAAAAAAAATTGTTCTGCTAGAACAGTGCTGCCACTTTCAGAAATCTAAAACTATACTGGCCTCTAAATAAAATATTCTGGGGACAGCTAGGTGGCGCAGTGGATAGAGCACCAGCCCTGGAGTCAGGAGGACCTGAGTTCAAATCCAGCCTCAGACACATAACACGAGCTGGGTGACCCTGGGCAAGTCACTTAACCCCATTTCCTAGCAAAATAAACAAAAAAGATATTCTGCACTAGAAATATGTCTACTGTGATTGATATTTTGCTTTTTTCAACTGTCATTTTATAGTTATCTGTTTAATCTACATTAGTGTAATCTATAGTTCTTAATGATTTTGCATTCTCTTCTCAATCCTATACATTTAATGCCAAGTAACTATATTGTATGTTAGGATGGATCTAGATTGGGAAAAAAATTCTAAAAATTCTAACAGAAAATTTCAAAATCTCCCGTCTTTCTTCTCCCCTAACTAATCTCTTTTCCTTTGGTTATTGCCCCACATGCAGTCTGTTTTCTAAATCCCAGGAGTCATGAAACCTCCTTTCTACTTTTACTAAAACCATTCCTTCAAACATTTCTATTCATCTCCTTGTTTGAGGATTCAAATGGCTATTCTCAGCCCTCATACTCTTACTTCCATTTCATTCTCTTAACTATTTCCTTTTCCTTGCTTTTGTGCCATTCCACTTTACTGGTCCTCATTCTCCTCTCAACTTCTGATTGTCCCATTTCCTTTCCTGACTCCTATGGGTATTTTCCCCCAATATTCTCTGTGTGTTCTGCGATCTGTCTCTGTCTGTCTCTCCATCTCTCTTCTGAATTCCATTTTCTAACCACCCCATTTTTATTAGCTCTCCAGTGCTATTACGCATATAGGAGGTACTCAGTAAAAATTTGTGAATGAATAAATGGCAGTTCTAATCTCCCAAATTGGAAACCTTAGAATCCGCTTTATCTCTTTGGTCCTCTTTATGCCCCACATAGGAAGCAGCACAGAATTCATAAAAAGAGCATTGGATTAGAACTGTTAACCCTTAATTCTGGTCCTGGCTCTTCCACGATCTAATTATAGGATAATTACATAGACATGTCACTTAACATCACTGGACCTCTGTGCTCACAAGTTATTTCTAACAGGTTAGGAGATTGGACTCGATAATTTTTAATTATCAAGCATCTATTTTTTCCATACTTCCCACCTCCACCCCACCCCCCACTAGAAAAGAAAAACAAATCTCTTAAAACAAATTTGCATGCACTAGATCATTTTTAAGGGTCCCTACAAAAGTGATTCTATATAGATTACCAAGTCCTGTCATTTTTCTTGTAAATGTCTTATACTTTCTCCCCTTACTGTTCCCAAACTGTAAGTTTTGCCTGACAAGTTTTCCTAAAAATATCGATTTTTGTTGTCATGTAATTTACCTCTTCAAAGCTTACACTGGCTCCTTATTGCCTCCTGCATATAGCCCAATTTCTCATGCCCAATTTTTAAGATCTACCAAAATCTAGGTCTAAATTACCAGTCCATCCAAATTTATTTCCCAGTAAACTAGTTTTCTTCTCTAATCAAGTAAAATTCTTCTCTGTCATCTGTGTCTGCTGTCATCGTTCCTACTCCAAGCCCATTCTGCTTTGGCTACATGAAATGTCTTTGCCTTTCTCTATCCTAGGCAGATAGGTGGTGCAATGAATAGATTGTGGGACTTGGGAATCAGGAAGCTCTGAGTCTGAATCCTGCCTTAGACATTTACTAGCTAGCTTACCCTAGGCAAGTCACTTAAACTGCCTCAGTTTCTTATCTATACAATAATGATAATAGCACTAACCTGATAGGGTTATTGTCAGAATCAAATGAGATTACATATTCGAAGTGCTTTCCAAATCTTAAAGTGCTACATAAATGCTAGCTACAATTATTATCCAAACGTTACTCTTTTTGTAAAAGCCCAGTTCAAATTATTCCTCCTCCACAAAGCCTTCCTTACCTATAATAGGCCATACTGATCTGTCCCCTTTTTTCAAATTCTCACAATACTGAGGATTTCAGGATGTAGTTCTTCATGGTATATATTAGTTTCATCACCCCCAACTAGATAATAAGCCCCTTTAGGACTCAGACCAGTAGTTGTCAGCTGATGGAGACAGGTAATAATTGAACATCCTTTTTGTTCTATAGCAGGCCTGGCCAAGTGGGACCCAGCAAATTCTGCTTCCCCCAGCATGGCAGCAATTGACTGGAGTGGCCACACATACCTCAGTGCAGCATGCAACTGTAATTCCTGAGACTATGGCAGGGACCCAGCAGTTGGCAGACTGGAGGTAAGGAGGCAATTCTTAATGTTAAGGATTAAGCATATTAAGGGGGTGTATGTCTGCTAAGCTTTTCTATGCATGAATTTGCTATTTGCAAAGTACCTTATTAAGCAGAGGCACAAAATATTGCATGATGAGACAGTTTTTTAATTTTCAAATTTTTTTTTTTGCCAGCCTACTCTAACATTCAGTTTAGTGCAATCCATCAAAGTAGTCACCTTGGCAGGCTGTATACTTAATTTAGTAGATTAATGCAATGGAGGGGTACAGGGATATGGGCTTAATGTTTTGGGACTGGAATTCACTTAGAATAGATGCTGTTTACACTCTAAAAAAAGTAGGATCTCCTAGTTGAGAGAGAGAGAGAGCGAGAGAGAGAGAGAGAGAGAGAGACTGGAGCATGTTCATAAAGGATTTGGGCAATCTCATCTATCAGCAGTGCCCTTCAGAGACTGGCTGACTGACGTACAAGGGCCAATCTCTGAATAAAAAGCCTGGTTCCTAATTAATAATGGGCTATTGATGTAATAGAAAATAATAATTTCTTTCACCTAGTAAAAGAACTTAATGTGTTATCCCTCCTGAAAACATTTGCATTTTCTAAGAGGATTTTTCAGTAGGCCAATGCTTAATCCAACAGAAGAATTGACAATGTGGCATTTCTAGAATCAACTCAAAGTCTTAGTGAGGAGCCTTCTTAGCTGGGCCCCTTTAAGTCAAAGGCTGCACTGCCTCCTGCTGAGTAAAGCCCACAGCCTTCATTTTTTTTTCCAAAAATTATCTTTCCCCTCTAATTTTCTTAAGCTATAGTTCCCTAAACTCCTCAATTACTATCTAAATCTGTTGACTTTGCCTTTTTTTCTACTTTTAGTTATCTCTGCCTTGGAATAATAAGCAAGTCAAATATAGTTAATATCTTCATGTTACCCCATGCTGCTATTTATTCTTGTAGTCTTTTAAAATATATTCTTTTAGTTCTACTTATTGTATACATAGAAATGGATTTTCCATCCATTGTCTTTATAGAAGTATTGCATAACCAAAGAAGTTACAACATAAATACCTGTGCACCTGTGAATACAGGGGTGACTATATTTGTAGAGTCCAGGGCAGAAGGCGATCCTGCCAATGATTTTTTAAAAGAGTCTTGTGCACTGGGTTCTAAACCCCAACATACCACTCCCTCTTCTCCCCCCCTTTCTGTTTTTCCCCCCTTTGCTAATAGGTGCACCCCAGGGACACAGACACAGAAGGTAAACAGACCAGGTGACAAGAGTCTCCCAACATATTCTAGTGTGAAGCAAAACAAGTTTTGCTCACCTGGTTCTCTTACTGTCTCACCTTCCCAGCATGATCAGCTTTACAACCATGGTATAAGGCCTGAGCAAAGAAATTCAACTGCATAGCTTCGCCTCTCCCAACTTTTATATGTTGTTTCTAGGTAGCTCCAGAGAGTGTGGAGAAAGGTCAATCCGTCATTGAGGTTACCAACAGCACCTGCTACCTTGCTGTTCCCATAGCTCAGTTACCCTGCCTCCATGATTGTGGTAACCCTGGATTGGATTAGTTAATGTAGTGTCACTATACATATGTGATGAGGATTAAACCACATGCTATTAAAGACTACTGTTCATAGGGAGTAACTGTAGATATCAGAGAAGAAATAAAGCTGGAAAAAACCCCTAAAAATATCTTGGCTATGTGAAAGCCATGCCATTTATATTAAATATTTACTATTTAATGGCTTTCATCACACAAGGTACTTCTCCCTTTTTCTCCATTCTTATCATTCATAGTTTAGTCAGTTCCACTTGAGTTGCAGTAAGCCAAACAGATTTAGAGTCAGAGGACTGGGTTTGAGGCCAGCCTTTGCTGTCTTAGCCCTATGACATTGGGCAAATCACTTCAGTTCTCTGGCCCTTAGTTTCTTCATTTGCAATGTGAAAGTTGAATTAAATGTTCTCTAATTTTACTTCCAACTCTAAATCTATTCTCCTATGAGCCCATGAAAGGTTAACTCAAGAAAGTTGCAACTGGTAATTAATGTGAGAGGTTTAAAAAAAACCAAAAACACCAAAACCTTGTGTATGTTTTTTTATTGTTTGTGAACTGAAAAGCAGCCCAAATAATGGCTAATAATTATTATAGTGTTTCTGATACATCTATATCAAGGAGAAGGAAAACCCATAAGTTTTAAAGTGAAAAACAAAATAAAGAACTAAGGCCATCAACCCCACAAAGCCCTTGAAAGTATCCAAATCCTCCTCAGTATGTATCTCCATTAAAACATCTACCTATTCATCTTACTCCAATTAAACCTTGTTTTCAAACACCATCATTTAAGCCAAAAAATACTTTATATTCAGTTATTTTTATAATTTAATTACTAGTATTGAAAACAGATGTTCTATTTTCATCTTGCAAATGTGTGGCATTTTTAGACACATTTTAGGTTTAAAAAAATAAGTCTTATGTGGCTAGACTAGGAATCTGGCCACTAACATTATAACATAGTTTCTGTAGGGGAAGTTATTCCTCTGTCCAAACAGATGGCTTTTTAAAATGAAACGTTGGGACATAATTAGCTTGTAGATTAGGAATTAGCGATATTTACAGCATTAATATATGTCAGATTAATTTCAATTTAAGTTATTTCACCAAACTTTGATCATGGCTGTTTTCATTTTTTTTTGTCCACTGAACAGATTTATTGGGTTTCTCCTTTGGGCATATCACTATACTAAACTAGTCATAAGGCTAGACATTTAAGAAATATAAATGACTTTGTAGCTCCAGAAGTTTACTATCACCAGTTTTCATAGTTTGTTGTTCATATACTGTTGTCTTTTACTCAGAATTAGAAAAAAAACCAACCAAACTTAGAAGTAATTTGATGTCACAGCCTATACATAATCTGGAGTTCCCTTTTAACAAAACAAAGACCTCTTTCTCCTTTGAAACAATACATAAAAATCTACCTCTTCTTTGAAATTTGTATAATTAACTTCATCTGGTTATGTTCACCCTCACCCTCCAAGCAGCAGCTCCTTAACAAGAAGCCGATCGCTTTTTCATTCAGTCATTCAATTAAATGTTTATTAAGCATCTCCTGTGTGCCTGGCACTGTGCTAAGTGCTGAGGATACAAAAAGAGGAAAAGACTGTGTCTGCCCTCAAGGAGCTTACGGCCTCTTGGGGGAAACAAGATGCAAACAAATACATTCAAAACAAGCTCTGTACAAGATAAATAGGAAATAATTTAAAGAGGGAAAGCACTGGCATTAAGAGAGATGGGGAAGGCTTCCTGCAGAAGGGGGGATTTTAGTTTGGAACTGAAAGGAAGCCAGGGAAGTCAGTAGTCCAAGGGGAGGAGGGAGAGTCTCCAGGAATGAAGGGCAGCCAGAGAAAACAACCAGCACCAAGAAAGGGACTGTCTTGTTTGTGCGGCAGCCAGGAGGCTAGTGTCAGTCGATGTCTGGGGGAGTAAGGTGTGAGAAAGGTAGGAGGGGAGGGGAGGCTATGAAGGGGCTCTGAACATCAAGCAGAGGATTTTGTACTTAATCCTGGAAGCGATAAAAAGCCCCTGGGGTTTACTGTGGAGTGGAATGACACGGTCCCACTTGCACTTTGGGAAAATCACTTTTGTGATAGAATAGTGGATGGACTGAAGCGAGGAGCCACTTGACCCAGGAAGCCCCGCCAGCAAGCCAAGGTGGTGAGGGCCTGCACCTGAGTGGTGACCAAGTCAGAGTCGGCAAACGGCCAGGCCTGGGAAGCAGCTCCATCTGTTTATGCCTTAGGGTTCTTTTGCGGTTGGTGTGGTGTGTTTAACCTACCTGGCCCGTAGTGTAAGCTCTTCCGAGAGCTGGGCCAGTGCCCAATCCACAGAAAGGACTTGGTGAGGCCTCCCCTCCCGGCCCCTCCCGCGGAGCGGCTCTCCAGGCGGCCTCGGCGCTGGGCTTTAGGTGAGGATGACGTCATCTCCATCGAGTGAGCACCAAGCTAATTTACTAGAAAACTGCATAGAACACATGGCGGTAACCAGTGCCGAGTGTTGTACCTTTAACAGTGAGATAATGCTTTATTTCATAAGGAGCTTTGATTCAAAGAAATAAAATGTAGCTGCTTTCTCTCCACTCCCACAGGAACACGCATGCTCACGGCAGCCACTACAACCCCATCATGCAGCAGCCAGCGCTTTTGACTGGACACGTGACTCTGCCAGCGGCCCAGCCCTTGAACGTGGGCGTGGCCCACGTGATGAGGCAGCAGCCGACCAGCACGACGTCCTCGCGGAAGAATAAGCAGCACCAGGCCTCGGCCAGGTGCGTCCTGGGGGGCGGGGCTTTCAGCCTCGCCTTGAGGTGCTGAGAGAGATGCGCTGTGTGGTTGGCGTTGTGGGTGCTTGTCAGGAGCGCCCGTCAGCCACGCCTGCCGGAGAAACGCGAATGGCTTCCCACGGGAGGATCCCGCGTCATCTGCCTCATCCCTTCCGGGTCAGAATCCCCCATAGATCCCCAACAAATGGTCATCCAGTCTTTGCTTGAAGGCACCTAGGGAGGGAGGATCCACAATCTCCCCAGTCAGCCCACTCTTATCTTTAAATGAATCTGTTAGGAAATTTTCTCTTACGTAGTAGTAACAACAAGCACCATTTTTATAGAGCTTTTTGTTGTTGTTCAGTAATGTCCAACTCAGGAAGATATTTGGCATATGTTATCTACTTTGATCTTTAAAAAAAAAACCACGGTGGATGCTACAGATAAAGAAACTGAGGCTCAAGGACATTAAGTGACTTGGCCCTGATCAGGCGTCTAGTTTTAGAGGTGAAACTCAAAGCGGTGGTCCCCCTAACTGCACATCCAGCACTGTGTTCACTACTCCGCATTGCCTCTCAGTAAGCCAAAATCTGCCTCTACATAATTTTTGTCCGTTATTCCTAATTCTGCCTTCTGGAGTGAGAAATCAACTTGTTTCTGACAAATCTAATCCCTCTTCCACATAATAGGTCTTAAGACAAGCTATCAGATTTCTCCTCCACTAAGTTTCCTGGTCTTCGTGTTAAATATTCCCAAAATCTTCAATCCAGTGTATCAAGCATTTAACAGCAACTATCTGGAAGGCATTTCTTGTGGAAGACAAAAACAAAACAAAATCCAGTCCTTGCCCTCATGGAGCTCACTTTCTTTTGGGAGTGGGTCTATACGCCATATTTTGTGGAGGAAGAGGATAGACGGCACTAATAACTAGTGAGATCAGGAAATGCTTCCAGTTGAGATAATACTGAACCTTGGGCAAGGCTTGACATTCTAAGAGGTTGGGGGGGGGGGAGAAGGGAGTGCATTCCAAGAATAGGCATGTGCAAAGGTATGGACAAGAAAACGGGGAAGTTTGGGGAACAAGAAGTTGGACAGTTTGGCTAGAACGTAGAGTGCATAAAAGGGCAGCAATGTGAAATAAGCCTGGAAAAGGGAGACTAGAGCCAAATGGTGAAGGGCTTTAAATGCCAAGCTGTGGACTTTACTTTTTTCCCCCTAAACTGTTATCTAGACATAACTATTCTGTCTTGTACTTGTGAAGTTGATTTTTTTAAGTCAAGTGCAAGAACGTGTTCCAACAAATCTGTCCCTGTCATATTTTATATCTGATATAAAACCCTTGTTCTAGCCTAGCAAGACTTTTTAATTGATTTTTTCATTATTCAAGCATTTATTTTTTTCCTCCCACTCCACCCCACTCTACCCTCCAAAAAAGAAAAACAACTTGCAGTAAGTGTGCATGGTCAAATAAAACATTTCCACATTGGCCACATCCAAAAAAATAGGTGTCTCATTCTTCCTATTTGGTCCATCATCTCCCTGTCAGGAAGTAAGCATCATTCTTCATCATTGATCCTCTAGAGTTATGATTGAACGTTGCATTGATCACAGTTCTTAAGTATTTCCAAGTTGTTCATTTTCACAGTGTTGGTGTTACAGTATAAATTGTACTTCTGGATCTGGTCTCTTCCTTCTGCATTACTTCACCCAGGTTTTCTGTGGAAACCATCCCTTTTATTAGTTCTTAAAGTACAATAGCATTCCATTACATTCATATGCTATTATTTACTGGGCCATTCCCCAACTGATGAGCACCCCTTTAGTTTCCAGTTTTTCACCACCACAAAAAGAGCTCTAGCAAAATATTTTTGAATCCTGATTTCCCAGTTTTGTGTCATCTGATAATTTGATAAGCATGCCATCTATCTTTATCCAAGTCATTGATAAAAATGTTGACTAGCACAAGGGCAGGGACAGATCCCTAGGGCTTTCCAGTAGAGTCCTCCCTCCAAGTTAACATTAAGCCATTAACCACTACTTTGGGGGTCCTGTAATTCAACCAGTTCTGAATCTACCAAACTTACTACCATCAAATCCATATCTCTCCATCTTGTCCGCAATGATGACATTAGGGACTTTTTTCTTTTTTTCAGCCAAAGACTGAAAAGAACATCAGTCATATTGGGCATACTCTTAAGGAGTCTGAACATTAGCAAGCTATTGGCTAGATTATAAGAATCTGAGCAGTGGCTAGATTTTAAGAATCTAAGCCCATTATGGACTTTTCCAAATGCTGCCCTGAAACCTAAGTAAACTACATTTACAGGATTCCCTTGATTACAGTCAGTAATCCTATAAAAAAAAAAAAAAGAGAAATTAGCTACATGTGAGAAGACTTGTTCTTGATGAAGACCTACTCACTTTTAATGATATCACTTCCCTTCAACCCTATTAACCAGTTTTGTTCTATCCTAATCCAAAGATCATTCTCCTTGACAGAGAAAGCAGAAATAAAATGAGTTGAGTAATAATAATGACATATGTCTAGTACTTTGAGGTTTACAAAGTGCTTTACAAATAAAATCCAGTTTGATACAGCTACCCTATAAAGGTAATTCTGCTTTCTGTCTTCCATTATTATTGACTTGTCCACCCAGAGCAACAGTTCTCTCCTTTCTTTCATTTTCTTTTCTGTACGTATCTTTTAAAAATCTAAACAGGTTGATGAATTCTCTGTTCCTCTGTATTTGTGTCTTTGGATAGCTCCCCCTATGCTTGGGTTCAAAAAGTCATCTGTGCAAGGGTACATAGGGAAGAGACGTGGTTTGACAGTAGTTTGTGTGAAAAAGATTTGGAAATATTAGTAGACTTGCAAACCCAAGAGGAGTCATATGGTAGTCAAAAATGCTATTGTGAGCTTAGGTTGCATTAATGGATAAATGGTATTAAAAATGATAAAGGTAACAAAATGCCCTGGCCATTCCACATCTGGGCACTGTATTTACTTCTGAACATTACATTCTAAGGACTGGATTGACTTGATTGCACCTAGAGGAGAATGTTCAGGGTGGGAAAAATTGGGAACGGTGCTATATGGGGATTGGCTAAGCAACTGGGAATGTTCAGCCTGGAGAAGAAAAGACTCAGAGGGATAGGACACCTGTTCTAGAGTATTTGAGGGGCTCTCACATGAAAGAGAAATTAAACTAATTCTTCTTTGCCCTAGGAGACTGAACTAGGAAAAATGGGTGCAAACTATGGAGACAGATTTCACATCAGTATGAGAGAAAATTCCCTAACAAGTAGAACTACCCAGAAGTGTAATGAGCTGTTTTATAACATGGTAAATCCCCCCATACTGTCAGAACCTGGATGACCTCTTTTCAAGGATTGTAAATGGGATTCCTTTTCAGGGAAAGATTGAACTTGTTGATCTCCAAGTTCCCTTCTGCCTCTGCAGTTCTGTGATAAGCCTGAGCAGACTTTCCTTCCTTTCTCTTCTCCCGAAGTACTTTTCCTGGTTTATTTGCAGGTAGTTATTGAACTGTCGAACTTAGGTGTGATGGAATTTCAAGGTACAGAGTATGTGATTGAGGTAAATTACAGTCTGACATCACTCACAGCTTGGTACAGGTTAAATGTCCTGTATAGTCCCATGTATGCTTTTCCTGTTGTTCCTCTTGAGATTAGGAGCATGTGTTTCTCAACTCTTCTTTACTACCCTCTCTTCCAAGGCTGAGAAATGTCCTTTAGCCTGGTTTTTGGTCACAACTCTTCTCTGAACAGCCATTTGCCCAGTAGCATGGTCAGTGCTCCCCCAGGCTTTTCCACAAGAATCTTGTTTTCCTTCTACTCCTTTCTCTAGCTCTTGGGCTCTCTTGGTAGCTTTTAACTTCTCTCCTCATTACAACAGTTCTCATTCTGGATTCTGTTTTTATCCTGCTTTTCTCTATCCTTTGGCTAACTGGAAAAGCCCGTTCCCCCCCCCCCCCAGCTTCACCTTATCTTTTCAAGTGAGAGTATGTAGCATTTTGGAGTTACTTTATGGCTTGTAAGTATTTAAGATGCCGTATTTATTTACCTTTAGCAGAACTCACCATCTGCTGATCTGGTTCCCCTTTTTACATAGAGCAACAAGTTAGCTCTGTGGGACCATCCAGTGACCACTTCTTGGGGCATTTGTGCAGCTGACATATTTCACAGTTATCTCTGCACAGCACAAGCAGGAGCCCAGATACCTGGTCTTTAATACTAGTTTTATCACTCTCTGTATAAGCTTGTGAAAAGTGACTTAACTTTTCAGTGCCTCAGTTTCTTCACTTCTTTATGAGGAACTAATTCCCCTGTCTTCTCGTGAAGATCAAACAGGTTAATGTTTGTGAAGGTACTTTCAAAAATAGAAAAGTGCTACCGAAGGACAAGGTGTAATTAATAACCAGATTCCTGTACCTTATTCCCCATCCCTTCCTATTCCTTACTATCAGATGCTTCTACCTTTTTAGGGATCTTGTAATCATTATCACTAGTGTAATGAAGCATTCATATTCATTTTTCTGAAAATTAAATTTACCAATAGAAAAAAGTGGAAGGAAGAGGCAGTGCTTTCTGAATCTAAGACACAGAGGTGTGTTTTGTTCATAGTTAAGACCAGACTTGATCTGAGTCACTCTCTCACCCAAGTGTTATATCTTTTTTCATTCATCTAGTGCCCCATTTATCATGAGATTTAACCCATTCATATTTGGAAAGCAAAGCAGTGAAGCCAGCAGTGGAATATGATCACAGTATACCCCACTCCTCTGTCCCAGAAGTTAGTTCATTTACATTCTAGCCCACGGGAATGGGCCTGAACTAGAAAAGACCCGGAGTGATAAGGGGGTGTGGCTGACCCAGCTAAATCATCTCCAGGCTAAGGGGAGAAAGATCAGCCTCAGAATCCATCCAGAGCTTCAAATTTCAAACAGTCCTGAGGCTCGGTATATAAAGATCCCTCACATGATTGCTTGTCTTCTTCAGTTGATGTTCAGTACCAAAAGTCTATTTTTTTCTTGTGATTTCAGTGGTATAAAGAACTCCCAGTGTGGAAAGTTTCTTCACCAGTGCAGATGGACAGCTCGTTTGCTTTTTGGTCTTAAAGAGAACATGGGTTACTGAGAAGTTAAGTGACTTGCCCGTAGTTACGCAGTTAGTATGTCTCAGAAGTAAAACTTGAACCCAAGGTCCTTAGTTCCAAACTCCAAAGGCAGCTCTCCAACCACTACAAGCTGAGAGTTTTTAAATTTGCCTAGGGTCACAAAACTTCTAGTGTAAATACAGAAGTATTCATTCTTTGGGTATGCGATAGAAAGAGCACTGGGCCTAGAGGTAGGACACTTAGGAGATGGGACCCACTGTCCACCTCCATTTCCTCAACTATGAAATGGGGATGATAATAACATTTCCCTCCTGGGGTTATTAGGAAGATCAAATGAAATAATATTTGTAAAGCACTTAGCACATAGTACCTAGAATATAATGGGCACTTAATAAATGCTTTCTGGCTTGCTTCTTTCCTTTATTAAATCCAAAGCATAGTGAATAGAATGCCCCAACCTGAAGTCAGATGACTTGGGTTTTAATCCCACCTCAGACACATACTAGCTACATAACCCTGAGCAGACCATGTAACTTCTCAGAGGCTCAGTGTTCTCATCTGTGAAATGAAATGAACTCTAAGGTCTCTCCTATCTCTAAACCTATGATCCTATAAATTCCTCACTTTGTCTGTCTGATTGGTCACAAGGGAGTTGACACTGCTTCTGTGTGCTCCTGTAACATAACCTGCTAGTGTATGCGTACAGAACGTACTTGTTGGGGGTCCGAAGAGAGTTAGTCCTGTTTCTCAGCCTGGCTAAGCAGAGAAGTAGACTTCATTGAGCTTTTGCCAATGGATCATCCTTTCCCCTGACTTCATTTTACCAAGGAATGTGCACTACCAGTAGATTCTTAGCCATTTCTTAGAATGACTTGCCAATGTGGTTCATTTGCCTTTTCTTAAGACTAGGGCATTCATTGTATGCTTCTGGAAGGCAGGAACTATTTTTCATTCAACTTTATTATCCCCAGTCATTGGCATGATGCCAAGATTGTTAGGGGCTAGAGAAATTAAGGAAGGAGGAATGAAACAATAGCTCTTCCTCTTGTTGAGCCCCCATGTGAAGGCAGCAGAGGTCCTAGTGATGGGGTGTGGTCCAAGGCGAGGTCTTCGCCCCTAGCCCCAAAGGGAATCTGGCTCCCCTTTGTCTACAGGCCCCAGCCCCTCATCTCCCTTTGAAAGCCTTAGCCTATCTTTTAATTTCATTCTGATACCTTTTAGTTCCTTCATTATCTATTCCCATTGTCCATTCAATCTCTTAGACATTCCAATTGTAATTCCATTTTCCCAGACCCTTCCCTGGTCACCCAAGGTATATAAGATCTACTCTGGCCCCCATTCTGGGCTGAGAATCTCAGCCCCAAAAGGCTGAGACTTTCTCATGCGCACTTGTCCTCACTATCCGACGTTACCTGGCCTATGTGTTTTATCACTAATAAACTTTTCCTCTGGCTGAAAAAAAAAAAGACTAGGGCATTCATTAAAACTGACTGAAAGGCAGGAATGCTATTTTGATTCCAGTTATCAAAGATCTTAGATGATAAGATTTAGATATGGAAGGACCCAGGAGGAACTAAACAGAGTACCTCCTTCACAATGCTGGTGAACATGATCATACCTCGCAAGCCAATTTGGACATTTTAAAAGAATAATTTTTATTATGAACTTCTCAATTCAAAAAGGTAAGTGATTTCAGTGTGGGACTCCTTCCCCCCAGTGCACATCATAAGTTGTGGTGGCTGGTAACTTGCTTAATCACCTCGTGGCGAACTTAATAGTGAAGAATCTCTGCAGACTTAGCCAAACAGAACTTTAGACAGACTAGGGGTCTGGCATCAGTCCAGCAGAGAAGCTTTTTCAGCTTGGTGGAATCTGTCAGAGCTTGCACGGCCTTCCAGGACCCAGGGGTCACGTCACCTCCACACCATACACGGTCATGAGGCTTCAGAGGACTAGGAACATTTTGAAAAACAAGATGAATGTATTTATTATTTAAATAAACAAAAATATCTTAACATATTAATAACAGCAATAACATTTTCATAACTTCCTCCATATCCTCTCCCAATCTGTTTTTATTTATACTTATCCATGTTAAACTTAACACTCTCAACAAAAGCAAACAAAAAAGGAAATAATCTCCCCTGAACCCAACAGAACTATGCGATCAGAATTATTTATAATAAAAAACCATAACAAATGAATAACCACAATACTAACCTACTTTATGCCCCCACCTAATTTCTTTGATTGTCCTTTTACATCTTGCATATATGTAGATTTTTATATAGACATCATAAATGTCTATGCTATTCTAGTTCTGTGTTCTTCACCTTATGTTATTTCATATGTCTTTCCATATTTATTTGTATTCTTCACAGTTGTCATTTTGTGGCATCATAGTATTCCATTATATTGATAGATCATAGTTGGGTTTTTTTTAAACATTCCCCAACCCTTGAATTTCCAGTTTTTCATGTTATAAAGTAGTTGTAAATGTTTTCATAAATGTACTTTATATTTTAAATTAATTCCTTAGTGTGTAGTCCCAGCAGTGGGATCACTGGAACAAAGGGAATGATCAGTTTTGTAACTCTTACTGTATACTGCCAAATTGCTTTCTAAAAATTACACTCATTTGTAAATTCTGCCAACATCAGTATAGGTGTACCTGTGTTTCTGCCAGCACCACCACTTTTTTTTTTTGGTTTTGGATTTTTTTTTTTTTGGTTTTTGCATAAGGCAGTCAGGGTTAAGTGACTTGCCCAAGGTCACACAGCTAGTAAGTGTTAAGTGTCTGAGGCTGGATTTGAACTCAGGTCCTTCTGACTCCAAGGCCAGAGCTCTATTCACTGCGCCGCCTTGCTGCCCACCACCACTTTTATTTTTGCCAACTTAATAGATGTGAGGTGGGACCTCAAAGTTGTTTTAACTTGCACTTCTTTGATTATTAGTGAGGTTGAATACTTGGTTAATATTTACATTTTGCTTTTCCTCTTATTTTAAACTTAATACATGCTTTGACCATTTATCCACTGGGGACTAAGTCTTGTCTTATAACTTTATGTCAGTCCATTGTAGATTGTGAATATCAGACTTTTATCTGATAGATTTACCTTAGAGATTTTATTCCTACTGTTTTTTATTCTTATCTTTGTTTTTACCATTTTTTCATTTTTACATAATCAAATCCATGTACTTTGTTCGCAATAATCTCTTCCATTTATTCAGTCAGCAAGATTTTGTCTCTCCTCCACAACTGAGATCATTACATTAATCGTTTTCTTCTAACTTTTAATTTTTTTTTATCTTTAACTCCTGGACCAGCTGGAATTTATTTTATATCATTGAAGTATGAGATTAAACTCATGTTTTACCGTATTGCTTCTCAGTTTCCAATCATTATTCATTGAACAATTATTCCTTTCCTCAATATGTAATGTCTCTAAATTCCTTTTATGTAGATTTAGTTCTATTTCTGGGACCTCTGTTTGGTCCTCTTTTCTCTGATCTCTATTCTGCTCCATTTAGTTCTTCTTAGTACTACATAGGTATTATAATTACCATTTTTTGATGTGCTTAAAAGTCTAGCAAGGCAAGTTCTCTTTCATCACTTTCCCTGCCAGAGTTCCATAGATTTTCCCCCCTTTGTTTTTCCATATAAATTTTGTAATTTTATCTGGTTCTATAATCCATTGGTATCTCAATGAGTATTGCAATGAAACTATAAATTAATTTGAAAGGTATTGACATCTTTTTTATATTGTCTTCTCCTATACAATGTCCTATGGTCAAGAGATATCCTTCCAATTCAATTCTTCAATTATTTCTGCAAAATTATCTGGTAATTATCTTTTTATGTGTTTTGGTAAGGTACTATCCAAATACTTTATGCCTATTGTAAATGATATTTTCTGTTCTGTTAGTTTTTCTTGGTCTTTATTGATAACATATAAGAGCTTATGTTTGTGAGTTTTATCTTATATTTTGCTACCTTGCTAAATTTATCTCACTTTTTGTGAGCTATTTGTTCTCTCACTTCCATTTTTTGTTCAGTCTCTCAGATTTCCTAGGCAGATTAATTAAACTAATAACACAGGGTCTCCAGCATTTGGCTCAGGGCCAACACATAGTGAATACATCATAAATGCTAGGGGGATGATAAATAAACGGTACTAAATATAGAGTTGTGGGCCACTAGGTGTCACAGTGGATAGAGCACTGGGCCTGGAATCAGAAAGGCTCATCTTCCTGAATTCAGATATTGCCTCAGATACTTACTAGCGGTATGACCCTAGGCAAGTCACTTAACCCTGTTTGCCTCAGTTTCCTCATTTGTAAAATGAGCTGAAGAAGGAATTGGCAAACCATTCCAGTAACTTTTCCAAGAAAACCCCAAATGGGATCACAGAAAGTCAGACATGACTGAAAAATAACTGAACAACAACACAAATGTAGAGTTACATGTTCAGTACCTTCAGAGGACACTAACTGAGTATTAATGAGGAGTAGCATATATTCATTAGTAAAGAAAAGGAAATCATAGCATAATCAGTGACTGCTGAATAGAAAATTAGTCAAATTTCATTGATTTTCTTGTTCTTTGGCTTCTTGTTCCCTGGCAGCCCTTTTAACAAGATATTGATAGAATCTCTAAGGACAAAGTAGGTTCTGGACTAGATGGTTTCTTTAGTCTGGGTCCCGTTCGTGGTTGGCATTGGTCTCTTTCTGGCATAGGTGTGCCTGTACATGTCAAAGATTGGCATGGGGAAAGCAGGAAAGGATAACTTTTCCCTGAAATGCCCCCCAAAATCACTCTTCCTCCCCCTACCTTAAGTAAGGAAGATATGTGTAGGCATTTCTTGTCATAAATAGTTGATCACATCAAGTCCAGATCAAAATGAAGGCCTTTTCAATGTGCCCTGTTCCCAATTTTCTCTTCCAATTCAGATTGGAAAGGTGCAGATTGAATCGCTAGTAGGCTGTGCCCTACTGTTCAGCTGAAGCCACTCATGGTCCTGTACCCTGCTCTAAAGTCAGCATACAGTGGTAGAACAGGGAGACCTGCATTGAAAACCCACTGAAGACGCTTGACAGCTGTGTTATTCTGGTCACGACACTTAATTTCTCTGTACCCCCTTTTCTTTTCTGTAAAATAAGGAGATTGGACTCTATGACCTCCAAGGCTCCTTCCTGCTGTAAATCTGTGGCCCGAGAAGGCTGAGAAATGAACCTGGAAAAACCCTAGACTTAAGGTCAAAGACAACGAGCTCCAAAGCCATTCCAGCAAAACCGAGGGAAGTTTTTTTAAAGAAGCTAATACCAGTGAGAGAGCAGGGATTTAAGATCACATCCCTTTCCGGGAGAAATTAAGGCTTACTCTAAAATCACCAGATTTTTTGATCACTGAGGTAGCTAAATGGCTCAGTGAATAGAATACTGGGCCTCGAGTCAGGAAGACCTGAGTTCAAATGTGGCCTCACACACTTACTAGCTATGTGACCTAGGCAAGTCATTTAACCTCTCTTTGCCTTAATCCACTGGAGAAAGGAATGACAAACCACTTCAGTATCCTTGCCAAAAAAAAAAAAGTCAACGCACATGTTGGCATGCTGTGTCACAAAGAGTCTGACACAACTGAACAAGTGAAAAACAACAACAGAAGTGGAAGAGGGTGGGATTTCAAGATCACATCCCTTTCCAGGGAGAAATTAAGGCTTACTTTAAAATCACCAGATTTAGGACCTCTTAGTAAAGGCCTAAAATTCAGCAGCTGTTGTGCTAAGCAATGACAGGGTTACAAGGCCAGATGAGACACTGTCCCTGCTCTCAAAGGAATTTACAAACTTAAGTATGAGAGGAAATCAAAAATACACACATAACTGCAAAAAAAAAAACCCAAAAACAAAAACACTCTTATGAGTGGATAAGCAAGATCCAGAGGCAACATAGATTAGAGGACAAAGTGCTGCCCTCAACGTCAGGAAGATCTGAATTCAAATTCTTTCTCTAATAACCAGCTATGTAACCTGGAACAAATCATTTAGCTGCTATTTGCGTCAGGAAAATCCCTAAAATTTAGCTATTAAATCATTAGGATCAACCTTGTATGTTGGTGAAGAGTGTAACACCACTGGACATCCTCAATGTGGATGAGCATTTAAGGAAAAGTATCAACATAACAGTAGGCAAATTCCAAGGATCAAATGAACATTTATGACTTGAGGAGTCAGACTGGGGTTATCCCCCAAAGGCTTCATGGAAGAGGTGACATTTTTGAAGAAGGATGTAGGATTTTGGCAGGTGGAGGTGGAAGGAGGGAACAAGGTGAGCACAGGCAGTCTGGTACAGTAGACCCAGGGCTGGTTTGGAAGTCACAATACCTGGGCTCAAATCACAAATGTACTTTTACTACCTGCGTGAATTTGGGCAAATCACTACCTCAGCTTCCTTGTCTTTAAAATGAGAGGTGTGATCCCCTAATCCTATATGGCTTCTCCATGGAACAGGAAGGAGCCCAGTATGACTGGAGGAGTTAGTATAAAATAGGACCAGAAAAAATGTGTGTAAATGCAGGAGGCTGGACTAGAATATCTCTCAAGGTCACATCCAACATGATGATTCTATAAAATGCTCAGCATGAGACTTCTGTATTATCTTCACCCATCCTGTTCTCATCCTCTCTGATAAGCTAAATCTTACACTTCCTTCAAGGCTTAGTTCAAGATTTACCACATCAAAAAAGCATTCTCTGATTGATGATTTTGTTTTGATGACAGGAAAGGATAGTTGTGAGATTATGAACTTCGGACTTTATTTTATAGGCAATTGGAAATTATTGGAGGATTTTGAGTGATAAGTGATCTGATTAGATTTGTGCATAAGTGAAATTTATCTTGTAGCACTGTGAGGGTTGGAATTAGATTGGGGCAAGACTGGACATGGGAAGATTAATTAAGTTACTGCAGTGGTTGAGACCAAAGATAATGAGGGCTTAGATAGGGATGAATGCTGTAGTAATGGAAAGGAAGGGACAGATGGAAGAAATATTATGGAGGAGACCCAGCAGAACTTAGCAGCTCATTGAATGTGGAATATGACAGAGAGAAAAGAGACAAAAGTGACATTAAGAATTAGATTTTGAGCCTGGTTAACTAGACATTGAAATCCTCAAGAAAAGATTCTGTGCCCCAACCTTGTATCTATGTGTTTGTGTCTGTGTCATTCCAGAAACGTGTCAGCCTACGAGGTTTCCTCCTCCCAGACCATCACTTCTCCTCAGCGATCCAAACGAGTCAAAGAGAACACACCTCCCCGTTGTGCAATGGTACACAATAGCCCTGCCTGCAGCACCTCTGTCACATGTGGGTGGGGCGACGTGGCTTCCAGCACCACCAAGGAGCGCCAGCGACAGACGATTGTCATACCTGACACTCCCAGCCCCACAGTCAGCGTCATCACCATCAGCAGTGACACAGATGAGGAAGAAGAACAGAAGCATGCCCCCACCAGGTAAGGCGATAAGATGTGTTCAGTCCAGTGAGATTGCCCAGGTATGTAGAAAGTTAGGCTAAAACAAAATCTCTGGTATCATCTGGATCAACCCCTCATAATCAAGCAGTCAGTCAACAAGCATTTATTAAATGCCTACTATATACCACACACTGGGCTAATTGGCTCTGGGGATACAAAGTCAGAAATGAAACTGTCCTTGTCCTTGAGATGTTTACATTTTATTAGGAGACCACACACACATATAGAAGTATATTAAAAGTAAACATAAGGGTATTTGGGGTGGGGAAAGGAGAACTAGTCAGCTGCAGAGATAAGGAAGACCCTCATGCAAAAGGTAGTTTTTTAGCTGAGTTTTGAAGGAAACTAGGGGTTCTATGAGGATGAGGAAATGAGTGGGACATAGGCACTAAGACAGGAGATGGAGAATTATGTATGAGGAGCAGCAAGATGGCTGCTTGGACTATGACACACACAAAGCGGGTAATGATTAACACCTACCCCAGAGTGTTGCCCGTTGTGTTGGGGTTATATCACAAATGTTTACAAAAAATCCTGTAGAATAAATTTTATGAGGTATGATTGTCACAGAAAAAAAACAACAGTGTTTTAGCTCCAAAATGATTCTGAATCTGTGCCTCGCTCCGTACCAAAATAGTCCAGGATTTTCTTTTATTACAGTCTTGGATTCTTTGGAATCTTACATAAATGTCTAATGAAGCACAAATTTACTTTCTCTGATGATCAGACTCTGATCAGGTTTTGCAAACTTCAAAATGCTTTTTCATCCAATGTCTGTAACTCTTTATTCCAGGGAAGTAATAATTCATTGTATTCCTTGTTCTTCCTGGGAAGGAGAGAGCATGTATCTGCAAATCAGATAAATTCTGCAAAGCTGAATTAACACCACTGTCACAGCCTGTTCTCCCATATTTTTGGGTTGTAGAGTGGTAAATTGCACTTTCTGTGTGGGCCGGTGCCCTTAAGTAGTTATAACACGGTGCTAATGAGGTTGCTAAGGTTTGCTAAAGCCCATTCATCTCTCTCTAGTTCAGGCCTACACACACACACACACACACACATCTTTCCTCTCTCTCTCTCTCTCGCTCTCTCTCTCTCTCTCTCTCTCTCTCTCTCTCTCTCCCTCTCCCCCCATCCTGTCCACCCTTTTAGGTGCTGCATATGGATTCTCCGTGAAGCCTAGCCACTGATGCTTTATTATGCCTACTTGTTGTATCTTGTGAAGTGGGAATAAGCCTCCAGGGAGGTATGCACTCCACTCTTAAACCACAAAGCCAGTGAATTAACAATCAAGCACACATCTTATGAGTGGATATAAAACATTAACATCTGTAGTCATACTCAAAATATTAATTTATTATCAGATACAACATTATAATCATGCTCCATTAGTAGTCACATCATTTTGATTGGATAATAAATGCTCACTCTTGTAATTCATCCATCATTACAAAATATCACCGTGATTGGTTAAAATGCACTTGCACTGTAGCAGCCCCTACATGGTGCCTACCAATTATCTGTCACTCATAAAACCAAGCTAAGCATGTTTATTTATGACCACACTTGCCTTGCCACGATATAGCCTGTCCTAAGTCCCCTTTTTCTCTTCAATCCTGATCTTAACAAAGGTGTTGTCCCTCATGTTCTTTCATCTGTTTCCTGTACACTGATTCTAGACCTTACCCTACTTGAATGTTTCTCCTTTTTCTTCTGGCCCCTACCTACTGCCAAGTCTCCCTCCTGATTAATCGCTAAGGCACACCAACCAGATTACAGGTTCAGTTCCAGGTTTAAAGATTGCATCCCTAAACTTGATTAGCTTCGTCACAGATGTCTGTTGTTTACAATGAGAACCACACAACTAGAAAATAATAAAATTATCTGACAGGATCACATATTTATGCAGGAGACCTTAGAGGTCACTTAGTCCAACACCTTTGTTTTACAGATGAGTAAACTAAGGCCCAGAGACGTGATATGGCATGTCCAAGGTCCCCCAGGGAGTGAGAGAACAAACCCAAGGCTCCCCAACCTTAGCTGTAGGGCTGTTTACGCTGTGCAGCACTGCTTCTCCTTATCCTCCAACTGGTGATCAGGGTAGTGTCTGGGTCAAGGTTAGTGATCAGAAGAAGTAGGTAGGAAAGAGAAGTAAAGAGAAGATGGGCCAGAGCAGAAGACAGCTTTTAGAAGCAGGAAGAAGCCACTTGTTGGAATATCAAGAATTAAACCAAAGTGTCAGGGAGAACAGAGTTGCTAAGCCTAAGATGGAAGAAAAAATTGGAGTCAGACAGTGTAGGGCTAGGTCATCTATTTGAGAGGTAGAGACTAGAACGGGAGTAGGGAACACAGGGTCAGAATGAACTAGAAGAAGGTCAAGAAAAGCCAATGCAATACACAAGCTTCTAGTCCAGCAACTAAAGGAAAAATTGCAGAGCATCCTCCTCGCTCTGTGCCGTGTACCTGTTTGAGATCTGTGCATACACTGCCCATCAGTCAGGCAGTTGACAAGCTTGAGAAATGGGCAGAACTAAAAGCCAAAGTTTATATATTCTTCTGCGTTAATATTAAAAGCAATAAAAATTAAAATGACCATAACCTTTCTGTTGATTCCACTACCATTTTCCAAGTCACCCAAGCACAAAACCTTGTATTCACCTCTCTTCCTTCTACTTTACTCCCCCACATTCTGTTAGTTGCCAAGTCCTATCTAGCCCTTGTCCATAGTATCCTTGCATCCATCTCACTCTCTCCAAGCACACTTTATCACCTCTCCAATTGATCCTTCATAACATCTACAAAAATAATCTTCCTAATAAACAGGTCCTACTTTCTTTTGTTCAAAACCCTTCATTATTGTCTTGTCAACTACAGGATAAAATATTAACTCCTTAAATTTAAGGCCCTCCACCATCTGACTTCTGTCTAACATATCTCACTCCTACTTTATGTTCCAGCCAAACTCACTGCTCTTTGATCTCACCCTATTCTTCCCCAACTCTATACACTTGTAAAAGCAATCTGTTCCCAGGTCCAGTGGCACACACCTGTGATCCCTGTTACTGGGGAGGCTGAGGCTAGTGGAACACTTGAACCAAGAAAGTTCTGAGCTGTAGTAGGGCTAAAGCCATTCCAATATCCACACTAAGTATGGCATTGATATATATGGGAGTGGGAAGCCACCAGGCTGCATAAGGAGGGACAGACCAGCCCAGGTTAGAAATAGAGCAGATCAAAATTTCTGTGCCAGTCAGTGGTAGAATTAAGCCTATAAGTGGCTGTTATACTTTCAGCCTGGGTGAAAACCCAATCTCACCATTCATAGAAAGTACCCTTTCTTCCTCATGTCTGCCTGTTAAAATCTTTCTTTTCCTTCATGGTACTGCCACCTCCTCCATGAATCCTGCTGGATCTTCCTACTTGAAAATGATCCCCTCCCTCATCAGATTTTCCTAGAACATCCTGTCTGGGTCCTTTTTTTTTTTTAACCTCTCTCACATTTTACCACGTATCATACTGATTTCTATACATGTCATACCTACCCATCAGCATGTAAACTCCTTGAGAACAGAAACTGTGTTGTTTTTTATTTTAAATTTTTGTATTTCCAGAATCTTGCACATAAATATTTGTTGAATGTAGTTGAAGTTGGAATGCTTAGCAACAAGTAAGGACCTTGATATATTTGGCAATTGAAAGACTTTGTGGAAAGATAACCAATGAAATATAGTACTTCTAAGAAGAATGTCTATAAATAGAAATCCCATAATTAATGGGTATTATGGACAGTGACCAGAGGAAGTCAGAGCAAGCCATAAGCCGTAGATGCTGGTGTCTGTATTTTAGCCAGGCCAGTAAGAATGAACTGGAAAGCAATAAAGTTGCAGAAGCTCCAGAATTCAGCCTGGTCATAACAATGGAGGACTTCAGCTGTCCACAGATTAGTTAGTAGAACACATTATCAAGGTAAGATATGGTAAGATTTTTAGAGAATACTTCTCTGGGAAGGTAATTTTAGAACCCATGAAGAAAGCGAAAATATAGTACTTGATTCTTTGTGAGGCGCAGAAAATAGTTCAAGAGGTGTCCATGGGTGAACAATTATGTTACTGTGATCATAACTAGACTAAGTTTAGCATTCTGGTGAGAAGAAAAGCCCAAGAATATGATTATACTGTTAATCAACAATAGAAAAGGGCACTGCAATAACATGTAGCCATTGTGGGGGGGATGAAAAGAATAGATTAAAAATGACTGGATTACTCAGATAATGCCAAGAGTGGTTAAAAATTCCTTCTTGGAAAGACAGGACAAATGTGTGCCCCCCACACTGGAAAAGCGGCCAGAATAAAGCCCTGTGTGGCTAATTAGAAAAGTAAGAAGTCAGTGCAGTGGTGATGAGCATCTTTTGATTGAAGGAAGATTGGCTATGGAAGAACAAGGAAATTCACACAGAACATGACAGATTGGGTACAAATAGGGAATTAGATAAGCCAAAAAGAGTTTGAATAAGAATTCTTAAGGACCCTATAGTTTCTTTAAATAAAATAGAAGCTATAATGTCCATTAGTATCGGGACTGTGGGAAGATACAGGTAAGCAAAATGTACAGGGATTACCCTGCAGACTAGACACAAAAAAGAAGAGGGGACACTGTCAAGTAAACGCTGGCTACAGTATGTCTCTCCCACTTCTAATTCTAATGTCTGCTGTTCCTGACCTTGGCTTAGCTAGCCTGCCCGTCGGATCATGATTTTAGAGCTGCAAGGGATCTTAGAGGCCACGGAGTGCAGCCATAGCGTTTTACAGGGGAGAAAACTTGAGACACAGAGAGGTTTAGTGCCTTGCCCACTTTCACATAGTTTTAACAAGTGCCTGAGTTGAGTCTTGAACTCAGGTCTTCCTGACTTCCAAGTCTAGTGCTGTGTCTGGTATCATGTGCCTCTCATGTTCTGCTGCATTACTAACTTTGCCTGGTCATCTAATTCTAAGCAGCTCTGTTACCTCATTTCTTATCTCCTGATCTGTGTTTCCATCCCAGTAACTTAACTTCTCGTTTCAGGAGTTATTAGTGGGAAGAGTCCAAGCCATTTCCCCTTACAGATTTGCCAGTCCACCATTTGTGCTTTCCCCCAAGGAACATAGTCTTCACAGGTGTCCTCTGCATCACTGCCATATCTTGCAGACAAGTGCAAGGCTTCAGAAAACAAAAAGAGATTGATGTATGCTTCTGACTTGTATACACTCAAGCACTCTCTTCTGTACACGACTGTTTCTGGAAAGATTCTTGCAATATCCAGTGACATAGCCCTGCACAGCCTAGTCTTCTAAACCTAGTCCCAGGCTCATAATTCAAATAGGACGTAGGTAACCTCTATTAGAATTTGAAACCACCATTTAATGATAGCTCCCTTGAGGGGAGCTTACAGAATTCTTAGTAACCAGAGTGGCTATGTTTAATTCTATCATATATATCTGGTATAGGATATGGAGGGGGCCATTTTGAAGCTGTACCAAGGGACACTCAGTCTTTCCCCACATTTTAGGATTCCAACCCCTGGCGCCAGCTCTCAACTTGTATGGTTGTATGTTCCAGGTATACTTCCAACAGGGACTTGGTATTTAAAGTTAGGAAGAGTTTAAATCTGATCTAGTCCAACACCCTCATGGTATGGATGAGAAAACTGAGGTCCAGAGAGGTTAAATAATTTGTTTAACGTCATACAGGTAGTAAGTAAGTAGCAAAGCCAGTATTTGAGCCCAGGAGCTTTTGACCCTAAATTGGGGGGGGGGGGGCTTTCCATTTCCTCGTGCTGCCATGTCACTCAGCCTTCAACTCTACACTGTCCTCTTCTTGAGTCCCTTGCCCTCTTATATCACCAGACTTGTCATACGAAGCCTCAGCCTTTAGATCACTCCCACCACTCCCTGCCTTCATGCTTAATAATGTGCTGCTGACCTCATCATTCCACCAAGACTGCTGTCTCTAAAGTTACTAATAATCTTTTAACTGCCAAATCTAATGGCCTTTTCTCAATCTTCATCCTCCTTGACTTCTCTCCAGCCTCTGATACTGTCAATCACCCTTTCTCTCCACCTCCCGCCCTCCCCTCCCCCCCACCAACACTCTTCTTCATAGGTTTTTATGACTGTGCTCTTGACTGCTGCTTCTCAGTCTCCTTTGCCAGATCTTCATCCAGGTCACATCCTCTATCTGTGTCTGTCTTACAGGGCTCTGTCTTGGGCCCTCTTCTCTTCTCCCTCTATATGATTCTCATCAGTTCCCATGTATTCAATAATCATCTTTATCCAGCCCTTCTTTGCTAACCTTCCATTTCACATCTCCAACAGCCTATTAGACGTCTTGAACTGGGTGTACTATAGACATCTTAAACTCAAAATATCCAACAAATCTGAACTCATTATCTTTCCCCCTAACCCCCCCGTCTTTCTGACTTCCATATGAATGTTGAGGCTACCACAATCCTCTTAGTCTCCCAGGCCCCAAGCCAAGGTGTCGTCTTTGACTCCTCACTTGCTGTCATCCTTCTAGCCAATCTAGTGTCAAGACCTGTCGGTTTTACCTATGTAAGACCCCTCCCACTCCCCCTTCTCTGCTCTAACGTTGTCACCCCCAGAGCAGCCTCAGTCACAGATTTAGAGCTAGAAAGGACCTTAGAGGTCATCTGTGCAATTTGGACCCTTGTTTTGGCTCCCCCTTCAAAGTTCTTAAAGTAAGAAAAAAAAACTTGACTAGGGAAAGTTTTCTCTCATAATTAACTGAATCTTCACAAGACAGGGCTATCCAAAAGTAGTAAATAATTTGAACCAAAACATGTCTCCTCTCACCTTGTGCTGATTATAAAAGAGAAGCAAGTGACTTTAATGAAGGCAGAGTAGAAAACGGAGCAAAAGACTGCCAACCTGAATCCTTTGAGCTAAACAAAATCTCCTTCCATAGGACATAAACAGACATTTGGAGCAAAAGTAGGCCCAACAGGTGAACTAATTCCCACACTGAAAACAGCTATATGGCCTCTTTAATTCCTATAACTCAATTATAAACATCTTGGAGATGAGGAAGATTGTGTTTCTATTTCTTTTAGACCTCTACCCCCTTGCACAAAATACAAGGCTATGCCCACAGTAGAAATTCACTAAATGCTTGCTAAATGAATAAATTAATGTTTGCTTTTATATAGCCACTACAACATTGGTCAAACTGTTCATTATTTCTTAGTTTGAAGAAGCAATATGTTCCCAAAGTTTTTAGAAGTAGAAAATATGCATCTATCTTTCATTCAGACATACAGGAAAAGATAGTTTTGTTTGGCTGACTCAGATGTATTATCATTACTGGGGATTTGTTGAGTGTTGTGTGATGAGTTGGTTAGAGCTGTCAGACCATGTTATGAAGAGGAGCTACTCTACATTACTGTTTCCCAGCCAATGTCTCATGACACTTTAGCAGGTTACAAAGACATCTTTGATGGACTGCAGTGCCCTGGATTTCCTTGTTCCCTGATGTCAATTTCTGACCAGAAAGGTGGATGATTTGGGGGAAAGAGGGAGGAGGGAGGGGAAGAGTAGTTACCATGGTAGAAGGAAAATGATGTGTGTGTGTGTGTGTGTGTGTGTGTGTGTGTGTGAATTATGTTACCAGGAAAAGAGGTTTATTGGCTTGGATAGGAGAGACCAAGAAGGAAAGGTAGAAGAGGAATGTGTCATGAACTGATGCATTAGAAAACACTGTTCCGTGTAGTGGCTTAGATGTTACCCTGACAGAGGACAGAGGAGTCAAGACTGAAAGACTCCTCACAGTTCCTTCCAAGTCCCACAATTTTGTTATTCCCTCGAAAGCAGGTGAATTTAAAATATTGTTTTGGTTGACTAGAGGTTATGAAAAAAGCACTGACTAGGAAATATTTGGCTCAGTATATAAATGGATGATTTAAGTACATTGTTTCTAAGTTAAAATTTTAAAGCTGGTCTCAAATAGAAGCTTCCAGTTTTCCCTGTCAGTGACAAAAGCTGATCATTCATTTCTGGGTCTATGGGTTTTGCCACAACATACAGTAGAGCTGAAAAGATACAACTTCCCTGTGCGGGTGCCTGTCTGAAGCATTTGTTCCTACAACATAGGATAATTCACAAAACTACTGACCCCTATCACTTCATACTGCCTCCTTATGAACCATGACGAAGATCTTAGGCTCATTCAGTATATTATTTATTAAGCTATGTGTACCACACTGAAATCATAACAATAATTCTCATTTAGATGGCATTTAGTTTTGTTTTCACATCCATTATTTTACCATATTACTATAGCAATCCCATTAAGTAGGTTGTATTTAGTGCATAGCACTGTGCTAGACTCTGGATTATTAGTACATGAATGTTCATTTTATAGGTGAAGAGACTGAGACTGAGAAGTCACCTAGTTAATGTAAATTGAAGAAATTTAGCTGAAGCCTGGATTTTCACATTTTAAACACAGTGCTCTTTTAGCTTGTACTACTCTAGCTCTGAAAGACAAAATATACAAGAAACAAATAATGCAACCTAATGATGGAAAATACAGTATAAATTGTATATAGGTCTCATGAACTATAAAGCCAGGGAATAATTAAAATAATGTAAGGGTAGTCAGGAAAGGTTTCTTCGCTCAAAGCAGTTTTTTCCTATTGCTTGAAGAAAGTGGTAGATAGAGATTAGCAAAAAGGGCAAGGGGGGCCAGTATGAAGAAGGGCTTATATTATGAACTGGAGTGCTTGCTGTGTATAGAGATAGACAAAGATAAGGAGAGAAGGATGTAGGATTTACAAAAGGCTTGGGAGACAAGGAGTTGGGATTTATAAGGGGCCAGGCCACCTTCATAGTTTGAATGAGCTACTTTTTCTGTTTGATGTGTTTGTTCCTATTGGAGTTATTTCCAACACAGATTCTGATTTCTTTACTCTTTGCTATCCATTTCCTTTTTATCATGCAGAAATCATCCATTGCCATGACAACATAATGCAATCAGTGAACTGTAGCAGCTATATTTTCTATATTCAGGAGTGGTATGATATCAAGGCCATTTAAACAAACCTCTGTGTCACCCTCTCCCTATCTCTGTCTTGCTTTTATTAAACTAACTCATAATGGAATTGATAAACCATCAACAATAATTAGGCACAGTGGTAGAGTGAATCCCAATAATGTCAACATATATAAGCCTAATGAACTCTCAGCTGTAGTCTCAAATATTTATATGCTTTAAAAAATCAGTTCTTTAATATCTTCATATTTGACTTATATTTTATATGCAAGTAAAGTATAAGTAGGAATTTCTGGATTTAAAATAGACTGAAAATAAAGCTAGGAAACTGATTCACTTTTCCCAAGCTCTGAACACTTACATGTTTCATGCAAATCTGAAAATATGTGTAATATACTTATTGTTGAGTATTCTAAATACTGAAAGTAAGTCAAAGCATAATATAAATATACTTTACACATATACAAAAGAGTATGTGTAATACATAGATGCTAAATCAGGTAAATTCCAATTTGCCTCACTAAATTCAGTTAATTCTTACTTTGGTTGTTTTCTGTGTTTGTGGTCTCATTGGTGTAGGTACTTCTTCTAGCAGGATAGCTCACAACCCACCCACGTGGGACTCTTGTTTGTCCCCTTATAAGTCCTCTGTACGGGGTGCCACCCAACTTCCTGGAGGCTGCCTCTTGATGTCTTGATTTTATGTAGATACCAATATAGCACTCAGGATATCCATCAGGTGGTATCTTTCACTCTTGTTCTAGACCATCTCATTTTTAAATCATGCATCTGATAACCTTTAACACATTTCGGTAGCTTCTCGTTGGTAATATGCTACACCTTACTGTCCTCTGCCCTCTGTGCCTGTGGGTGACCTGCTACTTTAATTTCTCAGAAACTGTGGTATGCCATATTTCATAGCCTTAAGAGACTAAAAACGTTACCTTCGCTATAGGCAAGCAGTCTCTAGGTTGGGGAGCACTTCTACTTCAAACAGAGAGAAAGGGAATTTTAGGTGTTTGAAGAGGTTATTGGGTATATTCTTTAACGGGTTGTAACAACAACATGATTTTATTTTAATCTATCCCAGACCTCATGAAAAACATTTCTTATAAAAAATTCTTAGCATTGAAAGTGACTTTATTTAGTCCGTTCTCTCGCCCCCTGTAGAAATCAGCTCTTCTATGTTCAAATTCATATTCAGTAAGCATTTTTATTCCATCCACTATGCACTAGGTATCGTACTGGGTGCAGGGGATACAAAGAAAGAAAAACAATTTTCTAGCCACCAGGGACATAATTCTGTCGGGGAAACAGAATATGTTCACAGTTAAGTAAATTCAAAATAGACACAAAGGCATTTCAGGGAGGGGAGAGTTGCTAATCAGAAAAAGGCCCAATATGGGAGGTAATACTTGAGCTGAGCTTTGAAAGAATCTCAGATATTTCAAGAAGTGGTCACAAGAAGGGAGAGTGTTCCAGCCATGTAGGACATGGCCTACATAGCCACTGAGACCAAAGATGGCATGTCCTAGATAGGGCATTGAAGCTGGCCAGTTTGATAAGAATAGAGAGCATGTGAGGGGGACTGATGGGAAATCGGTCTGGAAGATAAATTGAAGCCATATTGTCAAGAGTTTTAAATCCCAAACAGTGGTTTGCATTTTATCTGAAGGCATTAGGGAGCCAGTGAAGTGACTTGACCACAGGAGTACATGGTCAGAACTATGCTTTACAGCTACCACTTGGGCAGCCATGTGGAGGATGGGTTTGAGAAGGAAGATGCTGGAAGCAGATACTAATTAGGAAAATTTTGCAGTAATCCAGGTAAGAGGTGAATGAGAACCTGAATTAGGCTGAAAGAGTAGAGAGAAGAGGATGGCGATGGGAAATGTTATCAAGGTTTGGCAATTGTTTCAGCCTGAGAGTCAAGGGAAGAGTGAAGGATCAAGAATGACTCTAAGGTTATGAACCTAGGTGACCAGGAGGAAAGGCCTTTGTCAGAAATAGGAAAGTAAGAAAGGCACTTGCCTTCTGCTTGAATACTTAAAATGATGTGAAACTTCACTTTTATTCCACTGTTGGATAGACAGAAAGTTTTCCTTTGTATTGAGTTGAGGTCTGCCTCCCTGTAATTTACAAATTCAGGTGGGTGATGCTAGATATGCCCAATTTGAATGCCATTGGAGGTCAATTTGTCTGTACAATCACTGTGTCCAGTTTTAGGATTTGCCTTCAACATGTACATACTTTACTATAGTAATCAAAACTACAAAAAAAAGTTAATGTTTTCTTTCTGTCTGCAAGTGATGTGTTCCTCAAAAGTTAGCATGGTGTGAAAGAGAGAGCATTGACCCTGGGGTCAGAGAATGTGGGTTCAAATCCCATCTCTGATACTGCTCTGTGTGATTTTGAGCAAGTCCCTTTAAGCTCCCTGGGTCTAAATGTACTCATGTGTAAAATGAAGGGCTTGGACTGGATGGCCTCTGGGGGCCTTCCAGCTCTGGAGCTACAATCCTGTAAATAATTATGTGTAATTATGTTTTAAATGCACTCTAAATATTTTTAGGGAACCCAACTGTGAACTCTTTGTAAATGTGAATAATACCCCTCCATACGTACATACACACACACACACACACACACACACACACACACGTAGTGTTACATATGACTCTTCAAGAGATCACTTACACAATATTGTGCCTGTCAAGCAGAATGCATTTTTATTTTGTTTTGTTTCAGTGTGAATCAGTGTGCTTGTGTGTGCTTCAGGTAATTGTCAGAGGACTTTATGTCCCTGACTTGTCAGGGTCCTCCGGCCTTTGATGGACATGTTCTTACACTGACCCAGATACCCAGCAGATAGCTCAGAAGGTATCGTCCAGGACACAGCTGTCACTGACCTTGTGGCCCAGAGCCATCCTAGCTTAAAATCTCTTTTGTTTCCTTGCTGGAGGAGGCAGCCTTCAGTTTAAATTGTACATACAAGAATTTTGCAGCAAACACAGAACCAAGCAAGCTGCCCAGAAATGCAAGATTCTCTCCAGTGCTGGAGCCTCACTACTCTGCCATGAAGAAACCTCTCCAGGTTTTCTGCTTTCCCTCTTGTTAAGACCATCAGCCGGCTCTGCAGCCACAGTGTAAGGGCCATTCTAAAAACACAAGCCCGAAGGTTCTGTCTCCCTCCTTTCTTCTGCTGCCTAGAGGTAGCCTCAGGATGAAGAGAGGGTTTTGGCTACAGTTACTGCCTTCCTACTCCCACAGTTCGATTGCCCTGCCTCAAAGATTGTGGTAACAAAAGTACAGGGGAGGGGACACACCAGGTGTGCCTGTGTCCACAGAGGAACCACAGAATCACACATCTCACTCTTCTTTTGCAGTAATCAACACAGAATTAGCTCTGTTTGTTGGAAGCCCTTGAAACTCGATGGTTTTTCATTTCATAAATTACTTCCCAGAGAATTTCATTGCATAGTTGGACTGGGGATGAGCATTTGGGGAGATAGGGCTCCTATGCTGGGCTTAGCCTCTGCCATCTTCAGTTTCACCTTTCCCCTTTTCCCATCATAGCCTGCCTATCCAAGCAGAGTGTCTGGTGGGGAAGCTTCAGTCCCTCCCTACACATTGCTTTCATGCAGGGAAGATCCCCGCCCTCTCTTGTAACCCTAAATCTTTGTAAGGCCCAGATTTACCACCCTCCTTTGGGCACTCTACATATACATAAACAGCCATTTGAAAACATAGCATGATTTCTAGTAGGCACCAACATATACTGTGAGATGCATAAAACTGAGATGTACTTTTACGTCCATTTTTACCCTGAATCTCTTGCCAACTTCCCCATTGCCCTCAATGGCAAAAATGTCAAGTGTTCTTACATCCGAAGCCTCAAAACCCATCATACTCTCTTATGCTTAAGTTCCTAAATCTGGAGTCATTTCTCATCCCTCTCTTTCCAAACCTTCTCTCCTAGCTCTGGGCACACACTTTGTCCACAGCAGGTCTTGCTGATTATTTGCTCCATAGCCTCTTTCATGTGAAGCAGCCCAGTGTAGAGAAGAGAACTGCCTCCATCATGGAGGCTTGGTTTGAATCCTGCCTTGATACATCTTGGCTTGGTGACCCTAATCAAATCACTTTAGCTTTTTTGGCTGCCTGTCATCTCACTGTTGATTCCTGTTGAGCTTGCAGTCCACTAAAACCCCCAGATCTTTTTCAGATAAATGTTATTTAGCCGCACCTCCCCCTATCTTTTATGGAGTTGATTTTTTTGGACCCAAGTATAAAACTTTACATATTACTATTAACTTTCATCTTATTAATTTGATCCATTGTTCTAGCCTGTAAAGATTTTTTTACATCCTAAGTGTGTCTGTACACAGTCTCCCCCGTTAAGTTACACATTCTTTGAGGGTAGGAAGTATGTCTCTATAATTTTTATTCTCCCTCCCCTACACTTCCACCCAGAAGGAGCTTCATAATCATTGATGATAGAATGTTTTATTTTGCAGCCTTTCTCATGGCACCTATTCTTTTCCTCCTTGTGTTTTCAGCACTCTCTCCAAACAAAGAAAAAATGTCATCAGCTGTGTCACGGTTCATGACTCTCCTTACTCTGATTCCTCCAGCAACAACAGCCCCTACACCATGCAGCATCGAGCAGGCCACAGCAATGCAAACACCTATGACCCCAAGGGGGCGCTGGAGAGCCATTGCAGCGGGAATCCTCGAACTATTATTGTGCCACCCCTGAAAACCCAGGCCAGCGAAGTGTTGGTGGAGTGTGAGAGCCTAGTACCAGGTAATGTGGGGCAGGCCAGGGAAGTCTCCCTGAAGGTTAGTTCTCCTGCTTTCTGTTATAGACTGTATGTAAAGTCTGGGGCTTGGTGCTAGCAATCACGAGTTCTGGTAGCTTCAGTTCTCTCTTCAGCTAGCTGACTGAAATGGGAAATGTGGAAGAGTGCAAAATGTGGCTGGAGGGAGTCGTGAGGCAGAGAAAGTATAGGAAAGTATTGTTGGAACACCTACGACTTCGGACTCATTTGATGAGTAAATCAAACCTCATTCATTTGGAACCCATGAATTTGAAACTTGTGCTACTTAGGAACTTCAGCTGAAGTTTACTCTTAAGCCATCTGTGAAAAGCGTTGGCTAAGGAAATTGAGAGGCGTCTGCAAAATTAGAAAGACATCGTTTAACTTACTAATAATGATAAACTTCATACACCAAAAAATGTTGATAGCACTGCTTTACAGATAATTAATATACATATTACCCATAATTCTTATCTATTCAGCAAAATAGGCAAGTTGGAATTCTACCTAGGAAAACTTGCTATATGAAGTTAAAACTGTAGTTTTCTAAAAATACTTTATAATTCAGACCACTATTTCAGACTGTCCTTCTTTCTGTTTCTTCCAAATTGGTGAGGTTTGACTACACTAACTAATGCTAAACAAGAGTAACCCAGTATAATCAGATATGATGGTGAGGGTGGGAGTAGCTGAATATTTCCATTGCCAAGCAGCATTCTTCACAGGTAAGCACCAGATCTCACGCAATGGGTTTCCAAAAGGAACATGAGACTTCTTAGGGGTGTTTGTAGCTTAAAGACAGCGAAACAAGATCTTTAAGGCCCAGGTAAGTGAAAGCAAAATGGAGCCAGATGCTTTCCTACATTAAACCTGCTTTGAAAGGAAACAATCGTAACAAAGATTGTCTCTCGTTCTCATGCTTCTATTTTAGGGAGGTTTTTATCATGATATGAAGATAAATGGGGACTCTACCATGTCTTGAAATAGAAAAAAAAAGTGCCTAGGGAAAGTAAAGCTAAGGAATAATTTAATTAACTTATAGATAAGTTTAATAGTCCATGCTAACTTACATTCCTATTAAACCTCACTCCAGTAGATAAGTAAGTAAAGTCAGGTACTCAAAGGAAGCCAGTAGTCCTTTCCGTTTACCTGGAAGAAATTGCTGCCTCCCTGACACAAGTAGGCAAATAGCTAGATACATCAAGTTTTAGAGTTGGGTAGGATCTTAGAATTATCTGTTGCTCCCCCTTCAGTATATAGTTTCCAAGGTTGATTGTTATAAGGAGAGTAATGACCAGTTGATCTTCATGTGTCTTCATTGGAAGCAACCACAGAGATCAATTACTTATATTCTACCTCATTGTTTTACAGATGGGGAAAGTGAGGCTCAAAGGATAATTAGTAGGAAGAGGTTATAAATTACAGGAAGGCTTTTATTTAGACATGAAAAGTAACTAAATCATAAAGAATTTTCTATCAGGATTGACTTTGAAACATACTGCTGTGGAAGACTGTGGAATCCACTTGATCTCAAATGATTCAGTTACCATCACTCCAAGAGGTAGACATGTAGAGAAATATGCATTAGCCTTTGAAGTTCTGGGGTGGTGGTGGTTGTTTGTGTTTTTCCTAGCCCATTGATTTCCAAAATCTACAATGGGCCAATCTCATTTTTGAGAGGAAGACTAGAGTGCACTTCTGCACCTTGTCCACGTGCTATGCTGCCTCTCCTAAATAACCAGACTCGTCTTTCTGCTACCTGAGCTTGCCAGTCCCTAATGGCTTCCATTTTCTTATCCCAGAAGGAACTGATAGTCATATTGTACTTCAGGTATGCTGTGATAGAAAAAGTGGTAGATTTGGAGTCAAGAGCATCTGGGTTCAAATCCTGACTCTGCTGCTTCCTGTCTTACATTGATGTTTGGCAAGTTATTTAACATCAAAAGGAGGGATTAAACCAGATAATGTCTGAGGTCCCTTCCAGCCCCAAATCTCTGGTCCTATGAAGGAGAAACAAATTGGCCTATACTGAGATTTACTGAACCTGGCTAGCTTCTCAGCTCTTGTCCATCTCTCAAATTCTGTCATTGTGGACTTACAGATAGCATTTATTATCAACCACCTTGATTGACCACCCACTGTGTGCAATGTCCTCTGTGCGCATGCTTAGTAACTAACGTAAGGTCATCTGTGTGTTTTTCCATACTCCAGTTAAATATAACTGCATGGTCATAACTCTACACTATGACATATCCATAGCCCATTTTAAAATCCCATTATCTAGGCTTTAGAATGGGGCTGATGTTTAGCTCAGCACAAAGGGTAAGGCAGTAATCAATTTCTCTGGTATCAGTGACAAGAATTTTGGCTTTGCTTCCTCATCTAAGGTCATTTTACAAAAAATATGTATAAATCTGATGTTAAGATGCTTTTTTTTCCCCCCAAGTCCCAGCACATCTTGGGGTTGTACCTCTAGAGCCGGAAGGGACCTCAGAGGGAATCGAGTCTAATCTCATTTTATAAGTGAGGAAACTAGAAGAGAAGTTAAGTGGCTTGCAGAAGGCTTGTATGGGTAGTAAGTTAGGGCAACATTTATTTAAGGCATTAAAAAAAAGCATTAGGTTTGGGTTATGATATTCCAATGTCTACAGTCTATTCATATGCTAATTAAACCTGGTTTGGGGAGAAATCTTATCAACCTTAGGTTTAACATCTCCATCTTTTTTCTGATGTCCTTCCAATAAAATGATCCCTTTATCTTACTTGACATATTTACATGAACCATTTAATTTTTTTTTTATATTTAAGTAGTTACATAAGTAACTTCATACTTATGATGAAATCATTTTCTTTTCTGTTTATTCCTTAATCACATAGGGACTTTTTTTTTTGTCTAGGCAGTGGGGTTAAGTGACTTGCCTAGGGTCACACAGCTAATAAGAGTTATGTATCTGAGGCCAGATTTGAACTCAGGTTCTCCTGAATCCAGGACCGGTACTCCATCCACTGTACCACCCAGCTGCCCCCCTTTTTTTGGGGGGGAGCACTTCCTCCTATTCAGTCTTTAGCTTACTCTTGACCAGGAACAAGAGAACTATTGCCATAACTCGCATTTAGACAGCTTTAAAGAGGGTATCTGTAAATTCTTTATCTGAAATAATTTCTAAAAGAAGGCAGTTGCTAACTGAAATCAGTTTAAAAGGCTATTTATTTAACAAATGATTAGATACAAAATTAAATCAGAGGGTCTACATGAAAAAGAGGAGATATGGAGGCTGCCCCAACCCATTCTCTGCTTCAACTCAAAGTAAAGGATATAGAATGTCCTGCTTTGAGTTGATGGAAGACAGACTGGGGGGGGGGAGTTTAAGCTACACAGGCAGAGATGTGGTCTCATGTCCTCTGGAAGAGAAAAGGAAAGTCTCCTAACAAGAAGCTAGAGAGAAAGGAAGAAATCTCAACTGACTCCTTCCATTTCATTGGTTTAGAAAGAATCTGGTTCTTGTCACTGGCGAGAAGAAAGCTTGAATTTTGGAGAGCCCAGCAGAAGTGGCTGAGGGAGACTTTAATTCCAAGTTAAGGGTCAAGTTGAATTATCAAGGTTAGCATTCCCATCAGTCAAAGGGGACACAAAGAGAAACTTAGAAAAATTGAAAAAAAAAAGTAAATATAGTCATCACGTGATTGTTATTTGGGGTTTTCCGTTGCTCTCAAGTAATGTTTAAATTTAGTCTTTATTAAAAGTCTGTTTAGCTGTTTTGGTATTTTATATTAAAAGGTATAGAAATTCATAGGTTTGAATCTGAGAGGCATGAGCAAAAAAGCCAGTCACAGGGAAAGTGTGCAACTTGCAGCTGAAACCATGAGAAGGTGAAATGAAACATGAAAACATGAAAATGTTCCCGCAACTGAAGCCACAGAAGCCCCCACCCAGACAGCACTCCCCTCAGTTCCCTTCTTTTTCCTCAGGAGACCGTCGTAACTCCTCGTGTCTATCCACTTCCAAATAGCAGCCCAGAGGGTGTGGTACTTAGCACAGTGATTGCATGAAGAACACGCCCAATTTAATTTAAGCAAAACTGGCAGACAGGTATAAAACTACTTTGGAGAGGTTCGTGTTTCTTGCTTTATATAAAGAACCGAAAGGCTTGGATTGGGTCCTGACCAGTGCTCCTGACAGTTTGTTTGGGGGTTTTGGGTTTGTTTAAGTTGCAGATAGATTATGCCATGCTACATAAGCAACAAACTAAAATGTTGATATATATGTGAGCCTTTTGTTAGTTAAGAGGCTTGTTTTGCTCATTTGCCCAAGTGAATCTCTTAAATGGTAAAATTGCAAGTAGTGATAGAAATTTAGGGCAGAGGACCATCCATTAATTAGCAACTTTAAAGCTTACTCTGGAAAAAGATAAGAGATCTACAAATGCCAGTGTAGAAAATCAAATTAGGCCTCAGACACATAACACTCACTAGCTGTGTGACTCTGGGTAAGTTACTTAACTCCAATTGCCTCACACCAAAAAAGAAAAGAAAGAAAAGGAAAAGGAAAATCCAATTAAATCCTCAAAAGAATCATGTGAGAGAAATACATTGTACAAGTATATTACCCCCATTTTATAGATGAACAAACAGAGGCTCAAGGAGGTTGTAACTTCTACTAATCAGAAGTAAGTTACCAGCAAGTATAAAGAATCTACAGAAGACAAAAATAAGGTCCTGCTGAATGTTAGCTACTAGAACTTGTTTCCTTGGTGTGTGTTCAAACCTAATTTTTTTTCATGGGTTAATGTAGCAAGAGCAAGAATAGCCTATATAGTATAGGTACACACATAAAGTCAAGAGCTCTAGAGGAAAGTAGAAGTCTCAGCATGTTGCATGGAGGATTCATTGGAGAACACAAAAGAGTCAGAGGATGAGAAGGCAAAGATGTGAGTGGGTTGCACCTTATGCCACTGGAGGGAGTATCCACACAGAGAGATCACAAGTCTGTTAAAGTACTGAATTATACTTACTGGCATTTTTTGTGGCTGCCTGAAGTGAGAGTGGGGCCATAAGAATAGGAGAGGAAGAAGGACCTGGGGGAATAGCAAGGACAATAGATATGGGTACAGAGGAAGAAGAAAGCCCACAGTGTCCCTCATTGTCTGCCATGGCAAATGGAATAAAGGAGAAATAGCAGATAAGAGTAGTATATCCCACTCACAGTTTAAAAAAAGTGTCTGTGGGGGGGGAGGATCTGATGAACAGAACGGGGGAGAGTGCTTTGTTATGGGGGAGAGGATTCCTTCAATTTTCAGTTAATTGAGTTTAGAGTTTCTGAATAGTTCAAACAAAAAGTCTTAAAGCATACAGAATTAGAATAGGAAGATGGTACTTCATGGGGGGAGGACCCTTTTACTGAGCAAGAGAAGGAACAAACGGGAAAAATGTGTTGCTGAGGTTATTGTAGATACTCAAGATCCAAAAAATCCTATGCCTACCTCATAAGTAACTTGTCCCACAAAGACATAGGCTAAGATTGCAAGGATTAAGTCGTAGTTTACCTTGTATACGTCACCTATGAGTTGGCAAGAGTGGAAGACACATGTTGCTCAGTTTCTATTGGTCTGCAATGACATGGAAGTCAGAATATTTTAAGTCTTTTGAAACAAATCGTAGGATGGGAAAACAGGCACCAAACTGAAGGCCAAATCCATTACCAAAGAAGTGTTCAAAGATTGGGCAGGTGCAGCTCTGAATCCTGAAACCGAGCGCTGTCGTCACCTCATGATGGCATTCTAAAACTACAATAAAAATTACTGAGATTGAGGCATAGGTGCTGGAAATGCAGAAATAGGTATCAAAAAGTAATGTGTTCAAACAGGGAGATAATCAAACAAGCAAGATTAATCCGTTCTTCGCGGTCACAGGAAAGCTTTCCATTGTTCACAACACTGTGAGTCATAGGTGGTTGCATGGTTGTGTGAGCATTTGTATGTGCATGCATGCACGCATGTGTGCACACACACTGAATTTTCATACCCTTTGCATTAACTTCTAGTAGGCTATTTTTATCTCAGTCTGTAAGTAGGAAATCCCAGATGAAAAGATTGTGCTACTACGGGAGCATCTAGAAAGGTTAGTGCCAATGCCTTTGCATGCCTTGTGGCATAGCCCACTGCTCTAAGGATATTGGGCTTTTCCCCCACTTGTTAAAAGGATTTAGGAAAGAAACATGTTGTTTTGATCCTATGGAAAGCTTCTCCAGTTATGAAATGGAGTCTGGTACTCCTGTTTTGTCATTTGTTACTAGCTTTGTTATTTAAGACCAGCAGAAAATATCATCTGTTCTTACTAGTTTGTAGATGAGCTTCACAAGGTAGTTTGTGAATAATTTCCAGTGACTTTGGCCTATATTTTTGTCAGTCACTCACTTGTGAGGGTCTGACAATAACTTACTATTCCTCTCAGACCTTGTTCAATAAAGCTACTTCTTTTTGGCCAATCCTGGATCTTTGAAGGCTTCTTGTTGAGAAGATTCTTACAGAAAACTTCTGTAAAAGAATCCTCTGGGTTTCTTGGATACTATAGCCTGTCTATAGGTAGGGAGGATATATTGGTTCCATATTGACTAGGACTGGCAGCTGTGAAGCTTTGTGATTCAGAGTCTTTGCCCATTCACAGAAGTAACCATTTTCTTAACTTCCATAAAGGTTACTCACCTTTAACTGGTTTGCTCAGGAAATGACCTTCCAGGCAGGGGTCTGATTCAGAATGAAGTGACTCAAGTAGCCTGAAGATTCCCTCCTTAGTCTTATCATGTCATTCTGGGAACATGAGATTTGTATAGCTAACATTCACATGTGGTAGCTCCTTCCTGTTTGAACCAGAGAAAGGTAGGCATGTAATATGGGGGTACTGGAAAAAGCAGTAGCACACACGAGTTAAAGGAACTTTTGTTCAGGGCTTGACTCTGTTATTTAACTGTTTGTGTGACCTTGTACAAACAACTTTGTCTCTCTGGGCCTCCGTCTCCTCCTTTATATGATGAGGCTGTTAGATTTGGATACCCTCTAAAATCCCTTCCAGCTCTAAATCTGGGATCCAAGGATCCTCATATGATTGCAAGGCTCCAGTCTCCCTTATCTACTCCCCAGTCTTTGGGTGAGGCCATAGAAGACTCCCTATCCTTGCCCTTTAATTTAATATTCCTGGGAAATTGGTAACAAACTTGGTCCCATCCAACTAAAATCAGGAATGTAATCTTTATTATTCACCTTAGCACCTTCTATCCACTGAACTATCAAACCTCTCAATCAATTCTGTGCCAAACAGTCTGGACCTGACCAAAGTCTTCTAAATTCTATTCCCTCTCCCTCTTCCCCCCCCCAGACAATTGTCGTTAAGTGACTTGCCTAGAGCCACACAGCTATTAAATGTTATGTGTCTGAGGCCGGATTTGAACTTAGATCCTCCTGAATCCACGGCTCGTGCTCTATCCACTGCACCACCTACCTGCCCCAGAATTGTCTCTTGTTAGAGGCAGCTAGGTGGTGCAGTGGATAGACTGCACTCCAGCCTTGGAGTCAGGAGGACCTGAGTTCAATTCTGGCCTCAGACACTTGATACTACTGGCTGTGTGACTTTGCCTCACTTTAAAAAAAAAAGAGAGAATTGTCTCCTTCTTTTGGCCAACAGTTCTTTCTACATGTCTGCCTGTTTGTGTTTACCTAAAATACAAACCTTACGAACCTCCTTAAAGAGATCAACAAAATAATAGTTGTTGACTGTTGCAAATGCTGTCAGATGTGATCCATGTATTCATTTGCTTTACATTTTTTCTCTTTTTACATGGTTCACTGGGAAGAAAACTACTATAAAAATGACTGTCATATTAAAACTAATGAGATCAAAACTTTTGTAAAACTAGAAATTCCATGTCATTTACCTTCTTGACACCCCTACTTTTCAGTTATTTTAAATGTGGTCAGGAAAGCTTACACATGGAAGCTCGCTGTATTACCTTTTCAGGTGACTTTAATGGCTTTTAATTTTTCATCTGTAATCTTTTTCACATAGACTCTGAATTGGTAACTCCTTGATTTTTATCTCTTCTAGGCATTACTTGTGGAGAGCAACTTTCAGTTAATGGAGGGAACCCATGGGGGTATAGATGAAGAGTCCTCCTAGTTCTTCAGCCTTCTTGCCATCCCAGGGCATTCAGCTTGGCAGGGTTCTAGTAAAGATATTTTCAGAGGATCTAGAGCAGGAGTTTTTACTTTTTTGTGTGTCTTGGACCTCTTTGTCAGGTGGAAGCCTATGGCTACCTTCTGAGAACAGTGTTTATAAATGCATAGAATAAAATATATAATGTTTTAAAATAATCCAAAGATTAGTAAAAAATAATGATGTCATTTTTCCCCATCCAAGCTCCTGAACCCCCTGAAAATCTATACTTGGATCTCAGTTTAGGAACCCCTAACCTAGAGATACTTTTTTAATCAAGACAAACTTATTTTAAGGTAGCAGTTCTGAATTCACATATCTCATGAAGCCAAATTTATGGAAAGTCTTTGCTCTGAAGGTGGCTCTTCACATATTTGAAGTTTGGTTTGCTTATTGGCTCTAATATTTACTCCCTGTAATTTTGTTCAGTGTAGTGCAGTTCATCAAAGAGCTTTTGAGCACCCACTTTATGTAAAGAAAGCTCTGTGCTGAACCCTGCTGGGTACAACTCCCAGGGGCCCTGTTTCCTTTAACTCTGCCACCACCTGGCTCTATATACCCCCAGCTTTAGCCCAGGGTTAGGGTTAGAACCAGGAACGGTTTTCATTCTTTTGTTTTGTCCCCACTCTTACCAATATTTTTCATAGCCACTAGATGGTGACAAGTGTAAGTTTAACAAGGCTTGGAAAAATCATGGAAATAAGTATCTTCCTAATGAAGGTTAAAAAAGTAAGATATTTTATGATCTGAAAATGTCATTATTAGGTGAAACAAATTACAAATCACAAGAAACAAAATAAACAAATGCAAATGACATGAAATAATCCCCCCACTTGGCTCTCTTTAGATTTGTATTAAACTCACTTTTGCCTACCCTCAACCTCATTCTTAAACCAAATTAGGTATTTTAAAATTTGTTCCCATAATTTACTCCATCCTAGATTATTTTTTTCTCCTCACAGAAAACCTGGGACAGCCACCTTTGTTCATATGGGAGCTGTCTTTTTTGTGCCACCTGGACAGGTCCACCTGGTATGGGGCCTGCCCCTCCTGTCACCACTCAGTGATGGAGAGCCTTGTCAGCTCTATTTTTAGCCTTGCTTCTCCTTAGGAAAGGGGCATCCCTCCTCGTAACTTTTGTGTTTTTGTGTTTTGCTTTGTTTTTAAACAAGACCTGTGATTTCATTGGAATAAGGAATTCCCAGTGAAGAACTTCTAGACCTGCAGGTCACCACCTTTTCTGATATTTCACAGTCTTAGAGAGAAGCCAGGGCCACAAAGAGGTTAAATGAATTACCCAGAATGTGGAAGAGGCAGAATCTAAACCCAGTTTCTCCTGGCACCAAGAGCAGTTCTCTAGCCACTGTATCGTGCCCATATAGTAATTTATTTACAATATATAATTTATATATATAATTTGTCATTCCAATATAACAAAGAATGCAATAGTTATAAAAATATGTTAGCTTATTTCCTCTTAGTCCTTCACTAGCTCAGCTATCTCTCTTTCTGAACACACACTAGTAAACTAGGGCACATAGAGAGTGACTGGAGCTTTCCACATCTAGTATTTTCCTGGTTTTTAGTTCATTCCTTCTATTGATGGCCAAAGAAGACTAGGAAAGGATAAAATTCTGGATTGTTGGAATTTTTTTTTTTGATGAATGGAGCCTATTTTAGGGGCAGCTAGATGGCACAGTGGATAGAGTGCAGGGCCTAGAGTCAGGAAGATTCATCTTCCAGAGTTCAAGTCTGATCTCAGACACTTACTAGCTGTGTGTCCCTGGGCAAATCACTTAACCCTGTTTATCTCAATTGCTCATCTGTAAAATGATCTAGAGAAGGAAATGGCAGACCTCTTCAGTATCTTTGCCAAGAAAAGGCCAGGAGGATCACCAAGAGTCAGACATGACAGAAAAACAGCTGTACAACAGACAAGCAGCCTATCACGTCCTTCTGGGTACATTTGATAGGGGTTCTTTGGGATTCTGCCCAGCGGCCAATCAAGTACTTCTTAAACATGCAGTACTTAAGACATTCAATATCAGTTAAGTGCCTTTTATTTGAAAGTCGTTGTGCTAGGTCCCTCCTGAAGACCTATGACACAAAAACCATCCAGCTTTCTGGCATCCCTTCCTCAGCTGTGAACTAGCTGCATTTTTAAGGTCTCAAATTCTACTTCTGATTTCAAATGCATATGTGATCCATGACCTGCACATCTGAAGCAGAGAGAAAAGAGTCTCTGCCTTAAGAAGAAAGCTTTCCGACATGCCCTCTGCCTACCAGTGCCGTTCTTGATTATTCTCTGACTTCCTGGATTCTAGACCACACCTGCCTAAATAAACATTTCTGCCTGTTAGCCTCCTTAATTACCTTATTCAACTTGAGCTGTTGCCTCCTGGATCTTCAGTGCTTGTCTGCTCTTTCCAGCCTTGTCTACTGCTTTGACTGGTCTCCTTGCCCATCTTGTAAGACCCTGTCAGACGCCTCCTCACATGCCAGACACTCCAGCAGAGTATTATACACCACTCTTTGATAGCGGTATCAAACTTTGCCTTTACATAGTACTTTAAAAATTTCAACACACTTGAACTTCTATTATTCCATACTTACACTGTCCCTTTGAGATGACTTGAATGGGAGATGTTTGTTTTTAACCTCAATTTTGGAGCTGTAGAAACTTAGTAGCCAAGAGGTGAGGTGAACCTGAAAAAGAGTATGGTTAGTAAATGGCAGAACCATATTAAAACTGTCTGGCCTTTTCATTAGATGATATTGTGTGAAGGTGTGTGGTGTAGCAGAGAGAGTGCTGGACGTGGTTTAAACCCCACTTCCTAGCTCTGTGACCATGGACTTGTTCCTGGGCCTCAGTAACCTTATCTCCAAACGATGATAATACCTCTCATGCCAGTCTGCCTTGTTTGGAGGATGAAATGAAAATATGTATCTAAAGCACTTTACAAACCTTCCTAACTCCAAGAATCTGTCCTTTCATTGTATGAGTTGCCTCCTCTACCAAGACAAAATCATGGCTACAGTTTAGTAGATTGTGTTCAGGAGTTGCTGTAGTCAAAAAAAATCAGAGCCACCCCAGCTAACTTGATGCTTTTTCAAACTTAGCTTGGTTGGTCCTAGCTAAAGATTATAGATGCATAGCCATCCCTGGGCCCCAGATGTCAGCTGTTGTGATAGCTGTGGCCTCTTCTCCCAGACCATGCTCTTTTCCTTTTCTTTTTCATTTCTATGCAACAAATATGTACAAACAAGCTTTATATAGGATAAATAGGAAATAATTTATCCTTGGACCTCCATTAATGTTACCTCATTTGCATTCAGTGCCTGATTCTACCCCAAAGTGGAGCAAAGGTTGGAATTCAGATAAGACAGAATGGTAGTCATTCTGCCATTGAGGGGATAAGACTATGTGTGACTGGAGTCAGGAGGACCTGAGTTCAAATCTAGTCTCAGACACTTGACACTTACTAGCTGTGTGACCCTGGGCAAGTCACTTAACCACAATTGCCTCCACAAAGACAAAAACCAAAAAAGAGTATCTTTAAGACACTAGACAAAAACTTGAAGGTGTCCTTTTTATCACTTTGCTTTGTTAGAGTACCATCCCCTAGGGGACTTTGAGCCTTGGTGATTTGATTTAACAGTAGCCATCTTTCCTCTTCCTGACAGTCAACACCAGTCACCACCCATCCTCCTACAAGTCCAAGGCCTCCAGCATCGTGACCTCCACCAGTGGTCACTCTTCAGGGAACTCGTCTGGAGCCATTGCCTATAGACAGCCTCGGCCAGGACCACATTTCCAGCAGCAGCAGCCTCTTAATCTCAGTCAGGTAAGCCACCACTTTGTGGAGTTTTGGGTGTTGCCTAACTACTGGTTGCTAGGTCATACGATGGATAGAGCACTAGCCTGGAGTCAAAAAGACCTGAATTCAAATCCAGTCTCAGACACTTACTAGCTGTGTGACCTTGGGCAAGTCAATTAACCTCTATTTGCCTCCATTTTCTTATCTGTGAAGTGAGGATAATAACCACCTACCTCACAGGGTTGTTGTGAGGATCAAATTAGATAATATTTGTAAAGCACTTTAGCTCAGTAACTGAAACATAGTAAGCACTTCATAAATGTTAGTGATTATTATTGTCGTTGTTGAGTTGGTTTCAGTCATGTCTGACTCTGTGACCCCTCTTGGGGTTTTCTTGGAAAAGACACTAGAGTGCTTTGCCATTTGCTTCTCCAACTCATTTTACAGATGAGGAAACTGAGGCAAACAGGGTGAAGTGACTTGCCCAGGGCCACACATCTAGTAAGTGTCTGAGGTCTCCAGTCTTCCTGACTCTAGGCCTGGCGCTCTAACCACTGTACCACCTTTTTTTTCCTTCTTTTTTTGGTGAGGCAACACCTTATTGTCAGGAAAAATTACCTCAGAGCTTCAGCCTTAGGTTACCTCATCTTCAGCATTAAAAAATATTGTTCTCAACCCTTACCCATATCACAGGGTTATTGCATAGATGAATTAATTCTAATCCTACCTGCCTGGAGGCAATATGTAACAATCGTGTACAGACGAGCTTTATATAAGATAAATAGGAAATAATCAACAGGGAGAAGGTACTAGAATTGAGAGGGACTGGGGAAGGCCTCTTGTAGAAGGTAACATTTCAGCTGGGCCTTGAATGAAGTCAGGGAAGTCAGGAGGTGAAGATGAGGAGGGAGAGCCTATTCCAGGCCTGTGGGACAGCCAGAGAAAATGCCCAGAGTCAGGAGATGAAGTATCATGTTTAAGGAACAGCGAGGAGCCCAGTGTCACTGGACAGAAGAGCATGGAGATCAGAAAGATTGCAGAGGCAGGTCTGAAAGGCTTTGAATGCCTAACGAGATTTTCTGTTTGATCCTGGAGGTGATAGGGGGTCCCTGAAGTTTGGGGAATCAGGGGGTGACATGATCAGACTTGTGCTTTAAGGAAATCACTTTGGCAGCTTCATGGGTTGGATGGATTGGAGGAGCTGTGACAGACAGATCAGCCAGCCGCTTAGTACAGTAATCCAGCTGCAGAGAGATGAGGCCTTGCACTATGTGATGACAGTAACAGAAGAGAGAAGTGGGTATATATTAGAGATGTTCTAAAGGTGAAATCAATTGATTGGATCTGTAGATAGTGCTGAGTTGTGGAGGACACTTAAGTTGCAAGTCTGGCGGACTTGGGAGGATGGTGTGAGGAAGGTGAGTGTTACTTTTGGCCATACCAAGGGAAAATGATTTGGCTAAAGTCACAGTGCAACTTGCTAACAGTTCTAGGACCAGAGCTTTACAATCTTCCTGAATTATAGGAGCAGCACTCTAGTTAATGAGCCCCAAACATCCCACCTGCCATCTCTCTGCCTTTATCCCCTGCCTGATAGAGAGTCTAACCCAGTGTCTTGGTGCTTCTTATTTTTCAGGCCCAGCAGCACATCACAACGGATCGTGCCGGACCTCACCGGCGTCAACAAGCCTACATCACTCCTACAATTGCTCAGGCTCCGTACTCCTTTCCGCACAACAGCCCCAGTCATGGCACAGTCCACCCTCACCTGGCTGCCGCTGCTGCTGCCCACCTCCCTACCCAGCCACATCTCTACACCTACACCACCCCTGCTGCTCTGGGCTCCACTGGCACTGTAGCCCACCTCGTGGCCTCCCAAGGTTCTGCTCGTCACACCGTGCAGCACACTGCCTACCCAGCAAGCATCGTTCACCAAGTCCCTGTTAGCATGGGGCCTCGAGTCCTACCCTCACCCACCATCCACCCAAGTCAATATCAAGCTCAATTTGCCCACCAGACCTACATCAGCGCCTCTCCAGCTTCCACCGTCTACACTGGATACCCATTGAGCCCTGCCAAGGTCAACCAGTACCCTTACATATAAACACTGGAATGGGGGAGGGAGGGGTAAAGAGAGGGAGGTTTGAAAGAAGGGAGGGGAAGAAAGGAGAAGGAGAGAGAAAGGGAGCGCCTTGGATTGAGGTGGAAGCAAGGCTGCTTTTTATATAGAAGGATGCAGCTCACAAACAATGTGAATGGGGTAGGAGAGTGGGGTGGGAAAGGTAAGGAAGTGAGAGCTAGGGGCTGTCAGTGAAACTTGAACAAGGAAGTGGAAGGAGAGGACAGAGGAAAGACATTTTGAAAAAGGAAGGGACTAAGGAGGGGAAATTATTCTATGCTTTTTATTTTTAAAAAGAAAAAGGAAAAAACAATAACAAAAAAAAAAAACCACAGAATCATGTATCCATTCTGCACCAAACTGGAGAGGAGAAGAGAGCAGCAGGAAGGTCCCAGAATTTGGGGCCCCAGTTTTTGAAGAACTTTACCTATAGACTTTTGAAAGATTATTTTCATATGACAGCAAGTGACATTTAAGCAGTTGCTGTCAGGGACACCTGAAACCGAAATCCAATAGGTTTTTAATCAATTGAACATAAGAAAAAGGGATTTTTCCAGAACTCTGAAGGGTCCACAGCCCTCCTGAGCATCAGGCAGTGATCCACGGGTGCTGATATGTAGTCGTCATTCTGGGGATGGAGAGAAGAGGGTGAGGGTGGGAGTGGGGCAAGCCAGGCTCTTCATTGTCTTGAGTCAAATTCACGTACTCGTGTTTGACATAATCAGAGAAGGGCAGCATGATTGAAGATCTCCTGGAGAGGGTCTCATTTTCCCTTCTGAGCATTCTGGATCAATCCCTAAGCAATGTTATTCCTAAAATGTCATTAATAATGTATGTTGAAATTCTGAGTTTTCTTTTCTGTTGGAGTTTTATTTTCACTTTGAATCCCTAGCCATGTAGGAGGTAGCAGAAATTTTAGCCCACCCTCTCCCTCCCCACCTCCATGTAGGATGTAGCACTGTAGCCCTTTTTTTCTTTATGTTCAACTTCAGTGATACCAATAGATTATTCTTCAATGTGATTGCACAAAAAAGTGATATAACATAGGCATGTAACAAATGTGATTGTCCAAGTTTGTGTGTGTGTGTGTGTGTGTGTGTGTGTGTGTGTGCGTGAGAGAGAGAGAGAGAGAGAGAGAGAGAGAGAGAGAGAGAGAGAGAGTGAGTGAGAGTAAGAGAGACATAGAGAGCTGACGCTGCCTTCTCTCTGTGATGTGTTCCTCGGCACAGCCATTACAACTGTCACAGTCTTAGTTTTACATCATTCCCTCCTAGTGCCTTACCAAATTACAGATGTGGTGGAAGGGTTTACTTCCGCTGGTACTCCTAGAAACTGCCTGAGGCTAGTCAGAATACGATCTCAGCCCTTCTTTTTTGCTGTTGTAATCTCGCTCGGGCTTTTTCTTCTTTTTCTCCTAATCCTCGTTTTCTTGTGGCTAGCTGTCCTCTCTACTGTTTGCTAACTTTGGGTGTCAGGGAGGCTTTGCAGGAGCTGGAAGGAGCCTACATGTCTTTGGAGAGTTGGATAGAAGAAGTGGTAGCAGAATCAAAAAAGGGCTTTGGGTAAGGTTTTCATTGGTTGGCCTGAGAAGTAAGACATTCCCACCTTCTCAGTTACCAGAAGTCTGTGGGACAGTATTACAAGTAGCCCACCTCTGCTTTAGAAATGAGGGATCTTTGTCAGGTTACTGTCTCTTTTCTTTTCTTAAAAGAGGGGGAAATGTAGCCACTCATTGAGAGAATAGGGATTTTTCACCAGAAGTCACAACAGACTCGGGATGAGAGCAGGCCCTGCAAATTCCACATGCTATTCATTCTTCCTTTCTCTCACCCTTGTTCCCTCCACCCCACCCCCCTACCCCCCAGTCAGGAATTCAGAGGGTCTTGACTGAGAGTCAGGAAATCCAGCTTCTCCTCATGACTTTTCTACTTACTATGTGACCTTGGCCAGGCTGGCCACGTCTTTGGGCCTTAGTTTTTTGGCCAGATGGTCCCTAAGGTCCCTCCCAGCTCTAATGCTCTGTGATTCAGTCTCTCAGCCCCTCTTCAGTCCCCACACCCAAGTTTCCTTTCCCCCAATTCCTGCTGTCATTGCTTTACCCTTGCACTATTCCCAGACCCTGCTTGTCTGGCTTCTCCCCCTCCCCAACCCCACAGAAAAACCACCAGCCTAGACTTTTTGCTGCTAAATTCTTTCCTCAAATTCCCCATCTTCTCTAAGCCCCTGGTTTGCAGAGGGCTTAGGGGGTGGGGGAGTAGTTCCACAGGAACACCCCAACTTCACTGTTATCTGGGACTGACTACCCAGCCAGGGAGCAGAGAGTTTGAAAAATATATCTCTCTTTTGCACTGCAGCAGGGTTGCTTCAAGCAATATCTAGTAGCCACTGATAAATATTGGAAGTTTCTTCAGGGCCTCTGAATACAGGTCAAGGGAATATTTTCCCCAAGCAGAGAGAGCCACTCAGAATTTGATTAACGGAAACCGAAAGCAATATTCTGGTACTGACAGGACATTTAAAAATTCTTTCCAGACCTTTGATTGAAAGTGACTCTGAATCCAGGTTTCAAAAGTACAAAGAGATCATCGAAAGAAATCCCAACTTTTACCCCAGGGGTACAGTGGGTACCTGGACTTGGAAGTCAGGAAGTCAGTCAAATCTTGCCTCGGATTTTAACTGTGTGATCCTGGGCAAGTCACTTTACTTCTTTCTGCCTGAGTTTCCTCATCCTTAAAATGAGGAGGTTGGATTCAATGGCCTTCAAGGTCCCTTCCAGCTCTGAATATATGATCCTATGACCTCTATGTCACATTTTCTTAATCCCCTCTGCTTTCACCTCCCGACCCCTCCACAGCTCTTCAACTACAGACTTTCCCTAATCATCTTCTGCAAATAATGTTTTCATAATGACAATTCCGTTTCATCTCAGTAAAGCTGTTGTTAATTTAGCTCTTAATTGTAAAGGAACTCTGGAAACTTCCCTCACTCCTCCCCAACACATCTTAGAAATTTTACAAAGAAAAATCTCTCCAAACAGAGGAGTAAACAGCCCTAATACAAATGAGCCTAAGGTTAGGCCACATTCCCCATGGGCATGTCTAAGAGCATTTTTACCCCTTTGAGGCCCTGGACCCCATCTGAGCTCAAGCAATGCTTGTTGACTGACTGAAGTGTTAGGCAGACTGGAAAATGGTTGCAGCAGAGATCAAATTTCCACTCGCCTTGATACCACAGTACCACTCACCTTCATTTAGGACAAAGGGGTTGCCATTTAGGAGGTCACTGGAAATGGGAAGTCGGGAGCATGAATGAAAAGTGCAGATCTCCCAGAGTTACATGACCTTGAAAGATCGGTCTGCTATTGCACATGTGTAGATTATCCAACAGTAGCATTCTCCCCAAATGCAAAAGTGTCCAGGAGCTAACAAATTAAATTCAAGTTGGCCATGTTAGTTTCTTGGGCACCCCCAGAACAAATCCATTCCAATTCTGACTTCCCTGATTAAAAGGGTCTGATTTTCCCAGGGAAAAAAGCACATTTTCCATTAAAAAAAATGGAAATTGTTCATGTCCAAAATTCCCTGTTCCTTTTCCCATTTCCTCTCCATCTGTTTCTCCTCCCTCTCTCACCATCTCTTCCTCATCAGGTCAGCAATGAAAATTTAGTGTGACTTATATTCTCAAGAGAAAGGACAGCATTGCTTTATTGTAATCATGACTATTATAGTAATGCCAATATTTAGCTTGAATTTTAAATGAATTCATTCCAGCATCTCAATGTTTTCTTTCTTAAATTTAACCATATCATTTTGTGGTATCTGAGTACAAAAGTGGAATGAGGGCCATCAGAGGGGTCTAATCATGTGAAACAAAAAGAGAACAGAATACAGAAGATTGGCTAGGAACACCAGAGAGGTAGGATTTTTTTTTTCTTTTTGTCTCTGTTTACTAGAAATTTCCAGTAATATCTATATTGGTCAGGGCAAGAATGGAGTACAGAAAACCTAAAAACTGACCGTATTTTATAATTTGGCATACAGAATTTCCATTGGTTTGGGAACTGTTTTTTTGAGTAGACATTTCATTGGCTGAATGATTGGACCTGAATCAAAACTGTCTCAGTCCTTGTTACCGTTCTCACCACCTTTCCTGCTCTTACCTCCATCTCCAAGCATTACTGCCCCGCAGCTGCCCTAGAAGCCCAGTTTAGCTGTCAGACTGCAGTACCCTTGCCCTGAAAACTGTTGTGTATAAGAAGTTACAGTGATGGTCGGGTGATGATGACCACTATGGGGTGAGAAGAGAAAATGGGAAGCACACTTTTTTCCCAGGGTAACTACAGAGTCCCCTCCCCCCCCTTTCACTTTACACACACTTAGACATACCCTCCCCTTTAGCTACACAGTCCCAGGGATGTCCCACTTAGGACATAGGCACAAACACATGTGAAGGGGTAGGCATTTAAGGAACCACAGGATAATACCTGAACCCAAAAACCTTTGAATAGTTGAAAGTTATTTAGATGTGATGGGTCAGACCCCACATAAAATCATTGAATAGGACTATAATAATGCTTCCTACAACCATTATCATCATCATCACAAATATTTATTGAGCACCCTAATATTCTCAATACACCATATACATAGTCCTTTTTTAAAAAAATAGAATGCCACATACTCCATATTCTTGGGGAAGGATGAAGGGTTTAAATATTAGGTATCTGTTAGACTAGTAATACCTGCTATAGAAAGGTCTGAGACCTTTAATCCAAAATCTCAACTTTAAAACAATCCTGAATCAAGCCCAACATAGCAGCACTAATCATGTTTCCAATTCAACATCCTCCCCTCACAATTTCTAGCCCTGCACTTTTAGCACAGAGCCACTTGGGCAGTCTGGAGAAGGTACAGACTCTCTCTCTGTCAGAACAAGAAGCTCAAGTGCAGAACTTGTTGCTAGGCTTGTCCCATTTCTATTTCACAGAATTGTTGGCTTACCTCGAACGTTGTAGGAATCTTTAAGGGGGTTGTTCCTTCCTGTTTGGAAGAAGCTGTGAAGAACAAGATGAGAAGGGGAGAAAAATGGGTAGCTTGAATCTTCTTTTGCAGGTGCATTTGCCTCTGGCTGATTGGTTTCTCCTGGACCCTGTGGATGATTACACCTATCTCTGTGGCTAGATCCTCCTTCATGATATGGCAGCTGTTTCCAGGAAAAGGGGGTAGGCAGACTGATGTGATGGTGGTGGAATCTGAGGCACAGTGCCAATGGAAGTTGCAAAATGGAGCATTTGGTGCTTCTAATTCTGAGGGGAAAGAAAGGCCGGGCCAAATTGGTGTTTGTAATAGTGACAGGCAATCAATGTGGGCTCTGTTTGTTTTTCTAGCCTTACTAGAAAGCAGGATTTTTTAAGGGTGGGGAAAAGATCTGGGCTTTCTCTTCTTTTCAGGGAAAGACCCAGCCTGTCAAAAATACAAGACCATTGGCCATCAGGAAGGGGCAGCGGTAGGAGCAAGAGATGGCTATTTCTTGAATTGACCTTTGGAGTTGAAAACTGAAAATAGTTCTTTTTGAATAAGCTTATGGTAGAGATTTGGGGGGTGTGATTGTGTGTGTGTGTGTGCATGGAGCAGGCTTTACTTGGAAACTGGAGGGAAGGAGATGAAGAGACTTAAGGAAGTATTCTTGGTGGTCCATGTTGGATAAAGACTAGAAGCATCCCGTGTCCCCGTTCTTTGCTTCCAGGATCTCCATCCTGGTAGCAAGAGAGGGGAGGGGACATGTGCAAACATAGCTTCTCTTACTGGCCTGTCAGACAGCTGTGAAAGAAAAGGACAGAAAGACGAGAAGGAACTAGGTAGGTGGCCTCTGCTCAAGAAGGTAATTCAGCAGAAGAACAGTGGTTTGTTCTGGAACTAGAGTTTGGGACTTCACTACCCCATCGCACTCATGATTTTGCCATGAAACATTCCAGCACAGGGACACTTTCAGTGCTTGTTTTTGTTTGTTTGTTTCCTTTTCTTTGTGATAAATTTCAGAAGGCATAGCCTCAAAACCGAGCACAGCAGAAATCCCATTACCAAACTTGAAAGGAAGATGAAAATCTTCATTTCCTTAGCCAAAGAAACCTTTGCAGAACCATCATCATGTGCAGACAGAATAATGTTCCTGTCTTTCTTTTACAGGCAATAATAACATCATTAAAGACCAAATTCCATTTTTTTTTCTCTTTCTCTCCCTCCCCTGATTTGTAAGTTGTTTTGTTGTGGGGGGGTTTTGTCACATTCATTTCAAAACTACACTCACCTAATAAAGAAATATGAAGATTAGCAACACTAAATACTGCTGCTATCCCAAACTGTGAGCCTACTGTAATAATACTGGGGCTAAAGCTCATCTCAAGATCACATCCAATACAAATTTAAATAAACGTTCCCTGTGGTTGGAAACGAGTATTAGGAGCATCAAATGCAACTGGAAACTCTTTGGCATAGCTCATCATTGCTAGTCCACTTTGATGCCTTAGAACTCACATTTATTCTCCACAGAAGAGTTCCAGTAATATCTCAGTCAGGGAGCTATGGAATTGGAAGAACCTGCAGGGGTGTGTAAACTCAAAGGAAACACTTTAAAGTCTTTAGTTCATCACTAATTGATAACCATTAGGGGTAGGAGTGTGTTCTAAATGCTTCCTACTACTTGTAGGTGTCTGAGAAAGAGACACCCCCTCCAGATCTGAAGAGATGTGCAGGGAGGTGAATGGGGGTGGGGGTAGGGGAGGCTGTGCCCTCTGGAGGAAGAGGGCCTAGCTTGATTTTGCCTCCATGGTCTTTCTACCTCCCTTTGCATCACCCCTCTATGAATCTTTGACAGCCTCAACTCTCAGGCCACCACATTGGAGAACTAGCTTTAATACCCTGTTTAAAAAAAAGTAAAGTAGCCTGCCATATCCTCCAGCAGTGACCTTGTGCATGTACAGTCGTGGAATGTGACTTTCTGCACATAAAGGTCCTTGAGTTGATAGAGCAGAGCTGTTGTGAATCTGGCCTTTGGGACGAGGTGGGGGTGGGAGTGGAGAAGTTGCTTTGTTCTTCAAGTCAAGGTCGAGGCTGTCATCACCACTAGGCTGTCCCTGGGGGATCAGCTTCTCTGGAGAACCAGATGTTAGGCTGTTCCAGACTCGTTCGTCACCCCCTCCATTCTTGTACCATGACCACAGTAGCCCTTAAACAAAAGGTAAATAATGCTGCATACTCTGATTGTAGGATTAAATCGGAATAAGAATTCTAAGGGCAACTTTAAGCTGGGCTTTTTAAAAGAGAAGAACTGGGGAAAGGCCTTGAATTTGAGTGCAGCTGGAGTGGGCAAAATAGCTTGGCTTGTGGAGTAGACGGAGAGGGGAGGGGGGTTGTTATGGTTAGTCTGAGGCCATGCTCAGTGGTTTTAGAAAATAACAAAGCTGAAACGTGTTTCTTCTGTATGGATTAGCTTTATCCTTCCGGTCTTAGCAGTGCTGCTAAACAGACTTAAGTGTGAAGAAAAAAAATATGTTCTTTTGTTTTTAAAAAGTATCTTTTGCTTGCTTATAGTTAATCCAAGAAAGGCAATACTAAAGGTATATTTTTTTCAAAATGCTATTTTTTACTGCACTGATAAATACTATGACAACTCTGATCTCCGTAACAGATCAACTGTTCAGCTGTGGGTGGAACCATATGAAGGATTCACACCAACCTTGTAAATACCACGTGTAGGTCTGTCATCCAGAGGCTTCTTTTTCTTTATTTAAAAAAGCAAATACAAAACCCTTCAAAACCAGAAACAAAGCTGAGGTTTCCTTTCTGAGACAGGCAGGCAGCCCTCTCAAAAGAGAAGGAAAAGCAGCAGCCCTGAGGAAACCTGGCCAAATTTGAGGATCCAGTTGGAACAGTCTCAAGAGCCCTGGAGAGGAATCATGAATGCAGAGGCATCTTGATTTCAGTTGAAAGGTGACATGAGTCAGAAGTGTTTGAGGACTAGAATTCTGTAAGGTAGCTGTTAAACTGCTGTGGAACATCCTTTGAATACTTTTTCCCCTATTTGTTTTTCCTTTTAAAAATGCTTTCACTGGCTCCAGGCTGCTTTGCCTCAGTTCTCGGGTAGTTTACATGAGTTCTAGAATCTTCCAGAACTCCTGCCTCCGTTGGGAAGCAAACCCGGCTGATGACAATTCAGGATCCTGGGTTGCTTCGCTAGGTATTCTGGAATTCTGACAGGACACCTGAGGATTTTTTTTAGAAGGTTTTAGATACATTTATCTTACACAAACTGTGACCTAGTGGCAATAATTACCTCAAATGTGGGCATTCATCCTGGTTTTAGCCTTTTTGAAAACATGTAGCCAGCTTGAACTTGGGATAAAAAAAGACTACGGGCTCCCCATGGGCTGAAAATAATGATAAATGCCCACCCTGGTCATTGTTGCTTGAGTGAATTCTGAAGATAGTGATTCTTTACAATAAAAATTAAACCAAGGAATAGATTACTGTGTGTGTTGTACTCAAATGTGATGTTAAAATGCACATGTACGTATATATATGTTTATAGCTACTGTAAAATACTTTAGCCTTCTAGAAGATATTTAAAGAGTCACATTTTAAATTAGTATAAACTAAATCATTGACTGTGGATACTTAAACAGATACCTGGCTACATTTTATAGTTAAGGTGTTTTCTAGTTTACATTTAAACTGGTACTTTTAAAGGGAAATTTTTGTTTGTAGATGACATCTTCAAACCCCCAGTGGTTTGTTTGCCTCTTTACTTTGAGGCCATGTCCACATAAGGCAAGTATTTTCTAACTGTGCTGTGTTCGTTGGCCTAACAGAAGTTTTTTCCCTTTGCTGTGATTGAATTCTGTATGATTTAGATAAGATATTCAAGAGAAAGTCTTAGGTAGAATGAAGGTTAAAGAGGTCCAAAAGCCTGGGTCCAGGTAGGGAAATTTTATACGCTGTTTTTAACTTTACACCCTCTGTTAAAATTCTTCTCTGATGAGAAGACGACGCGTGGCTCCGTGAGTTTTGTCTTCAGTAGAATTCTTTATCATCACAAGACATGGCCGTCAGCAGCCAGCCAAAAATAAGATCTGTGGACACATTTCCCAGCTACCCCGCTGTAATATTGCAGAGCACGGGGGCTTGAAACAAACATTGAAAGAAGGCTTTGTAAAAGGGGGGCATCTCTTCCCCTGATAGAAACTGACATCCACACCCATGTTCACTGGCTAATTCCTTCCCAAAGTTATAGTGCTGTCCTCTAGACCCAGCCTTCATTTTACCCTTTGAAAACAGGCAAGAAGTGTCAGAGTAGCTCTTTTTTGTTTTGGTTCAGTTGTCTAATTTGGTATTCAAAAGCATAAAACCTTGTTTAGCCAAGAAGCCTCCAGTGAAGATTGGGGAGTGTGTGGAGACCTGAGTGAGCAAATAGGAACAGATAAGGAGAAAACTTGGAGGATTTTAGCATTTAGCAAATGAAATCTGTAGCCCTACTAGTAATCAAAGATAATATTTATAGTGATACTAAAGACCCTCAAAGGGAGGGCTGGAATGTATAGTTCATAACTCACCTATGAGTCTGATTACTGGAACTCTGGATTCCCTCTCTAATTAATCCCTCCCAGAAGAAGATTTTGATGTTCTCTTTGTCTTTTATTTCCTTGTTGACAGTCATTCTGGAAAGAAAGTGCTGTGATCTAAATCTCATCCCTTAGCAGTTGATGCCCATTAAATAAAAAGTTTTTATCCAGACCCAGGGAACTGAAAAGAAGAAAAATGCATTTGCTGTTTCCTGGTAAGCTGCATTTGATTGTATATTTTTATTACTATTTGCTTGCTATGAATTTTGATGTAAGAACATCACCCTCCTCCCCCATTGTACTCCTGGTTTGGTTTGGTTTTGATTTGTTTTCCTTTTAGTAACCAAATGAATTTTGTGTCACTGGCTTTGGGGCTCAGCCATATTCTTGAGATTAAAAGTACAGAAAGTGGTATACCTCCTTAAGTTCTGTGAAGGAAGGGCTCTGCCTTAGCTCTCTGGGAGCGTCCAGCCAGACTTTTTGCCTGCTGTTCATTACTGGCCCTGCTACCCCCAGTGACTGCAGCTGCTAACTAAATTCCTGGGAAGTTATCGATACCAGGCAGTTTGCCATCCCATAGGTAACCTGGAAATAGGACCATTCCAGTTTCTGCTCCTGCCTCCCCCTGTGCCAGGTTGATTCAGTTAGTAGCCCCAGATGCAGAAAAATCAAGGGCTCAAAAAAGCCTTTATGACCCGTTGTTCTTTGCATCCAGTCAAAAGCTTGGAAAAACTCACCCACTTCTCCCTAAAATGAGTGGTCTTGCCTAGCTGTTAGCCATACAAAGAATTTTTTTAAATTACTACTTAAAATAGCTTGGCTCCGGTTATAGGAAGGGTTTGCAAAATGAAAAGGAATTTGATTCAAATATTAACCATATTCAGAGCTTTCCATATCTTCCAAATGGTTACATAAAGTACCCCAGCCCTTTGAAAGCAAGTGACTTTCCTTTCAATACTTCTAATTTTACTGATTACATATGCTTCTTTTTTTTACCCCCACCCCAACCTTTCTGTTATTGCTCATTTAAAGGATTTTTCATGGATTATCCAGGGCACAATCACGTTAGGCCCCAAGGCATCTCCTTATCCTCTGCATGTTTTGTTTTGTTTTTTTAACCAAATAAAGTAGAAAAGGAAGTTACACTTTGGGGCAGCAGAATTTCTAGTTTGGTAGAATCACTGTATAGCCTTTATATCTCCATATATGTCTGTATGTTTGCATATAGATATAGATGTTGATATATGTGTGTGTGTGTATATATATATATAAATATATATATCAAACCAAATTCTGATAGGAGAAAAAGTATAGCTTTATGACTAAGGAGAAAGAGGCATTTTTAAAGTTAGAATTAGACTCAGACTATTTAAAGGAAAAAAAATACCGTGAAATTATGTTACAGGCTGCACCGATTACACATACAGGTAGACCAGACGTGACTGACAGTTTGTTCCAGTTGACTGCCGCTTATTCCAAGTGGTACTAAAGGGTAGAAATGGTGTTTGCAGATGCCCAGCACTCAGCGGGATATGCAGATGGGCAGCAGCCAATCAGAATAACTGAATCTTCCTGTCACATCTATGTTGATGTGGTGGTTAGTTAGCCTCTTAGATGGTATTGTGTTTCCAAAAATGGAATCGATTAGGAGGAAAAGAGAAAGGACCTAGAGAAATGTTGACCTTTCAACTGCCCATGAATCCAAGCTACTCTGGAAAGATTCACTCCCCAGAATGGTAACAGGGAAGAGGAGAAACTGATGTTCTATCACCAACTCAAGAAAAATGGCTCCCTCCCCATTGCTATTTCACATAGATCTTTCTCTACAGTGTCATCTCAGCTCAGCAACCCTGTGAAAGCCCTGGTCTATTGTGTTCCTTCACTGTATGGTTTCTGTAATAAAAGTGTTAATCCATGTTAATCTTTGTGAAAAAATTATTGCGTGCAACAGTATTTTCTTGTGTACCTCTTTTTCCTATGTGAATTGTCCCTCTTTTTTCTTTATTTATAAATGTCTACTTTTTTTAAAAAAGACAAACCAATGTGTTGTAGACCTATATGTAACCTATTCCTTAGTCTCATATTATAGGTATAAGAATGGATATTTTACTTGGCTTTAGAATGTTTTACAAGAAAATTAATTCTTAACTGATCAAGTTCTTGCTACTAAAAAAATGCTTGTGTTTTTCATCATGACGTCGTGTGCTTCTAAATTAATAATCATTTTCGTTGTAGAAAAATGGAGTGAATTTATATTAGTCTTGGAAACTAATAATAGCATTGTAAATTTATGAGATGATTTTAACAGAAAAAATTATAGAAGAATATAGTTATTTTAATTGTAATATTACTAACTGTAGGGTGAGAAAGGGGGTCCCATTGTGGTGAACTATGTTATAGCTTGTTACTCACAGTTTCTTTTTGATCATTTTTTCGGTCTCTGAGGTGAAACGAGTTATTAATTGAAATTTGTAAACTCACATATGCATATTGTATATGTGTAGAAATGTAATCACGCTTTGTCTTGGAATTACATTAAACTGTTTGAAATCACTGCAAACCCTGCTTGGCCCTGTCATTGATCTTTGACATATGTATCTCTATGTATCTAGGCAAGTTACGATCTTGAAAGAGTTCGTCTTGGAAACATCTCTTGGAGTCACTAACCCTTAGTAGCTAAATATTTAAAACAGTAACGACGCCACCCACTGCACTGAGGAAGGTGTGCCCAACTTTGTGTTCTTAACCGTAGCACTGGTCCATAGTAACATGTAAGAAGCTTTCAAATTCCCCTGTACCTGAGCTGCCCCCTCAGGCTCCCAGGGCGCACTTACACAGTGCCCTGTCACCTCCTAGCAGGGGGTCCTGCCTTCCGACCCACTCCTCCCAGCCAGCTCTCATGCCGGTCTTGGTGACAGGAGAGCTGGACAATCACATGCCCCACGTCTAGGTATTAATAAAAACTGACTCAGCAAGGTCATACACCGGCATTCCTGGCCAACAAAAGTGTTCCTGTGGAAAGAGCCCTTGCCAAGTTCATGTCTTCTACTCTCCACTGATGCCCAACTCCAAACTTCTATTCCAAGGAGTCATAGGACCCCATGATTGAGAGCCCTGACCAAAATGGCCATCAGCACTGCTATAATATCTTTTATCAAGATAGCTTTTCCCCTATGCCCCTTGGGGAGTGTGAAGATGTAGTTACTAATGATTTCATAGTCAACAAACATTTATTAATTAGTGAGCAGATCACTAAGAGCTTGCCATCCATTAGAAGGCTTACTGATTTCTGAGGTTAAATTTGAGATCCTACCAGGGATGGGGAGCCTGTGACCTTCTAGGTCCTCAAGTGTGGCCCTTTGACTGAATCCAAACTTCACAGAACAAATCCCCTTAATAAAAGGATTTGTTCTATAAAACTTGGGACTAGTCAAAGGCCGCACTTGAGGACCTAGAAGGCCACAAATTCCTCACCCCTGTGTGACCTAAACTCAGATGATGAGCTTTAGTCCAGGATACTCTGTGAGGGGACCCTAGATCAGTAGCTGATGGTCTCCGAGAAAGGTCACCATTTTTGTTTTGGGTTCAGAAGGGAGTTAGACACTGTGTCATGCATGGGCTCCTGGCCTAGGAAGAATCCATAATCCAAGCTAGACTTGGGCAGCTGTAAGATAGTGTCAGTCCCAGGGGCAGCTAGGTGGTGCAGTGGATAGAGCAACGGGGCCCTTGGGTTAGGAGGACCTGAGTTCAAATGCAACCTTAGACACTTGACACTTACTAGCTGTGTGAGCCTGTCCAAATCATTTAACCCTATTGCCTAGCCAAAAAAAAAAAAAAAGATAGTGTCGGTCCCAAAGGGTGGGCTAGTGAGGGAAAAAAACTGGAGCAGATCTCAGCCCAAAGAACCAAACTGGTTTGCATAGGGACCCAGAAGTCCAGCAGACCTCAGTATAGAAATCTCCATGCTGGCCCTGATGTGAGACCATTGCCTTAGGAAGCCCTAGTGGTCAGAGTCAGAGGTAATTCCCAGACTCACGAAATTCTGTTTGCTTTTTCTCTGTCTCCTCAGCCCTTAGGTAGTCTGCAGAGTGCTTTGTAAGATTTCTTTAGTACTTCCCATATGTGTTAGTCCTTCTCCCCAACTCAACTGCTCCGTGCCACACAGTAAGGACTATGTTTTCTCCAACAGGGCTTCTGGTAATAGTAATTCCTGCTAATAGAGCACTTTTAAGGTTTGCTAAATGTTTTCTTCCCAACACCCTGTGAGGTTGATAGTATGAGTATTGTTGAGGCAGGGTGTGGAGGGGGAAATCTGGACTTGAAATTTTATCAGTGTGAAGAATTCCCAGAATATAAACTCCCTCCCCAGACTTAGGTCAGCAACTTTCCTGGAACATGTTTTGAGATAGCTGTCCTAAGGTCACACAACTGATATATGTCTCAGAGTCAGGACTTGAATCTGCACCTTCCTGACACCAAGGTTGGCCCTCTCCTGACTATATACACCAGGCTGCCTCTCAACCAGAAATTATTATCCCCATTTCTCAGATGAGGAAGCAGGCTATAAGATATTAAGGGACTTGACCAATTGACACAGTTTCTAAGTGTCGGAGGTAGATCTCTTGACTCCAGCATTATTAATCCATGACTATGCTGGAGTGCTTCTCATGTCTAATTTGGGCCAGTGACCAATGGACTAACTCACAGGGTTCAGGTTCCCTGCCTGTAAACTGTGTAGAATAATCTCAGCCTCTCTTAACTCACACAGGGTTCTATATATCAAATAGGAAATGTTTATCCAAGCAAAAGTCTATAAAGATAAAATGAACCAATAAAAAAACGAGCAGAGATTTACACCATCTCCAAAGGAGAGTGCTTTGAAAATGGCGGGTGTCCATGAGTCGTAGCTAATTTGCTCAATGGGTAAAAGTAAGCCACTCAGTTTCCATCCTGTTGATCTTGGGACAGAGATAAACTATTTCAAAGCCACAGCCATAATCATCTTGCAAATGTATATATTTGGTCCAGGGAGGGGCTAGTAAATTTTTAACAGCCAGCTCTCTGGGGGAAAAAAGCATGCTGGGGTAATAGGCTTTTAAGTTTAAACTACATTATTAACATTTTTTCCATCATTTTCTTGAGTCTAGCATCAATTAACAAGATAAATACACCTTAATTTGTAATGTTTGCCAACTTCCAAAGTAAATGGGTATTAGGTGGTGCAGTGGGTAGAGTATCAGGCTTGGAATCAGGAAGATTCATTTTCCTGAGTTCAAATGTGGCCTCAGACATTTACTAGCTGTATGACCCTGGGAAAGTCACTGAACCCTGTCTGCCCCAGTTTCCTCATGTGTAAAATGAGCTGAAGAAGGAAATGGCAAACCACCCCAGTAATCTTTGCCAAGAAAACCCCAAATGGGGTCACGACGAGTTGGACAGGATCGAAGAACAGCAACAAGGTAGGAATGCTCACACTGAAAATTTAACAATTGACTCTTAGGGGCTGGTTGGAGCTGGCCCTACAGACCCCTGGGTAGTCCCAGGAGGGAGCACAGACAGTTCAATGCTTGGCCTCTAAATTTGCAAGCATAGCTTAAGTCATCATGTCTTGCCAATTGGGGCGGGGTTGTTCTGAGGAAAGAAAGTGTCCGCAGAATCTAAATTTTTATTATTGGCATACTAGAAGCAATCCTGGACAAGAAGTGAGGAAACTTGGGTTCTTTTCCAGCATTACCACCTACTGACTAGCGATGTCACCTTGGACAAGAAATTTTCCTCTGTTTCTTCGTATTAAAACAAAGGGGTTGGTCGATATTATTTCTAAGGTCCCTTAGAAATCTAGGATTTACTAGTAATCCTCAACTGCCCTCTAGTGGCCTTGGGAAGCCAACGTGCCAAAGAAGAAAACCAACTGGAGTTTATTTTGATCTGAGCCTGGTCCCCAGCCGGGCTACAGAGGCCTGCCAATTTGCAGATGGGAAGAGAAATGAAAAGGGCATGAGCATTTATTAATTGCCTATTATTCGCCATGCGCTGTGCTAAGCACTTAGATGGGTAGAAACTTAGGAGCAAACCGATTACCTCGCAGAATTTCTGTTCGGTTGATATTAAGTTAGAATGGTTGACTTGCTTTTGTGAATTTGGGGATTTTCAAACTTTTTATTAAAGCTTTGTTTTTGTTTTGTTATTTCAGTTTCCTTGGGACTTTGATGAGGGTACTTCAGACAGGTGGAGAAGAGTACATTAAACACTAATAAGCCCTCACTTTGGGTACTTTCTTTGCCAGACTTTTTTTTTTTACCTTGCAGTACTAGGCAGAAAAGGGGAGGAGACTTGGTATGAGTTACAGGAAGGTAACCTGCTAGTTCTCTGCTATCGGGACATTCCCATGACCCTGTTTTGAAACTCTTGGGATGTCAGTTTGAATTCTGAGAGATTTAGAAAGGAGTTGGTTTTGTTTTTCAGGAAATCCAATTTTAAAAAATAGGTAAAATTACAATTGTGTGAATTAATGACTCCCTATTTCACCCCCCTCCATCTCCCTCCCCGGTTCTTAGTATTCAATCTGAGGGAGACGTAAACCTTTCTGTGTTTGAGCCTGAGCTTCCTCATTGCGCCAATGAGAACCCTGCGTATAAATGGGGATGAGAGAGAGGAAAACACATTATCCAATTACAGACCCTTTCAATTGTACACCAATATCTTTCCAGTGACCTTCGCAATTCTGTAGTGAGGATTCCAATCCCATCAATCTTTGGGACCAGAAAGACTCTTCGTGTCCAAAGAGGTATTTATAGACATTGTAGAACGGGCCTTTTTTTTTTTAAAGCTGGGAGTTAAAAAAAAAAAGGTCTTGGGAAGAAGACAGAAGGGGAGAAAGGAGATTGGCTGGCTAGGTAAAGGCACCCATATGCTACATCTTTTTCAAGCCTGAGGATTTGGTTCTGCTGCTCGGCATGGGTTACCTGATTCCATCTGTGATAGGACGGCAGCAACTGATTCCCGACCTGTCGGCCTTCAGTGAAGTGCACAGCACTGGCAGCCCGTACGTTGAGATAGAGTTCCTTCTGTGCTCAGACCAAGGACACGTTGTTACCCCAGGGTTTATAGCTTCCTGTTACTGGATTTGGGGCCAGGCCCATGCTGGACTCACAAACTTCCGCCCTTGGGGAGTTAGAAAGAAGTAAGAAGGTATGCTTCGGGTCCTGGGCCTTGGAGAGTACTTGCATTTGAAGTAATTTCTTGATATCACAAGGGTTTTCTGTTACAGTTAAATATTCTTTCTCTCACCACTATAATTTGAGGTTGTGTGATAAATCTTGCTTGGTCTGAAAGAAGGAGATTCATTGGGTCGAAGGTTCTGGGGCCCTACTAGTGTGAGTAATTTTGGACCCCGTGTTCTAACATTTGAGACATCATGATACAGTGGAAAGAGATTCGTGGTCAGAGGACGTAGGTTCAAACCTTCCTTCTACCACTTGACGCTCTATGAGACTTTGGGCAAGTTCTTTAACCTCTCTGGGCCTCCGTTTCTTCATCTCCAAAATAAGAGGGTGGGACGAGGTGACCTAACGTCCCTTCTACCTCTAAATCTGTTAGTCCTATTTTTGATCCTGGGCACTACTACATTTGTCATCTACTTGAATCTTATTTCAACATTAAATTCACTTAACCACATCATCAATTTATACACAACCCCCCAGAGACTTTCCAGTTTTAGAAAAGAAAAAAAAATCCTACCTACCTATAAAATAGCAAATTTTTACTAAAAAACCAAAAATATTTTTTACAAATTTGCCTGCGTAATGTAGAAATTTCAGCTCAACTTTGACCCATTAAATGTACTGACAGAGAAATGAGGACCTAGTTTGTAGCTGGGCAATTCTCTGAAAATGAGCTATGGGCTATATATAGACATAAGCCATGCAGGCTGACCCATGTCCCTGATTTCACCCACTCTTGTGTGAAGGAGAGAAGTCATTGTTCTGTGTCAGGTGAGGAAGGTGTAGGGAACACAGCAATGATCCCTCTGAGCCTCAGTTTCCTTATCTGTAAAATGAAGGTCTTGAGTGGTTCACTTTCTAAGATTCCTTCTGGCCCTAAATTCTATGATCCTACAATGAAGGTAAATTTCCCCAGGATCATCCAAGCAAATGGCGAAAAGGGCTAGATTCCCTAGGTGAATATTCTACCTACTGTCCCCAGTACAAATTTCTCCCCACAGGCTGCTTATTGGGACTTCCAGAAGACACTGACAAGTGTAATGGTGAGGCTCCATTGCCTTTGTTAGGTAAAAACATGCGATGGCTGGTTAAAACAATCTATCAGAACTGAGTGTAAACAGGGCCCGTAAACCTCCTTGAATCAATCAAAGCCATTGCAGGAGACACTTGATCATGCCTGGAGGAACATGTATAAAAAGGTGGAACAATTTCAGAACCACACAGAGATTGAGAGGGTCTGGATGCAGAAAGAAAGGAGTAGGGCACACAGAACTTAGATGGAAACAGCCAGCAGCACAGGGGCAAAAAGAGAAAGAAGACAGGACTGAGCTATGGAAGAGAAAAGAAAGACTGAGGAGAGCCATCAGCCTTACCGGTATCTCAGAGCAAAAGATTCAACTTGAATCTGCTACCAGAAATAGAAGAATTACCAGTTCTATCCACCAATAAGGGACTGAGGGAAATTCCAAGAAAAGGGTCTGTTCTATCTCCAGCTTCCCTACCCAGGCCCATAAGCACTGTAATAAAACCTGTTGCTTTGTGATTCAAACATTTCCAGCAACCTGAATTTTGCCTCAACTACAGAGAAGCCAGGAGCTAAGTAGAGCTACACATAAGAGTGCTACATGTCTATCCGAATGTTAGGGGTCTTCCTGAGGGCTCATAATAGCTATGGTTGTACTCCTAACTTTTTGTCGAAAATTTGTTGTTGTTATTGTTGTTCAGTTGTTTCAATTGCGTCTGTCCAACTCTTCATGAATCCTTTTGGGGGTCTTCTTGGCAAAGATATTGGAGTGGTTTACCATTTCCTTCTCCAGCTTATTTTACAGATGAGAAAACTGAGGCAAACAGAATTAAGTGACTTGCCCAGGGTCATACAACTAGGATATGTCTGAGAAGATGAGTCTTCCTGACTTCAGAACAATGCTCTAGCCCCTGTACCACCAAAAATAAATTCCCTAAAGCCCTAGAGGAAGAACCATTATATTTCCCGTAGGCTTAAAACAAGCTAAATACTATAATAAAGTGTTACACAAGTCAGTGGGGAGCTAGGCTCCCATGGAGCAGTTGGAGTGAATCGGAGTACTCACAAATCTAAAGCAGAAATGCAAGATAGGGACAGCTAGGTGGCGCAATGGATAGAGCACCAGCCCTGGAGTCAGGAGGACCTGAGTTCAAATCTAGCCTCAGACACTTGACTCTTACTAGGTATGTGATCCTGGGCAAGTCACTTAACCCCATTGCCAAGAAAGAAAGAAAGAGAGAGAGGGGGGGGGAGGGGGGGGAGGGAGAAAGGAAAAGAAATGCAAGAGAGACACCAATGTTTCCTCTAGGAGAGGTTGTGGGAGGAGGTCTTTATTCCATTAGTAATCAATACATCATTCATAGATACAATCAGGGGCCCTGCCGGAGGAGCACTAAGGAAGCAGAATGGGAGGGAAAGCAAGGGGCGAAGAGAACATGAGAGTGGGCACCCAGACCCCCCCCCCTGCACCACACAGGACTTTTTTCTACATGACAGATAGGAAGTGTCCCTCTCATTATGATAAGGACAGCAATGGTTAGAGTGGCTCTTGGGTAAGGTGGGCGTGTTCCACTTTGTGAGTAACTTAAGGTCATTGTTTTGTTGTTTGCTGTTTTCTATGAGCACCGGTACTACTGGGTTGTGCAATAAGAACGCTCTGAAGCAGGTGTAAGGACGGTGCCAGTGGACAGTTGCGGCTCACTATAAGCTGAGTCCCTCAGAGGCGAGTCTTGAAGCCTACCTTGGGAAGAGCAGCCGGGGAGAGCAAGGTCTCCTGACCACAACCAGAAAGTGCAGAAAGCAAGGCAGATGGGGGAAAAAAGAGTGACTTTAGGGATTCTGCCAGTGATTATAAGAGTTGGGGGGGGGAGATTAAATATTTCCAAAGAAAAATATACTTTGTTCTCAGAAAAAATTAAGTTAAAAAGCAGCGTAATAAGGTAAATTTCAGTGCCTCCAAAATGTCAGGAAGATCAAGCAAAATAAGTAGCTCTCCAGTGGAGAGGAGCTACCCGGTTTTGTGGGGCTACAATCAATGTGGGAGCTGCTTATGTGGAGGTGGCGTTGATGTTGATGAGAAATATTTGCTTTGTTATCCCTCACTACAGGCAACAGTCATACATGGTGCCCACACGTGGCGTCGAGAGAAGCGCAGTTGTGTGCTACTTAGCCAAAGGGGAGGGCAGAGGCATAACCAGGCTTCAAAGCCTGTCTAGAATGGCACAGCGAGTCGATAGGATTTGTGCAGAGGAGGGAACCAGGAGCCCAGGACTGAGACCCAGGGTTAATATACTACTGCCTCACAGCTGCATGGCTGACAGAGAAAACTTCTGGGGTCTGTGGTTCCATAGTGAGTGTCGGGGTGAGAGCTGGGACCTCTCATCACTGGACCCAGGCATAGGGAGAGGCATGTGCTGGCCTGCTTCTCACACTGCCACACCCCTGCTTCACGTGTACGCCATCTTGCTGCATACCCAGGGCCTGGTCATCAGGCAATCTGACGTGACGAGTCTGGTGGGTTCCACGAAGACACACTCCCCATGACCTGAGACAGAGAACCTGTGGGAGAAAAAAAAGAACTCGATTTATTCTAAACATATGAGAAACATCAGAAATGCCATCAGAAATGCTAGACTCTTAACACAGTGCTTGACATCCAGTAGGCCTTAATAAATGCTCTACTTCTGTCATCTACCAGGTCAGTCTTATGCCTCTTCAGTACGGTATTTTATCTCTGATGGGAACACTTGTTTTGTAGGAAAACATAATAGTTTCCATCCAGAATCAGAATAGGGGTGGGTAGGGAAGGGAAATGAAGGGAACAAACATTTATTAGATGCCTACTACATGTTAGGTTTACAAACAATATCTCATTTGATCCTTGCAACAACCCTTGTAAGGTAAATGCTATTATTATAATGCCCATTTTACAGTTGAAGAAACTGAGGCAGATAGGGATTAAATTATTTGCCCAGAGTCGCACAGCTAGTAAGTATCTGAGGTGAGATTTTGAACTCAGGTCTTCCTGAGGGTAAGCAGCTGCCCAGGCCACAACATGAGGCAGAGGGAGAACGCTTTGTTAATGTTTTTGTTTCTGTTCTAGACCAGTAATTTCATCAGTGTGAGTGAATCCCCAGTGTAGAAACTACCTCCATGATGAAGATGGGCAACTTAGTTGCTACTGACAAGTCTTGAAGAATTGTCTGGGGTACAGAAAGGATAAGTAAATGACTTTTCCCAGGTCACATGGCCAATATGTGTCAAAAACAGGACTTGAGTCCAAGTCTTCCTGAGTGCAAGGCTGGCCTTCTGTCCATGGGCATGACTGCTTCTCTTTTAAACATTCCTTTTTATTAATGTATGTATTTGTAATGCTAGAAAAGTCCATTTCTCCATGGCTTATTTATTTAGTCATGAATAAATGAATGAATTCACACATACATGAATGAATGAATGAATGAAAGAAAAAGGAGGAGGATTGAAGTGCTTACTTTTTGCCAAGTACTGTGCTAAGTGCCAGAGATAAAAATACAAAAGCAAAGAGAGTCCTTGCCTTCAAGAAGCTAAGTTCTAATGGAGAAAACAACACAAACAGAGGGGCAGTGACCAGGGAAGGGCACTTTGGTCCCAATGTTGAATGGTCAAAAGGAAGTAGATTGGGGCAGTTAGGTGGCAGTGGATAGAGCACCAGCCCTGGAGTCAGGAGGACCTGAGTTCAAATCCAACCTCAGACACTTGACACTTACTAGCTGTGTGACCCTGGGCAAGTCGCTTAACCCCATTGCCTAGCCCCCACCCCCACAAATCAAAAGGAAGTAGATTGATACACCCCATCCCAGCACAATTGTTGATTTTGACCATTGGCCATGGTTCTAGGATTACCCCTTCCTGTGCGTTTATTTGTATTTGTATTTGTAACCCCAGCACTAAGCACAGTGTCTAGACATAGGAGGCTCCTGGTAAGTGATTAATTGATAAGCCAAATGTGTTCTAGGGAAAACTCAAAGCGTCCCCCAGACACTAACACACTGAGGCACCATTTTGAAGATTCACCAAGGATGCACACTTTGTCTCTCACTGGGCTATTGCTGTCATGGGTTGGGGATGGGCCTGAAGCAACCTTGACTTCCCATCAGTCTGTCACCCAAGAATTCACCTACATCCTTGAACTTACTTTTCAGCTCGTTCCATCAGAGAAAAGGCCTCTAACACATTGGGTGGCTCCCTCCTGGAGGGTGTGTGAGACACAGACAAGCATCACACAGGATGAGAAGGTATCCGTTGCAGGACACAGATGATGCATAGAGGAGATCACGGTCCCATCACGCCCCACCTTTTGGGGTAAAAAGTTCCATAACCTTCCTAGTGACCAGGTGCAATAGTCCAGCCCCTTTCATGGTACACAACCCCCCTGGCTGCCAGTACATTGTCCCTCCTCAAATTATTACGTATTTACTTATGTGTTCACGTGTATCTCGGCCACAAGTTGTTCCCGCCACGGAGAATGTAAACTCCCTTTGGGTAGCTATTTTTTTTTTTATGTCTTCTTTTTGTGTTCCCAGCCTACCATCGTGCCTTGCCCATAGTAGGCAGTCAAATATTTTAATCAAATTATTGTACCTAGTAGGCGCTTAATAAAGATATTTATTGGAATGGCGGGGAGCAAACATTTAGTAAAAGCCCTCTAAATAACAGGTACTGGGCTAAGCACATTATAAGGACTCCTTAGAGCCTCAGAACCGTGGGAAGTAGGTACTCTTATTATCCCCGTTTTCCAGATAAACTGAGACAGAGATAAGTGACCAACATCACATAGCTAGTAAGTGTCTGAGGTCATGATTTAAACTCAGACCTTCCTGACTCCAGGCCCAGCACTCTATCCACTAGGCCCCCTAGCTGCCTCAATTTATATCCTCGAAGCTTCAAGGAAATCCTCTGGTTCTGGCTCTTAAGAAGGGCAGCATGGAAAGAGCATTGAACTCGGATCTGGGTTCGAATCCTGACTCCAATGTTTCCTAGTCATATAACCATAGACAAGTCACTGCCCATCTCCGAGCCTCATTTTCCTCGTCTCTGAAATAGGGCTGCCTATACAGGGTTGTTATGAGAATCAAATGAGATAATATATATATAATGAGTTTTATAAACTATAAAGCACTTTATAAACCTTGATGCTATGCAGATATTCTCTGTTATTTGTTTCCTATTATAATGATTAAAATATTTGTTGACTGCCTACTATGGACAAGGCATGATCTGTAGGTTTTCAGATTATTGCATTCACCAAGACAGAAGATCCTTAAGACTGTTGTTTTTAAGCCTGCCTACGGTAGGCTCTTAATAAATGCTCCCTTAAATGATATTGAATAGAATCGAACGCTCTGATGCTAGCCATGAGCCTGGAATAGGATCTCACAGGAGATTCCATTAGTAGGTCTGACGACTTTGAGTCACCTGGCAAAGAGTTAGACTGTTAGGATGTCAGGCACGAAACTGCCCAGTCGTGTGGGGTGTGGGGATGGGGGATAGTGAAGTGGGACGATAATAGAGAGAAACACAGACTGTGGGCTTTCCAGGGCTCTCAGTGAAAATCTCTGCCTCAAGAGACAACGGGGGTTGTGAAAGGTGCCCAGGTCACCTCACGAGGATGGGACTTTCCAAGGTCCCTGGAGAAGATGAGCAACGCAAGGCCTGCAACGCAGCAGGTGCATTGTAACTGTTCGTCGGTCGGTTGGTTGACTGAGCGGGTGGTAGAGAAACACAGTCTTTGACTTTGAGCTCAGAGGTCACCCGGTCCACGTCCCTCATTTTCCAGGTGAGTGGCTAAGTGACTTGCCCCCAGACCAGCCAGGTAGCAAGTGGTTAAGGCAGGATGTGGCCCCCCGGCCAACGTCAGCACTCCTTGTGCTCTATTACATTGGCAAAAAAGAGAAGAAAGGAGAGGGGGTGAAAAGGATCTGGAAAAGGAAGCAGAAATGAAGAAGCAGACAGAGCCAGAGGAAAAAGGAGTATAAGAAAAGGTGGCTCAGCTAAAGGTCAGCCCGGGAAAACATTCCTGCTGCTGAGGCCTCGGGTAGACCGCCCTGCCATGAATGCACAGACACAAAGGGACCTCAAGACACCTTCCCTGCTTTAGGCACCTTCCCCCCTCTGCTTGGCAGCACCCACACTATTTCTGCCATGACAGGGTTTAAATGCCTTGATCTCTCCCATGTCCATCATGTCCTGTTTTTAGAGTCAAATGGTCTAAAATTAAAATTGTCACCAGACGGCTTCCTAACTACAGTTCATAGAAATACAGAATTTGAGCTGTCAGGGACTTTACAGTAAATCTCTCATTTTACAGCTGAAGAGACTGAGGCACAGTGAGGCAAAGTGACTTGTCCAGGATCACACAGCTAATGAATATGGCACAGTGGATAGAATGATGGGCCTGGAGACAAGAAGACTTGAGTTCAAATCCAGATACTTCCTAGCTGTGTGACACTGGGCAAGTCACTTAACGTCTATCTGACTCCATTTCCTCAACTAGAAATCTGGGATAATAATACCACCTACCTCACAGTTTTGTTGTGAGCATCAAATCAAATGAGATAATATTTGTAAATTGCCTGGCACATAGTAGGCACTTAATAAATGCTTGTTCCCTTTCCTTCCCTTCCCACTCCCTATTTCCAAGTCCAGTACCCTTACCTACTATGCTATGCCTTGCATTCTTACTCCCACATCCATTGTCTCCAAAGTAAAAACTTTCTTCCCCAGGAACAGGGAATTCTGGTTATTAACAGAGGATTATAAGGAAAGCACCTGTCCCACAACCTGTTGTCAACAAACAGAAGATGGAAAGCCAGCTTACTCTTCCGGGTGAAATGGATCTCCATTGACCCAGTGAAATTCGTCCCCCACTCTCCTCAGGCCAATCCAGGGCTCCTTCCTGGTGAATTTGAACATAAATTCCTATATCAAGAAAACAAGTAGAACCTTGAGATCAGATATCTCCTTCTGACATTTCCATGTGTCTCAGAACAAACCATAATCTTTGAGCCGAGACGGGAAGGCTATTGCTTCCTTTCCTCAGTGAAGTCAAGATTCTGACATGAAAGCTTCAAGCCGGATCATGCACTGGCCGTATTATATGGGACAAATTTTAAATCTCAGACTGCCCCCAGAATGCTCTGTCTGCACTATCTTCCCCTGTGCTCAAGAAATGTCATGTAATGCATGCCAAAGGCAGGGGGAAAAAAAGGATTTGGGGAACATCTGCCATTTTCTATCAAATGATATATGTTATGTCAAGCAATTTTTAAATCTTCAACTTTCTAGTCTATAAAATGTAAATAAATAAGCTTGCATTGCCTACCTCACAGGGTGCTTTTGAGGAAAAGGCTTCACAGGTCAATCAACAAATGTTTATTTCTCGAGCGCCTACTATGTTCCCAGCCCTTTGTTGGGCAAGCACAGGGGACAGAAAGATAAAAAATTATAAAATTCTTGCTCTCGCTTACATGTGAGTAGTATTGTTGTTGTTTTGTTTTAGTTTTGCCTTTCACACATATTTTTTAAATTCACAGGTATTTCATTTCAAATCAGGAAGCCTGCATTATCAAATTCTTTTCCGGACTAACACTGCTGATCAAGGCCAAGGCTTTATTAAAACAATTAACTTTTATAACAAAAAGCATAAACAGAGGGTTGATTCCTCAGTTTTCTTTCTCCTTGTTCCCTGACCACATACAGAGAGGATTCCTATTGACCTAAATACAACTAAGTGGGTTTTATGAACTCTTCTCCCTAGAAACATTTAAATGACAAGTACTCGGTTGCTGGATTCCTACCCTGGAGAGCACCTAGATTTTGGCCCGATGTCCCGTCCTGAGTCATACTCACCAACTCCTTCTGGCTCTGGATCACAGTTAGGGATGCCTCATGAGTGTGGCAGTACTGGCGCCCTGTGTTCCAATCTCTTGGTTCTTCCGAAAAGAAATAGCATTTCCTTCCATAGAGTAACCAGTCTTCTGGGCATGGAGCATCACATTTGATACAGCCCTTGGAAGCTGTGGGAAAGCAAAAAAAAAAACCACTATGAGGCTATGGATTTGGGAAAGGGCACAGCAAAGTCTCACGATCCTTAACTTGGTTCAGAGTTCCTCTTTTGGGCTTAGGGAAGAGCAAATGGGCTGTGACAGGCTGACATCCTACAGGCTTCTCGAGAGAGGAAGGACCAGAAGCTGACTCCCTTGTATAAGCAACCCCAGTCTAAGCACCATATTGTTGTTGTTCAGTTATTTCAGTTGTGTCTGACTCTTTGTGACCTCATTTGGGGCTTTCTTGGCAGGCATACTGGAGTGGCTTGCTGTATCTTTCTACAGCTCATTTTACAGACAAGGAAACTGAGGCAAACAGGGTTAGGTGACTTGTCCAGGGTCACACAGCTAGTGTCTGAGGCCAGATTTGAACTCAGGAAGATGAGTCTTTGTGACTTTAGACCTGGCGCTGTATCCACTGCACCACTGCCCAGAGTCCCTAAGAATTGGAAAGCCTCTTGTTGTTGTTTAAGATGATGATGATGATGATGGTGGTGGTGGTGGCGGTGATATCAAGCATTTATATAGTGTTAGTAAAGTTTGCAAAGCACTTTGCAAATATTATCTCTTTTTTATTCTTCCAACAACCCTGTGAGGTAGATAATATTATAATCCCCCATTTGAAAATAAGGAAACTGAGGCACACATAAGTTTAGTAATTTGCCCAGGGTCACACAGTAAGCAGCTGAGGTAGGATTGAAATTCAGGTCTTCTTGTCTCCTGGTCCAGTGCTCTAATCCACTTTTAACACCTAGCTGTTTACAAACTCCAGTCCCCTGAAGCACCCCTCCCAGATGCTGACCAAGCTTCTGTTTTAATACTCCCAGTGACTGGGAGCATTTCCACCTCTTCATGCAGCTTTCTCGTGCTATGTATATTTGGACAGATGTAATTGTTTTTAAAATCCCTTCTTACACTGAGCCAGAGAGAGTCTCCCTTTAATTTCCACCCACTGGTCCTAATTCTGCCATCTGGGGCATCATAGAGGAATGACTTCTCTGCAGAACAGTCCTTCTGATAAGAAGGATACGAAGACAGTTCATCATGCCTGCCTTTGAATCAAAGCTACAAGGCATGCAAACAAAAAGCCCACCTGGCCAACTGCTGAACTAAGGGAGGAAAGTGTAAGGTAGAAGGGTTTTAGATGTTTGTTGGTTTGGTTTGGTTTTCCCCAAGAGAAGAGTTGTACAAGGGGAGGAAAAAGGGGCAAAGAGGGGGCAGCTAGGTGGCTCAGTGGATAGAGCATCAGCCCTGGAGTCAGGAGGACCTGAGTTCAAATCCGGCCTTAGACCAAACATTTGACACTTACTAGCTGTGTGATCCTGGGCAAGTCACTTAACTCCAACTGCCTAAAATTAAAAAAAAAAAAAAGAAGAGGCAAAGAACAATGGACAGGGAATGAAGAGAGAGAGGTTTTGATCCCGGCTTGACCAGGTAGGCACTGTGTGCCCTTAGGCAAATCATTTCAATTCTCTGGGCCTCACTTCTTTCATGTATGAAATAAGGGTAACAGATTAACCTCTCTTTCTGGTCTCGTCTACATCTCCTGTTCTAGCATCAGCAGATTCTGTGAATCTAGTCAGTTCTCTAAGTTAAAAATGCTCATTTCTTTCCAACATCCCTCATCATTACAGTTTCCAAAACCCTCTCTACCCTTACCTTCTCACTTTTCCCCCTGAGAGAAATGATTATTAGTAACCAATGATTTGGGGAGATCCAGAGTTTCCCCCTTTTTCTAGAGTCCTCATCTCAAAGTTCAGTCTCTTGAAGGACATTACTGATAATGAGATTGAATTAACTCTCCTCACTCTTGGTCTGACCCCACCCAACCTTACAAAGGAATTTGAGGTGAAACTCCCAGCCAATGTCTTCTGCTCTGGCTTGGGTAGGGGATAAATTCTTTGATTAGATTGCCCAAAGCTGGGGGTAATTTAGAAGTAAAAGACATAATCAAAGTTCATTAGAATAGGTCCAGGCACTCAGAATATTCATTCTCTCATTAATTAACCAATCAGAATTGATCCCCACCCTCAGGGACATGCCTCTTCCAAGAGCATACAAGCCAACAGCCTGCTGCCATGATTGTCTTTGGCACTCAAGAGTGCCACTGATTTCTTTTATTAAAATGCTGGCATTGTTAATAAAATGACTAATTACTCAGGAATTATGTCTCTCTAACTTTTTAAATGCCACAATCCCCCAAAACATGCCAGTTCTACTTCTATTCCCAACCAGCATATTGATTAAAATATCCAAGTGAAATATAAAAATAGACCTTTCACCTACAGAAACTGGTCAGCTATTGACATATTGTGCAACTGTTCATCACGTGAGGATCCATCTATGGCTCTGTTAACTGTCCCAGGACAGAGGAGTGAATTCTATAAAAAGTCCTCTGTGAATCATTCAAGAATGTGCATTGCCTTAATAATGACCTGGATTTTGTGTGTGTGATCTGAGGCCATTGGTGGTAAAAGGAGAGTTAATCAGCGATAATTGAAATATTAGTGTTACTCAGACAGTTAAACTATTGCCTAAAGAAATAGCCAAGGAAGCTAGGTGGTGAAAAGGATAGAGTGCTGGGCCCAGAGTCAGGAAGACTCTTCTCCCTGAGTTCAAATCTGGCCTCAGACACTTACAAGCTGTGTGACCCTGGGCAAGTCACTTAACCTGTTTGCCTCAGTTTCCTCATCTGTAAAATGAGCTAGAGAAGGAAATGGTAAACTATTCCATTATCTCTGCCAAGAAAACCCCAAATGGCATCACAAAGAGTTGGAGAGGACTAAAATGACTGTATAACAACATGAAAAAGAAATATTCTCAGCAGGACAGCAGGAGCTTGCCAAAGACTTTCAAGACTGGGCATATTTTTTAAGTTACAAAGAATTGCTCCATCAACATAAACTAGCTTTGGCTACAGTTTGACAAAAATTTGAGATGTTGAAGAAGAAAATCATACAAAGTTTCAGATTACAAAGGAGTATTACCTTGCCGGAATTAGGCACTTAGAAACCCTTAAAGAAAAGACTAAAGGGGGCGGCTAGGTGGCACAGTAGATAGAACTTTGGCCTTGGAGTCAGGGGGACCTGAGTTCAAATTTGACCTCAGATACTTGACACTTACTAGCTGTGTGACCCTGGGCAAGTCACTTAACCCCAACTGCTCACCAAAAAGCAAAAAACAAAAACAAAAAACCTGAAGAAAATAAGAAGCTCAATTCACTTTTTGACACTGAAAGAACTGAAAGCTCTTCTGTCCTATCAGTGGTTTTTAGTGTTATGTTGTTAATGTTATAGTCCATGTATGGAAGTGAATGATGGAAGTGAATGAGCTAAGGAAATGAAAGAGCAGGCTAAAAAGTGAAAGCTATTTGGAGAATTTACAGAAGAGGTGCAAAGTTGTGACGCTCAGAGAGGCAAAGATATTTCTCAGTCTCTTCATGAAAGGAAAGCTCCTGAACAAGAAAAAAAATGCCAGCTTCAATGTAGCTGATAAAGTTAACATCCGCGTGTGTGAGCTTTTAATGGTGCTGGCTGACTAGATTTCAGGCCATCACCTTAGCAAACTGAGCCCAGAAGAATCTGAAGCAGATGATCGAAAACATCCAGGCCAACTTTTCACTCAGAAAACCTATATTCAAGAGAAAGTGGCAACGTTTTGGCCTCTGGTTGGCGAGTGGCTGCAGCGGCTGCTGTTAGAAATGATGAAAGAGATCGATTCAGAGAAACCTGGGAAGACTCATCACTTCCCCATCGAGCTGCAGAAATTATAGATTGGTAATCAGCACTGATCACAACAAAAATCTAAAGGAGGTTGTTGAGCAACTAATTTATGAATATGCAGAAAAGGAGCGAGTGATCACGAGGATCGCAAGATAGGCACTAGTGATAAGTTATACCAAGTTAACTGAGGCAGATCGAAGTGAGCAGAACCAGAACAATTTATACAATAGCTACAGCATTGTAAAGACAAACAGCTTTGAGAGGCTTAAGAATTTGGATCAATTTTGATTGGGATCAAACCTTGTTTGCCTCAGTTTCCTCATCTGTAAAATGAGCTAGAGAAGCAAATGACAAACCACTCTAGCATCTTTGCCAAGAAGACCCCAAAAGGGGTCATGAAAAGTTGGATGGGACTGAAAAATGACTGAAACACACACTGAATTAGTGTGAATTTAATGAACCTCTTTCAACCTCAGATTTCTCATTTGTAAAATGGGGATAATAATACCTTTAGCACTTACTCCACAGAGATATCATCCTCATGTCCTCATGCTATAAAATGAGACTTTATATAAAGTGCTTTGCTAACCTCAAAGTGCTATTTAAATATCGTTGTTACCTGGTTCACAACATTCACAGTGAGCTTGTGATCAACTAAAATCTCACGTGAACTCCTGCAAACCAGGTCATCCTCTCCTACGCAATTTTTTCTTTCCAGACTTTATGTTTATTTCTGTTACATGTAATTTTAATGGTTTCAGCCCATTATAACAGTCTATCAGGACTGTATTGAATTTGGTTTCTTTGGTGTATCCTATCATCTATTCCAGCTTGGTATCATAGGTATGCCTACTTTGTCTTCATTCACATCACTAATGAAAATACTGAACAGAACAGGGTCAAGGACTGAGTCCTGTGGTGCCCTGTTACTGACCTTTCTCCAGGTTGACTGGTGTATTAAGCAATCATTTTTACATACAGAACGCACCTAACTGGACTATATAATTTGTTGTTGTTCAGTTGCCTGACTCTTCAAGACCCCATTTGGAGTCTTCTTGGCAATGATACTAGTGGTCTGCCATTTCCTTCTCCAGCTTATTTTACAGATGAGGAAACTGAGGCAAATCATGTTAAGTGGCTTGCTCAGGGTCTTAGCTAGTAAGTGTGTGAGACTGGATTAGAATTCATGAAGATGAGTCTTGGTGATTCCAAGCCCAGTGTTCTCTCCACTGCACCGCCTCATTGCCAGAACTATATCATTACCTGGCCCCATGTTACCCCTAGATTACCAGGCTATCACAGGAGATTTTCTCTATCAGATTCTTTGCTGAAACTAAAGTAATGTCTATTACATCCACCAATCTAGCAACTCTTATCAAAAATATAAATGAGGTTAATTTGGTATAATTTATTACTAGTGCCTATCTTGCCATCCTTGTGGAAACTCCCTCCTTTTCTACATTTTCATAAATTAGTTGTTCGATGACTGCCTTTAGATTTTTGTTGTGATCAGTGCTGATTACCAATCTGTAATTTCTGCAGCTCAATGGGGAGGTGACAAGTCACAGCTTTGAAGGCAAAGCAGAGTACTAGTTGGGACACCATCTTAGGATCGTGGGTTCACCAGGAAGGAGAATTTCTTCTCCCACCAGTGGCCCCACCCCTGGACTACTTCTCACATTAGAACTACCTCCAGCCCTTATGACCTCTCCCTCTGACTGGCTTTTTAATGAGGAGCCCTGTCTTCAATTCTTTCCAGGCTGTGCTGACTCTCTGTGGATAGTGATAGAATGGATAGACTTAGTGGATAGAGCACAAGGCCCAGAGTCAAGAAAACCCGAGTTCAGATCCAGCCTAAGCCACATAATAGCTGTGTGACCCTAGGCAAGTCATTTAACCTCTGTTTGCCTCAGTTTCCCCAGCTATAAAGTGGGGATAAGAAGTGAATGAGCTGTGAGGATCAATGAGATATTTGTAAGGTGCTTGGTCCCTGATAGGCCCTTAATAAATGCATGTATCTCTCCTTCCTGGGAAATATGACATGAACACAAATATACAGGTAGACATGAATATGGGGTTATTGGTACTGTGAAAAAAAGATCGGAATTTAGGAATATTTGAGTAGGGTGAAGGAAGGAGCACCTGAAGGACTTAGATAAGGCTTCACAAAAAAAGTGGAGCAGGAACCCTAAAATTTCATCTGTACAAATGAGGGGGTTAGGCTGGAACAGGGGTTCTTAGCTTTCTTCATGTCATGGACCCCAAGGAACCCTCTGGCTCCTAGTGAAACCTGTGGTGTCCTAAGAAGAAGAATATTTGTTGCCTAGATTCATAATTAAAAGAAATGCTCCATTTCAGTTAGAGGTTAGTGAATATAAAGATGGAATTTGTTTCCGTCCAAGTTCATGGGCCCCCTGAAATCTATCCACGGATGCTTTGGGGGTCTTCGGACTCCATGTTAACAACTCCTGAGCTAGATGGTCACTAATGCCCTTCCAGCTCTAAATCCTATGAATACAGAACTGGATTTTTGTATTTGGGGCTTTCTGCCGGGGAGGTATCTGGTCTACTTCTGGGCACACAGTAGCTGCTAGTACTTACCATACTGCCTGAGTTCTGGTAGATAGAAGACTGATTAAAAACTCACTCACCAAGTATACTCATCACAACGAGGATGGCAAAAAGCAGGACTGCAATGGCTCCTAACAACAGGCGGGTTGTTGTATCTAGAACCGAGACGGGAAAGGGATTTAGCTCCTGCCCCTGTACTTCATCCCCCAAACCCAAAGCCCTTTAGCACAAGAAAGACTCAGAAAGCAGATGGGCTTGTCCCAGGGTTCAGGCCCCAGACTCGCAGGAAGGGGGAGACAGTGCAGATGCCCTCAACGCACTTCCTCTAGGCTCCAGCTCTAAAGTGCTTAGCAGGGGCATGACCCCACACCAGGTCAAGGGTCATGATCACTGCCTTTAACCGGCATCTTAGTGTCTCAGCTGCATCACGTGGCACCTCCATTCACCCTATACTCACCTCACCTTCTTATCACTTATTCTCTGATCTCCAGGCCTACGGGCTCTAGCTGGGAAATTTGTTTTCTGGTTAGATTTTGTGTGTGTGTGTGTGTGTGTGTGTGTGTGTGTGTGTGTGTGTGTGTTTTAACCTTCTCCTCATCACCTTCTTTATAGCACAAAGCTTCTCCCATCAGTGCCTTCGCTAAGTACAACCCCAGGGTCTGAGGGTTGTCGAGTATATGTAAGGGGAAGGGGGGGAGGGGAGGTGGAGAAAGAGGAAGAGGGAAAAAGAAAGGAAGAGAGATGTGAAGAGAGTATATTTTGATAGCTCAATCACTACAAAGCTCTTCATTAGAACAATTTAGAGAAGGCTTTTTAGGTCATTTAGTGTAACTAGGCCCTGGAGTCCTCAACACACAGAAAATTAAGTTACATCCCACTAATTCAAAACTTGTCCTCACTTAGGCACAAACTCAGCCAAAATTTGCCCTTTACAAAAAAAAAAAACACCATCCAAGTTAATAGTAGGGGAAAAGAACACAAGAGGAAATATCTGGCTTGGTGAAGAAATAAAACTGTTTCCAAGTAATTGTCTAAATTTGTTTGCATTCTTATTAATGTGCTAATTTCAAATGATTCTTATGTATTCATTAAAGCAGGGTTCTAGTTCTGTATGCACTTACTTAACCACGAAGTCTTGGAGTTGAAAGAGACCTTAGAGTTCACCTAAACCTTCCACCCAAGAAATCCTTCTATGTCATCCATCCTCTGTTTGGATATTTCCCTGGATGGGGAGCTCACTGCCTATCAATGTAATGATAAATGTCTATTGTGTCCAACAGCCCGTCTTAACTGTTACTGAGATCTTTCTTCTATGCAGTCAAATCTACCTCCTCATAACTTATACCCCCCCCTTCCTCTACCCTAATTAACTGATATAGTGAAATATGACTATATGAATGTTCTTGGGCATTTCTTTAACTTGCTTAGCCTTGTTTGAATCAGACATGGTACCTTGGAGACATAAGTAACTGAGCATACGCTTCAGAAGTCATCTAGTTCAAGCCTCTCATTTTATAAACAAGAAAACTGAACCCCAGAAAAGGGAAGTCACTTGCTTACTACATCGTTGTTGTCGAGTACTTTTTCTTTTTCAATTTTTTTTTTCAGAATTAAAACATGTGACCTTTAGTTCACCAAGTAGAATTGGGGCTCTTAACCTGGGGTCTATGAACCTATTTTTAAAAAATTTTTATAATCGTACTTCAATATAATTGGCTCCTTGGCAAGGTAGAGTACTTTTTCAATGATGTCCAACTCTTTATGACCCCATTTGGGGTTTTCTTGCAAAAGATACTGGAGTAGTTTCCCATTTCCTTCTGCAGCTCATTTTACAGATTAAAAAACTGAGGCAAACAGGGTTAAGTGACTTGCCCCAGGTCACACAGTAAGGGTCTCAGGTCAGATTTGAACTCCAGGCCCCGTGATCTACCCACTGCACACCCTAGCTGCCCCCTGCTTATCACATTAGGGCAAAAGAAATAGAATTCATTCATCATCAACCTTTCATAGTGCCTCATAATAGCTGGCACTTTAAACTTTACAAAGCCCTTTACATGCTTCATCTCTCTCGAAGCCCCTTTGAAGTTAGGCACTACAGTATCATTCTCCCCATCTACAGTTGCCTCAACTGAGAATGGAAGAAGCGACTTCACCATGACCGCATAGCTAGAATGTCAGGTGAAATCTGAACTCAGGTCTCTTTTGAACACTATTCTTTTTCACGTACAACATGGATTCACCTATGAACGTAATAGATTTTATAAGTTGTGATCTCTCCCCTCACAGAATTTGCAATCCAGCAAACCAGTGTATAATCTATTCTAAGGAATATAATGCAATCAACTTTCAATTATCTGTGGGATTGGGAAGAAGTGGTATAGATGACAAGGGCAGCTAGGTGGCACAGTCACTTAACTCTGCCTCAGTTTCCTCATCTGTAAAACGACACACCACTCTGTACCATTGTTTTCCCAGTCTTTGAATCCACAGTGCTAAGCACAGTGTCTGGAACATAGCAGGTACTTAATAAATGTTGAATTAAATTGAAATGAGAGGGTTCAACTTCAATACAAATTTAAAATGTGGCCCCAAGCACTAATGCTTAATTCCACCATATGCCCAGAAGGCTCAGAGAAAGCTGCCATGACATCTAGGACGTCATTACCTGGGGCCAGGAACCTTCAGCTGGTTGGGGGGGGGGGGAGTGGAAGGGAAAAGAAGTGGGGAGGGGAGGGTGGTGAGGAAGGAGGAAGAACAGACTGATGGACTGCAGAGAATTTATCATCTTGAAGAGCCTTTGCTGAATGCATGTGTGTGGCTTTAGTCAGGAAGCTGTGGATTTATACTAATGCGAGAAGCTCTAAACATTGAAAGGTTTGGTTTCAGTAACAAACTGCAGATCTCTAGCCAAGGATGTACATATTCACTTTTAGTCCTTCGCTTTCTTCCACCTTCACCTTCTCTGATCCCAGGCTGCTCCCAGCCCTTCTCAGTCTCCCCAGGTCACCTCCAGCCTTTCCACTGATTACGGCTGCAAGACAAAGCAACGTTCTCCCACTAAGACATGTTTGCTGACTCTCATTGAATTGCCCGTTATGTTAGAAGTTCCTGGGGCAGCTAGGTGGCTCAGTGGATGGAGCACCAGCCCTGAAGTCAGGAGGACCTGAATTCAAATCAGCCTCAGACCAAACATTTGAAACTTACTAGCTGTGTGACCCTGGGGCAAGTCACTTAACCCCAATTGCTTAAAAAAAAAAAGTTCCTAATCTGAGGCTGGGGGCAACAGAGAAACAGACAGGAGAGAGAGGCATAATACCAATGAGGGGGAAGCTTAGTACCCTATGTCTTTGGTTTCCATTCTTTCAGTAACTATATATAAATATGTATGTGTAAATAAATTAAAATGTGAATATATCAATAAAATACATGTTACTGTATATACATATGTACATGTATGTGTGTATATGTACATGTGTACATATATATTGGCAGTTAGGTGCCAGACCTGGAGTCAGGAAGACTCATCTTCCTAAGTTCAAATCTGACCTCAGACACATATTAGTTCTATGACTGGGCAAGTCACTTAACCCTGTTTGCCTCAGTTTCCTCATCTGTAAAATGAGCTGGAGAAGGAAATGGCAAACCACTTCAGCATCTCTGCCAAGAAATCCCCAAATGGGGTCACAAACAATAGGACATGACTGAAAAACGACTGAACAACAGCACCACATAAATATATAGGGTACTAAGTTTTTTCATATATATATGTATATATATATACACATACACACATATATACACAGATAGGTACATGCATATACACATACCAAGTGTCCATATATTTAAATAGCATGTATAAATATACACATATGTAGTGTTCCAAAAGACTTTTGGGATACCCTGTATGTATATATGAGTGTGTACTGATGTTTACAAGCATTATTGCTTGGAGGGAGATTCAAACAGTAAAATTGATCTATTACTTGAAATCCTCCCTCCCCAGTCAAGGTTTTCACAACAAAGACAAAATCCCTCTGTCAAAATTGAGCAAATCTATAAAGTTTAATCTATCCAACAGAATAATAGTAATGTTACTGTTGGGAAGGCCACTCTTGGAGATGATCTCTTCCTGGAAAACCAAGGGTCTGGTCACAAAAACCAAGGGACACACCCTTTGGATAAAAAAGAAGGTTCCAGTCTATTTGATCTTAGTTTTAGGGAATCCCAGGCTCCCAAAACTTGATTGTCTTCTAAAAAGGAAGACAGATGAGACTTTAAATACGAAGAAAAGAAAAAGAGTTTGAGTACATGACAGCCATGCTTTTTTTAAGTCTAGGCAAGATTTGAGCTTTAGCCAAGGACACTGCATTAATATACAATTAGTATCTAAAGTGAGGAAGAGAGAGGTAAATTTTGTTGTTGCTGTTCAATCATTTCAGGCATGTCTGACTCTTCATGGCCTCTTTTGGGATTTTCTTGGCAAAGATCCTGGAGTGATTGGCCATTTCCTTCTCCAGCTGATGTTACAAATGAGGAAACTGAGGTAAACAAGGTTAAGTGACTTGCCCAGACTCACAGCTAGGAAGTGTCTGAGGCCAGATTTGAACTCAGGAAGATGAGTCTTCCTAACTCCAGGCCCTTCCCTCCATAATCTGTGCCACCTAGCTGCCCTACAAGCCACCATACAGAGGGATAACTGCAGGGCAGCTAGATGGTACAGTAGATAGAGCTCCATCCTTGGGGTCAGGAGGACCTGAGTTCAAATTTAGCCTCAGACACCTCACACTAGCTGTGTGACTGGGGGCAAGTCACTTAACTCTGACTGCCTCACCAAAAAGAATAAAAAAGAGGGGTAATTGTTATTGTCTCTCTATTGCCAATATCTCCTCCACTTACAGTCCCTAAGATAGTTCAAGCTCTTATCACCACCACCACCACCACCCCCTTAGACTATTTCAATAGTCTCCTAATTGGCCTTTCTCCTGGACTCTCTCTCCATTCCAATCTATCCTCTACCCTGCTGTCAAATTGACATTTCAAAACACAGATCTGATCATGACCATGCAAGCAATACTCTTTTTTGGTGTCATGATCCCCTTTGATAGCCAGGTGAAACCTATAGAGTCCTTTTTTAGAATCACGCTCTTAAATACTTAAAATAAATTATATAAGATTATGAAAGAAATCAATTATAATGAAGTATAGTTATAAAATATTTTTAAAACAAATGCATGGACCCCAGATGAGAGCCCTTACTCTAGGATTAAAATACAAAATCCTCAGCCAGACAGACATCTACAGACCTCCCCAACAGGGTTCCCACCTATGTTTACATTCTTTTTCCATATGACTCCCCTTCATACATTCTCCAATCTAGTCAAACTGGCCTTCTGGCTTTTCCTTACACCATTTCTCACTCCTGTCCCTTTGCATGGATGGTCCTTCATGTCAAGAATGCGTTCTCTCCTTACTTCTGAAACCCTTATAGAAGCCCTGGCCTCCACCTTCATTCTGCTTTCTATCACTCAAAATGGCCCTTGGGAGAGAATTCCCTGTTAGCAAAATCCTCTCTTAGCTTTTTGCTGTCCCACTCAGAGCTGTTCCGATGAGGAATTCCAGCACCTAGGACTAATTGACTTGAGTCTGGGTGAGTCCTAAGTTTACCCGCTTCAGTGCACAGGAGCCACACCCTGGTAAACCATCTGGGCAGACAAGTAAACCAGGTTAAGGGTAACCGACAAGTCTCAAACCAGTTGGTTAATTAGAGGGATGTCTAGCCCAAGTATGTGAAGACCTTCCCCAGTGGAATGGGCAGATGAGAACAATTTGTTTCAAAGGCCACGAAGGCAGCTGAAGCAGGCGCTGTGGGGGGCTTAGAGTCAGGCATCAAAAACACCAAGGTCTTCCATCCATTGCACCCTGACTGCATCGCTAGTCATTGTGACTTTTGTCCCGCCACTGAACTCGATGGCTCAGGAAGGAAGAGTGAGGCTGATGACTTTGGGCAGCTCAGCCTCACTTAAATCCGATTCACGCACAAATCAAGACATCACCAGTGATGTCATTGGTCCTCTTAGAAAACGAGGGAACAACAACAACAATTGTTGGGGTAGACCAGTGGCAGAGGTCTTGGGAGCTGATGAGGCTGAGGAACAAGGAGGCCAGGGTACCGAAAGAGAACAGGGGTTGGGACAGAGAAGACCGACCTTACTAAAGAGGAAGGGAAGTGAACAGAGCAACAATGAACCAGACATCAATGATAACAGTAGCTAACATTTACATAGCACCTCAAGGTTTGCAGAGCGCCTTACACATATTATATCATTTGATCCTCACAGCAGCCCAGTGAAAGAAGTGCAGTAATTATTATCGTCCTCATTTTACAGAGGAGAAAGGAGATGGAGAGCGGCTTGCCTGGGGAAGTGTCGGAGGCAATATTTGAACTTGGGTCTCCCAGACTCCAACTGTCTCTGGAGACAATGGTGTTAGTTGGAGAGGGCAATAGGTAATTGTTGACTGATGATGGCAGGGAGAAAGTCTCAAAGTGGCTGTGGTGAGAACAAGGAGAATGTCAGCTCCTATGACCTGCCCTGTGAGTCAGGCCTAGTGAGGAGGGAATGGTCATCCCCACAGAGGGAGCCAAAAATACTGGAGTCTTTGGGAGTAAACTGGCCTTCAGTGAGCACATTAAGGACCAAAGAATGTAAGAGGAAGAGGTATAGGATGAACTTGAAGATATACAAAACTATATCTAAAAATGGCTTACTAAGGTTTGAGTAGAGATCAACTACACTGTTACAAAACTTTTCCACATCCTGTATAAGCAGCTGGTCTGGGTTAGCTATTCTGTTATCCAGATTTCCCATTTTATAATAAGTGAAAGCTTGGAGATATTCCTCATAGAGGTATTTAGTGAGTCTTACTCGGAAGCACAGCTTAAGTTCATTTAACCCAAACTTCAAAAAGTCATTCACCAAAGAGATGAGAGGCATGGCAGCGATGAAGTTGAACAAATACACAGTAGAGAAGGACTCAGGCAGCCACAGTGAGGAAGATCTAGGACTGAATTTATTACTGGCATTTAACTCTCACTTTGCTTCCTTCCTTCATCCCCTTAATGATCTAATCATAGCACCATGTATTCTGAGCTGGAAGAGATTGTACATGCCATTTGGTCTAACCATACTAGGTGTCCCACGTGGCTTTGGCCCTCAGGTCACAAAGAGGCTGCGCCAGTAGGAAGGAAACCCTGGGAACCAAGAGTGCTTGGAGTGGGGCGGGGAGCGGAGGAAGAAGTGTGCCCAAGTTTATTGGCACACTCTCTGAGGTCCACTTCTGGGCCCAAATGGTTTGGGATCATACCATTTGCACCCTGTTAAAGAGTTTTACAACTTTTTAGCCCTTCATATCCTGGACAAGCTCTCTGAAATCAAATCCCCAAGTGTCCATCATGGCTCCACCAATGAATTCTCTAAACACCTTTGTGTAGGGCTTGCATTAAGCCACAGTAGCACTATCCTAAAAGAACACAAGATGGGGATGTTGCCCCAGGAAATCTCTCTCTCTCTCTCTCTCTCTCTCTCTCTCTCTCTCTCTCTCTCTCTCTCTCTCTCTCTTCCCCTCCCTCTCTCTCTGTCTCTCTCTCTCCCTCTCCCTCTCTCTCTGTCTCTCTCTGTCTCTCTCTCTCTCTTTCTCCCTCTCTCCCTCTCTCTTTCTCCATCTCTCTCTCTCTCTGTCTCCTCTGTCTCTCTCCCTTGGTATGTATGTTTCTTTTGCTGTGCCTATACCTCTCTTTATATATCTTGCTATACTTACTACAATAATAGTAATATTTATATATCATTTAGGCAGCTAGGTGGCACAGTAGATAGAGTGCTGGGCCTGGAGTCAGGAAGACTCATCTTCTTGAGTTCAAATCCAGCCTCAGACACTTTACTAGCCGTGTGACCTTGCACAAGTCACTTAACCCCTTTGACCTCAGTTTCCTTGTTTGTAAAATGAGCTGGAGAAGGAAATGAACAACAATATATCATCTACTAAGTTCTAGACACCACCAAACACTTTACAAATATTATCTTATTTTGTCCTCACAACAACCCCAAGAGATGAGTGCTATTATTTTACAGATGAGGAAACTGAGGCAAACACAGGTTAAATGACTTGCTAGAGTTACATAGCTAGTAAGTGTCTGAGGCTGGATTTGAACATAGGTCTTCCTAACTCCAGTGCATATATGTGTGTATATGCATACATATACACAAATACATATATGTGTATATATATACACACATATATAAAATTCTTTGTTACATTTATTGAAATGCTTCCTGACATTGATATAAAAAGAAATGAGATATTTTTATACATTTAAAAATACAACTAAATTGAGTTGCTTTCTACCTATGCGGGCCTCAGGGAATGTTTTACTGCTAGTCTTTTATAAGAAAAAGGTTCCCTCCCTCCTTGGTCTATAGCAAATATCATTATAACAAAAAAAATGTATGCAAGATAGCTAAGATGCATCTGAGGGCCCACCTACCTATTGGAACAACATTCAGCATGGTGTCAGGAAGCAATATGGCACAGTAGATAGAGGGCTGGCTTTGGAATCAGGAAGACGAATTCAAATCCTGCCTTTGACAAATCCTAGCTGTGTGCCCACAAGCAAAGCATTTAACCTCGCAGACAACTCTCTAAGAGTCTAAGTTGCAGGGTAGATGCTGATCCTACATTGATGGAGGAAGTTTCCACACTAAGATTTCCCTATACCCATGAAGGCACAAGTATGGACCCTCACTCCAAAATCAGGGGGCAGTGAAAAGCACACCGGACAAGTCAACAGTCAGACTACCTGATTTTAAGACCTGGTTGCACTATTAATAATCAATTAACAATGGGGCAGCTAGGTGGCACAGTGGATAGAGCACTAGCCCTGAAGTCAGGAGGACCTGAGTTCAAATATGGCCTCAGACCAAACTCTTGACACTTACTAGCTGTGTGACCCTGGGCAAGTCACTTAACTCCAATTGCCTAAAATAATAATAATAATAATAATAATAATAATAATAATAATAATAATAAATTAACAAGCATTTAATAAGTCTTAAGTCAAATGGACAAGTCTCTTCACCTTGCTGTGTCTGTTTCCTCATCTGTAATATTAGGGGGTTGAACTAGGGGATTTGTAAATTCCCTTTCCTTTATGAAATTCCGTGAATCCAAAAGAACATGGTTGACCCTTGGAGTTCATAGTAAGAAGGTCTGCTCTGTCTAGCTTTTCATTTCTACAGGCTCTTTAGAGATATGTGCACCTCTTCCTCTCCTCCTAGTCATGCACAAAATGGACTAAACTGTTCAAGAAAAGTGACCTAAACTTCGGACACAGATCGAGCAAAGTCGGGGCCTCACTAAATTCTCCTCTTCAGAGAAGCTCTTTTTAGAGTATTTTTGTCGTGTGTTTCAAGCCCCATCTCAATATGCACTAACACACTATATTAAAGTTTAGCAAAGATTGTAAGGAACCAGAATGGGGTGCCTCCTTCAGGGGACAGGTGACCAATAAATCAGTCTGCTGGAACGTTAAATTAAAAAAAAACATGGCCCAAGAAACATGTGGCAGACCTTATACCCACTAGGGATATTTGGCCATATTTGATTTCCATCACCCATCCCTCCCTCCACCAGGGCATGACTGCTAGATCCTGGATAATAACAATAATAGCAATAATAATAATATCTAGCATTTATATAACACTTTAAGGTTAGCAAAGCACTTTCTAAATATTATCTCGTTTTATCCTCATAACAATTTTATCCCATTTTACAGGTGAGGAAACTGAGGCAGATAGCAGTTAAATTACTTGCCTAGGGTCTCACAGCTAGTAAGATCTGGGGCTAAATTTGAATTTAGGTCTTCCTGACTCCAGATCCAGTGCTCTGTCCATTGTGCTACCTAGCATCTCTGGGAATGGGGAGTGAAGAAGGACACTCACCTCATTCACATCAATGACTTGTCTGGCAGGGTAGTCTTCCACAAGACCCATGTGAAAACTTTGGCTAGGTATGTAGTAGTAATAATAATAATACTTAATACTCACATAGCACTTTAAAGTTTACAAAGCAACATCCTGTAAGGTATGTACCATATTACAAATAAGAAAACTGAGTCTTAGAGAAGTTAAGTGACTTTCCCGAGGTCATACAACTAATAAGTTTCAGAAGCAGGACTTGAACCCTGATCTTCCTGACTTCAGGTCCAGTATTCTGTCCACTTTGCCACATTGCTTCCACAAAATATGGACAAAGGAAGGGACAAAGGAAGAGGCACCTGGGAGTGGAGAAGAGTAAATAAACGTCTCTTACACTTCTTCCTCATAGCCTAGCTCAGTGCAAGACATAAGTTCTGCGGCTGATAAATACTGAATCAAATTAAGGGGTTAGAAGCAAGAGGAATAATGGCTGGCATTACATGGACTTTCCAGTTTGTGGTCATGGAGAACAGTGTAGATGGTGGTAGTAGGAGCCCTCCAGCTGAAGGCTCTTCCAAAGAAAACAGAGACAAAGAGTAGAGCATGTGCACTTATAAACAAGTCCTATACCAGACTGAGTGTCCTCAGATACTGAAATGGACCTGTTACAGTGTTAGCAGTGTCGCTGTTATCAGTTACAGTGATGCAAATCAAAACGCCTTCACGCCGTCCATCCTGTGCAACTCTTGACCATGTTCTCCCAACGTTTGACACAGAGTGGGGATCCAATTGGCTGGAGGCCTTCCTTGCTTTCTCCTAACATCACAGGGGTACCATGGATGACTCTGGCTATCCCCCTATCATCCCCTGCTCTTGCCATGTGACCAGCCCATTTTTGCTTCCTGTCATATAATTCCTTGGTGACATCCTTTAACTCTTCTTCTTCTCTGGAGCTCCTCATTTCTAACATGGTGCAGCTTGTCCATGCCCACAATGCTCTTCTTCATTGCAATCCAAGAAACGAACCAAGTAGGACAATTTGAAATAACTCTGTCTAACTTGGCCCCTTATTGTTTGCCCAGCACTGAACGATGGGTACTTGAACCCCAGACCTCACCCTTCCTTAGACATCATTGTGATTCCTGATCTTGACCTCGCTTCCAGTTTAGGTGCTACCACCCTCACCTTTGCTCCTATCAGCTTTATCGTGGGCTTCTCCTGTTCTTGATCTTAGATGATTTGTCTAATGACAACAAAGAAATTGTTATTCAACCCTTTTTCCCTTTCGTTTCCGACTTTCTGTGACTATCCAAACAAGGGATGGTTTATAGCCCTGAATAAGAACACAAAGAAAATCATAGATATTAGGCTGAAAGATATAATCTGAGAAAAAAAGAAAGAAGTTATAGCTGTATCCAGTGTACGGAAGAGGCTAGCCAAGGGGTAGCTTGGTGTCTTTGCTATAGCTTATACGAGAGTGGATTGGTGACATGACAGGGAGCACCTAAAGGTAAGACAAGGCAGAGGGTCAGATGCCTGCCAACTTGCCACGATGTCCAACATGTGACAACAGCAGCAAAGAGGACTTAAAAACAAGGTCAATTGTACTTCAGATGGGAAACCTTTCTGCTTGAGAAGACAATTCCAAAGTAAGATCAGACCACGGCCTTCCTCCAAATAGAAAGAGAGTAATAGTTAACTAGTTAACTTGTTTGGAATGGTCAGAGCTGACTCTGATACCATTCCCCTCCTCATCAACTAAGAACATCACATTGACACTGTAGGGGCTGGTTGAAATACACCTGATAGAGCCCCGGCCCTGAAGTCAGGAGGACCTGAGTTTGAATCTGGTCTCAGACCAAACACTTGACACTTACTAGCTGTGTGACCATGGGCAAGTCACTTAACCCCAATTGCCTAAAAAGAAAAGAAAAGAAAAGAAATACACCTGATAAAACATACAGACATGGGCATAGTCTATGGATTCAGAAGAATGGCCATCAGGACCATAATCTTTCTAGTCCCCAAAAGAGTAGCAATGACCCCACACTTTCTCAGCCCACAAGATCCTTAAGGCCCTAGGCAAACCCAGGTGGAAATGGGGAAGCAGGAAAGGCTATGAAACCAGGAAATAGGCTGATCTAATATGAACTACTTTTGAGGTGAAGAATTGAGTAGATCTTCAGGGTGATTAGAAGTGATAATTTATATGCAATCGAAGTTATGTAGTAGAGGGTGGGATAGGAGCCTTAGTGCTAACTGAGAGAGGGTCATTTGGTTCAGTGGTGGCCCATGAAAACACAAACTATGTTCCCTGACAACAAGCTGGATTTCTTCCAGCTCTAGTAATTACCCTGTTCTTTTTGTTCTCCTTGGCCTCACTCAGGAGTTGGATAAGGCCCTTCTAAGCTATATAGAGATGTATTTTCTTGATCACTGGTAGAGCAAAGAACAGAACTAGAATTAATGGGTAGAAGTTACAGGGATGTAAATTTTAACTAAATATTAAGAACAACTTCCTAACAATTAGAGATGTCCCACAATAGAATGGACTGCCGTGTAAAATGGTAAATTCTCCATCACTTGGGTCTATAAGTCTAAGCCAGAGGATAATTTGTCAGGGAGATTATAGAAGGAACATAAAATTAGAAAATCTCTTTTAAAGTTCTTCAGACTCAGATTTCATGGGTCTCTGACATCTGACAAGGAAAGCCCAGTAGAATATGTCTGTGGGTGCTGTCCATAAATAATTCATGCAGAATATACAGTGAGGAAAGGACGCATGCTGGACATTACCACATAAAAATTTGACCATGAACAAGAATGGCCCCAATCAGCATCAGAAAACAGCAAAGGTACAACTTGATGACATGCTTTATCTTTTCTGCTTCTCCATTGGACTGTGGTTTACAGGCAGAGGAAAGCTGTAGTTGGATGTAGAAGCATGACAAGAATGCCTGCCAGAATCAGGAGATAAATTTAGAGTCACAGTCAGAGGTAATGCTTTTGGGAATGCTATCAAAGTGAAAGACATGGTCCAAAGCCAATTGGACTGTTTGAGAGGCACCAGGTAAACTTTGGATGGGGATAAAGTGCACCATCTTAGTCAAAGTGCCCATTGTTTTTTCCCCTCTGAAGGGAGACAAAAGGATAGTGATGAAAAATGTAATCTGAGAAAAAATAAAAGAAGTCAGAGCTGTATCCGGTATACATGCTGAAACCCAGTGAGATGCTGGCTCATGGGCTTTGATGAGGTTCAGCAAGGGCTGAAGTGGACCTTACCATGACATATTTGAAGTGAGCAAGGGTCGACAGGAATCCTCCTCTACCTTCTCAGCACTGTGTAGCATATTCTATCTTGACAAGACATCTGTCTTACAGGAAATGTAGTCATAGGCGGAGCCAAGATGGCAGAGTGAAAGCAGTGACTTGCTTGAGCTCTCCCCCCAAACTCCTCCAAATACTCATAAAAAATGGCTCTAAACAAATTCTGAAGCAGCAGAACCCACAAAAAGACAGAGTGAAACAAATTTCCAGCCCAAGACAACCTGGATGATTGATCAGAAAGGTGTGTCGCGCCGGGCTGGGAGCGCAGCACAGCTTGGACGGGCAGGCCACAGCAAACCTGGAACAGGCCTCAGAGGACTGAATCTCAGGCAGCTGTGGAGGTTTCCAGACTCCTCGATCCACGAATGCCAAAGACAACTTAGAAGGTCAGTGGGAAAAGTCTGTTTCTGTCGGTGGTCAGAGAGGAAGGCGGGGTTTCAACTCCATTACCCAAGAGTGTGGCCCTGGCTGGCGCAGCTGCTTCCCAAGCTTCCGGCCCACAGACTGAGGGAGAATCCAGTGGCTGATCAGAGAGGGACTGCAGGGATCTCTTTGCCAGTGCTGAGGCAGGAATCTCTTGCTTTGCCCGTGTGTGGATCTGGGTCACAGTTCTGGGCGGCAGTGCTGGGGTGAGGAGGAACGCTGCTGTGGTGGAGCTTGTAGGCTGTGGAGAGGAACCCCTCCTCACAGTTACAGGACAGAAAGGAATACTTGTGCTCACAGGCCAGGAAAGGAGTAAACACCTCAACCCTTATCATACCACCTTGGAAGAACTGAAAATTTACAGGTCCCTACAAGTATCTCTGAAAACAGCTACACAAACCCCTGAAGCTTGGGACAGTACACTCTCCACATTGGAAGCAGACTCTTACCTTAACAAAGAGTTTAAAACTCAAGTAATTGGCTGGGATCATGAGCAAGCAGCGCAAAAAGAGTCAGACTATATTATCTTACTTTGGTGAAAAAGAAGATCAAAATATACAACCAGAAGAAGACAACAAATCAAAGCTCCTACATCCAAAGCCTCCAAGAAAAATATGAATCAGTCCCAGGCCTTGGAAGAGCTCAAAAGGGATTTTGAGAAGCAAGTAAGGGAAGTAGAGGAAAAACTGGGAAGAGAAATGAGAGTGATGCAAGAAAATCATGAAAAACAAGTCAACAGCTTGCTAAAGGAGACCCAAAAAAATACTGAAGAAAATAACACCTTAAAAAACAGCCTAACCCAAATGGCAAAAGAGGTCCAAAAAGCCAATGAGGAGAAAAATGCCCTAAAAAGAAAAATTGGCCAAATGGAAAAGGAAGTCCAAAAGCTTACTGAAGAAAATACTTCCTTAAAAATTAGAATAGAGCAATTGGAAGACAGTGACTTTATGAGAAATCAAGACACTGTAAAACAAATCCAAAAGAATGAAAAATTAGAAAACAATGTGAAATATCTCATTGGAAAAACAACTGACCTGGAAAATAGATCCAGGAGAGAGAATTTAAAAATTATTGGACTATCTGAAAGCCATGATCAAAAAAAGAGCCTAGACATCATCTTTCAAGAAATTATCAAGGAAAACTGCCCTGATATAGTAGAACCAGAGGCAAAATAGAAATTGAAAGAATCCACAGATCTCCTCCTGAAAGAGATCCCCAAAGGAAAACTCCTAGGAATATTGTAGCCAAATTCCAGAGTTCCCAGGTCAAGGAGAAAATATTACAAGCTGCCAGAAGGAAACAATTCAAGTACTGTGGAAACACAATCAGGATAACACAAGATTTAGCAGCTTCTACATTAAAGGACTGCAGGGCATGGAATATAATATTCCAGAGGGCAAAGGAGATAGGATTACAACCAAGAATCACCTACCCAGCAAAACTGAGTATAATCCTTCAGGGGAAAAAATGGTCATTCAGTGAAATAGAGGACTTTCAAGCATTCCTGATGAAAAGACCAGAGCTAAACAGAAAATTTGACTTTCAAATACAGGACTCCAGTGGAACATGAAGAGGTAAACAGGAAAGAGAAATCATAAGAGACTTATTAAGATTGAACTGTTTACATTCCTGCATGGAAAGATGATATTTGTAACTCATGAGAACTTTGTCAGTATTAGGGTAGTTGAAGGAAAAAAATTGTATGTATGTATGTATATATAGATAGATAGAGGGCACAGGGTGAGTTGAAGATTAAGGGGTCATATCTGGAGAATAAAATTAAGGGATGAGAGAGGATTATACTTGGAGAAGAAGAAAGGGAGAGGTAGAATGGGGTAAATTATCTCACAAAAAAAACAGAAAAGAAAAGTCTCTTACAGTGGAGGGGAAACGGGGAAGGTGAGAGGGAATGAGGAATCTTATTCTCATAGGATTTGGCTTAAGGAGAGAATAACATACACATTCAATTGGGTATGGAAATCTGTCTTACCCTACAGGAAAATAGGGGGAGAAGGGGACAAGAGAGCAGGGGGTGATAGAGAGGAGGGCAGATTGGGAAAGAGGGTAATCAGAAGCAAATACTTCTGAGGAGGGACAGGGTCAAAAGAAAGAATAGAATAAATGGGAGGGCAGGATAGGATTAAGGGAAATAGAGTTAGTTTTTCACAACATGTCTACTAAGGAAGTGTTTTGCATAACTGCACATGTACAACCTATATTGAGTTGCTTGCCTTTTCAATGAGGGTGGGTGGGGAGGGAGAAAGGGAGAAAATTTGGAACTCAAAGTTTTAAAAACATATGTTTTTAAAAAATTGTTTTCACATGCAACTGGGAAATAAGAAATACAGGAAATGGGGTACAGAAGTCTATCCTGCTCTACAGGAAAACAGAAGGGGAAGGGGATAAGAGAAGGGAGGGGGGAGAGATAGAAGAGAAGGCAGACCAGGGGAAAGGGTATTCAGAATGCATGCCATCTTGGGGTGGGGGGAGGGGTGAGAAATTTGGAGCTCAAAAACTTGTGGAAGTGAATATTGAAAACTAAAAATAAATAAATTTATATTTAAGACATCTGTCTTACCATCCTGGGCACCCAGAAGGTAGATTGCCATGATGTAAAAGTCCATGGAGAAGAATAATGCCCACAAGGCATAGTGGGTGTTAAAGAGAGCTCATGGACCAGAAATAACCATTTTTTCCCCACTTTCCTCTTGGCTAAAACAAACCTGCTAGAAGCTAGTCAACCATCAACCAATGAGTATTTCTGAACACCCCTGGGTGTACACTACTATGCTCTAGGGGATATGATAGTGGAAAGGAGACAGCACAATCTAGTGAGGAAAGGGCTAGGAGACAGATAGGAGATGGTAAATCAGTTAACCTCACTAGTTTAGGCCAGAGTGCAGCATCTTACATAAGGCAGATCCTGACAGCAACCCTGCCATACAAGTTCAAGAGAGGGTTCTCCACTTTCCCTTCTCAGCTCCTTCTCTCTTCATACCTCCCTTAGTCTGTTTTCTCAACCCACAACTCTTTTAAAACAGCCTCCATATTTCTCTTCATCTTCAATGCCTGCCTCTGCAAAGTCACCATCTGGGGCTTCTAATTTCCAATCTTACATCACCACCGCCCCTTCAGGAAGTCCCCTCTACCACTTCAGTGTTGGCACAAGCATTGCCTAAACCCAGATTTGTCAACGAAGTGTGGTGTGGGGATAGGGTGCTATCTTTAGAGCAAGGACAACCAAGGTTTAGTTCTTCCCTCAGATACACGTTGATTATGGCACCCTGGGCAAGTCACTTGCCTCTCCATGTCCCAAGCAACTTTCTAAGACTATAAGATGTGGAGCTGCACCGGGAGAGGGAGTTTTTTATATAAACTAAATCAAAGGTCTAATACCTATCTAAACACAATGTGACAGGTTGATTTCTCTCCTCTAAGTCATGTGGGGTACTCCAATGTAGGTTAAGTCTTCGAGGAAAGCTAGCTTTAAAAAAATATAAAACATTTATCAAGGGAGGATGTGTGTGTGTGTGATACTGGCTTCCTCTTCACTGTCCAAATCACGACTTTATCTTCATTTTTACTGGGTGATGGTGATTCATTTCATAAGGCTACTCAGGTATGTCAATGTTTTGTTACTGATTTTCCCCAAGCATGCTTGTATCTGCAATTCTCATTTTATCTTCACAACATCCCTGTGAGGTTGGTAGGCAGGTACAATATTCTCCAGCTTATGTATGAGCAAAGCCATGCCCCAAAGCATCAAGTTACTCATGCAAGGTCACATTGTGAGTTAATAAGCAAGGCCAAGGTGAGAATCCAGGTCTTTTGAATTCCAGCACAGGCTTTTTTTTAACCAACTGGCATTTGCTCTATTCTAAATCTGAATTTTCCCACCCCCAAGCCCCAACCTCTATGGACAAAAGACCAAGGTAACTCTGATAATTATGTCTCTGACAGGAATGAGAACCAGTGTACCCTCATTCTCACTTCCCAGACTGATCAGATCTTACCAGGGAGTCTGGGGGAGGGGGGCAGGGCTGGAAGAGACAGTAGGGTATGATGGAGTCATACACTGGTCAGAAAGGGTAGGACCCCAGCAAAGGATGTCCTAGCTAGGGACCCTGAGAAGAGAACAGGATTCTCTGGGGAGGCAGCAACCATGGAGGAGGAAGGAGGGTGTTAACTTGCTTACCCTCCAAGGCCGCCTTCCAGCTGGTACTGCCCTCGTACCCGGATCCTGATCTTCTCAGCAGCACCTCCTGGCCCCGGCCCTCCCCGTCCCCAGGGGACAGCACTCTTGGCAAAGGAGCCGACGCGGCTGGAGCGGGTGGTGGAGGGGGCCGGCTTCTCCTAGGAGGCTCCCGGACAGGCTCCATGCCCCCCTCCCGCTCCAATGCCCCCGCCCCTCTGCTAAAAGCGCCTGGCACTTCCGTTACCAGGGTAGGGGGAAAACAGAGCCAGAACTGCCCAGAGACCCTCCTTTTCTCCCTCCCTCCCTCCCTGGTGGGAGCAGGAACTGAGGATGGGAGGGACGCAGAAGAGAGCTTCCGCAGCTCAGGGACAGTGGTGGCGTGTTCAGCTCCTCTCCCGACCAGGATCCTTAGCAATGAGAAATGTCCCTCCTTGCTTCACTCTTCCACAGCCGCAGCATCAGCATCGCAGCATCGCCTCTTGAGTTTCTCAGCTTGGGAAGGGGGGGGGAGGGAGAGAAGAATGAGGGAGGAGAGAAAAAAGGAGGGTGGAGAAAGAGGCGCCAAAGAGACGAGGGAGGCAGCCAGGCGGGAGGACAGGAGGAGAAGTGCAATGAGGTTGGAGTGTTTCAGGAGCGAGAAGGCGGGGGGGGGGGGGGGGTTAGATGTGAGAGATGAAAGGCTGGAGGGGTAGGAGTGCCTGGGATCAAGAGGAGAATCAGAATAGGAAGGGAGCACTAAGGAATGCGAGTGGAGAGGGGGCAGAAGGACCCACAGAGAAAGCTTTTAGGAGAGGCTGGTGCACCAGGAACCTGGGGATACGGGGCGCGGAGTGGGCATAGAGATGGAGAGTAATACGGCGAAATTAGCGGGATTGGGGAACGGAGCGCACAGGAGTGGGGTGGAATTTGAGAAAGGGAGGTAGGGATCTACTTTCTCACTTCCATCCCGGATTCCCTGGCTCCCACTCAGGCTGGAGCTAGGGGGCGGGTGAAGAAAATTCATTCACCAGAGCTGGATGGACCGCTTAGAGGTCACAGAACGGGAGGGGGGAGCTCCAGGGAGTTTTGTTAGAGACCTGCCCCAGCGGAACCTTGGACAGAGAAGTGGCTTTGCAGGAGTATGGTGCTCTGTGCGCCTTAGGACTGGTTTGACTAGAGATCCTGGGAACCTGGTGAGGTGCTGGCATCTGGCACCTTATGTAGAACAAACATATTTTCTTTATTATTATAAGGGCTTATTCAGGGTATAGTTAATTACTTACAGAACCCCCTTCGGACTTAGAAATAGAACTGGGATTCTTCACCTGAGGTCCACGGACAGATTCAGGGGGTCCCTGAACTTGGACGGCAAAATAAAAATTACGTCTTTATTTTCACTAATCTTTGGTTTCCTTTGTAATCAGTCCTGTGTCTTGTTTTGTATATTTTATAAAATATTGGTCCTATAAGGGGGTCCGTGGGTTTCACCAGACTGCCAAAAGGATCCAAGACCCAACAAAAGATAAGAACGCCTGAACTGCACCACTAGGTAGTACAATGGATAGTGATGGGCTTTGAGTCAAGAAGACCTGAGTTTGAAAACTGTCTCCATAGACATTTATTAGCTATATGATTCTGCACAAGTCACTTAACGTCTCTAAGTACTATACAAATGCTAGTTATCATTATTACTAGTTGGAAGGAGTTTATTTCTCCACCTCAGCGCTTAATATTCTCATGGATGATGAGAGGAGTAAGTCCATTCCACCATTGAGACATAAGATATAGAATCTTAGAGTGAAGAGGGGTCCCTAGAGATAATCTAGCTCAGCCTTTTTATTTTACAGATTAGATAAAGAGATTTACTGAAGGTCAAATAAAACATTGGCAAGGAACTGCAGGGAGAAGCAAGACCACAGCTCCCCCTCAAGAAACATGCATCTAACCTCCTAAGCTTAGCCTGTTTCCTCATCTCTAAAGTGGAGGTAATGATAACATCTACAAGGTTATTGTGAAGATCAATAAAAATATATGTGAAGCATTTTGCAAACCTTCTTCTTATTATTATTATCCTGACTCACTTTATTTAAAAGCAGTATTTCAGGTGTAAGTCCGTGTTCAGTTCGCAGAGACTGACAAGTAGAAAAGGTCCAAGGAGGCCTAAAGTAGAGGAATAGACAAGTTTAGGTGGTATTATCTCCATTGTTGATGTCATTTAATTATTTTCTGTCATGTCTGACTCTCCATGATACCATTTGGGGCAAAGATACTAGGGTGGTTTGCCATTTCCTTCTCCAGTTTATTTTACAGATGAGGAACTGAGACAAACAGCGTTAAGTGATTTGCCAGGGTCACACAGCTAGCAAGTATCTGAGGCTGAATTTGAACTCAGGTCCTCCTGAATCTAGGGCTAGTGCACTAGCCGCTGCCACATTACTTCTGTTAGGTAGTATTTTCTAGAGGAAATGATTTTGGAAGTAGGCTTTAAAGGAGGTAAAAGGTATGGATTGACAGAAAGGTGGGCACAAAAAACTCCTACTAGAGGAAATGATTTATGTAAAGACACTTCAGTGAAAATAAATGTCACATGTGGGATATGACAAGAAATAGCTTGGCTGGGAAGGAATGAATATATTAGGGAGTAAGGAGAGGTGGGTTTGGAGAGGTCAATGGGAGAAGAGCTTTTGAAACCAGACGCAACCTTAGAAGTCAGACAGAATTATTCTAGGTTCTAAAGCAAGACAGTGATAAGTTGGCTAACAAAGAATCATAAATTTTTAATGCTGGTCCAATCCTCTCATTATAAAGATGAGAAAATTGAGTCTCAGAGAAGTTAAAGGTCTTATCCAGGCTGCTCAGAAAACTTTAAATGAAGATGAGACCAAAGCTCTATAAGCCCAAAGGAACAACAACAAAAAACCACTATAAAAATATAACAAAACTTTAAGACGTTATTCCACTGAATTAATTGTTTCTTTAGGGATTCTACCTCTTTTCAGAAATCATTCAAGGGGACAGGTAGGTGGCACAGTGGATACAGCACCGGCCCTAGAGTCAGGAGGACCTGAGTTCAAATTTGGCCTCAGACACATGATACTCACTAGCTGTGCGACCCTGGGCAAGTTACTTAACCCAATTGCCTCACCAAAAAAAATATTTTTTTAAATCATTCAATATCATAACAATTTAAATGAAAAGAACTATATAGTTATAATGACCAAGTTTGGCCCCTGAGAAGAGATGAAGAAATGCAGCACTTTGGTTGGAGAGATGAAGAATTTTGTGTGTGGAACGATGCAGGCCCTATCAGATAGTCCATATATGTTGGGAGACATCACTTAACTGCTTCCCTTCCTCCTTTATTCAGAAGGGAAGACTCATTAGACTGAGAAGGGATAGGGTAAGGGAAGAGCATATTCAGAAATGACTGTGTGCCAATAAAACTTAAAAAAAAAAGAAATTATTTAAATAGTTTATGCCAGAAACCACTTTAGGAGTAAGAGTTTTTCTTATTTATTTCTTACCTGAGAGGTGATTGAGTACATTTTTCCTCTGAAAAGTTTTCTTTGATTTTTTTTTCTTTTTGCTTTTTGGTAAGGCAAACGGGGCTAAGTGAGTGTCAAATGTCTGATGCTGGATTTGAACTCAAATCCTCCCGACGCCAAGGTCAGAGCTCTATCGATTGCGCCACCTAGCTGCCCCTTTTCTTTGATTCTTGTTCAGTTGCAAAAGATTTTTTAAAAAAAACACTTCGGTTACTGAGAAGCTAATTCAGATCTGAATATAATTACAGTGAGAATGAAAGCAAATAATAAATATAATGCAGAAAAGAATAAATTGTCCAAAATTACCCTCAGAAAATAGTCACAGCCAAATATCCTTCAGTTTATCTACTATGTGCATTTTTCTTCAAAGGGAATCTTCTTGCTTAATTGAAATATTTTCCAGAGTCTATTATAATGAAATTCATTGCTCTAACATCTCAAGAATGACACAGAAATGTAGACTATAAATCTGTTTCTGTATTCCCTTTGGAAAAATGAAACTACTGGATATTTTATTAAGGTGGGAGAATTGATATTTTCAAATGAAATTCTCTTTATTGTACATTAATGCCCCCTCACCCAAATTTTTCCCTTACAAATTTAGAATTTGTTAATTTCTAGACTTGAGCTAGAATTAACATAGGGTGATTGACACTATGCCCCAGGTGGCAACATGAGAAGCATATATTTCTTTTTTTCACCACTTAATAGTATTTTATTTTTTCCAACTATATATAAAGATAGTTTTCAACATTCACTTTTATGAGATTCTCAGTGAAGGATATAATTTCTTTGCCCTGAGCTGTTCTCTTTCATATTTTCATGAAGATGCCTTCTGAAGTCCCTTCACAGGGTTCTGGCCTGGTGGTCTTAATGACTGGAATCTTCACAGGATCAGAGGGAGAAGTCATGGAGGTGGGAGATTAATACTATCTGTGGTATACAATTCTCACAGACAACTCTCCCCCCCATTACAAACTTTTGCAAATTAGGAGTAATATCTACTTTCTACCTCAGAAGACTGCTGGGGTGGGATGGGGGGGATGCTTTGCAAATTGTAAAGTGGTATTTAAAAGTGAATTTATTGTGACATGCTTTGACACCCAAAGTCCCACTATAGTACTAGGGACTAATTATTGTTGTTGTTGTTTGCTAGCACTTATATAGTATTTTAAGGTTTACAAAGTGCTTTACATATATTATCTCATCTGATCCTGACAACAACCCTGTGAGGCTGATGTTATTATTATCCCCCATTTTGCAGATTAGGAAACCTAAGCCCAAAGAGATTGAGTGCTGTACCCAAAGCTAGTTAAGGCAGGATTGAGATTTAGGTCTTCATGTCTCCCAGTCCAGCGCTCTATCCACCATGCTACTTAGCTACCTTTGGTAGAGAAGTATATGATATTGGGGGGAGGGAGAAAGAGGCATTAGAAAAGAATTGCCCCTTATTAGATTGTGAGCTCCTTGAGGGCAGGAATTGTCTTTTGCCTCTTTTTGTATTCCACCACTTAGCACACACAGTGCCTGGCACATAGTAAGCACTTAATAAATGTTTATTGGTATATTGGTAAGTGATTGCAAAGGGAAGCTAGGTGGCACAGTAGATAGAACACTGGGCCTGGAGTCAGGAAGACTCCTCTTTGTGAGTTCAAATCCAGCCTCGGACACTTACTAGCTGTTTGACTATGGGCAAGTCACTTAATCCTGGTTGCCTCAGTTCCTCATCTGTAAAATGAACTGGAGAAGGAAATGGCAAATCACTCCAGGATCTTTGCCAAGAAAACCATAAATGGGGTCATGGAAAGTCAGACACAATTGAAAAACAAATCAACAAGTGATTGCAAAGATCTTTGCAGTTTATAGACAGACCTTAGATATCATCTGATCTAGCCCATTCACCTGAGAGTGAAAAACTGAGATCCAGATTGTCATTCTCACTACCCCAAACATTACGCAATTTATTAGGTCATAGGGCACCTAAGTCTCATCCTATACCTTCTTTTTAATTATCCTACTCCTAAACCAATGTTTTCATAAGACATTTATCACAAAATGCCTTATCTTTTAATTGTTTTTAGGCCTACCATCTCTCCTAGTGAACCATATATCCAGGAGTATGATTGTGTATAGTAGGTGCTCAATGATCATTTATTTAACAAAAATGAAGAATCAAATATTATGCAGGGAGATAGTACTGTCTTATGATGTTTGTGAGGAGTCCAAAATCAAGAATTGCATGTCATTATCACTATTATTAGGAGAGAGATCATAGTTGACAGAGAAGTGATTGGTCTTAACAATCCATTGTCATAGATCATAGAGGCTCCTTAGGCTTCTTTTACGTAACTTACCAAAAAAAAGTGCTCTCATTAAGAGAGCTTGCATCAAAAGAGGCAGAGCATACAGGACTAGGGACTATATTATCCTCTGGACAACATTTGGATTATTGTGGTCAGTTTTGGGCACCAACTTCCAGAAAATTCTTCTTGATTTAGTATGGAACTCAAGGGAATGATTCTTCTTTTTTGTGGCTGCCACCAACAATTATTTTTCCAGTTTGTTGACTGGTCATAGGCTTGGGTGCTGCTTTCTCTGAAAGAACAAACAGGTCACACTTGGTGTACTTTCCGGATCCTTTTTCATATCTTGTACATCCACAAAGGCTGTCAGCATTGTGTTTCTTGAGAATGCATTCACCCCCATGAACATGTGACTGGGGAGCGGTCACAATAAAATAAATGATTACATTGTTTTAGCTTTTTCTATTTTAGCGACTGGTTATTTTGATAGTATTTTAAAAAATCTTTTAAAAAGAAAACAATCAACATCTTTCATTATTGTGAAACTTTGCTCAAGTAAAGCGGATAGCAAAGAGGTTGCCAAAAATAATTGGTTTTGTTTCTGCTATCCATGAATTCTAACTAACGTTGGCTCAAGCTGGTCACAGAGATGAAAAAAAAAAGAAAGAAAAGAAAAGAAAATAGTGCAGAGATAGAGGTAACTACCAATCCTCTATGCTTTCGTTAAAATATATACTTTGGCCAAAACTCAGTTTCCATGGAGTTATAGCTATGAGGAGGGAATAATAATAATAATAATAATTCAAATAGGTAAGAGGGTATGGGTACAGGTTAGGGTGCAATCTGAGCACAACTGAGACAACACAATAAAGCTAGGTGTAGAGAATTAGACAAGAGCTAAAAAGGAAACAATAAATAAAAATAAAAAGGAAACTGATTGAATCGTTGTGTCAGACTCTTCGAGATCTTATTTGGGGTTTTCTTGGCAGAGATACTGGAGTGGTTTGCCATTTCCTTCTCCAGCTCATTTTACAGATGAGGAAACTGAGGCAACTAGGGTTAAGTCACTTGCCCAGGGTCACACAACTAGTAAGTGTCTAAGGCTGGATTTAAACTCAGGTCCTACTGACTCCAGGCCAGTGCTCTATCTACTATGCCACTTAACTGCCCAAAGAGGAAACTACACTTAAATAAATTGTGGTATGTAAAGGTAAAGGAATATTATTGCACCATAAGAAACATAAATATGAGGAATTCAGAGAAACAAGGAAGATTTTTATGAATTGATTCAAAATAAGGACAATAGAGGCAGCTAGGTGGCAGTGGATAGAGCACCAGCCCCGAAGTCAGGAGGACCTGAGTTCAAATCCAGTCTCAGACCAAACACTTGACACTAGCTGTGTGACTCTGGGCAAGTCACTTAACCTCAATTGCCTAAAAAAAAAATAAGGAAATAAAGCAAGAGAAAATGTACACAATGACTATAATAGTGAGATGAAAGCAACACTAAAATGTTGCCTGACCCAGATGAATTACAAGGACCAATCTTGACCACAGAGGGAAGAACCAGGGGCAAGCAAAAGGGAAAACTTTCTAATAATCAGAGCTGCCCAAAAGTGCAATGGGGTTGCCTTGAGAGGCAGCAGTTTCCATTCTCATTGGAGATCTTCAAGCCAAAGCTAAATGATGACTTGTCAATATGTAGAGGGGATTCTTGTTTAGGTATGGATTAAACAAACGACCACTTCGATTCCTTCTGACTTGGAGATTTCATGATGCTGTGAACATGAGCAAAATTTATAAAACTATACGAAAACTAAAAGACAATCTATTACACAATAATTAGGTTAAATAAGGCATCAAAATTAAGTGACGTTAATATTTAGAAGACAATAATAACAATAATTCCATATGTCAAAATCTATGAGATGTATCCAAGAAAGTTACTTACAGGTAAATACATATCATTGAATGTCCACATTAATAAGAAAGAAAAAGAAAAAAATTAAACCTAAAGACACTAAAAAAAAGAATAAAGTTATAGTTCAGAGGAAAGTTTCAAAAGGGATAGCATTAAGCACAAAAATGACTAGAATAGAAAAAGAAATAAATCAATTAATAAAACCAAAAGCTTTTGTGAAAAGGCAAATAAAATTCATAAAACATTAATGTAACCAGAAAAAGAAAAATCAATAAATGAGAAATTAAAAGGAAAAGATAGTAACAAATATGAAAATTAAGAACATCAGTAAATATTATAGTTATATGATGTCAAGTTAGAACATTTAAATGAAATAGATTATTTATAGCTAGGTGGTGCAGGGAATAGAGTGCTGGGACTGGAGTCAAGAAGACATCTTCCTGAGTTCAAATCAGGCCCCACACACTTACTAGCTGTTTGACTATGGGCAAGTCACTTAATCCTGGTTGTCTCAGTTTCCTCATCTGTAAAGTGAGCTGGAGAAGGACATGGCAAACCACTCCAGTATTTCTCCAAGAAAACCCCAGATGAGGTCACAAAGAGTCAGACATGACTAAAACAACTGAACAGCAAATCAAATCAATGAATTTCTTCACAAAGTAGATAGAATAAAAATGAAATTTTGTGGGAACACAAATGACAAAGAATATCAAGAAGTACAGTTTTTAAAAGTTACTGATGGTGCACTTGCCTTCTCACTTTAAAATCTATTACAAAGCTATTTTCATCAAAACTCTATGGCACCAAGGAAAATAATAGGGATATAGAATAATGCGACAGAACAGAGATTGCAAACATTTCACCAAATATGTACAAAAGATTAATGTTTAATGAACCTGCAGGAAATAAAAAGTAGGGGAAAGTATGTGCATCTTATACCAAATGCCACAATGAATTTTATCTGGATCAGAGATTTAAACATTTTTAACTCTAAAATTCATAAAAGATAGCATAGTGATGTATTTATCCCAATATTGTAGGGGAGAGAACTTTTTAATCTTCTCAAAATATAGAAGAAATAACTAGGAGAAATGTTAATATACTTAAATGAAAACAAAAAACACCTTCTTTACAACAAAAGAACAGATTGGTAAAATTATGACAGATACGACAGAAATAATCTGACATCTAAAATTTATAAGGAACTGTTAAAAATATCTAAAAGTAACACAAATGGATGATGGCCAAAAGATGTGAATAGACAGTTTACAGAATTAGAAAGAAATAGTTATTAATAGTTTTTTAAAAGCTCAACCTCACTAAAACACACACACACACACACACACACACACACACACACACACACACACCAGGAAATAGAAACTTAACTTTGAAGTATCAAATTCACGGAATTGCCAAAAATAATTTTAAAAGTAAGACTCAAGACTTAGCAAGACTGTAGATAAACTGGTATCCTCACTCATTATTAGTAGAATCCTTTTGGGAAGCAATCTCTCAATTCTTTTGCAAAAGTTACAAAATTAATCATATTTTTGACTCAATTATTTCATTATTGAAAATATATCCTGAGAGTGATTGATATATATGTATGTACATATATATGCCAGCTATTCAATCTATTGAAAACTCTCTACTTAAAATATATATATATTATATATATTAATTATATATATTATATATATTATATATATATGTATATAGTATTTATAGCGGCATTATTTGTAATTGCAAGAATAACCCTGGAAACAACCTAAATGTCTAACAGTAAGAGAACGGTTAAAGAAATTGCAGTACATTAATGTAATAGAATACTATAATGCAATTAAAATCAATAAGCATGAGGATTATGAAGAAATTTGAAAAGTCCTTTATGGAATGATACAGAATGAGGGAAAAGCAGAAACAGAATATTATCTAAGACCACATAAAAGGGTAAGTTTCTAGACACTGATGATGACTCAGAGGAAATAACTGACAAGTTGTTATGAGTGTGTTAAGGATAAGATCTGGACCAAGGAATTCACTGGTAGGGAGAGCTCCTGGTAGGGAGCTCCTTCTGCCAGGGCAATTCAGCACCTGCTCTTGGAGAGCTGCCAAACATGCTGAGAAATGATGAGACTTGCCTAGGGTCACATAGCCAGGATTTATCAAAGCTAGAATTTGAACCCAAGTCTTCCTGGCTCCATGGTCATTCCTCCATCCACTATGCCACAGAGCTTCTTATAGATGCTTTATGTGTTGAATTTCATTTATTCAAATACAAATAGTTGCGAAACAAGTTCAGTTGGTTTTATTGATATTTAACACAATTCATCTCAAGAAATATTTATCATGGGTCTTTAATTACACATGATTTACTAAGTTTACAATAAGTTTATAATAAATCAAAAGGAAAGGGAAAAAAATCGTCTTCCTAAGGGTCTTTTTGCTCTAGTATATCATGATCCCAGCAATGCATGATTGTTCCATGAGATCATATTTCTTATTGTTTCCGTGCTGATGATGAAAACTACCCCACTAACTTCTCTATTTTACCCTCCAGGGAGAATTTTTGAGCCATCCTTTCATTTAGTTGTAATGTCCTCTTGCCTTTTGGTTTTGTTTACCATAAGAATGTCAATATTGATTTAGTTTCATTCTTATATCAATTCCCTGGTCACTGGAATATTTAAAGTATCAAAACTTAAGGCTAATGCAGTTTGCCAATGATGTAATTTTTAGCGTTCCTTACCCTTTTCTTCACCACTGGATTACTTTCGCTTTGATCATTCAAAGGGACTTGAATAGGACTGAGGGCTATTTTATTCTTCATTTTGTGATTTTCCATGGCAAAAAAAAATTGTCATCACCCTGTTATCAACCTGCTGATCAAGCCTTTCCTTCTGTGGTTGGTTATTGGACAGTAAGACTCAGTATTTCACTGGGACTGAACTTGAAGTCTTTGCAGCATGTTAAAACTTGCTAGAACTTATAGTCCACCATCATAGCCTTTGAGAACTCAAGGTCCTCTCTACCACATACTGAGATGTTAAAGTAGGTCTTCGTAGAAGAATATGCAGCATCTCTTGGCAAATGAGTTCTATTAAAATCTTAACAATAAGATAGTATTTATAAGATACTTTGCACAGTACCTGGCACATAAAAAATGTTTGTTCCCTTCCCCCCAAAGCCCCAAAACAAGTCAATATATACTTTCAAACTCAATGATTGACAGGTTTAGAGCTGGAAGAGACATCTGAAGCTATCAAGTCCAGCCCCTTCATTTTACAGATGAGGAAGTTGAGGCACAAGCTTTTAAATGACTTGTCTAGGGTATATAGTGTATGAGTGTCTGAAGCAGTATTTGAATCCAAGTCTACCAAATGGGCATGGAGATGATGGCAAAAAGTGCACTGGAAAGTATAGTTCAAATTTCCAAAACAAAAGAAGCCAAAGTTTTATAGGATGGTTGGAACCCCAAGCCTCCATATCATATTTATTTCATATGTTTATATGGAATATTAATTTCATATTTTATTCTCTACAGATGCAACAAATTTCCCTGATAAAGGTCTCAACCCCAAGATACATAAGGAATTGATTCAAATTTATAAGAATAATCACCATTTTCCAGTTGATAAACGGCCTACGGATATGAATAGGCAGTTCTCAAAAGAAGAAACCCAGGCTATCTGTAGCTGTATGAAAAAAAAATATTCTCCAACTCACTATTAACTAGGGAAATGTAAACAAAAGAGGGAATCAGAATCTAATAATCATATTGTAAAAAAAAATAACAAAAAAAGGTAAAATGATAAATATTGGAGGAGCTATGGAAAAGCAGGTACATTAATGCATTGTGCCTATGATGGTCCAATCATTCTGGAAAGGAATTCAAAGTTATACACAAAAAATTCCTAAGTAGTGCAGCTGGCTTTTGACCTAGCTACAGCACTGCTAGATCTATACTGAAAAAAGGTCAGAAGAGAGAGGAAAAAATCCTTTAAAAACAAAAATATTTATAATAGCTCTTTTTGTGGTGGCAAAAAACAGAAATGGAAATAAAAGGGATGCCCATCAATTGAGAAAGGGCCAAACAAGGTGTGGTACATGAATGTGATGGACAACTGTTGATTTGTAAGAAATAAAGAAAGAGATGTTTTAAAGAGACATTAGAAAGATTAATATGAACTGATGCAGACTGAAGCAAACAGGACCAGAAGAATAATTTATATTATAAGATCAATATTATAAAAATTAACAACTTGAAGATATTAAAATTGATAATGAAGTGAAAGAATGAACAATAATGACAACACTGTAAAGATAAAGAACTTTGAAAGCTGTAAGACCTCTAATCGATGCAGTGACCATCTATGACTGCAAAGGATTAATGATAAAACATACTATCAACCTCTTGACAGAGAGGTAATAGATTTAGGGTATAGAATGAGACATATATTTTTGTATGTAGTCAATGAAAAAATTTGTTTTGCTTGAGTATGAATATATGTTACAAGGAATTTTTTTTTTTTTCTTTTGCAATGGGGTGTGAGATAGAGGAGGAGAAATAGATTTCTGCTCATCAAAAAAAAATTTAATAGAGGGGCATGCCGCAGATGTGGAATGTTGCATGCATTTTCAAATGAAGTCACTGCATTGTTAGTTTTGCTTAAATGTTTTACTTTATTACAAGAGCCGTTTCATAGAATGAGGGTGATTTGTAGATGTTTGTAATGTAAAAACAAAATGCATCAATAAAATTTGAATTATCTATATGAAATTAAGAGCCAGCGTTATATGTAATAGGGACAGTCTAGAAAGTAAGAAGGTATACATCATTTGGGGAATAATTGAATGAGTTATTATATATTTATATAATGGAATACCATTCTGCTGTAAGAAATCATGATGGAGGAAGTTTCAGAGAAACTTGAGAAGAGCTGTATAAACTGATACATAGCATAGTGAATAGAACCAAGAGAATAATTTATACAGTAACTACAATATTGCAAAGACAAACTCCTCTGGAAGACTTAGGAATGCTGATCAACTCAGCAAGCAATCAAATAGAGGATGGATTCAGGACAGAATGAGAGAGATTTTTTGGACATGGTTAATGAGGGGATTAATCTTTCTTAACTATGCATGTTTATTAAAAGGGTTTTGTTTTTTTTTCTTTTTTTTTAAATAGTAGGTAAGAGGTGGAAGGGAGAGAAAATAAAATTATGTTCACTGAAAAAAATTAAATCAAAAAAGGATGTAAGTTCTTTGCAAATGGAGATTATTTCACTTGTTGTATCCATATCCTCAGTGCCTGGTACAAATCAACAGTTGTCCATCACATTCATGTACCACACCTTGTTTGGCCCTTTCTCAATTGATGGGCATCCCTTTTATTTCCATTTCTGTTTTTTGCCACCACAAAAAGAGCTATTATAAATATTTTTGTTTTTAAAGGACCTTTTCCTCTCTCTCTTCTGACCTTTTTTCAGTATAGATCTAGCAGTGCTGTAGCTAGGTCAAAAGCCAGCTGCACTACTTAGGAATTTTTTGTGTATAACTTTGAATTCCTTTCCAGAATGATTGGACCATCATAGGTACAATGCATTAATGTACCTGCTTTTCCATAGCTCCTCCAATAAATACTTGTGGACTGATCAGTGACTATTTTCTTCCCGAAGAGAGTTAGAAGGTACTGGACATGGCGGGCACCAAAAACCATACCAAAAAAAGAGAAATTGATTATATTTTGACACACAAAAAAACAACTGTAACTGATGTGGAAAGACTTTCAGTTGTCTGTGTGCCTCCAGACCAAGGATCAGCTAAAATAAACATCACATTAGAAGAAAAGATAAAAATGACCGGAGGAGACTACATATAATTATAATATTGGCCATGTCGCAAAAAAGAAAGAAAATAAAGAAAGCGAAAAAAAAAATTATGCTTCAGTCTGCACTTAGACTTCATCAGTTTTCTCTCCGAAGGTAGACAGCATTTTTTCATTATACGTTCTTCACAACTGTCTTGGATCATTGTATTGCTGAAAATAGCTAAGTCATTCACAGTTGATCATCATAACAATATTGCTGTCAGAGCACTGGCCCTGGAGTCAGGAGGATCTGAGTTCAAATCCAGCCTCAGACACATAACTCTCACTAGCTGTGTGACTCTGGGCAAGTCACTTAACCCCTAAATTGCCCTCACCAAAAAAAAAAAAGAAAGAAAGAAATCTTCAAGCTGTGTGACCCTGGGCAAGTCACTTAACCCTGACTGCCTCACCAAAAAAGCCAAAAAACAAACAAACAAACAAAAAAACAATATTGCTGTTATTGTGTACAATGTTCTCCTGGTTCTGTTTACTTCACTTTACATCAAATCATATAAATTTTCCCAGGTTTTTCTGAAATTATCGTCCTCATCATTTCTTATAGGACAATAGTATTCCATCACAACCATATACCACAATTTGTTTAGCCTTTCCCCAATTGATGAGCATCCCTTCAATTTCCAATCCTTTGCCACCACAAAAAGAACTGCTTAAATATTGTTGTCCATATAGGTCCTTTTCCTTTTAACTTTGACTGCTTTGGGATACAGACCTAGTAGTGGTATTGCTGGGTCAAAAGGTATGCGCAATTTTATAGCTCTTTGAGGATAATTCCAAATTGTTCTCCAAAATGGTTGGACCAGTTGACAACTCCACTAATAGTGCATTAGTGTCCCATAAGACTCTTATTTGGGAGCAGCTAGGTGGTGCAGTGAATAGAGCACTGGCCCTGAAGTCAGGAGGACCTGAGTTCAAATCTAGCCTCAGACCAAACACTTGACACTTACTACCTGTGTGACCCTGGGCAAGTCACTTAACCCCAATTGCCTTAAAAAAAAAAAGACTCTTATTAACTAATCACCATCCAGGAGCCAGAGCCTGTGATGCAAGGGGTACCTACCACAGCCACAAGGTGATCTGAGGGTCTGGTACTCTGTGGTTTTCCCAATGGTTCCTGCACAGTTGCTGTTCTGGTTCTCCATAACTATAGCAGTTAAATTATAATTGGGTTATGACTTCCCTAAGGAGCCAATGCCACTGCAAATGAGGGGAACAGAGAAAGGAGAGAAAATACATGCAAAATGGAGAAAAGAGAGGAGTCTTGGGTGTACAGGGGGATAAGAGTAGGCATGCTGCTGTAATCACAGTGGAGGAGGGAGAATGTTCCAGGGATGAGGAACAGCCAAAGCAAATGCCCAGAACTGAGAGATGGAGTACCTTGTTCATGGATCTGCAATGAAGAATATATGTTGGGGAGTAAGACGTAAGCGGACTGAAAACGTAAGAGGGGACTAGGTTACGAAGGACTTTGAATGGGCCAAATAGCATTTTGCTCTTGCAGGCAATAGGAAGCCACTAGAATTTATGGAGGTGAATTTATTTATTGAAGGGTGTGTGTGTGTGTGTGTGTGTGTGTGTGTGTGTGTGTGTGTGTGTGAGACATGATTAGACCTGTGTTTTAGAAAAACCACTTTAGTTGCTGAATAGAGAATGGATTTGAAGTGGGGAGAGACTTGAGGCAGGCAGACTCACCAGCAAGCTATTGCAGTAATCAAGCTGTGAGGGGATGAGGAACTGTACCAAGATGGTGGCAGCATCAGAGGAGAGAAGGGGGTTTTTGAGAGATGTTTCAAAGGCGAAATCAACAGGCCATGGCAACAGGTCAGATATGGGAGGTGAGAGATAGTGAGCAGTAGAGGATGGTTATGAGCCAAAAGGACAAAGAGGACGGTATTGCCCTCTAGAGTAACAGGGATGGTAGGAGTGGGGAAGGGTTTAGGGAGAAAGATAATGAATTCTGTTTTGGACATACTGAGTTTAAGATGTCTATTGGACATCCAGTTTGAAATGTCTGAAAGGCTACTGGAGACATAAGACTGGAGGTCATCAGAGACATTGGGGCAGGAAGAGTAGATTTAAGAATCATCAGCATAAATATGGTAATTAAATCCATGGGAGCTAATGAGATCACCAAATAAAGTAGTAGATTGGGAGAAGAGAAAGAGGACCCAGGACAGAGCCCTGAGGGACACCTAGGATTAGAGGGCATGATCTAGAGGAGGATCCAGCAAAGGAGACAGAGAAGGAGCAGTGGGGGAGGGGGTGGGGAACCAGGAGAGAGAGGTGTTCCAAAAACCCGGAGAGAAGAGAGTATCAAGGACAAGAAAGTGAGCAATCAACAGTGTTAAAAAGAGGTCAAGGAGAATGAGGATGAGAAAAGGCCATTGGGTTTGGTAACTAAAACATCGTTAGTCACTTTGGAGAGAGCAATATCAGTGGCAAAATAAGTTCAGAAGCCAGATGGCAAGGGGCTTAGAAGAGAGTGACAGGAGAGAAAGTGGAGGCGTCTATTGTACTTTCCAGGGAGTTAGACACAAAGTGTAGAAGACAAGCAGGACAATAAAGGGAAGGGTCAAGTGAGGGCTTTTTCAAGGTAAGGGAAACATGGACATGTTTGTGGATAGTAGGAAATGAGCCAGTGGACAAGGAGAGTTTGAAAATAAGTGAAAGAGTGGGGATGACAGAGGGGCAATCTGATGGAGGAGATGGGATGGAGTGGGATCACTTGAACAAGCAGAGGATTAGCCTTGGTAAGGAGTAAGGCCGCTTCATCGTGTGAGATGGGGGTGAAGGAAGAGATAGTGGCAGAAGGTATCAGGGATAGGAGATGAGGAAGAGAAGAGAAAAGAGGGCTTATGACAAATGGCTTGAATTTTTTATGTAAAATATTAGGCAAGGTTCTCAGCTGAAAGAGTGGCAGGAGGGGGAGCCATCTGAGATTTCAGGAGTGATGAGGTTTGGAAGAGACGCTGTGGAGAATGGAAGAGTGAATTGATAAGGGAGGTAAAATAGGATTGCCTAGCAGCAGTGAGGACCTAGTTGAGATTATGTAACATAAATTTGTAGTAGACCCAGTCAGAATGGTTGTGTGATATTCTCCACCTTCATTCAGTGATTCAAGACTGAAGCTGCCTTATCCAAGCCCCACAAGCAGCTATTGAGAGAATGGGATGCAATCCACGTTTCCACTCTCAGATTAATTAACCACATACCCCTTGAAATCATGCATTGGCTCCCCAGGGAGCCTCCACTTTGGAGACCATTGGTTTAGAATAGAAATGTTAATAAAACACCATGGAAGGGTATGAAGATGATCATGAGCACCATTGATTCATAAAACAGTTAAAAAAAATAGCAGAGAAGAAAACAAAAAAAAAGCTTGGGACAAGACCTAACAAAACCATCTCATGCCACAAATTTAAGAATACAACTGGCAAAAAGTTGGTAAAATGAAACAAATCAGGATTTTTGTAATCCATAAACCCAGGGCTTCAGTACCCCAAACACACAGGTCCAATCATAGACTAATCCAAGAGGGTCAGATTCTTTCTTTGCCCTCCATCATATTTTGGGCCTGATGAACAAGCAACATCTCTTCCCATTGTATATGTACTGTTTAAAAAACTGACTGTGATATCCGAGAGTAACATGATTTAGACCTACTACCTCCCCTCATTGATCTGACTTTAGTCTTCCAGCTACAGGAGTCATGTGTATGAGCCTCTTCTTTCTCCAAGATTGGAAATTGTTCAAGAATTATGGAAGTGCAAACTTTTGGAACAAAAACTCATTATTTGACAAAAACTAGAATTTGGAATTTTGGAAAACTGGAAAACAGAATGGCAGAAATTAGGTATAGAACTTCTCACACCATATACTAAGATAAGGTCAAAATGGGTACATGATTTATACATAAAGGGTGATACCATAAGCAAATTAGGAGAGCATGGAATTGTTTATCTGTCAGATCTATGGATAAGGGAAGAATTTGGGACCAAAGAAAATATAGAGAGCATTACAAAACGTAAAATAGATAACTGATTATAAAAAAATTTAAAAGTTTTTGCACAAACAAAACAATGCAACCAAAATTATAAGGAAAGCAGAAAACTAGGGGGAAAGTTTTGCAACAAGTATCTCTGATAAAGGCCTCGTTTCTCAAATATATAGAGAACTGAGTCAAATTTATAAAAATACAAATCATTCCCCAATTTATAAATAGTTAAAGGATATGAACAGGCAGTTTTCAGACAAAGAAATGAAAACTATCTAGTGAAAAAATACTCTAAATCACTATTAGAAAAATGCAAATTAAAACAACTCCAAGGTACCACCTCACACCTATCAGATTGGCTAATATGACAAAAAAGGAAAATTATGGATGTTGGATGGGATATGGGAAAGCTGGGACACTATTGCACTTTTGGTGGAGTTGTGAACCATTCTTAAGAACAATTTGGAACTATGCCCAAAGAGCTATAAAACTGTGCATACCCTTTGATCCATCAATGCCACTGCTAAGTCTATATCCCAAAGACATTTAAAAAAGGGAAAAGGACCTATTTGTACAAAAATATTTATAGCAGCTCTTTTTGTGGTAGATAAGAATTGGAAATCAAAGGGATGCCCATCAATTGTGGAATGGCTAAACAAGCTGTGATATATGGTCGTAATGAAATATTTTTGTGCTATAAGAAATGACAAGCAGGATGATTTCAGAAAAACTTGGAAAGATTTACATGAACTGATGCTAAATGAAGTGAATAGAAACAGGAGAACACTATACACAGTAACTGCAATACTGTTTGATGAAGAATCGTGAACGACTTAGCTATTCTCAGCAATACAATTATCCAAGACAATCCCAAAGGACTAATGAGGCATACTATCCACCTCCAGAGAAAGAACTGATATTGTTTGAATACAGACTGAAATGCTATTTTTCACTTTCTTTTTCTTTTCGTTGAATCTTCTTGTACAAAATGACTAATATTGAAATGTTTTACATGATTGCACGTGTATAACGTACATCTGATTGCTTACCATCTCAGGGAGGGGGAGGGAAGGAAAGAAGGGAAGGATAGAATTTAGAACTCAAAACTTTAAAAAACAAACGTTCAAAAACTGTTTTAACATCTAATTGGGGGAAAAATAAAATGCATACCAAAAAAAAAGCAATTATAAGAGAAACCCTGTTTTTTTCTCTAGATGTTCCAATGTCTCAAGGTACCAAGGTGTCACCTAGGAAACCTCCCTTCTCAGGGTAGAAGGATAGATTCTAGGATCACACTACCTAGAAACTTAAAATATCCACTTCTCTACAGAGGAGGCTGAGGTTCAGTAGTATTGTCCATGAACTCTGGGACTTAGTGAGCATAGCCAGCTAGTGTCTTCTCTTAGATTAACTTAATGGTAGTCTCTGGGGAAGAGGAGACTATGGGAATTTTTTTTTTATGGAATATCCCTTTACCCTGCTCCATAACATAGGTCCACTCTGCCACTAGAGAAAATGTGAACAGACAAAAGGGTCAAGATTAGGCTTCACTGGGGCAGCTAGGTGGCAAAATAAATAGAGCACCAGCACTAGAGTCAGAGGACTTGAGTTCAAATCCATACTCAGACACTTGACACTTAACTAGCTGTGTGACCCTGGGCAAGTCACTTAACCCCAATTGCCTCACCCAAAAAAAAAGAAAAGAAAAGAAAAAAGAATAATAATAAGTTAAGCAGAAAACTGGGAAAGAATCTTTACAACCAGCATCTCTGGTGAAGGCCTCATTTCTAAAATATATAGAGAACTGAGTCAAATTTATAAGAATACAAGTCATTTCCCAGTTGATAAATGGTCAAAGGATATGAACAGGCAGTTTTCAGATGAAGAAATTAAAGCTATCTACAGTCATATGAAAAAAATGCTCTAAATCACTATTGATTAGAGAAATGTAAATCAAAACAGCTCTGAGGTACCACATCACACCTATCAGATTGGCTAACATGACAAAACAGGAAAATAAATGTTGAAGAAGATGTGGGAAAATTGGAATACTAATCCATTGTTGGTGGAGTTGTGAACTGATTCAATTATCCTGGAGAGCAATTTGGAACTATGCCCAAAGGGCTACAAAACCATGCATACCCTTTGACCCAGCAATATCACTTCTAGGTCTGTATCCCAAAGAGATCATACAAATGAGAAAAGAACCCACAAGTACAAAAATATTTATAGCAACTCTTTTTGTGATGGCAAAGAACTGGAAATTTAAGGGATGCCCATCAGTTGGGGAATGGATAAACAAGTTGTGGTATATTAATGTAATGGAATACTATTGTGCTATAAGAAATGATGAGCAGGCAGACTTTAGAAAAACCTGAAAAAGACTTGTATGGACTGATGCTGAGTGAAGTGAGCAGAACCAGGAGAACGTTGTACACAGTAACAGTCACAATGTGCAATGACTAACTTTGACAGACTCATCTCCTTTCAGCAATGCAAGGATCCAAGACAACTCCAAAGGGCTCGTGATAGAAAATGCTGTCCACAAGTTATGGAGTCAGAATGCAGATCAAAGTACATTATTTAATCTCTTTTTTTCTTTTTTTTTTTTGTTTCTTCTTTCAAGTGGTTTCTCCCATTGGTTCTAATTCTTCTTTAAAACATTACTAATGTGAAAATAGGTTAAAAAAAATTAGGCTTTGTCCCTCACTCCTTTATAGGATGGCCAAAAGGGCAGTTCCTATAACAAGAGTCCATCCTCTGAGTTCCAAACTGCCAATCATCCTGAAGGCAGCCCAGGCATTAGAATCCAACCAGACTCCAGTCACTAGAAAGCACTCAGTTTTCAGTCATCCTCAACAAGAATATTTTCAGTAAAATTAAGTAAAAATTAGTGAAAAGCTGCATGTATCTTTAAATATCTTTATTTTATTGAATACGTCTGGTCCTTTAAATATACTTTTAATGTAAGTATAGTTATTTCCTATTAGGTTATTCATCTGGGATCTGGACACCCCCTTTAGTCCTTCCTTTCTGCCTCCTAAAGTCCTCCCACAGAGAGGTGAAAGACTTCAATGTTGGAGTCTGGAAAGCTTTGGACATGCTGAGACCCAGCCCAGATAAGAAATGATGCCATTTAGACCTCATTCTTAGTCAAATGACATTTTGGTGAACAAGAACTACATTTTAACTATGTTAAAAACAAAATTAGGTCCAACATTTACACACGTGTTTGATAGGATTTGAGAGTGAGAGTGTGGAGAGATGAGAGAGAGGGATGATGAATGACAGAGATGGAAAGAAATGAATGAGAAAGTCATGTGGTACATCATTCCAGGTGACTTTACAACCAGCAAGAGAACACTGCCCGTGCTCCAGGGACTGGTCTTTTACTGGCCAGTCCTGCCCTGCCCTCTTCTCCCACCACCAACTTAAATAAGAAAAAGAAGTCAAGAATAGGGAAAGAAAGAAGGATTGAGAGAAGCAATGGAAGAAGGGGAATTTAAAATTTATTCACAATAAATTCCTCAGTTTTTCAGTTGACATTCATCCTGAGAAAACATCAACTAGAACAACAATTTCTTGTTTCTTGATTTCTTTCCTTTCCTTTGCTTCATCAGCACAGACCTGACGTGAAGAATGGCAATATGGTGCCTATGTTAATGACACGCACAAGGACCTACTTGGCCTTCACTCTTCTCCATTCACCTCTGAAATGAAAATAGGATAAGATACCCCCAATATACAAATGTCACCAATACAAACACTTTCTAGGCATGCTGCGGTAAGCATTGGTGCAGAGGGCACTTTGCCAGCCATCACACTGGAGCAGGAGATGTTTGAAAAAACAAAACAAAAAACCTTGGGCTTTTTCTTAAGGTCTGGCCCAGGGCTACATCATCCGAATGTCCAACAAGTGTGTAACAGGTACAGGAAGAAGTGGAGAGAAGGTTTGCACCAAGGATGTCACAGTGAATAGCAGTGTCTAAAATCACCTCTTGAGATTTCCCTCAGGTGGCACAGTGGATAGAGCACCGGCCCTGAAGTCAGGAGGACCTGAGTTCAAATCTGGCCTCAGACCAAACACTTAACACTTACTAGCTGTGTGACCTTGCACAAGTCACTTAACCCCAATTGCCTTAAAAAAAAAGAGATTTCCCTCCAAACAAGCCAGTGGGGAAGCTTTCTCAGATCAATGAGATGCTGATGGTTTGGTAGGCTGCTGCTGACTCAAAACCTGTGAACCTCAACCCATTGGTACTCCAAAAATCCAGCGGAAAATTGCCCAGTCAGGTCCTCTTCAAAGGGGCAAGTCAAGGATGTTGCTTTGATCATGAAAAAACTAACAATTGCTCCAGTTTTTTGTTTTTCTCATTCCCCTTCTTCTTAATAGTCCTTAAAAAGTTAGTTTTCAAAAGGGTAATGTAGACTTTTTCCTAGGAAAAACAACAAAAAAAATCATTAGAGGAAGGGGAATACATGAAGGGGGTAGGGAGAGGGGACTATTCATGGGATCATAGGTTGAGAGCCAGAAGGGGCTTTCAGGGTTCTCTAATCTAACCCCCTCATTTTACAGCTGAGGAAACTAAGGCACAAAGAGATTAAGTGACTTCCTCAAAGGTTACAAGGTGGTAAAGAGGAGAGTTAGGATTTGAACCCAGGTCCTTTGATACTGAATCAAAAATGCTTTCCATTTCTTTTGGACACAGAGCAAGTTATCCTTGGCATTAAATTGTTGGTGTCTGGCACCACAGAAAGCCCTGTAGGTCTGATTCTGATAAAAAAAAAATTCCATAACATAGAGGAAAGAACACTGGTTATACTTCCTTCCCCTCAGTGGTGAAGTGAGAAGCAATGGGTACAAAATGTTGGATGTTGTCACAAAAAACTCCAACCAAACAAAAAAGCCCGACCATTATGTTGGTTTATAAGTGTTCTTGTTATAAGGAAGAGTTCTCTGATTTGGCGGGGGGGGAAGCATATCAGGAAATGAGTTTCATTTTTTTAAAAATAAGACTGATAAAACTTGAGAAAAGAAAAGGTCAGTTATCTTAAAGTCAGAAGATTTAAGTTCAACAGGTCCCAATACTCACTACTTGTGACCCTGGACAGGTTATTTAACTTTCCTGTACCCTCAGATTCCTCATCTGTAAAGCAGGGGAATAATACAGTATTTGTACCAGCCTGACTCACTGGGTTGTGAGAAAAGGGCTTTATAAATATGCTATTTAGTACCTTTAAGTGCTATATAAATGTGAACTATGAGTAGGGATAAGCACCTGCTATTTCACCAGCAGAGGTGAAGAAACTCTTACAAAACAGGTCAGTGCCTTCTCTACAGCTTGAGTCTTGGAAAGTTGCCCAGGACACTGAGAGTTTAAGTTAACTTGTCCAGAAAGGTCACGTAGTCAGTCTGTATAGACAGGCTGGCTGTCTATTCATTATCCCACAGTTTCTCAAACTATTGTGATTTTGGACAAAATCAAGTTTGCCAAAGCTGGGAGATCCTCCACTCAAAGGGTGTGTTTCAAAATGTTCTTTGCAAACAGCTTCATTCTCCCAAGCATAATTGACAAGAAATCTGTTCCCATATTTGCCTTCCTAGATATTTGCCCTGCCCTTTCTCTCCTTCTTTATTCCTGACGCATAGTAGGGACTTAATAAGCGTGTGCCGATTGACTGCTCCATGAAACCAGTTCTAGTCAAAGGAGGTACAATACCCTCAGAGTCCAGGCTTTGTTCAGGTCAGAGGTCAAAGACTGACTTATGTCCTTGGTCATGAGCTGGATGCCTCTGGCTGTTTGCACTGCTTGGTACAAGGACCCATAAAGGTCATCCAAGTCATTGATATTTATTATCAGGTATTGATGGTGTCCTGGCACTGGCAGGTGGGCTGGCCCTTCTCTTTCTTGCATCTGCAGTTGCTGGAGTCCTGGACAGAGAAGCCTGCCAGACCAGAACAGGGTGAGGGATACGCCGGGAGTAAGCAGAACCTGGAAAGAGGAAAAATGAATTCATCGTATAAGCCTTGAACATATTACTGAGGCATAAGAGAGAGGAAGACCCTGGCTTTCAAGTTCTGCCTGTCATCCGTATTAGCTGTGTTATCTAAAGCAAGACACCCAACCTCATAGTGCCCCAGACAACTCTAGAAGCCGAGTCTAGAAGACAGGTAGTTGATGCCCATTGGGGGAAGGAGTTTTTATACTGGAAGTTCCCAACACAATACAATCACAGGGCCAGAGCAGAAGTCTAGTGCATTGACCACGAGAAAAGAGCCAAATTAATCTCCTCCCCATAGGGAGAACATGCGTCCAGAGTAGCAACATGTAAAGCACATACGTACAGAACACACTTTTTAGCCACAAGGGCTGGGACCAGCAAAGAAAGGAACTCAAACATGTATGAAATGAAATGACTATGCCTGCCTGTCTAGCTTTGACTATACTGGGTCACACCTGAGCAAGTGAATAGTCAATGAACACCATCATCAACTTCTAACCAAGGGACCCTCCAGCCCACTTGACTTCCCTTTTTCCATACCAGATTTTGACTAGTTCTTTGCTCATTAACCTCCTACAAGAGGGTGGGCAGGGGAAAGAAAGAGGCCAGACTCAGCTTCCCCTTTTTACAGACTAATATAAATATAGAATATTAGTGCTGTGAAGGCTCATAGAGTTCATCTAGTCCAGTTCCCCTTATTTTACAGATGAGACAACTAAGGCCCAGAAAAGAGAAGTGCTTTGCCCAAGTTCACACAGTCTTAGAACAAGAACTGAAACCCGGGTTTGCTAGACAACTCTACCATATGGTCTCCCAGTAAAGCTCTTATATCACTGCTATTGTGGAAAAAACCTTCCAGCATAGTAGTCATGCCCTAGACTTGGAATAGGGATGGATCAGGCTCAACTCTCACCCCAGACAGTGTCAGTTGACAAGTCACTTAACCTTTTCAGGGCCTCAGTTTCCCCTTCCTTAAAGTGGGCACAATAATAGCACACACACACACACACACACAGAGTGTTATGAACAGCAACTGAAATAACGTATGCAAAGGTTGTGTTATATATTACATAATAATATAACAATGGTATATTATAATAAATAAGAATAGGGACTGGACCTGTGATTTGATTAGTATAGAAAGCTCCTTTTACCAATATACCCTCTCTGCAAATTATCATTTTAAAGAGTTGTTTAGAGCAGTGGTGTCAAACTCAAATTGAAATGAAAAGCCATACACATAGAAAACCACATATTAACACTATCTATGTTTTATTGTATTTTCATTTATTTTTTTTAACTATTTCCCAATTACATTTTAATCTGATTCATTATTTGGCTCTACTAAGAAATATTGGCGGCTGCATTCCATCTGTTTGACACTCTGGTCTACAACATTAAATGACCCACTCAGAGTCACACAGCCAATACATGTCACAGGTGAGATTTAATCAAAATCCTGTCTTTTAGGTCAGCTCTTTTTGCTGCCTCTCACTGTACCAGAGCACGGGAACAGGAAAACCTGAGATCAAATCCAGTCTCAGATACTTACTACCTGTATGACCCAAGCAAGTCATTTAACTTCTGTCTCAGTTTTCTCATCTGCAAAAAGGGATGCTAATAGCACTTACTTCCCAAAGTGGTTGTGAAGATAAAATGAATTAATGTTTTAAAATGCTTTTCAAATCTTAAAGCACTATATAAATGCTGGCTATTATTATTATCACTGTTATTGCTATGATGTAGTAAAATAAAATCAAGAAACATAACCTAAGTGTGAGGGAGGCTTGAACCTCCCTCAGTCTCAGACACATACTGACTTGTGCCATTCTAGACAAATCACTTATACTCTCAGTGCCCCCAGGTTATTCTGAGACTATTTTTTTAAAATAATTTTTAAAAAATTAGTGAGCATTTATTGTCTCCTCTTCCCACCTCTTCCCCTCACTAAGGAAAAACAAAACCCTTGTAACATAAGACAGTAAGTATCTGAGGAGGTGCCGATCTACATTAGCTGATGGAGTTTCTTCACTGTATCAATGAAATCTCAGGCCTGGTTCAAAATAGTAATAATATTTATTATTTATTAGTATTGTTAATACTATTTATTAAGTAATATTATTTACTAGTTATTAAGTAATAATACTTATGCTTAAGTCCTATTTATTAAGTAACATTTATTAAGTAATATTTACTATTTATTAATACTTACACTTAAGTACTATTTATTGAGTAATAATATTTATCAAGTAATATTATTTACTTTTTATTAATACTTATACTTAAGTACTATTTATTAAGTAATATTTACTATTATATAATATTTATTATTAACAATAACATATATGATTTTAGGTTTGCAAAGTTCTATATATATACATATACATATACACACCTATGTACATATACACATATACATACTATCCCTTTTGGCCCTCACAACAGCTCTGAGAAGTAGGATGCTATCAGTATTCCTGTTTTACAGATGAAGAAACTGGGGCTAGAGAGGTTAAGTAAATTGCACAAGGTCTCATTGCTAGTAAGTTTTCAAGGCAGGATTTGAACCCAGGCTTTCCTGTCTCCAAGGCCAGTGCTTTATCTACTCATACCACATTTAATAAATAATTGTTGTCTATTTTTTTGAAAATATGAGTCAGAAAAGAAGGCGCTCTTACCATCCAGGGCATGAAAAAGGCACATTAGGTACAAAAGACCCGCAAGAAATGATAATATTTGGGGTGGCTGGATCTGGAGGGACAGAAGTCAGATATCACACTCCAGCTGGGGGCAGCGACAGCTGCTCTTGGGGCTGATCAGAAATGCAGGCTGAGTCAGAATTTGGAAATGCCCCTTTCCTGGTGCCCCTTTTTTTCACTGTGAGGACAACCAATACAGGCAGAATTAGAACCTGCTTGAAAAGAAAGGGGGAACAGGAGACAAGAACAGACTGCCATAGAGATGGCTCCTATTTAGAATGGGAAGCAGCATTCTATGCCCTAAGGTCTCTCCAGCAGTTGTGAGAATCTGTCATCCCGTGACTGATGGATGCATGGCGTGGGCCTCGTTCTTTTCACTCAAGGAGAAAGGAACAGCCTCCCAAAGCAAAGGAGCAGGCTATCTGCCACAAAAGAATTGAGTCTGTGTTCTGGGGGTGGGGCTCAGGGTAGAATTTGGGTTAGGAGCTTCTTCAAGTCTGACTGATGATATGCAGCAAGTCTCTGTTACTACACATCACCCCTCCCTCTTCATGCATTCTATGGTCCAGCCAAATGGGCCTTCTTACTGTTCTTCATAGAGGACACATTCCATTTTCCCATTTTCATGCCTTTGCACTGGGTGTGTCCCAAGCCTGGAATGCCCTCCCTCCTCACCTCTGTCTCTTAGAACACCAGATTTCCTTTGAGACTCAGCTCAGGTACAGCCACTTATAAGAATTCTTTGCTGATTTCCCTCTCTCTTCCACCCTGCTTTCCCATCAAAATGGCCTTAGACCTATAGATAGAAATAGATAGGTAGATGATAGATAAATAGATAGATAGAGATAGATGGATGGATGCATGTGTATCTGTATGTGTATTTATATATATATGTACTTATATATACATACATGTACACACACACGCATATATATATATATATATGTGTATATATATATATTATATGCCTATGTATGTACATCTCCCTCTATAGAATGTAAGTTATTTAAGGGCGGACTGCTTCACTTTTGTCTTTGTATCCCCAGTGCCTAGCACAGTGCCTGGCATACCATAAGTAGTGGACAATCACTTGCTGATTGACTAACTAATTGATCCTCCCTTTTTTCCTCACTCCTGGGCACATCCCCTACACCCTGCTGTACACTTAGGTTCACAAATTTAGAGCTAGAAGGGACTTTATAGGAAAATGAAGGTCACAGGCCACAGAGAAAGGAAGCCTCAGAGACAGGATTTGAACCCAGATCCTCTGACTCCTGACCCAGTACTTTTGACAGTGTATCATGCTGCCTTGAAGCTTTCCCACTCAGTACTTCTGCGACTTTGGGTAAGTCATTCACCTCTTTGGGCCTAAGCTTCCTCATCTACAAAATGAGGGGATTGAACTGGAAGGTCCCTAAGAGCCCTTCCAGCCATGATGCTATTCTTTGAACTCAGGTCCTCTAATCTAACATCTCGGTTTCTCTTTCCCCATTGCCTCCAGTTTGGAAAAGGAGATTCAGCTCAAAGGTAGGGAAAGGGTTTGTGGAGCAGGATATGTAAGAAACAGTAAAAAGCATAAAACAAAGCTATGTGACAACATTAACATGTTAACTTGAAAATTGACAGAACACAGACCCAATTTTAGCCAATATGATGCATAGCTCTACGCCCCCCTCTTTATTTCATACATTGAGTTGTGGCATAAAAGGGAGTGTGGTAAAGGAAAGGTAATAGGCCTTCGAGCCAAGAAGACTTGAGTTCAAATTCTGCTTATGACACAGACTAGCTACATGTCCCTTAACCTCTCTGCACTCCCAGATAACTCTTTAATGCTAAAAGTCACAGAAAAAGCTCTACATTGGCATCAGTCAAGAGAGTTTGTGCTTTGGAAATTCCCCATACCCCAATGAAACCATAGATATAACACATGATGACTCTGGAAGAGAGAGTGAGGCTGATAACCTTGCACAGCTCCACCTCACTTAAATCCAACTCACTTGCAAGTCAAGACATCATCCTCCTGATGTCACTGGTTCTCTTTGAGAATGAAGGATGAACAATAAGATATAGTGCCCATGTATATATATGCTTGTGTGTGGGTACATATACACACACATATATATGTTTGTGTGTATACATAATACATGCACACACATATACACACACACTATACATACATATGCATACTTGTATAAAGACTTATAGAAATTGTAGCCCCTATTGGCTACCCCAACAGTATCTCATATTTTCTACAATTGGAGAGTAACACTCAACCCCCCAGGAAGAAATCAAACTTCTGCCCTACCAGAAGCCTCTTTGTCTTCAGGGCTCCTGGGTCTGTGACACCATAGGCATTTGTTCTTCATGGAAGTTTTGAGGGGGAAAGGTGACCCTGGATCCCTGGATGGAACTCTGTCTGAAAAAAGGACAGCAAAGGCTTTGCTGTTGCTGGGGATTGGGCTAGGTTTCTTACATATAGGGATGCCTTTGGGGAACAGGGGAAATGGAAGAGTAGGAAGAATAGTGGAAGAGGGAAGATGGGGGGGGGAGATGGAGAAGGAAACAATGGCCTGACTTCTCTAGTAGTTACCGGATCATTTGTATCCTTTCTTCATCCATAGTCTTATCAAAAGATACTGTGGAAGGCAGGGACATTTGGAAAAGGTAGCACAGTTCCCCGAAAGCATAGGCATGGCCAAGATCTTCAGAGAATTCTTTAGTATCCTGTCCTTCCATCTGTTTCTCTACAGACAGTCTCCATACAGAGCTGGACAGCTCCTCCTTCAGAACCAGGAAACCTCAGCCCAAGCTCAGTCCAGTTGGGATTTAACACCAGCTTTTACCATGAAGCTGTACCTTATCTTCCTGGCAGCGGGAACAGGAAGCTGACTCATTATCTGCCCAAAGGGACATTAGGGATGTACTTTGATGCTCATGGACTGCATGAGGAAATCAACTGGACACTGTCGCCATCAATCCAAAATGGAATCTCTCTTCACCTCCCGCCTTAGAAGTTCTAGTTTTCCTCAAAACTTAGCTCAGATAATACCTTCTCCATGAGGGCTTTCCTGATTCCTACCCACCCCAGCTTCTAGTAGCCTCCCTTTTCCCTCCAAAAAAAATTACTTTCCTTTTTTTTTTTTGGAGGGGGGATATATGTATTACATATACAATAAGTATATATATACATATACATATATATGCATATGTATATATGCATATATACCTATTTTGGAAGTACTTACATGTGTACATATGTTTTTTCCCCATAAGCCAATTATTATCACCTTGAGGACAAATATATTTTTTTTAAATCTTTGTATCCTCACTATCCAGAACAGTGCCTGGCACATAGTAGACAAGTCAGTGTGCAATGACTAATTGATTGGAGGAATTCACAAATCAATATCAAATTCTAGAAGAGGCAATATGATAAAGTAGGAAGAGCCCTAGATTTAGTGGTCAGTAAACTTGCTTTCAGGTTCTGGCTAGGTGACCCTAAACAAGTCATTCCATTTCTTTGAGCTCCAAAATTTGATCATCTCAAAAATGGGTATTTATTACAATACCTGCTCTGACCTACATCAGACACGACTATTGGGCAATTTCAATTTGGGCAAGACACTTAATTTGTCATGTTACCTGGTTGAAAAAAATTATAGTATATGAATGTAATAGAATGCTACTGCATTATAAGAAACAAAGAGGGGCCGCTAAGTGGTACAGTAGATAGAGCACAAGCCCTAGAGTCAGGAGGACCTGCATTCAAATCTGACCTCAGACACTTGACGCTAGCTGTGTGACCCTAGGCAAATCACTTAACCCCAACTGCCTCACCAAAAAAAGAAAAGAAAAGAAAGAAACGATGAAAGGGACAGTTTCAGAGAAACCTTGGAAGACTTGTATAAATTGACGTAGAGCAAAGTGAGCAGAACCAAGAGAACAATTTATACAATGACCTCCACTCAACATCTTTAGCTATTGAGTATCTTCTTATGGGCATTAGATAGTTCTGAATGTGAGGAAATAGTCTAGTACATCTCCAAAGTTGTTTGCTGAGCTGACCTTAACAGAAATGCAATGTATAAACAGTTTTTTGGTTACATCATAGCTTTATAAGATCTCACAAATAGCCTAATAAAACTATGGGGGGGGGTTTAAGTCAAACTAAAAACATTGTGTATGTTACTAAACCCAGTATCAGACATTCCCATGCATCTTATATGAAAATGACTTTTTGTAAACTAAAAAATATATAATTATCTAAAGCACCGTAAAGATGGTGGTCATGGCTATGGTGGTGATAATAATGATGGGTCTATTGCTCAATTCTCTGGAATACTGTTTAGATCTAAAATGTATTCAGTGGGGTGTTGGTCCAGTGGGATCCATGGATCTTCCATTAGTTCACTAATGATCAATTCAATTCAACAAGCAAACCCTGCTAGTCTATTTCCAGGAATCATCTTTCCATTTCCAGAAGTCCGTCAAAAGAATAGAGGTAGGAACTCTTTGTGCATTCCCAGGACTCAGGATTCACATGAAAGGGGCAAGGAATACCAGAGGGAGAGAGAGATTAAGTTTTTCTTTAGTATCATAGCCTGGGATACCATAGGAATAAAGGGCACAGACAAAGGTGGCCCGTAGCAGTAGATGTGAGGGGTCCTTTGTGTCAAATGGGCCTGGCTGTGCTCCTCTAGCCTCAGTTTTTTAATGAGTTCCCCACCATTTTCTGGAACCACTTCCTTTTTTTTTTTTTTTGCAATTGGGTTAAGTGACTTGTCCAGGGTCACACAGCTAGTAAGTGACAAGTGTTTGGTCTGAGGCCGGATTTGATCTCAGGTCCTCCTGACTTCAGGGGTGGTGCTCTATCCACTATGCCACCACTTCCTTACCTACAGATGAGACTACAGCCTGTGAGATGATGTGAGCTGGGACAGGCCTCTGCTGTGGCTGACAGATTCCTTTCTGCCCCAACACACTGTGGCTTCTTTTCTCCCCTACCTGTGTAGTGGTTCCAGAAGATGATCGCTTCTGGTTGTCTCCCTCTTGTCCTTCCTTTTATTCTGTCCAGAGGACAATAGGATCTCTGTTCCACAGCTCTGTACCTCCCAGACTGAAGTCTGGACAGGGTATTTTCCCATTTAGAACCTGGAATAAACAGACAGTGAAGCCAGGGGGTATTCAGTCTGCTGACAAAGGGAATGAAGTCACAATCCTCCAGGTAGAACTACGCAAATTGAGTGAGTCACACATAGCTCTCTGCCTCTTCTGTCAGACCTAAGGTCTCAATATGTCCTGACGAATGAAACTGGAAGCTGGTCAATCTCTCTTTCAGGAGAAGGATTTACAGGGGAAAACTGGGGAATGACAATAGATTCTTGTTTGTTTCAAATGTTCTGAGTCTTGTCTCCCTAAGAACGATAAGCTCCCAGGGGCCAGAGAGCTCCAAATCAATGACTTTCATAGAACCTAGCACAGTGCTAGGCACTTAGTAGATAATCAAAACTACTTATTAAATTGACTTGGATTGACTCAGTACTGTAGGAGGGAGAAAAGCTCTGTGTGTGTGTGTGTGTGTGTGTGTGTGTGTGTGTGTGTGTGTGTGTGTGAAGTGCTGAGAGGAAGGGAGAATCTCTCTGTGTGAGGCACCTTTACTGCCTCCCAATAGGGTAGCTATTTGATCACCTTTTGTCTCTTCTCTCCCATCCAGCTGTTCTTTGTTTCCCATGCCTTTGGCTGTCCCTTGTCTCCTCTCCTCTTGTAAAAGCTGACTTTTCGTATCCAAATGAGAGACTTTGCACATTTATCCCTATTGAATTCCATCTTACTAAATTCTGCCCAATGTACTAGCCTGTCGATGTGCTGTTCTTTTGAAGTTTGACTCTGTCATCCACCATTTGCTCTCTCTTCTAGCTTTGTGTCATCTGTGAAATGGAAGAACAAAACAGTTATATCTTTATCTAAGCCATTAATAAAAATGTTAAAACAGCACAGGGCTAAGCACAGATCCCAAGAGCACTTCGATGGAGACTTTCTGCAATGTAAACATTAGACCATTAATTAATTATGAGTCACTAAAAATGATTCTTCAAGTCTGACCATCCAACCAACTCTGAATCCATCTGACTGTGTTATTGTCTAATGCATATCTCTCCATCTTATATATCTCATCTACATTCCTCTGTCTCTTTTTTCTATAAGCCACTCCAATTCCATTAGCACCCATAGTTAAAATATATATACAGAGGCAGAAATCATCCCCTGGCCAGTTTGAGATAGCACTCTTGCTTTATGTCTCCTAGGGTTATCTTTCAAAGATGCTACATGACTATGGCTGCTAGCTCCATGGTTAAAGCAAGAAGCTTACATGAATAAGTCAATAAGCATTTTTAAGTACCTATCATGTGCCAGGCACTCTGCTTGGCGCTAGGGATACAAAGAAAAAAAATGGAATAATCCATTCTTTCTCAAAAGTTACATTCTAGGGGCAGCTAAGTGGCACAGTGGATAGAGCACTGGTTACTTGGGGGGACTAAGAAAAAGAGTATTCTAATTATAATAACTAACGTTTAAGCCTTGCCTAGCACTTCCTTTGCAAATCTGTGAGAGAAGTCGTCTAACTATTGCTATGCTCTATTTTACAGATGAGAACATGCAAGGCGAGCAAAGCACACAGCTCTGATCTGTGCTCTCTTAGTTAATTCAGCTCAGGTCCCACCTCCTGCATGAAGTTTTTCTCAAACTCCAGAATGGTTAGGGTCCTTCCCATGTCTTACCCCAGATACAGATAGAGAGAGAGAGAGAGAGAGAGAGAGAGAGAGAGAGAGAAAGAGAGACAGAGAGAGAGAGAGAGAGAGAGAGAGAGAGAGAGAGAGAGAGAGAGAGAGAGAGATTTGTGTGTGTGTATAGGTAGATAAATACAGATATCTATATTCTATGTAGAATATAGATATCTATATTGGTCTATATATCTATATCTAGAATATAGATATCTATATCTACTTACATACATACAAATCTCTATCTATATATATGCATAGACAGATGTCTACATATATATCTGTCTATGCATATATCTAAATATAAATAATATCTAAATATATAAATGCATATAGATAAATATAGCTATGCATACAAATAGGTACCTATATCTATAGATATCTACATCTATAGATAGTTATATAGATAGCTATACCTACAGATATTCATCTATATATACATCCAAGTCTATATCTATAGATATATCTGTCTAATCTATCTATCTATACACACATGTACACACTGTAGACATATATGTATATATAGTGAGTCATCATCAAGGAATTGCATGATAGGAAGACAAGATAGGCTGGTCACATGTCAGTGGATAGCCAAAGTACTCTAACTGGCTCCCTGGAAACATCTAGAAGAAAACAAGGAAGGTCTCTGGAGTATTAGGTGGACTTCCCAGAGCGACCTAATTAGGGAAGACGCGGACAAGAATCAGAGGCACCAATGGGTTATGATCTATATTTCTGGAGAGAAGCTCCAAATTGATCAGAATACAGATTCATTTAAGTGTATTTGTATTTGAGTATATCTTTATATTTTGGGCGGCTAAGTGGCACAGTGGCTAAAGCACAGAGCCTGGAGTCAGGAAGATATGAATCCAAATCTAGCCTCAGACACTTACCAGCTGTATGACCCTGGGCAAGTCACTTAACTTCTGTTTACCTCAGTTTTCCCACCTATAAAATGGGAATAATAATATTACCTACCTCTCAAGGTTCTTGTGAGGATCAAATGAGATAATAATTGTAAAGCGCTTAGCACAGTATCAGGCACATAGCAAGTGCTATATAAATGTTAGTTCTATTATTTTGTTATTACTATTATTTATATGGGTTGAGGTTTTTTTCTCTCCTTGATAAAACAAAAGCTTGTCTGTTTCTGTTTATATCTTTATAGTTCACTGCCTCCTAAGGTGTCTGCACATAAACATTTTATAAATACGTGAATAAACTATTGTTGAATGAATGAGGAAACTGAGGCTTTGAGGGAGAAATAAATTGCCATAATCTCACAGGCAGGATTAGAACCCAAGCCTCCAGACTCCAAGTCCAGCCCTTTTCACATTATGCCAGTATGAACAACTCAGTAAAGGGTGGGGTGCACGGCCGGGTGGTATTTCATCCCTTCCGGGGAAACCCACCATCGTCAATATTTCCACCTCATAAGTGGCAAATGAACAAATCTAGAGGCTTCCATGATGCTTACATGGTTCTCTTCCCACCTTTCTGCCGGTTTGTCTATTTTGTTCATTCTTTGTCCTCCTCTTACCCCTTAAATATGCACGTCCCACAAGGCTTTGTGTTTACTTGGTCCCTTTCTCCAATTACATGAACTCTCATGTACTTCAATCATCACCAATTATCTCAAATGACTATCTCCATCCCCAACCTTCATCAGATCCCCAGCCTCCTATTTCCAGTTACTTGAGGGATCTTAATCTTATCATCTTCAGAACTAAATCTATCTTCTCTCTGTCACAAAAGCTTGTTTCTCAGGTCATAACTTCTTTGTTTCTCTCAATGGTCCCACCAACTTCCCAATCCTCTGAACTCATTACATCTTAATTAACATTGCTTTGGACTCTTCTCTCCTTGAATCCCCAAATTCAAACATTTGCCAAATCCAGTTCACTCTGATTTCCTAATATGTGTTGCAATTCTCCCTTGTTTACACCTTTATCTCTTCTCACCTAAACAACTCTAATCATTATCCAACGGGTCTTCCAATCACTAAGCTCTCTTCCCAGAAATCCATCATTATACTAATGACTTACCTATCCTACTTATCCATAACCCTATCATAATACTCTGATCACTCATACTCTCAAAAATCTCAGTAAATCTCCATTGCCTACTAAATAAAAAATGAATATTGACTCCTCATTTGTCTACTAAATCAGATATAAACAACTTATTCTGGCATTCAAGTCAAATTCAAACTCGGATGCAAAATCTGACTCCAATTTGCCTTTCTAGTCTTATATAACTGCCCTTAATATACTATACAACTACTCTTGGTGACTCGATTTCACCCTGCCTTCTTCTGTCCCCATTGCTTTTGCTAATGCCTTATTGTATTCTCCCCATTCAAATCTGCCTGATGAGGTCCCCCTCAAGACCTAGTTTTTATATTTTAAGTCTTCCCTGGTACTTCCCAATAAAAAGGGAACTCTCTGCTCCAATTTTTCCTCCATTTCCCCTCATATCACGATTATTTAGGTACATAGATTCTTCTTCCCTATCCTCTCTTCCTCCCCACTCCTCCATTAAACAGTAAGTTCTTCAATATCGAGGACAAAACACAGAGGTTGGATTAGAATCAGTGGTTCTTAAAGTGTGATTTTGGCAACTCTGGGGGTGGCCGGAAACCGTTCAGGGAGTTCACAAGGTCAAAACTATTTTCAGATAAATTTTAAGATGTTTCATTTCTGATACAGTAAAAATCCATAGATATAAGCCACATAAACCAAAGCTCTTTGGAGGAAGGGTCCTCAATAATTTTAAGAATGTAAAGGGTAGGGGCAGCTAGGTGGCACAGTGGATTGAGCACTGGCTCTGGAGTCAGGAGGACCTGAGTTCAAATCTGGCCTCAGACACGTAATACTTACTAGCTGTGTGACTCTGGACAAGTTATTTAACCCCAAATGCCTCACCTGCTTGTGTGTGTGCTTACACACACACACACACACACACACACACACACACACACACACACACACACAGAACATAAATGGGTTGAGATCAGAGAGTATGAGAACAACTGGAGAAGATGATCCCAAAGGTTATTTTTATCTCTGATGGGATATGAGTCTATCTTTGAGTCCCAGTACCTACCAGAATGGCTTACTGCTAGTAGGCATTTAATAAACATTTGTTAAATTGAAGTTAAATGAAGTCAAGGATGACACATTATGAGTCATTCAAGAATGCAGGCCCATCTAGAGCTTTGGGGATGGATGATTATGAGGTATTTTTTAATGTTTTTATTCTAAATTTAACAAATACACAAAAAAATTCCATATACAAATGTCTCGTATATACAACTTGCTTTTAAATATGTGTGTGTATACATACATACACAATAAGTCTAACACATGAATTTCAGAGCTGTCCTGTTTGTGGGCTTCACTCTAAATTTTCTTCAGTTCTGTTCATTTTTCTTTATTGTATTTTTAAAATTTTATTTATTTTTTTAGGCAGTTGGGTTAAATGACTTGTCCAGGGTTGCACAGCTAGTGTCAAGTGTTTGGTCTGAGGCTGAATTTGAACTCAGGTCCTCCTGACTTCAGGGTCCATGCTCTATCTATCCACTGTGCCACCTAGCTGCCCCCTCTTTTATTCTATTTTTGACAATGCTATCACTAGCTTTCATCTCCCTTCATCGACTGCACCCCACCCCCACTCCAAGGAAAACACAATGCCTTATAGGCATTTTAAAAATAAAGGTTCCTATTTCAGCTAAGATGGCGGATTCAAAACAGGGACTTAACTTGAGCTCTCCCCCAAACTCTTCCAAATACCTGTAAAAAATGACTCTAAACAAATTCTAGAGCAGCAAAACCCACAAAAAGACAGAGTGAAGCAAATTTCCAACCCAAGACAACCTGGAAGGTTGACAGGAAAGGTCTGTTGCACCAGGCTAGGAGAGGAGCAGAGTCCAGAGAAAGCATGCCAGTACAGACCATGCCCCAGCAAACCCCAGAACAGGTCTCAGGGGCCTGAATCATTGGCAGTTATGGGAGTGTCCAGACCTCTCAACCCACAGATGCCAGATACAACTTAGAAGTGTCAATAGGAAAGGTCTGTCAGACCTGGGTGAGATGGGACCACATCCCAGCCCCAGCACAGCCTCGGGGTGGTGACAGCAGTGGCAACAGCTGTTTTCAGAGCTCTCAGCCCACAGATCCCAAGGGGATCACAGAACTGATAAGAAGGAGATGACAAAGGTCTCTTTGCTGGCACTGAGGCAGGATTCTGTTGCTTTGCCCATACTTGGATCTGGGGTACAGTCCTGGGTGGCAGTCCTGGGGCAAGGAGGAGCACTGGTATAACAGAGCTCATGGCAGCAGTGGAAAGGGAACCCTCCTCACAGTTCCAGTGGTTATGGTCACTCACAGACCAGAGCACAGGCCAGGAGAGGAGTAAACACCTCTTCTTAGATCATGCCACCTTGGAAGAACTGAAAACTTACAGGTCCCTAGAAGAATCTCTGACAATAGCTGCACAAAAACCCCTGAAGCTTGGAATAATGTACCCTCAACACTGGAAGCAAGCCCTATCTTAACAAAGAGCTAAAAAGTCAAATAATTGTCTGGGAAAATGAACAAACAGCAGAAAAAAACTTAGACTATAGAAACATACTTTGGTAACAAGGAAGATCAAAACATACACTCAGAAGAAGACAACAAAGTAAAAGTTCCTATATCCAAAGCCCCCCGAGAAAAATACCAATTGATCTCAGGCCATGGAAGAGTTCAAAAAGGATTTTGAAAATCAAGCAAGAGAAGTAGAGGAAAAATCTGGAAGGTAAATGAGAGTGACGCAAGAAAATTTTGAAAAATAAGTCAACAGCTTGCTAAAGGAGACCCCCTCAAAATTGAAGAAAATAACACCTTAAAAAATAGACTAGACCAAATGGCAAAAGAGGTCCAAAAAGCCAATGAGGAGAAGAATGCCTTAAAAAGCAGAATTGGCCAAATGGAAAAGGAGGTCCAAAAGCTCACCGAAGAAAATAATTCCCCACGTATACAAAAATATTTATAGCAGCTCTTTTTGTGGTGGCAAAGAACTGAAAATTGAGGGGATGCCCATCAATTGGAGAATGGCTTAACAAGTTGTGGTATATGAATGTAATGGAATGCTATTGTGCTATAAGAAATGATGAGCAAGCTGACTTTAGAAAAACCTGGAAAGACTTACATGAACTGATGCTGAGTGAAGTAAGTAGAACCAGGAGAATGTTGTACACAGTAACAGCCTCATTGTACAATGACTAACTTTGATAGACCTAGCCCTTCTCAGCAATGCAAAGATCTAAGACAACTCCAAAAGTCTCATGCTGGGAAATACTATCCATATCCAAAGAAAGAACTATGGAGTTTGAATGCAGATCGAAGCATACTGTTTGCTATTTTTTCTTCTGTTCTGTTTTGTTTCTTCTTTCTTGTGGTTCCTACTGTTCTAACTCTTCCTTACAACATGACTACTATGAAAATATGTTTAATGGGAATGTATATGTATAGCCTATGTCAGTTTGCGTGATGTCTTGGGGAGGGAGGAGGGAAAAGAGGGGAAGAAAAATTTAAAACTCAAAAGATTATGGAAGTGATTGTTGATACATCAAAATAAATTAATAAAAAAAAGAAAAATAAATAATTCCTTAAAAATTAGAATGGGGCAAATGGAAGCTAATGACTTTATGAGAAATCAAAAAATTATTAAACAAAACCAAAAGAAAGAAAAAAATAGAAGACAATGTAAAATATCTCATTGGAAAAACAATTGACCTGGAAAATAGATACAGGAGAGATCATTTAAAAATTATTAGACGAGGGGCAGCTAGGTAGTACAGTAGATAGAGCACTGGCCCTGGAGTTAGGAGGACCTGAGTTCAAATCCAGCCTCAGATACATAATATTTCCTGGCTGTGTGACTGTGGGCAAATCCCTTAACCCCAATTGCCTCACCCCCCCAAAAAAAATTATTAGACTACCTGAAAGCCATGATCAAAAAAAGAGCCTAGACACCATCTTTCAGGAAATTATCAAGGAAAACTGCCCTGATATTCTAGAATCAGAGGATATAATAGAAATTGAAAGAATCCACTGATCACCTCCTGAAAGAGATCCCCAAAGGAAAACTCCCAGGAATATTACAGGCACATTCCAGAGTTCCCAGGTCAAGAAGAAAATGTTGCAAGCAGCCAGAAAGAAACAATTCAAGTACTGTAGAAACACAATCAGGATAACACAAGATTTAGCAGCTTCTACATTAAGGGATTGGAGGGCTTGGAATATGACATTCCAGAGGTCAAAGGAGCTAAGATTAAAACCAAGAATCACATACCCAGCAAAACTGATTGCAATCAATGAGGGAGGAAAATTGACATTCAATGACATAAAGGAATTTAATGCATTCTTGAGAAAAAATGAGAGCTAAATACAAAAAATTGACTTTCAACTATAAGACTCAAGAGAAGCATGAAAAGGTAAATAGGAAAGAGAAATAATAAGGGATTTGTTAAAGTTGAACTGTCTATATTCCTACATGAAAAGATGATATTTGTAACTCGTGAGACCTTTCTCATTATTAGGGGAATTAGAGGGAACATATATAGACAGAGGGCTCAGGGTGGGCTGAATATGAAGGCATGATAGCTAAAAAATAAAATCAAGGGGTAAGAGAGGAATGTACTGGGAGAAGGAGAAAGGGAGAAGTAGAATGGGGTAAATTATCTCACATAAAAGAGGGAAGAAAAAGCTTTCACAGTGGAGGAGAAGAGGGGGGAAGTGATAGGGAGTGAGTGAACCTTACTCTCATCAGATTGGGCTTAAGGACGGAATAACATACACACCTAATTGGGTATGTAAATCTATCTTACCCTACAGGAAAGCAGGAGGGAAGGAATGGGGGGGGAGTGATAGGGGGAGGAGTAATCAGAAGCAAACACTTTTGAAGAGGGACAGGGTCAAAGGAGAGAATAGAATAAATGTGGGGTGGGATAGGACGGAGAGAAATATAGTTAATCTTTGACAACATGAATATGATGGAAGTGTTTTTGCATGACTACATGTGTATAACCTATATCAAATTGCTTGCCTTCTCAGTGAGGGTGGGTGGGGAGGGAGGAAGGGAGAGAATTTGGAACTCAAAGTTTTAAAAATGAATGTTAAAAATTGTTTTTACATGCAACTTGGAAATAAGATACATAGGCAATGATATATAGAAATCTATCTTACCCTACAGGCAAATAGAAGGGGAAGGGGATAAGAGAAGAGAGAAGGATGATAGAAGGGAAGGTATATTGGGGGAAGGGGTATTCAAAATGCATGCTGACTTGGTGTGGGGGGAGGGGAGAGATGGGGAGAAAATTTAGAACTCAAAATCTTGCGGAAGTGAATGTTGAAAACTAAAAATAAATAAATACATTTTAAAAATAAAGGTTCCTTAGGTGAATAAGGTTATAGAGCCAGGTTCTCTACCTTCCTAAGCTGCACCCTACAGGAAATCATATGATAACACAATCATAGATTTAGTTGGAAAAAAAAAACAAACTTCTTATTTTACAGATAAGGAAATTGAGGCCCAGACAAAGTAATTGACTTGGCCAAGGTCACAGAAGCGGTAAGTGACAGAAGCAGAATTCAACTGAGCCCAGGTCTTCCAATTCCAAACCCAGAGAAATTTCAACCATAACATTCTGCCTTTCTCAGAAGTTGTCTGTATTGGCTCTTCCAAGAAAGGACTCTCTTTAATAAATGAAACATATCGTGGTACCTTAAGATCCCAAACAAATTTTATTCACAAAGAGCCTTCTCCAAGGATGAAGCTTTTGTGAGCCAAGGACCTGGCTAGCCTGGTTTTCTGAGCCAGGTTCTGATTTTGATAAGGTTAGTTTGCCCCAGAGGTCACTTACTCAGAGCTACTCTGAATACCTGCCCGAGCACTGAAGAGGATCTTGTCTGCCTCTCTGCTGTGTGGATGGTTTTGAGCAGTTCTTTCTGAACGCTACAAAATAACTCTACAGATTTAGTGACAAAAGGAAAAGGAAGACTGTAAAACAGTGCAGCCTTCACCCCTATTAGTATCTGGTATTGGTTGTTAGATGTTCCTATATGGAAATGGAGGGTAGGACAGTGGGAGGGATGACCTGCAAATCAAATCCTTATCCCTATTTCAGGCTGAGTTTGTTCCCTACTTTGGACCCCATAGTAGGCCTAGTGGCAATCACCTGAGTGTTTTGTACCTGCAATAAGGTGAATTTCCAACAGCTGAGTTTTTTGCAATCTTGTCCCTGTCCCTGGCCAGGTATATAAAGGCCATCTTCTCTGGGCTGCCCAGAAAACAGTTCTGTAGGTTTTCCAGTCTCAATCAGAGCCAGGATAGCCCCCTCCTAGATCGCCTGGCTGTGATGGAAAGAAAGACAACAAATTGTGACTTCAGGGGTTTGATGGTAAAGCATGTCTCCCACTTCTTGGCAGAGAAGTGATGAACTAGAAGTGAAGAATGAAACATACATTTGTGCAGAGTGGCAGTGGGTTAATTTATTTTGTTTGACTGTATGTATTTGTTACAAGGGAGTGTTCTACTGAGAATCATTTGGAAGTCAGAACATCAATAAAAAACATTCACAAAGAAAACAAAGGAGTAATAGAGGTGGGGGTGGGTGAAAGGCAATAAACAAGAGCACTGTGGAAAGTGGACTCTAAAGAGACAAATATCCCTGATGATCTTACATGGGGCACAATGACAAGGTGTAACTCTAATTGGAAGAGATCTTTGTGGTTTCTGGGGCACTCCAGAGAAGATCAGGGAGGTGTCTGGAGGTGTTTCAGTTGGGAGAAATAAACTATGAGTATATCTTTAAGGGTGTCCAGAAGAGTGAGCTTACAAGTGATAAAGGTGGATTATCAGGGCACAGAGTACATGTAGGTCCTAATTCAGGTGATCTAAAGAAGCTTCCTTTGAAGGTAAGCCACTGACAGCAATACTTTCTCACTCAGCAAAATCAGGTCTTTCTCGGCATCAGTGATCGACCCATTCTTTGTCGTTTTCTGTAACTGCTACCAAGGTTCTCTTAGAGTCTTCAGTGGTTGTTCCAACTCAACAAGGTTGGTGAAATTGAAGCCAAAGGAAGGATCATACATAGATCATAGAATCATAGGGTAAAAGAACAGAATCTCAGAGACAGGAGGGATCTGAGAGGTCATCTATCTAGTCAAGATGTTGCAATTCCATGATGTGTCATAGGGTCTTCCTCAAAGAATTCAGACTCAGACCATCTCCAATCCAAGTAAAGGCATTTATTGTGGGTGACGCCTCTCAGAAGTGGGCTGGGTTCCAAGAACAACCAGCAACTTCAGTAAGACAAGATGGGCGATTTTATAGTGTAATGATGCTGATTATACAACAGAAATTATGAATATTAAAAAGGCAGGAGGGGTTTGGCAAAGGATTAGGTAATAGTGGAGGACTCTCAGCCTCAGTGGAACTGTGCGTGTGATTACCAACAATCCATATAGGAAAAAAACCAATGGGGGTGGGGAATGCATCATAAGTTCACCTAAAGGACACCTTTTGCTATTACTGCACAGGTGCCTAGGGAAAGTCTCTTCTATTGTTTTGGGGTCCACACCCTGCTCAGGCATCCTGGTGGCACTGATTTCTGATTAGCTGGAAATTGTGGTTCTGTCCAGGATTAGATGGATGTGATTGTGGTTGAGTGCAGGGATATACCTGCTGTTTCTGTGGGAAATACAAGGAATGAGTCTAGGGCAAGTAACTAGCTAGAGGCAGTGGCTGGGATTCTATCACGTGGACATATCTGCCATTCTAGTGAGGCATAGATGAGGAAGTTAGGATATTGAGTGGTGGGGTAGGGTAGAGCAGCTAGGTAGGGACAGTGGGCCGGCTCTTCAGTGAGGCCTATGATTGAATCTGGGCACCTGTGGTGTGGTTAAGGTCAGATTGTGTGGTTAAATCAGGACATCCCTACTGTTCAGTAAGACCCACAAGGAAGTTAGGATGTTGTGGCTGGGGGCAGCTTTATTAGGATTCCATCAGCGAGTTGTCAAACATGTGACCAGAAACACTGAAATTGCCCCCAACCAGATTAAAATGTAATTGGGAAATATTTAACAAAATAAATGAAAAATACAATAGAATATAGATAATGTCAAGAAGTGGTTTTCCAAGTCAAAATGCAGCTACAGGGGTTTTTATGTATAGCGACCCCTGTTTCCATTTGAGTTTGACAATATTGCTCTTGTCCAGTCCTCACCTGAAGTATAGAACCTCTCTCTGACATTCTTAGGGAGTGGTCTTCCAACCTTCATCTGAACACCTCCAGAGATGGACAACTCACTACTCTCCCTCCCCTAAGGCACTGATTCAAGTGTCTCTTCCTCATATTGATCCCAAATGTGTGTCCCTGTGACTTTTACTCTTTCATTCTAGTCCTAGTCCTTGAAAATTGCACAGAAAATGTCTGATTTCACTTCCACAGGAAACATTCAATCAGTTAACATTTATTAAGAGTCTACTAGATGCCAGGGCAATCAATCAGAAAACATTTATTAAGCACCTACTATATTCTAGGTAGTACACTAGGTACTGTGTATACAAAGACAAATAGTCCCAGATCTCAAGGAGCTTATCTTCTATTGGGGGGCTAATGTGTATATTGTTCAATCGTTTCAGTTTTGTCTGACTCTTCATGACCCCATTTGGGGTTTTCTTGGCAAAGATACTAGAATGGGTTGTCATTTCTTTCTCTAGCTCATTTTACAGATGAGGAAACTGAAGCAGAGGGTTAAGTGACTTGCCCAGGGTCACACAGTTAGTAAGTGAGTCCAGATTTGAATGGAGGTCTTCCTGACTCTAGGCCCAGCATTTTATTCACTGCACCACTTAGCTGCCCCTCAATTCAATTATACAAACACAGATTAAGCATCTACTACATACAACACATTGTTGTCTCATATTGAAGTCAACAATCTATTAAAAATCGCAAGTCTTTTTCACATGAACTGATGTCATCCTATGTCTCTCCCATCCTGTATTTATTTGTACAGTTGATCTTTTTTTTTTTAGTTGTAAAGTGCTAGCCTTTACATTTATCCCTATTAACTTTCACCTTGTTAGGTTCTGACTATTGTTCCCATTTTTGTTGAGGTCTTTTAGGATCCTGATTTTGTCATCTAGCATATTCTTGATCCTCCCTACTTTGGTATCATCTACAAATACAATAATAATAATAATAATGACTCTCATTTACATAGCACTTAATATATGTACATGTTATATAAACATATGCATACAAATGCACATGTACATAAAATATATATTTTTCATGCAATGCTACTCCATCACCACTTCTATCTGATCTGTTCATTCCATGAGAGGCAATAGCCCTGACCTCACAGTCAAGAAGACCTAAATTCAAATCCTGCCTTTGACACATATAATTGGTGTGAGAATTACTTAACTCAATGTACCAGAAAACTCTTAAGTTTGCAAGTTGAGAACAGTTGCTCATCTGCATTGGGAGAGAAGATATTTCCTTATATCAAGTGATATCACAGATCCAGACCCCCTTCCCTGGCAAAAAAAAAAAAAAGCCTGCCAGAGTCATATGACCATCCTGAGCTCCATCGCCCCATGCAGGAACATCTAAAGACATCCTGTACCACCCAAGCCTATTTGCACTAATGTCTGTTCTTTCTTCAGCAAGGGTATGCCAAGAACTCTTTGCTGGCAGCAATAGTGTACAGGAATCATTTATATACCAAGAGGTTGCCCTGACAGAATTTGTCTGAAAACAGTAAAAAAATATCACTAGCTACTTGGTGTGTTTTAAAAACAAACAAAGTCTGGACTTGGACACAAGAGAACTGGTTCTGGAATCCTGGCTCTGAGTGGGGCAGTCCTGTAATCTTTCCAAAGCCTTACTTTCCTCCTTTATAAAATGGGGAAAATATTGTCTGTGCTGTTGTGAGGAAACCACTTTGTAAACTATAAAGGCTTTAGAAAGAAATTGGCCTTTTTTATAACTTTCCTATGCAGGCAATTGGACAGGATTATCACAATGGCTGGCTTTATTGAGTCTTTAGGATAAAATGGATGACTTTACAATTCTTTGATTTGACTAATAACTAACTATTAAATTACAAATGTGAAGACAAAAGCATTGAGTTTGACAGGGTCTCAAACATTACATTCACCTGAAATGTTCTAAGTGATGACAACTAGTCACATGTCACTAGAATGAAGACCTAATGGGTCTTCATGCCAGGGTTTATAACTGGGGAAGAGGGGCATATCTAAATAGTATGTGTTAGCTCCCTGAAAGTAGGGACCATCTCACTTTAGTATTTCTTTCCCTAGTACACGGTTTCTGGAATATAATAGGCAGCTAATAAATTCATGATTGACTGATAAATTAACATAATATGCAGAGCTCTTAGGAAATGCCAAAAGGTTTTTTCAAGACACTCCATTTCTTGGCTCTGGGCACTCTCTCTGCCTGCCCCTCATGCCTGGAAGGTTCTCACCACTCTGACCACTGGCCTGGGATGCAGTAGATGACCTTGGCATCTTCAATGTCTGACTGAGCTCTAAGCATATGCAGTAAATGCTTCATAAATGCTGTTGACCAAAACTGACAATGCCTTTCGAGCAGCTAATCGTTGGCCAGTTTTCACGCTGAGGACAATGAACTTGTCCTGGGATACTGATTGATCTGAACGAACTCATTCTTTATTGGAGCGCTCTCTTTTGCTTGCCTCGTGTTTTGCTAACCTGACTTTCCTCTGACCCATTCATAAAAATATCATTAAAAATCGGCCTCTCCCTTTCTGCAGTGGGAACTCACTCTATTTCTAACAGGTTTCTGGGAAAACTGTCAAATGCAATTCATTCAGCTCTTTACCTTACTAAGGATGCTGGTGCTTCATCTAGTGGAGAAAAGGGTAATTTCAGGTTTCCTAACTTGCAAAAAGCCTTTCTAGCTAGCTGACAGTGTAGGGGAACCCTAGAACCACAGAGGGCTAGAAGTAGAGGATGCTTTGGAGATCACCCACCTCCTCCTCTTTTTTTATAGATAAGGATGCTGAGAATGGACTGCTTTTACTCATCCCCTTTCAGGTGCTTATTGCAGCCCCCCAAACAGGGATTACTTTGGCCCTGTTAGAGCTGAAGGTGCTGCCTTTTCATTAAATATACCACTAAGCTGCAGAATATGATCAGGTAGCATGGGGGGAAACAAAGGAAGACTTGGGGTTGAGGGGATCACAATAGCTGTCTTAAAATGTCAGGTAGTAGAGGGATTACATTTAGGACCACAAATTTAGAGGCCATCTCACTTGACAGATGAGGAAACTGAGGTTCTGAGAGGGTGAATAATTTGTCCAAGGTTGCACAGGCAGTAAGTGGCAGAGCTGGGATCTGAACTCAGGTCCTCTGATTCAAAATTCAGCATTCTTTCCACTGTATCATGCTGTTTGTTTTAGTTGGCCCCAGGAGGAAAAGCTAGGAGCAACAAATGTTATTTCTGTTGTTGTTTAGTAGTTTCAGTTGTATCTGACTCTTCATGATCCCATTTGGGATTTTCTTGGCAAAGATACTGGAGTGGTAACACACCTGTCAGATTGGCTAACATGACAAAACAGGAAAATGATAAATGTTGGAGAAGATGTGGGAAAACTGGAACATTAATGCATTGCTGGTGGAGTTGTGAAATGATCCAATCATTCTGGAGAGCAATTTGGAACTATGCCCAAAGGGCTATAAAAATATGCATACCCTTTGACCCAGCAATAACACCTCTGGGGGGGGCAGCTAGGTGGCACAGTAGATAGAGCACCGGCTCTGGAGTCAGGAGGACCTGAGTTCAAATCCAGTCTCAGACACATAACATTCACTAGCTGTATGACTTGGGGCAAGTCACGTCACCCCAATTGCCTCATCAAAAATAACAACAACAACAACAACAAACTTCTAGGGCTGTATCCCAAAGAATTCATAAAAATGGGAAAAGGACTCACACATACAAAAATATTTACAGCAGCTCTTTCTGTGGTGGCAAAGAATTGGAAATTGAGGGGATGTCCATCGATTGGGGAATGGCTGAACAAGTCGTAGTATATGAATGTAATGGAATGCTATTGTGCTATAAGAAATGATGAGCAAGTGGACTTCAGAAAAACCTGGAAAGACTTGTATGGCCTGATGCTGAGTGAAGGGAGCAGAACCAGGAGAACATTATACACAGTAACAGCCACGTTGTGCAACAATTAACTTTGTTAGACTTAGCCCTTCTCAGCAATGCAAGGATCTAAGACATCTCCAAAAGCCTCATGATGGAAAATGCTATCCACATCCAAAGAAAGAACTATGGAGTTTGAATGCAGATCGAAGCATACTATCTGCTCTTTTTTCTTCTTCTGTTTTATTTTGTTTCTTCTTTCTTGTGGTTCCTCCTATTGGTTCTAATTCTTCTTTACAACACAACTAATGTGTAAATCTGTTTAATAGGAATGTATATGTAGAGCCTATATCAGAATGCATGCCATCTTAGGGACAGTGGAGAAGGAGAGGGAGAAAATTTGAAACTCAAAAGCTTATGGAAGTGATTGCTGAAAACTAAAAATAAATAAATTAATTTAAAAAAGGATGTTGGAGTTGTTTGTCATTTCTTCTACGGCTCATTTTATGGATGAGGAAACAGAGTTAAGTGACCTGCCCAGTGTCACACAGCTAATAAATGTCTGTGGCTGGATTTGAACTCAGAAAGATGAGTCTTCCTGACTCCAGACCTGCCATCTAGCTGCCCCTGGGAGCAAAGAATAGAAGCTTCTGAAGTCCCTTCAAGTCATGTCAGATTCAACAATTTAGTGAGAGATTCCCCCCAACAGGTGGCAGAACCCCAGATGCTTACACTCAATTTTAGGAAGCCTACATCTAAGCAGTGGATAGAGGGCCAGCCCTGCAGTTAGGAGGACCTAAATTCAAATCCAGCCCAGACACTTACTAGCTGCTACCCTGGGTGTCACTTAACCCTGTTTGCCTCAGTTTCCTCATCTGTAAAATGAGCTGGAGAAGGAAGTGGCAAACCCCTCCAGTATCTTTGCCAAGAAAACCCCAAATGGGGCCATGAAGAGTCAGACACGGCTGAAAAAGGACTGAACAACAACATCACCTAGACAGGATGGTTTCTCAATCCCTGCATCTTTATCGACACCTTTCAGCGTCTTCTCAGTTTTGAGTCCAGATATTCTAGCTTGTGATGAAGGTACATCAGAGATCCTCAGCTTCGCTTTCTTATAAAGCAGTACTCAGTTTATGCTGTGCCCTCTGAAGGCTTTGCGCAGCTATCTTTAGCCCTTCAGCTCATGCATGCCATGCATACCAACACACACACACACACACACACACACACACACACACACACACACACACATCTATATCAGGCCAAGAAAGAGAAAGAGGATTCAAGAAAAGTGTAGATGAACAAATCTGGAGAGGTAGAATGGAAAGATAACACATTTAGTAAGTGCTTACTGTGTTCCAGGAACATCATAGAACTGTCAAACTGGTACTAATGAGCAGGGCTAACCTCTGATTTCTTTTCTCTGTCATATTTTATACACCCTCCTGGGTACTGGTGGCCGCAGGCCCACAGGTATCAAAGAAACAGAGGCCAGGTGACTCTTGCAGCTGAGATAGAATCATTTTATTACGAATTCTGACTCTACAAGACATAATGTTGGAGATTTATAAGGTGGGGGAGGCAGCAGAGATGCTTGAATCTTATGAATAAATACACAAACACTTTCACCCACCCACAATTTTGGATGAATTGTGAGCATCAGATTTCAGGGAAACCAAGAAAGCCAGGAAAATCTGCCTCTTCCCACACCTTCCGTATGGCCAGGCATGGAATGATAAGGGTCCCAAATGAGGTGACATCATCTGGGAAACATGGGTGGATAAGTTGTTTTACCTGCAGTGCAACGAAGCATGTTTTAATTTTATGTCCTGAGAAGCTTTCTCAATGTTATGATTAAAGAGAGATAATCAGCCATATCTGGCCCTACCCTCCCACTGCCCAGGGAGTAGTCTGGTTAGGAGGGAGGGAGAAGATGTAAAGGTAGGCAGCAAGAGAGAGGCAGGAATGTGCTGGTAAATGTTTTAACAACCAGCTTTCTTGGGAGAAAAATGTACTCAGAATACACTCTTATATTTAATCGGCATTTCTAACATTTTCTCCATCATTTTCTTAGGGCTGGACAATCAACAAAACAATAAGCAGTTGCTAATTTCTGAAGTGTAAACACAAAATGAAAAATCTGACAATTGGCTCTGTAAGTTCTAGAACTGGCCATTGACCGATGCTTCCTATTCTGTCTGCTGTTTCCTGGGATTGGCCAGTGACTTGGAACTGACAACAGAGGGAAATTTGGTGAGGCTTGAAAGGGCCTCTCTCTGTCTGAATTTTCTGTTGAGTCTATGAGGGGAAACTCTTCTCCTGCCCAAAGCACTTACAGAGGGGACAGAATTTGTACTTCATTATCCATATTGCTTGCAGTAATGTTTAAGGTCATTGTTGTCTCTCTGTGTGTTTGTCTTATATCCCCAGTTAAAAAAATAGCTGGAATCAGAACCATAGAATATTAGATGTGGAAGTCGAGATCTCAGAGCCTAACCTTTATCAAACTGCCTTAATTTGTTTTATTATTTAATGTTTTATTAGTCTACCAGTACCCAGGGAGCCCCTGATGTACTGGACTGGGGCGACCACCAAATCATCAGAGACGATCTGGAGTTCTCAGACGCCTTTTGTTTTCTGCACTGAAGTAATTCCCCAATATACACTGTCCATACCCTTACCTTCCCCACCTTGACCTCTGCCTGTCAACAGCAACAACAACAACAACAACAACAACAACACAATTAAGCAAATCTGACCAACACAATGACCCTCTGACAACACATGCAATGTTTTGCTCCTATCATCCTTCCATTTCTCTATTTTAAAAAACTAGTTAAAAGTAAAAAAACAATAATAATAATAATAATAACTTAAGGGGCAGCTAGGTGGCACAGTGGACAGAGCACTGGCCCTGACGTCAGGAGGACCTGAGTTCAAATCCAGCCTCAGACCAAACACTTGACACTTACTAGCTATGTGACCCTGGACAAGTCACTTAACCCCAATTGCCTAAAAGTAAATAACAATAATAACAATAATTTTTTAAAAAATTAGTGCATCATCTCTCCTCTGGGACCAATCTGAGTCACTGCAATTGACAATTGTCCAACACTGCAATTGTAAGTTTATCTCTCTTTTTGCATTGTTATTTACGTTATTTCAGTCACTGGGCAAATTGTTCTCCTGGGTGTGCTCTCTTCAATCTGCATCAGTTCATGTGAGGTTTTGGGTGTTTCTCAGTTCTTTCTAGTGATCATTTCTTTCAGCCCAATAATACTCTACGACGTGCATCTCCCATCATTTGCTCTCCCATTCCCCAGTGGATAGGCACACATTTGGGTTCCATTCTTTTTGCTACTGTAAAAATTGCTGAAGAATGGGAAGGAAAATGGGTGTCCACTGCCTGGGGACTGGATGAACAATTGTGATAGATGAACACCATAGAATATTATTGTGCTATGAGAAAGTGTGAACATGAGGAATTCAGAAAAATTGGAGGACACTTTATGAATTGATGTATGGCAAAATAATTAGAACCTGGAAAACAATTTCCTCATTGACCCCAATGATATAAAAGAAAACAGCATTGAAAAACTTCAGAATTATGATAAAGATAATGGCCAATCACGGCTTCAAAGGATTTAATGGCAAAGCATGATTCCCACCTTTCAGAATAGTGGTATGCAATTGGTATAGAATGAGCCATATGTTTTTAGAGATAGTCAATGTATTGATTTGATTTGCTTGACTGTTTTTATTTGATGCAAGGGAGAGTTCTTCTGGAGGAGAGAGAAAGGGAACATTTTGTCTGACAGTAATGTCAATAAATATTAAAATACATTTAAAAAGAAAAAAAGATTTCAATGTATAAGGGACCTCTCTTTCTGTCTTTGACCTCCTTGGGTCTCATTTTACACGAGAAAACTAAGGCAGAGTGACTTCTCAAGATGAAACAGCTCGCTGTGGACAGGATCCAGGTGTCCCAGGCAGAAGCACTGCTTTCATTTGGTAGGTATGCTCCCATAAGGTCTGTATAGCATGCTGTACACAGTTAGTACATAACTAAACAATCTTCACTTCTGGGCTGACTATTTACCTTTATTAAAGGGAAACAAGGGGCAGCTAGGTGGCACAATGGATAGAGCACTGGCCCTGAAGTTAGGAGGACCTGAGTTCAAATCCAGCCTCAGACCAAACACTTGACGCTTACTAGCTGTGTGACCCTGGGCAAGTCACTTAACCCCAATTGCCTAAAAAAAAAGGGAAACAAGTTTTCATTCCTCAAGTAGGAGAGGATCCTATCCACCTCTCTTCCTCCAATACAAAAGACTTGTAACTTAAATCAACGAACATTTAAGAATAGGTCATTGTGTTAGTTGATGGGAATAACAAAGACAAAAGTGAAACAACTTCCCCTCAAAAGAGTTTACATTTTAGGGAGAAATAGCCTAACCAGAACCACAAGCACTGGAAAATATGGTTGGTTGGCTGTCACCTATGATGTATGTTTTATTTAGCCTCTGGTCATTGTCTTTGTGCCCTGTGTTTGTCACCTCCGTGGGTCTCTGTTGTCTCTGTATCCTTTGTATACCCGTCTCAGACTTGTAAGAGATTACGGTTCAATTCTCTGGATTAGGAAATAGACAGATGTCCTCTAAAGTATCCCTGACAAGTCATTATCCAGTCTGTTTGATTACTTCCCGCAACTAGGGAATTTGCTATCAAAACAAGGGGATGGCAAATGAAGGCACATCTTAGAAGCATGTACAGGGGACCCATTCAGCTATTTGGTAAACTTGCTTCTAGATATGTGTGACTAAGTAGAATGGAGGGGTCTGGCTCTTCACTTCCAAAAGGATTGATTGATTATTAAACCCTTACTGTGTGCCAGGACTGTGATAAGCCACCAGAATACAGAGAAAAGTAAAAAACAGTTCCTGTCCTCCAGGAGCTCATAGTCTAATGGTAGCATGTAAATAATTAGGTACATGCAGAATAGATGGAAAGAGATTGTAGCATTCAAAATTTGCTTATTTTATTGAACTTAAGAACACATAGTTCCTTTTGCTTAAACTTGGTGCTAATTAAGGGATTTACTGATTTGTAATCTAACTTCTGGTATGGACATGGAGGAAAGCTGCAAAGTAGCGATAGCTGCCAGGAACAAGATGAGAGTTGAAAGATACTTTTTCAACCCAATCCAAATATGAGGCAGGCCTGTAGCAATGGTTACTAAGTAGGAAGCAAAGAATTTTGAAATACAGATTTGACTTACATGCTTTTGTTTGGTGGCTGTCTAGCTGGCTACAGATTTGGATGTGACTCACAAAAATGCTGAAATAGCCCTGGGCTATGTATGAGCTGTCTCAGAAAAGAGCTCAGACCAATTCCCTTTCAGAGAAGAGGCAGCATAGTAGTTAAAATCCAGCAGAGAACCAGAAGATGGCAGAAAAGAGGAAAAGAAAGCCCAGAAGATGATACCAGTAGCCTGTGACTCAACAGAGAAAATGGAAGCAACAAGGGACAGCTTTAGAGGAAGTTTTCAGCTGTGGTATAATTTTAGGAACATGAGTTGCCTATGAGTTACTATAATAGTTCCCTCTTCCCTATATGTCCCTCGGCTACACAGGTAGTCCACTATTGGCCTGAGAATCCGGGAGGGAAACGCTTGTATGTGTATGAAGGAATTTTCCTTGTTATTTGTCATGCTGTTATGTTCCAATTAAATGTTTCTTTAATTGAATCATTGAATTAATGTGTCCTCTCATCTAGTAAAAGAGAAACATTGGTGGAAAGTATGGTTTTTAGTTGTCAGTTATTCCTTGTTTATCCTTCTTTCTCAAAGAGGATCATGACATCAGGAAAGTGATGTCATGATTTGCAAGTGAATTGGATGTAAGTGAGAGAGGGAGGAGCCTAACTCTCTCCTCCAGAGCCATCTGGGTCCAGTGGCAGATATAGATCAGAACCACTAGAGATGGCCCCCAATAGTTTTTAATAGATACTAAGGATAACTTGAACCCCGAGGTAATTTTTAGGGACCAATATGTGAGCTATATACTAGGGCTTGTCTGGAATCTCTCTTTTGAGGAGATAATGCTCTAGCATTGAAGAAGTTCATTGATTTTTCCCTTTTATGTTATTTTCTAGGCTATTTTCGGACAGCAGGGTTTTCTGTTATGATTTTTGCAGGCCAGATCAGTTAATTTAAAAATAAATATCATACTATTGCATGTCAAAGTATTATCATTTTGTTGTTTATTGTTGAATTGCTATTGTGAAACTTGTTGATGTGGCATTGTTTTGAGTAACTATGGATGCCTAGCTGTTAGAGAAGAGGTACTCTGTGGTGGGTCTGTGGTGGGAATTAGTTCTCTTTGAGGACTATTGTTTTGGTTTTAGAGGGAAACGACTATGATAATGACGGAGTTTTGTGCGTCTTCTGAATTTAGAGGAAGTACAGGCTAAGGTAGATCAGGATGGGGAAAAAAAAGTAGTAGCTGCTACTTTAACTGTTAACTTTCCAAAATATTAGTACCTTCCATTATCCCCAAAGTTAATTGATAACCAGTTATAGAGCCCTTAACTGTTGACCAGAAAATAATGAAAAAGCTTAAAAACATCTTGATGAGAGGACAAAATGTAGATCATCTGTATGTAGATCAATGGAAACAGTATCATTCCCTAGCAATTTGTAATTCAGCAGTTGCACCAACCTCAACCTATCGTGATTGAGAAGCAACCCTATCTGCAGCAATTACATGGAATAGGGACAAACTATCTCCAACAATCTGTGACTTGGTACCTGCGCCATCCCCAAGAGCAAGTGATCCTAGGGGAGTGATTCTGCAAGTCATCTGCTCTTCTCATACCCTCTGGCCTGCAATTATAAAGATGGATCTTTGTGTTTGAGCAGAGTAGAATCTTCAAAAGGACACTGCAATTTCCCAAATAGAAGTAAGTCTGCTCTTTTCTTTCTAATTAAGTTTTATATCCACTAAGTAAGGGTCTATCTGCAGTGTCTGTATAAGATATAGGTAATGTAGGGACTGACTCAATGGAATGACCATCTAACTACCATCTCAGAATCTGGGTCCCAGTCTATATTGAAAAGTGTACTGAATAAAAACTCCCACTGTATTTGTTGTTGTTTTAAGTATTTTACTTAGAGAAAAACAGACTCGAGTCCTTCTCCAGAGCTCTCTCTTTGGGAACTCTCCAAAGAAGTTCCTTAGATGATTTTTATTCCAGATCATTGACACTCTCAGGTCTTTAGCTTTTCCAGAGATGGAGGCAATTTCCCAGGAAGCAAAGACTACATCCAAACCTAAAGTAAGATCTCATAAACATACTCACTAAGAGCCTTGAAAGATGTAACCATCCCTTGGGCTACAACCACAACGATAATTTGTTCAACAATCTTTAATTATCAATATCAAGACAGCCATAAAGCAAGTAGAGAATACTCACCAAAAATATTCACCAATGTCATGAAGGATGTTCAGAGTTCAAAGAGAAGAGGGATTTTTTTTTGTAGAAAAATTGGTCCCCTGCATGTTTCTGTTTATGGATGACATTTTTCTTTAAGTCCCAGGGCGTTCTATAGGGCTTTCTGAAAACTAACATGCTAGCAATCTACACAGGAAAAACCAAAGGGATGAAAAATGGCTGTTGCTCAGACGTTATAACACACATTAGCTCTTTTATTAAGCCTGTTCCTTTTCCTTTATTTGGGTCTATTACCTGATTTCCCTAGGCTCTCTCTCACCCTTAACCTAATGAGGAGGCCTACCTCATCTTTAAAGTTCCCTCCAAATGTTCATTAACTTTTAAATGCTAGTCTCGTAAGGACACATTTTAGATGGCCAAAGGGCTGCTGTAACTCTGGGTTTCCCAGCTCTAACAGTCTTTTCGGGGCTCCAAGTTCATGGTTTTCCTGCCCACACACCACCTTAAGGTCCTGGCATGCATGGCCTGAGTCTCCCAAAGCTGCTAGTCCACACTTGTCAGCTGCAGTCAAGTATCTGCCCCACCTCATTCCAGCCCTGAGGTCTGGGTGTTGAGGGGTCTGGGAGGTTGGGACAGGGGGTGTAACCACTGAAATACAGCCACAGCAAATCGTTGCACGACATCGGGGGCCGCAGGGTGCGAGCCAACGACGTGAACAACGACGCTCTCCTTCATTCATCCAATCAGAACTGCCCTCAGGGCGGAGCTGAATTCTACCTGCGTGCAGGTGAGGAGGTCTCCCTCCTGCCGAAAGCCGGTAGTTCGGGATATGGTTCGGAACCAGGCGGCCCTAGGGGAGGAAATGGCTGGGTCCCAGTTCCCAATGGAACCGATCCAGAATCAGGCCCAGGAGCCGGAGAAGCTGGGCTCCCCGGAGCAGCAGGTCGCCGGGGAACAGCAGCCGCCTCTGGAACAACCGGAGCCCCCGGAGAAGCCTGTTGGGAATCCCGAGGGGCCCAAAGAGCAGGAGGCTTCGGGAAGCCCGGCTCGGACCCGGGATCCCCCGGGCGAGAAGACGGTCTCCCTGCGCCCCACCTTCCTCCGGGTGCCACAGCCGAGCTTGGGCTACGGCTCTTTCCGCTGTCGGGGATCTGCGAGCTCTGAGCAGCTCCAGGGCCGCGGGGATCGGGAGCGCACCCTGGCTCTGGTACCCGTCCCGTCCCCAGCAGAAGCGCCATCTCGGGAGGGCGAGACGTCCACCCCGGGCGCAGTGCGGGAGCCGGGCGAGGCGGGGTCGGGGGCCTGGGCGCCCGTGGAGCTGCAAGTGGATGTGCGAGTGAAGCCCGTGGGCACAGCGGTTTCGGGGCTCACTCCCTCTCCCGTGCCCACCACCCGCTTCTTCTCGGTGCCCGTGCCGGACTCCCCCGCCTTCTCGCGCCACTCCTCCTTCTCCCGCTCTGGGGTGCCCCGGACTCCTTCCCCTGGGAGCACATGGGGGGGAAGTCCGCACCCCTTTGCCGGCTGGGCCGATCGGTACCGGGAGCAGGAGGGACGGGCCAGCCCGGGACCCATGCGATCCGGGGAATCTCCGTCGGGGCTTCCCCGATGTAGGTGCCGGGAGCTGGGGCTGGAGGACAAGGAGTGGGAGAAGCTGCTGCCCGGGTGCGGGGCTGACGGAGACAAACTGCACCAAGCGATCACACGCATAGGTAAGACACCGCATCCTGCTGAAGTCCCCGGCCCGGGAGCCCTAACTAGCCCGCACTTCCTGGCTGGGATGGGGAGGGAAAGCCCCAATGTCCCATCAGGACACGCCTGCCTTTCGCAGTGTGGGAGAAGAGGGACGAGGGAGGAATCCAGAGAGAGGGAGATCCAGCCTGTGTCCGCCACTGGACCCAGCTGGCCTGTTATGCAGGGGAATTAACTCTGGAAATGCTGGAGAATGCTTTCTCCCTGAATGCCAGACCCTGCATCTTTCCTTTTAGCTCCCTACCTCAGCCATGTGACGTTTTCTGTTACTATAAACACTGATATTTTGTTATAAATTAATTCCATCAGCACGTCCTATTATGTGCCTGACTCTTCGAAGATTTAAATAAAAATAAAACTGTAATTGTGGATTTCAATTGGACTTTTTCAGGGCATCTTTCCCAACGCACTTATTCACTGCACATCTGTTGAGGGGTAGAGAGGGAACTCTCACCTTTATTTTACTTACCAAGGCTTGCTTATAAGCCAGGGTCCTAACCAGTGCCTGGACACTGGGCTTCCAGTCCAGGGCCGAATTTATTGACCCATGTTCGAAGTCTGATTTCTCTTCGGGCTTATTTCTTTCACATACATACTTTTTGCTAAATGAACTCTCTACCCCACATGGAATGTTCCCTTTTCGAATAATTTGTGGGAACTTGGGGAGGGGAAGGGAAGTGAGTAGTAAATGGGAATGCTGGAAATCAGACTAGACCTAGAATTGGGGAGATTGGAGCAAGATGCTTAGCCCTTGAGGTCTCAGTAGGAGCGATGGAATTGGAGGAACCCATTCTGAAAAGAAAGAGGTAGGGTTGAGTCTGTCCCTGAACTGTCTTTGTTATCTCTCCACCCCTCCCTGGCACAGTATTTTGTACAGCAAACAGCCATTTAAAAACTTGTTGAATGAATGAATGTGGGATTGTTGATCCCACTTTGCTAGGCATCTAAAGCTCCCTCCTGGTCTCCCCAAGAATATGTGTTTCTGTCATAACCAGAGAGAACAGGTACCCTGCATGCAAGGATCAGTGGCTTAAAAAAGGAAAGACCTAGATCCAAGACTTCTCTAACACACTAGCTGTGTAGGTAAAATCATTTAACCTCTTAGGACATGTGCCAAGGCAACTCTTTAAGAAGGGTGAGTTGAGACCAAACACTTGACATGTACTAGCTGTGTGACCCTGGCCAAGTCACTTAACCCCAATTGCCAAAAAAAAAAAAAGAAGGGTGAGTTGTTTTCCATCTGCCTAAGTGAAAGTTTCCAAATTAAGACTTCTCTCTACTGATAAAATAGTAGGTCTAGATTTTTTTTTGAAGAGAGGTACCGAGGTATAGAACAGCTGAGTTACATTCAAGATCACATAATTCCATGATAAAATCCCACAGTGCCCCAGTCCCCATGCCCTTGTCTCTCAGTTCACTGCTTGAGCCTTTCTTTAGGAACTGTATATGAGAATAGGCTGCAATTAAGATGAGCCTCCTTTTTTCCCTGCTCCCCTTCTAAGAGAAAGTTCCTGAAAGGGAAGAGACCACTGGGGGAGGTTATTGAACTCACATCTTGTTTGGACTTTGTACAATAATCTCCTAATTGTTCTCTGGGACTCCTCTCTCCCCTCTCCAAATCATCTTTCACACAGCTGCTAAAGAGACTTTCCTAAAGCACAGGTTTCATCACATCAGTTCCCTGCTCAATAAATTCCAGTGATTCCCTATTGCCTCTAAGACCAAGTATAAGCTCCTCTGCTTGGCTTTTAAAGCCCTTTACAACATGGCTACAATCTACTTTTCCCATTTTTATTAGTCCTCTTCTCATAGTCTACCGTTCAGCCAAACCGGCCCTCATGCACGACACTCCTATCTTGCCTCCTTACATAACTTTGCACTGGCTATCCCCCAACTCTGGAATGTACTGCCTCCTCGACTCTGATTCTTAGAATCCCTACTTTTCACCAAAGCTCCCCTCAGTCTATTTCAGGAGACCTTTCCTGATTCCCCTGAGCTGTTCATGCTTCCCCACACCAAACTGTTCAGTCTTTTTCAGTAGTGTTTGACTCTTTGTGACCCCATTTGGGGTTTTCTTGAAAGAGGGAGCGAGTTTGCCATTTCCTTCTCCAGCTCATTTTACAGATGAAGAAACTGAGGCAGACAGGGTTAAGTGACTTGCCCAGGGTCACACACTCAACCAGTAAGTGAGGTCTTACTTGAACTTAGGAAGATGAGCCTTCCTGACTCTAGGCCCAGTACTCTATCCACTTCGACACCTAGCTGCTCCACAACAAATTACCTTGCATGTATTTTGTATATACTTATATGTGCATATCTATATTTCCTCCTCCTCTCCTCCCATCAAACATAAGCTCTTTTAGCTTTCTGCTAGGTAGTGTTTAACTTTTGTCTTGTATCCTCAGTGCTTAACATAGTGCCTAGCACATGATAGGTATTTAATAAATGATTTTGGTTTATTGATTGGAGAACTAGGAATGTGGTAGAGTGAGCCGAGAATTAATAGGAGTTTCTGAAATAAGAATATTCAGGTAAAGACCTAAACTGAGGAGTACAGGGGATGAAAGGTGGTTTTCAGCAGGACCAGGGTCCACTGTATTTAGACATAGTAAAATTTAATCTATAAGATCCTTAGTCCTAGGCTATCTCCTGGAAGGGAAATTCTTGTTTTACTGACTAATCATTTATTATATACATAGCAGTTTGCTAGACTCTGAAAAGGAACCAAAAGGAAGTTGTTACTTGCCCTCAAGAAACTTACAGTCTAATGGGGAGGGGCGGCAGAAATGTACTTGGGAACCATTAAGTATTAGTGCTAAGGGACTGAGTGTAAAATGAGACACAGACACACACACAAGAACACAGAGACAAAAAGAGAAAGGGAGGGAGACAGACACACACACACACACACACACACACACACACACACACACACACACAGAGAAAGCCATATGCACAGAGAGGGTAAGTGCTATAGGAATTCAGAGGCAGGGAAGAACTATATCCTGGAGTAGTCAAGGAAGGCCATGTGAAGAAGCTCATACATTCTCATTGCTCCTATTACAACATCTAAGCTGATGACTCCCACATTTCCCAACCTAATAATTTTGTTCCTTCCCCAGCCAATTCTATCCACTTTTCAAGTTCCAGCTCAATTTCAAAGTAGACAATAAGGGTCCCATATTTAAGGAGCGGCACAAGGAAGAAAGGTGTTGCAGAGGAAGTGAAAGCTAAGGGACCCAAAAGTTATAACATGGCAGTGAGGTTAATGAGAATAGTCAGTCAGTAGGGTCAAGTACAACTGGAAGGAGAAAAAGGTGATTAATTGGATTTCGCCAGAAGAGTTTCTCTGACTGTAATCAAGAAAATAGTTTCAGTAGATTCAGTAGAACAGGAGGCTACAAGGGTTTAAAGGTGGAATGAGTGACGAATGGGGAAGCAAGTAGTGAGCGTAGCTCATACTTTGAGAAACTTAACAGTGAAAGGAAAGAAAGAAAAGAGGCTAGAACTTGAGACAGTAGAGGGGTAAGAACCTCCATCCGTGGCTCTTTAAGGATGAGAGAATCACAGAATTTTAGAACTAGAAGTGACCTTCTAAGCTCTCTAGTCCAAGGGTTCTTTACCTTTTTTGTGGCATGGACCCCTTTAGCAGTCTGGTAAAGCCTATAGCCCCCTTCTCAGAATAATATTTTTATTTTTTTGAAATCTTATTTAATATTTTATTTTTTCCCAATTGCATGTAAAAACAATTTGAACATTCTTTTTTTCCTCTCCAAATTTTGAATTCCAAATTCTCTTCCTCCCTCCCCTTTCCCTCCCCTTATTGAGAAGCAAGCAATTTGACATAAGTTATACATGTGTAGTTATGCAAAATACATTTTCATGTAGGTCATTCTGTGAAAGAAAACATAGCCAAAAATAAAACCCAAGAAAAATAAAGAAAAAGTACCTTTGATCTGAATTCAGACTCTACCAGTTCTTTCTCTGGAAATGGACAGCACCTTTCATCATAACTCCTACAGAACTGTCTTGGATCATTATATCTAAGTTAAAATAATATTTTTAAATGCATAAAATAAAACATAGGATTACAAAGGAAACCAATTATATTGAAACACAGTTATCAAAGTATCTTTAAAACCTAGGTCCAGGACCCCAGATTAAGAGTTCCCACAAGTCTAGTTCAGCCTCCTTGTTTTACAACTGAAAAACCAAAGGCTGTAGAATTTCATCAACTGACACCATTGCATAGGGAGTAAAATGACCCATGGAGGATTCATACTCAGGTAGCCCTCAGGCTCCAAGTCACTCTGCCTCTCATGTTGAACTCAGCCAAAATAAATGAATGAGTCAGCACCTGTATGTTGTCTCATCCCATTATCCTGCTTTATGTCCTCTGAAGAATAAATGATGATCTAGCCTTAAAGGCTCATAGAGCTCATGCCTAGCCAAAACGTTGAGGCTCCATTGGGATGTCATCTTTGATCTCCTCCATTTGTGGTTGTTGCCCCCATTCAGGAACAACCTACCCTCCTACCCTCCAAGGGCCGGTTAGTTGTCGGGCTTCTCTTCTCCTACCTCAGCCTCCTCACTGCCCTGGTTATTAGCCAATAGAATTAAGAATGTGCTGATGGGATAGGGAGACATATTTCTGATCAATATGTGGATGACTTTTCTAATCATTAGGCATGGCCCAAGATGGGGCCCATTAGAAATGGAATGGATTGCCTGAGGAACAAGTTATGCATTACTGGATATTTTCATGTGGATTTGGATATGTGCTTTAGGTAAGGGTTGAACTGGATGACCTCTGAGATCCCTTCTAATTCTGAAATTTAAGAATATTAATAAAACATCATCTGTATCACTGGAGGGAACATCCAGACCAATGAGATCACAGTTTTTTTGTGTACTTGGATAATAAAAGCAAGAGTTTTGATAAAAATTTTAAAAAATTAAAAATAAATTTTAAAAAAAAGAATGTGCTAATGGAAGAAGGTTTCTACTACCTGAGTTCTTCCAGGCTCACTGTGTAGTTCTTAGATTACTAGTGTGCATTATATAATAAAGGCTTCCGAAGACCATAAATCATGATTAGTCTTTCAGCTAACATTAAATTAACTTTTAAATTTTAAAAAAATTATATTTTTCCCAATTACATTTAAAAACAATTTTAACTTTCATTGTTTTTAAATGTTGAATTCTAAATTTTCTCCCTCTTTCCCTGAGAAGGTAAGAAATTTGATATAGATTATATAAGTGCAGTCACATAAACCATATTTTTGTATTAGCCATGTTACGAAAGAAAACAGACTACCCTCCCCCCCAAAAAAATAAAGTTTAAAATGTATGCTTCAATCTGTATTCAAACTCCATTGCTTCTTTCTCTAGAAGCGGGTAGAATTTTTCTTCATAAGTCCTTCAGAACTGTCTTGGATTATTGTATTGCTAAGAACAGTTAAGTCATTTATAGTTGATCATACAATATTGCTGTTACAGTGTACCATGTTGTCCTGGTTCTCCTCACTTCACTTTGTATCAATTCATATAATTCCAGATTTTTCTGAAACCCTCTTGCTTATCATTTTTTATAGCACAATAGTATTTCATCACAATAATATACCACAACTTGTTCAGCCATTTCCCAATTAATGGACATACCTTCAATTTCTAATTCTTTGCCACTACAAAAAGAGTTGCTATGAATATTTTTGTATATATACATATATAATTATTTTTCCTTTTTCTTTTATCTCTTTGGGGTATAGACCTAGTATGGCTGGGTCAAAGGGTATGTACAGTGTTATAGCCTTTTGACCCTAGTTCCGAATTGCTCTCCAGAATGGTTGGTTGGGTTCACAACTCCACCAACAGTGCATTAGTGTCCCAATTTTTCCACATCCCCTCCAATATTTGTCATTTCTCTTTTCTGTCATATTAGCCACTCTGATAGGTATGAGGTGGTATAAGAGTTGTTTTAATTTTGCATTTCTCTAATCAATAGTGATTTAGAGCATTTTAAAAAAATTTATTTATTTTTAGTTTTCAGCATTCACTTCCATATGATTTTGAGTTTTATATTTTCTCCCCTTCCCCAAGACAGCATGTAATCTGATATAGGCTCTACTTATTCATATATTCGTATTAAGCATATTTTCACATTAGTCATGATGTATAGAAGAATTAGAACTAATGGGAGGAACTACAAGAAAGAAGAAATAAAACAAGAAAAGAAAAGGAGAGCAAATAGTATGCTTCCATCTGCATTCAGACTCCATGGTTCTTTTTCTGGATATGGATAGCATTTTCTATCACGAGTCTTTTGAAGTTGTCTTAGATCCTTGCATTGCTCAGTAGGGCTAAGTCTATCAAAGTCAGTCATCACACAATGTGGCTATTACTGTGTACAATATTCTACTGGTTCTGCTTACTTCACTCAGCATCAGACTATATAAGTCTTTCCAGGTTTTTCTGAAGTCCTCCAGCTCACCATTTCTTATAGTACAATAGTATTCCATTACACTCATATACCACAACTTGTTCAGCCATTCCCCAATTGATGGACATCCCCTCAATTCCCAATTCTTTGCCACCACAAAAAGAGCTGCTATGGATATTTTTGTACATGTTGGTCCTTTTCCCATTTTTATGATCTCTTTGGGATACAGCCCTAGAAGTGCTATTGCTGAGTCAGAGGGTATGCACATTTTTATAGTCCTTTGGGCGAAGTTCCAAATTGCTCTCCAGAATGGCTGGACCATTTCACAACTCCACCAACAATGCATTAGTGTTCCAATTTTCCCACATCTTCTCCAACATTTATCATTTTCCTGTTTGTCATGTTGGCCAATCTGATAGGTGTGAAGTACCTCAGAGTTGTTTTCATTTGCACTTCTCTGATCAATAGTGATTTGGAGCATTTTTTCACATGACTATAGATAGCTTTGATTCCTTCATCTGAAAACTGCCTGTTCATATTCTTTGACCATTTGTCAATTGGGGAGTGACTCATACTCTTATAGATTTGACTCAGTTCTTTCTATATCTGAGAAATAAGGCCTTTATCAGAGAAACTTGCTGTAAAAATATTTTCCCAGTCTTCCGCTTTCCTTCTAATCTTGGCCACACTTGATTGTTTGTGCAAAACCTTTTTAATTTAATGGAATCAGAATTGTCCATTTTATTTCCTGTAATGGTTTCTATTTCTTATTTTGTTATAAATTCTTCCTTTATCCATAGATATGACAGGTAAAATTTTCCACAATCCCAGAATTTGTTAATGATATCAATCTTTATCAACATTTATGACTAAATCATGTACCCATTTTGACTTTATCTTGATATATGATGTAAAATGTTGGGCTATACCTGTTTTCTGCCAAGCTGCTTTCCAGTTTTCCCAGCAATTTTTTGTCAAATAGTAATTACTATGGTCATTTACTACTGTATATTGTATACCTAATCTATTCCACTGGTCCACCACTATTTCTTAGCCAGTACCAGATTGTTTTGATGATTACCACTTTGTAATACAGTTTGAGATCTGGTACTGTTAGGCTAACTTCCTTCACATATTTTTTTCATTGATTCCCTTGATATTCTTGACCTTCTGTTCTTCCAGATGAATTTTGTTATCGGGAAGGCTTCTAGCTTATCCCCATGACAGATAATGCTGGCTGATGGTTTTAGATAGATACTACTTCTCATTTTAAGGAAAGCTCCATTTATTCCTATGCTTTCCAGTGTTTTTAATAGAAATGAGTGTTGTATTTCATCAAAAAAATTTTCTGCATCTGTTGAGATAATCATATGATTTTTGTTGTTTTTGTTATTGATGTGGTCAATTATGCTGATAGTTTTCCTAATATTGACCCAGTCTTGCATTCTTGGTATAAATAAATTCCACCTGGTTGTAGTTCATAATTTTTGTGATATATTTCTGTAATCTTCTTGATAGCACTTTATTTAAAATTTTTGCATCAATATTCATTAGGGAAATTGGTCTGTAGTTTACTTTCTCTGTTTTGGCTCTTCCTGGTTTAGGTATCAACACCATATTTGTGTCATAAGAGGAATTCGGTAGGACTCTTTCTTTGCCTATTTTTCTAAATAGTTTATACAGCACTGGAATTAAGTATTCCTTAAATATTTGGTAGAATTCACTTATGAATCCATCTGGTCCTTGGGATTGTTTCTTAGGGAGCTCATTTATGGCTTCTTCAATTTCTTTTTCTGAGATAGGGTTTTTTAAGTATTCTATGTCCTCTTCTGTTAATCTGGGTAGTTTATATTTTCATAAATATTCATACACTTACATAGATTGTCAGATTTATTGGCATCTAATTGGGCAAAATAACTCCTAATAATTGCTTTCATTTCCTTTTCATTGGTGGTGAATTCATCCCTTTCATTTTTGATGCTGATAATTTGGTTTTTTCTTTTTTTTATAAAATTAAACAATAGTTTATCTATTTTATTGTTGTTGTTGTTGTTTTCATAAAACCAGCACCCTAGCTTTATTTATTAGTTCAGTGGTTTTCTTACTTTCAATTTTATTAATCTCCTTTGATTTTCAGGATTTCCAATTTGGTGTTAATTGGGGATTTTTAATTTGTTCTTTTTCTAGTTTTTTTAAGTTGCACACCCAATTCATTGACCTGCTCTTTCTCCATTTTACTGATATAAGCATTTAAATATATACATTTCCCCCTAAATACTGCTTTGGCTGCATCCCATAAATTTTGATATGTTATCTCATTGTTATCCTCTTTAATGAAATTATTGATTGTCTCTGTGATTTGTTCTTTTATCCACTCATTCTTTAGGATTAGATTATTTATTTAGTTTCCAATTTATTTTAAATTCATTTCCATACTCCTTTATTGAATGTAATTTTATTGCATTATGATCTGTAGAAAAAAGATGCATTTAATATTTCTTCTTTTCTGCATTTGGTTGTGAGGTTTTTATGTCCTAATACACAGTCAATTTTTGTGTAGGTGCCATGTACCACAGAGAAAAAGCTATATTCCCATTCAATTTTCTTCTGAGATCTATCATATCTAACTTTTCTAAAATTCTATTCATCTCCATAATTTCTTTCTTGTTTATTTTTTGGTTAGATTTATCTAGCTCTCGGAGGGGAAAGTTGAGGTCCCACTAGCATAGTTTTACTGTTTACCTTCTCATTTAACTCATTTAACTTTTCCTTCAAGAATTTGGATGTTATGCTATTGGTGCATATATGTTTAGTATTAATATTACTTCATTATCCATGGTACCTTTTTTGCTTTTGTTTTGTCTGAGATCATGATTGCTTCTATTGCTAAGATCTGGTACTGCTAGGCCAACTTCCTTCACATTTTTTTTTATTGATTCCCTTGATATTCTTGACCTTTTATTCTTCCAGATATATTTTGTTATAGGGAGTTTCTCTACCATAAGGGCAATATTAGTGAGCAAGTTAGACCTTTGCTACCCCAGAGTCTGGCAAATATTCCATTTTATTTCCACAACCATCACACTGGCCAGGAGGTGCTTTGGGGCATAAGGAAGTTGGTATTCTGTACTTCTGGTATCTCTTGAAATGAAATTACAGAGGTCTGGAAGGGATGGTTTTTTTTCCCTTTGATTTCATACTTTGCTTTTAGAAAAGCAATTATATTCAAAAATATTCAATTACCTTGAATAGATGATGCATTCCAGGCTAATGGTTATGTAAAACTAAAAATAGATGTGAATTAGCATTTCAGAGACCTTCCAAGGTGACTATAAGAGCTGCTTATCATTATTACTTCTTTTGCCTAAGAATTCTACAAATTGTATAGTTTGGTTGGAGGGCAGACTGGGGAGAGCTATGGTAATGGCCTCTGTGATGTATCACTAATAAACTTTTCCTCTGGCTGAAGAAGATTTGAGTTGAATTCATTCAGCAGGGCCTGGTACCGTGATCTTGGGGTCCCAGCACCCCAAAACCCCTAGACGTCTTCATTCCCAGTGCTTATCACACAGCACCTTCTTTGCACATAACAAATGATAAATAAATGCTTTTTCATTCATTCATTACTACTTTGCAATTTATATGAGTCCATGACTTGCCCAAGGTCACATAGGTAAGAGGGAGGAGTCAAACCCAAGCCCTCCATCCCCAAGTTCAATGTTCTCTTTCCAATATGCTGCAATATTTTTTCTGTATCCTAGTAAGGAAAAAAAAATATACAAGGACAGAAAATCTACTCAAGAGCAAAATTTAGCTATAAAGGAGTTAACCCATTTATTTATTCCTCAAGGATTCATTCCTATCATTTGGGGGAGAAGGGGTGGGGCTCCTAACTAGACCCCAAGAAAAGCAAAACAAAACAAATTAAAAAATAAAAAAGATCCAACTGAGCTAAAAGAGAAGTGAAGGCTCAGCACTTTTAAAAATGCTGTAAATGTTGGGTTCAATTCTAATTGTGTGGCACTTTGGAAAGAGGCCACAGGGCATCTCTAAAGAATAAAGAATGATTGGTGTATCAAAGGGACTTTCAGACTTAGGCAATCAATTGATAGCTAAGGTTCAAAAGCAAAATTTCAAGGCTAAGCTCTTCCCACAGGAAAACAAATTAGTGAAGCTCAAAATACGAACCAGAAGCAGCTGCTTCTCAGAACTTCCATGTTGGGGGCCTTCCTTATTTTCACTTGACATCTAGAGTCCCTGGGCGTCCTGTTGGTTATTCCTTGTTATCACTACGTGTCTTCTTTGTGGACCACACATTTCTTTGATGGCATTCTTTATTCTGGCTTTTCTTTGGAGTTCCTTTTTTTGTTCCATGATGCACTATGTGCAGGCCCATCCCCCTTCCCTCTTCTCTTTCCTCCTCTCCCTCTTTCTTTCCCACTCCATTATCCCCCAAGTGGCTTCCCGACTATAGCCACTCAATACTGATATCAGGAGTACACTCACAACAAAACCCTCTGAATTCTCCCTCTCCCTCAGGTGTGTCTCCATTTTTCTATTTCTCCTGGCTGTTTCTTTTATCCCCTCCCCTGTTCTCTCTCCCTCCCTTCTCCTTTTCTTCCCCAGTTCCCATCTCCCTTTCCAGACGGCCTTATCTGCTCCCTGTTCTCTCCCTATCTCTCCCTTCTTAGTCCTTCCTCCTTCTCCCACCTCCAGGCCAATTCCTTTTTCCTTTTCCTTCTGTGATTTCATCTGTGTAGTGCACTCTGCGGGGAAGCTCTTTACACCGATACAGATCAGCGATCTCTGTAAGTTAAAGCATTAGACAGCTGCCGGGAGCATTCAGAGATGTTGTTGTCAGTCATTTCAGACACTCCGTGGCCCCATTTGGGGTTTTCTTGGTATAGATACTAGAGTGGTTGGCCTCTGCCTTCTCCAGCTCATTTTTCAAATGAGGTAACTGAGGCAAATGAGGTTAAATGACTTGCCCAGGGTCTCATAGTTGCTAAGTGTCTGAGGCCGGATTTGAACTCGTGAAGATGAATCTTAGTGAGAGGATTAGTGACTTGCTTTAGCTAGTAGAGGTCAGAAGCAACTTGCAGATCTTTCTGCCTTGACAATGGGTACCTGGGTGTTTGGGAGCCAGCTCCAATCTAACCCATTGTAATCCATTGTTAACTTTTCAACATGAGCATTTACAGCCCAGCTTTTGGTAAAAGCTATAAATCTGGGCCAGATTTATCTTTTTGTTGATTGCCCAGATTTAAGAAAGTGTTAATAATGCAGATTAAATATAAGAGTGTGTGTATGCATACATTTCTTTTCTTCTAGAGAGCCTGATTGATAAACATTTACCAGCACACCCCCATATTCCTCTATAAATATCGCTTGAGGTCAAGAGAAGTGCAGTTGAAGGCTCAGAGAATGAAGTCATCATCACCAGACTGGAGGCCTGGTGTATATAGGCTAATAATGATTGTTATAATAACTGGAATTGTTATGGCCCTTTAAGATTTGCACTGTATTTTACCATCCACCTCTGCCAGAAGCAGCTGGTGGCACAGTAGAGAAAGCTGGAGTCAGGAAGACCTGAGTTCAAATCCTACCTCAGGCATTTACTAACTGTATGACCCTGGGCAAGTCACTTAACACTGTTTGCCTCATCTGTAAAATGAGCAGGAAAAGGAAATGGCAAACCACTCCAGCATCTCTGCTAAGAAAACCCCAAATGGGGTCACAAAGAGTTGGACAGAACTGAACAACCACAAAGCTCAGATCTGACCGTGACAGCCAGCCACTGCACTCAGTAAACTCTGCCTGCTCCCTGTTATTTCTAGGATCAAATATAAAACTATGTAACTGTCAATCAAAGCCCTTTGTAACATGGCCCCTTCCTGCCTTTCCAGTGTAGTGATGTTTTGGCCTCCATGCTCTTCCTTACAGTAGACAGTCATCTCCCGACTCTGCATTTTTAACCAACCATTAAATGCCCAGGCTAGAACGCTCCCTTTCTTCCTGGGTTTTCCTACCTTCTGTCTGGTCCCAGCTACAATCCTATCTTCTTCATAAGCCTTTCGGATCCCCCTTAAAGCTAATGCCTCCCTTTTATTGATTATCTCCAATTTATGTTGTCTATATCTTGTACATAGTTGTTTCAAGGTAGTATTCCTTCTCCCCCCCATCAGATTGTGTTTTTGTTATTGGTTTTTTTTGTTTTGTTTCATTTTGTTTTGTTTGCCTTTCTTTGAATCCCCGTGCTAAGTACCAGAAACAGAAGAAGGCACTTTTTAAAAGCCTTTTCTCACAAGCCTAAAAGGAAATAGATTATGGGATATTTGAGCTGGAAAAGTGTATAGAGATCATCTAGTTCAATTTCTTCTTCTTAAACTAAGCTCACATAGGGAAGTGCTTTACCCAAGGGGGTGTGTGTGTGTGTGTGTGTGTATCTGGTAAGTGTTCTTTCCAATATCCCCCATAGTCATTGCATATACTAGGTACTCAATGAAAGTTGATTTTTCATTATATTTCCCAAGTAATTAGTTTTATATTACACATTTTTTAATTTTAAACAGTGGATGAGCGGTACATTTTCTATTTCTTTAAAAAAAAATTTCTAAATTAAATTTGAGGCTGCTATGTGGCCCAGTGCGTATGGCCTGGAGTCAGGAAGATTCATCTTCCCGAGTTCCAATCTGGCCTCAGACACTTACTAGCTGTGAGCCTCAGATCAAATCACTTCACCCTGTTTGCCTCAGTTTCCTTATCTGTAAAAATGAGCTGGAGAAGGACACAGCAAACTACTCCAGTATCTTTGCCAAGAACACCCCAAATGGGGTCACAAGGAGTCAGACACAGCTGAAGCAACTGAACAGCAACAAAGTTAATTTTTTTAAAAACTCACCTGTCAGTTGATTCCTCCCCTACTCCTCGGTGGGTCATTGGACCTTTACCCCTACTGTAATCAATATGGGATAACCCAGGATCAAGTGCTGTGCCATGCCCATCTTCCCCACAACTGATTCAGCTTTCTCCGTATTCTTGCCTATTCTGCGCGTGTCTCTCCACCTTCTAGGCCTGCCAGCATACCTGAGATCCCTACGCTGGGCTCTGGCCGTCCTGGCAGTGTTGCTGGCCGTAGCTGTGGTCACCATCGTGGCCCTGGCCTCTCGAGTAGGTAATGCATCTCCTTTACGTTTCCCCCTCCATCCCTTCAGCACCTTCTACTTCCCTTCTCCCTGTTCCTCCACTCTTCAATATCCCCTTTCCAACTCCTCCTCCCTCCATCCTCTAGCCCTTCAGCACCACTCCCACCCTCCATCACTCTCGACCAGAATTCTCCTCGTATTCTTCCAGATTTGCCCCAGCAGTCAACCTGGTTATGTTGTCCCTGTGTCCACAGGAGCAAAGTGCCGACCTTGTCCAGAAGGCTGGGTATGGTCAGAAGAACACTGTTACTATCACTCCTCGGAGGTTCAGAGCTGGGAAGACAGCAAGGCTTTCTGCTCAGCCCACCAGGCATCTCTCCCAGTATTGAGCCACGCACAGGTGAGAGGGAGGGAGCTTGGGACGAGGCAGAAATAAAATCAGAACTGATCTGGAGGCACCCCCTCTGTATGCAACCCTCTAGTGACCAGATTTGTGGGGAGAAGTGGCTCCCCACTCTCATTGAAATTCTAATCGGGGTGAGGAGATAGATCACAAATCTAGCAAATGGTGCAAAAATGATGGTGACCTTCTACGCATATGACAGAGCTAGCTCTTGTCTCAATTACTCCCAGTTGTCAGGCAAATACTAAAAACTAACATACATGATGATGATGATAATAATCACTAACATTTATTTGACACTACGTGCCAGGAACTATGCTAACTGCTTTACAATTATTATCTCATTTTATCCTCACAAGAACCAAAGGAGGTAGAGGTTATTATTATCCCCATTTTACAGATGAGGAAACTGAGGCAAATAGAGATTAGGTGACTTGAACAAGATGACACAGCTAGTAAGTGTCTGAGGCCACATCTTCCTGACTCCAGACCCATATCTCTATCCACTGCACCACTCAGGGCTGATGATAAGGCATCTCCTTTGATGTCATTTCTGCTGATAAAACCACATCCACTTCTGATGTTGAACTGTTTGAGAATACAAAGGGCTCATGATTGGAACTTTCTTTCCCTGATCTTTGGTAGCTGTGTGGTGCTTTGATTTGCCTGGCCCAAGTTTCTGAATTTGAACTCAGATCTTCCTGACTCCAACCCTTGTGTTCTATCTAGTGCCTGTGGTTGTGAAAATGCCGGCTGATATTGGTGGAAGTATCTTAAATGATTGCAAGATAGGGATGAGACTCCTGAGAACAGATGGGATACTCTACCACCTCTGCCACTCTGGGGCAGAAAGGTAGGGCTTTTCACCCATTGAAAATGCAGAAAAGAAGGTTTCAAAATCTGTGCATCCAAACGCTAGGTAGGAATTAATCTTTTTTTTTTTTGGGTGAGGCAGTCAGGGTTAAGTGACTTGCCCAGGGTCACATAGCTAGTAAGTGTCAAGTGTCTGGTCTGAGGCTGGATTTGAACTCAGGTCCTCCCGACTTCAGGTGCTCTATCCACTGTGCCACCTAGCTCCCCCCCCCTTTTTTTAATCAAGAAGATTGTGCTATGTATTCCTGTCCTCTACCCAAATACAGTAATACTTCAAAATGAACTATACTTTCACCTCTCTGAATTTGGGTAAACACCACAGTCGCATTTTTTTACAGCTATAGACAGCCTGAATAAAGCAACCTGGTTCCTTAGTTGCTGGGAGCTGGGGTGGGCAGTTGCCAGCACCTGAGGAAGCAATCTTTCTGTGCAATTCTGAAGTCCCTCGAGATGAAATTCTGGGCAGGGATCTGGGCAAGGTTGTTTCTGTTCCTTGGAGAATTTGAATTCACACTCGTGTTAAATGTATGACATAGGAGGATAGAGTCTTAGCACTGGAAGGGACCTGGTGCAACTTCTTGTCTCCTGCAGGGATCTTCGATACCCCATCCCTCGCAGCTCTGCCTTAAGATTTCCAGTGATAGGGAAACCGCATCTGACAAGCCAGACCATCCCATTTTTAGACATCTTTAATTGTTAGAAAGCTCTCCCATCGAGCTTTTGAAATCTGCCTCCTGCTAACTTCCACCCACCAGTCCGAATTGTGATTTTTGACATTTACTTCCTCTTGTTCTAGGACTTTTAACCTTTTTTTGGGCAAATCCTAGATCCTGCGGGGAGTCTGGTGAGGCCTGTGGAGACTTTCTAAAAATAATGTTTTAATTGTATAAAATCAAATACACAGGATTTCAGAGGAAACCAATTATATTGAAACACATTTATCAAAACATATTTTTTAAAATTCATAGACCCCAGGCTAAGAACCCCTATATCTTTCACCTGACAGCCCTTCAAAGGGTGGACAATAGCTTTTGTATCTTCTTATTAGACTTTTGTTCTTTAGGCTAAACATTCTTACAGCCTTTCCTCATAGGGCCTACTTTCAAGACACTACCCCCCACCCTGTCCTGTTTGCCCTCCTGTGCATGTACTCAGTATCCCCCTTAAATTTCAGTACCCAGAGCTGATTTGAGTATGGGAGTGCCCATGTAGCACACAGCAGGACTGTTTCCTCTCAGAACAAACAGTAATAGTTCAATGACACTATTGTTTTACATACTACTTTAGATAACCCTATCTCATCTACCGATAGGACAATTCTGTTAGGTAATTAGCAGTTGTTTGTATAAGCCCAATTGTACCTATGCGGGAACTTAAGCTCAGATATGTTAAATGACTGCCAAGGTTATAAACCAGGATTTGTAACCAAGTGCTCTGACTCCAAATCCAGTGTTTTTTCCACTAAGGTAGGTTAAAAAATCATTTGTTATTTATTTTGGCAGCCACATCACACTGTTGACTCATTGAGCTCCCAGTCAACTAAAATCTCTAAATCTTACATAAACTGCCATTAAAATAGGTCTTCCCTAATCGTGAACTTGTGTAGTAGATTTCTTTTTTAACCAAAGCATATTAGAGTAAACTCTATTAAGCCTCATCTTTTTAGTTTAGTCTATTGTTTCAGCCTATGGAAATTTTTTAATCTAGGATCTATCCTATGATCATTTTTCAATTTTTTCAGTCATTTTCAGTCACGCCTAATTCTTCATGACCCCATGAGGGGTTTTCTTGGCAAAGACGCTGGAGTGGTTTGCCATTGCCTTCTCTGGCTCTTTTGACAGAGGAGGAAACTGAGGCAAACAAATTTAAATGACTTGCCAAAGGTCATAGGGCTAGTAAGTGTCCGAGGCCATATTTGAACTCAGGAAAATGAGTCTTCCTGACTCCAGGCCCACTCTATCCATTGTGCTGGAGCCAGCTCTTAACAGCTAGCTGATTCTGAAATTTTTAGTGTGAGCATTTTCACCTTGGAAACTGGCAAAGGCTGCAGATCAGAGCTTGACCTATCATTTTATTGATTTCTAGACTTGAGAAAGTGAAGGAAAAAATGTTAATAATGAAGATTAAACTTTAAAGTGTGTTCTGCCTTTTTTTTGTTTCAAAGTGCTGGTTATTAAACCACCACCATACCAGCATACCACTGTATACAAAGCATTGCTATGTTTCTTGCCCTCAAAGAGCTTTCAGTCTAGTGGCAGATGAAGATAATACAAATTAGAGTATGATAAATTCATATCCCTCCCATCTTTGTACCATCTTGTAAGCCTGTGTCTTTTGCTTTTTGGACTACAGTGTTCCAAGTTCTCCTCTGATTTTAAAAGAAGCTGCCAAGTCTTGTATGATCCTGACTGTAGCTCCGTGGTTGCTGAACTGCTTCTTTCAGTGGTGCTTGCAGGACTCTTTCTTTGATGTGGAAGCCCTGGATTAGGGCTGTGATGTTCCTGGGACTATTCCTTTTGAGGTTCCTTCCAGGAATCAGATTCATGATTTACTTTGCTATACAGTTCTAATAGATCTGGGTAGTTTTCATTTGTGATTTCTTGAAGTTTACTATCCAAGTTTTTCTTTTTCTTTTTTTTAATAATGCTTTTAGGGGCATCTACATGGTGCAGTGGATAGAGCTCCATCCTTGGAGTCAGGAGGACCTGAGTTCAAATTTGGACTCAGAAGCATAACACTAGCTGTGTGACTCTGGGCAAGTCACTTAATCCCAATTGCCTGGCCAAAAAAAAAAAATCAAATCAAATCAAATCATGCTTTTAAAGAAGTCTAATGATTATTAAAAATTATACTCTTTGAATTGTTTTCCTAGTTAGTTGTTTTTTTAATAATCAGATCTTATATTTTCTTTTATTTTTTCCAATATTTTGACTTTGTTCTAATATTTCTTGCTATTACATAAAGTCACTTATTTCTGTTTTCTGGGAGTCCATTTCTTGGCTAAGGCTGGCCTCTTTTAAGCTGCTTATTCTCCCTCCAGTGCTTTCTTCCAGAGATTTTATTTTGCTTAATTTCTTCCAGACACATAATCTTTGTAAAAATCCATTTTCTTCCTTTTGAATTTGTTCCTGCAGTTATGGAGTTGCTTGCTTCTTTTTAGGTGGGGGTGGGGGAGAGTAGGAATCTCTAGATGTGCAACAATTTTTATAGCTCTTAGTGTTTTCTGTGATTTATTCAGCTCTCCAGCTTTACTTCCTGAATTAAGGCTTTATGCCAGGACCAGATTCAGTGCCCTGCTGTGTTTTTGGATAGTAGGGTGGTTGACCTTTCTTGATCTTGATCCTGGGTCTTCACACTAACCTCCATTTCCCGGGATTGATACCCTTCCCCCTGGATCTTTGAGGTTCAGAATATGGAATCATCAGGGGCCTCCATGGCATCTCAGGACAGAGTGCTAGGGACCTCAGAGCCTCTGGGCCTGGGATTTCTGGTCTGAGGGCTGCAGCTGGTCTCTGCCGGCCATTGCTCCTCAGGAGCAAGGTCCCCAATCTAGGGGCTTTCTGACTACAATGGGGCTTTTACAACAGAGCTCTCTGCTCTTGCTGACACAGAGCCTTACAGGCCACAGGTGTGCATCCTCACTCACTTTGCTGGAGGAGCCCCTTTGCTGAATACCCACCTGCCTGTGGGCTTCTGGCTGGCATTTGATCGTTTGTTTGTTTTTTTGGTGAGGCAATCAGGTTTAAGTGACTTGCCTAGGGTCACACAACTAGTAATCATGTGTCTGAGGCCGGATTTGAACTCAGGTCCTCCTGACTCCAGGGCCAGTGCTCTATCCACTACACCACCTAGCTGCCCCCTGGCTGGCATTTGAAGTGAAAGATGTCACTATAGTTCTTCTTGGGATTCTTGGTCAGGGTTTTGCTGGGGTAGGTATGTGGGAGTTGGGTGGCCAGCCTGCCATTTAGGCAGCCATCTGGTCTGGTAGTCCCTGTGTGTCATCTGAAAATTGATAAAGTATTTATCGCCTATCTCCATCCAAGTGGTTTATGAAAACATAGAACTGGACAGGCCTAAGAGCGGAGAGATTCCATACATGCATGCTTACTAACCTAGAACTAGTGAGACATTCCAGGCTGATAACTATTCATAATCACCAACAGCTATGGAGGAAGGCTCAAAAACCTTCCTACGTGAGTGTAAAAGCTTTTATTCTTTTGTCTGAAATCTCTGTGAGACTATATAGTGAAAAGTTTTGGGTGCAGTCTTGGAAGAGATGTGTCCCAGGGCTTCAGACACCCCAGAATAGTATCCAAGGGATGCTATTACTCCTAAAAACAATTCTTCCATGAGTTTTTGCAACTGTTGCTCTCACTAGCTATTAACTCAACTCAACTAGATTTTGGAAAAGTTACGATTCCATAGAATCAAGCTATTAGAGCTAGAAGGGACCTTTGAGGTTCCCTGGTCTGGTCACTTCATTTTATAGATAGAGAAACTGAGTCCCAGAGAAGTTAAATGACTTGTTAGTTAGTGGCAGTTAGGCCTAGATGCCAAAAGACCATTTCCCACTTGACTAGATCACAGATCTGGTTCTCTTGGGCCCTCTTTGAGCCATCCCCCACACGACTTAGCTAAAAAACTAGCATTTTAAGGTTTCCAAAGCACGTTATGCATAAACGCCCATTTGAGCCTCACAACCCTGTGAGTCAGTATTATAAGTATTATAATTTCATTTTATAAATAAGAAAACTGAGTGTCGTGAAAGTTAAGTGGTTGCCTAAGGGCAGCTAGATGGCTCTGTGGATAGAGGGAGGAATGTGGGCCTGGAGTCCAGAAGACCTGGGTTCAAATGTGACTTCAGGCACTTAGTAGCTGTGTGATCTTGGGTAAGTCACTTAACCCTGTTTGCCTCAGTTTCCTTATCTGTAAAATAAGCTGGAGAAGAAAATGGCAAACCACTCCACTTCTGTGCCAAGAAAACCCCAAAATGGGGTCACAAAGATTTGGACTGTACTAAAAATAGGTAAACAACTAAATGAGCTAGTATCAGTCAGAATTTGAACCCAGGCCTCTTCACTTCACTTCAATTCCAGTACTCTACCTACATGAGACTTTTTTTTTCTGGTAACCCTGTCTTGCCACAAACCATTCTCTTCACCTTGATTCTTTCTCCCATCTCCTTTGTATCAATTTGGGTTATTTCCTCTCCAATTTCAAGCTCAAAACTCGTACCCTCTATAAGAAGCCTTTCCCTGGTTAACCCCATGCAACCATGTCCAATGCTATTCTGTCTTCCTTCAGCATTTACTTGGTTTCCATGGCACTTTTTTTCACTTGTATTTGTATGTTTATTTTTAATGTCCTAGAATGACACTAAATTGGAAGGCCTTTTCTTCCTATGAAGGTTCACTAATTCCCTAACCCCAACTCCTCAAGGAGAAAAAAAATCAATTGAGAACCACAAAAAAGAGAAAAAGTGTCTTGATTTCGTTTAGGTTGGGATTTTTTGGAGGAGAGAAACACAAAATGTTCCACTTTTTAAATTAAGAACTGGGAACATAAAATTCTATTCAGTATCTCAAATACTTAAAAGAAACTCCACAAACTTCAGCTCCACTGGATTGCCAGGTGAAGGAAAAGATAGACAAAGAAAGGAGATAAAAGGGTAGCAGAAAGGCCAGAAGCCAAAGATGGATCGTAAGTTAGACCAGACGATCCCAGATAGAGACAGAGCCAAGGAAAGAGCGAGAAAAAGATAGGGGAGAGGAAGTGCTTTTCTAAGTTCTATTTTTACTTTGATAGCTTTTGCTTTTACATTACCTTCCTTCCCAAATCTATCCCTTCCCTAATCAGCTTGCCATCCCTCCTCGTTACTGCCTGCAGTGAATTCTACTTTTCTTTTTTGCCAATTCCGCCTCAAATGATTTCTTGGCTCTGTCCCATCCCCATCCCCACTTTCCAATTTACTTCCTGCAACTCCTAATTCCCTTGGGAAAAGTTACGTTGTATGGAAGCATTTGCCAAGGGAGTTTTTAACAGAAACTCCAGGGATCCAGAGACTCCTGGGTAAGGTGATTATCAGCTTTAAAGCTTATCAGCTGCAGGAGGGTAGGGACAATGTTGATTTGGTCTTTGTAGCCCCCTCACCCCCCACCCCAAAAGACCAGTTGGCACTCATTAAATATTTGGTGAATAAAGCCTGTCTTACTTGTGCATGTAAGACCCAGGGAGATTAGGCTTAAAAAAAGAGGGAAGGGTGATAGTATGGCCCTTTACTGAGGTCAGGAGCAGAAGGGAGAAGAAGTCCACAGACAAGCCCTAGGAGAAGGGCAGATGCTTCTCTGTCAGTCCTTGAGGGTCCTTTGGAAGGTGGGCCTAGTAATATTTTCTTTTGAGATTTTTGAGTATTAGATTAGGGGTGGGGAACCTTCAGCCTCAAGGCCACAGATGGCCCTCTAGGTCCTCAAAGGAGGCCCTTTGACTCGAATCCAAACATCACACTGTGACTGATTCAGTCAAAGGGCCAAACTTGAAGACCTGGAGGTCACCTGTGGCCTCAAGGCCGAAGGTTCCCCACCCCTGGATTACAGTCTAAAGGTTATAAAGCCTAAGGTAAGAGAACTCAAAGAGAACTCCTTTCGGGAACACTGTCTATGGACTTGGAGGAACTGGATTTAAGTTCTGGGTTTGTTCTCTTTCATTTGTCCCTCTTTTGTCTGTTCTTACCTAGCCCTAAGTCACTGAATGGGTGTTGCCTCAGACAAACTGAGAAATGGGGAAGACCTTAATTTAGAAAGGCCAAGGCCACCCATTACATCTTTGGACATCACCAGTTGCCCTGACTTGTGTCTTGCCATTGGCATTCAGTTGCTCTGGAGGAGAGAATCAGGCTGACACTTTTGTACAGCTCTGCTTCACTTAAATCCAGTTCATGCTCAAGCCAAGGTATCACCCTCATGATGTCATGGTCCTCTTCAAAAACAAAGGTTTTTGAACAACAACACAATTAGCTTTTTAAAAGTCTGTTCTTTCAGAGCTATATTTCAAGAAATCATAAATGAAACTGTGAAGACCAAAAAGTAAATTGTCCCAGCTTTTTGAAAATAAGTAAACAAACAAATAGATAAATATGCATAAATATTTTTAAAATCTAGCCCACACCCCAAAATGTCATACAAAATATAAGTGAGCAAAAATTATTTATTCCTATCGACGGTATACCCACATGTTCACTTGGTTGTCTTGACATTGGACTTGGATGACTGGAGGAGTGAGGCTGATGACTTTTCTAAGCTCTGCCTCATGTTCCTGATGTCATTTGCCCTCTTGGAGAAAGATGGATGAGCAATACCACCAAAAGGTTTTGCATGAGGTCTCTACAAAGAGAGGACTTTCAGAGCACATGCCGTGAGTTAAACCTCTGTCACACATTTCTTACACGTATGCCTCACTCTTATCATGGTCTAAGCTTAAGCATACTCTTCCCATGGATGCTGGGTGGGTTGCAAAGGGGAAGAGGGAAGACAAACGGAGCTAACCGCTGTCCTGGGAAAGATGGTAGAACTGGAAGAACCAGTTGGGTCTTTGGCATTGATGAGAAGATAGCTTTTTGTTTCTTGTGGTAATCTCTTCTTGACTCGTTTATCGCCTCCCAAGAACACACTGATCTACCCAAGTTCTCAGTGTTCTTTCTTCCTTGGCCACACCCAATGCTCCCATCCAGTATTTCCTATCCCCCTAGGAAAATGCAATGTGGAGGGAATACAAAAGACAGGCCAAAGGCAGCTTTTTTGGCTCCTTTTTTGGCTTTTGGTTCTGTTATCTGACTTCTTTTAAGTCAGCAGTCCTTTTATTTGCAAGACTGCTTTGGGGGATCATGGAACTGGGAAAAGAACTAACAAAATATTTAGCCCCTCCATCAAAGAAGCATAGGCAAGCAGCTTGAAAGTTCCAGGCTGAAGTTATCATGTTCTTAAAAAGAAGAGCAAGTTGTATTTAATAGAGACCCAAAGTTTCACGTATGGTCCTCTTTTTTCTATACTCTACTGTGTATGTGCAAACACCTATCTTGTTTGGCATTTAAGTATAGATTAAAAATAAGAACTTTTTAAAAAACCCAAATATTTAGCTTCTTAGCCTTGTGTTGCTGCCAACCAACTGGCTGCTGCCATATATAGATTATGCCTGTATTAACATTTCTGTTAACAGAAGTGTTAAGTTCTATTCTTAATTAAATGGTGTCCTTATTGATGATTATTCGCAGGTCACAGCAGTTCTGTTGACCCTGGCAAGGTGACAGTTTGCTAGTTTAGTTCCAAGGTTAATTATTGGGCAGCTAGGTGACACAGTGAATAGAGCACCAGGCCTGGAGTCAGGAAGACTCATTTTCCTGAGTTCAAATCCAGCCTCCGCCACTTACTAGCTGTGTGACCCAGATCAAATCATTTGACCCTGTTTGCCTCAGTTTCCTCACCTATAAAATAAGCTGGAGAAGGAAATGGCAAACTCCTCCAGTATCTTTGCCAAGAAACATCATGAAGAATCTGACACGACTGAACAATTAACTATTGGGAGTTTTGTTGTGCTTTTTAACCATCCTGTTATAATGCCATGGATTTCAGAAGAAGAAAAAGCACTCAAACTGATTGCAGACAAACCAAACATGTAAATACTTTGGCTATATTGACTGGATATTTTCACAGCCCTTAGGTCTAGCCATACAATCCCAGGTTCTATCAGTCCCCAGATTTGGAAAATAGACAACGCAGTGACTCAGAAGCCTCTCAGAAAGAGGAAGATAAACAGTGATATTATCGATGGCTGACATGTCTGTAGCACTTTAAGGTTTGCAAAGCCCTTATCAAACATTGTTAGATTTGAATCTCTTCTCTTGATCTGAACCAGCCTCTTCCTGGAGGGGTAGTTCTAGGGAGATCTTGTAATAATGGAAAGATGATCAGATGTGGCACTGGGAGTCCTAGTTCTGACACTTTACTAATAGTATGACCCTGGTCAAGTCGCATAACCTCATCTATAAACTAGAGATAAGAACGTGTGTACCCTGGACCTCACAGCTTTGTAGTGAGGAAAAGCTTTGTAAAGAGCTACATAAATATCACATTTTTATCTTCTTATGAAAGTCTTTCATGTCAATGCTACTTAGACTCACCCATGGTTTCTAGAGGCAGAATAATATATTGGAAAGGAAAAAAAAAAGCTGTAAAAAGACCTGGGATCTAATTCTGGCTTTGTGACCAGGTACTTTACATAACTTTGGGCACAATATTTCACGTCTGGGGTTTTGTTTCCTCATCTGCAAAGTGGCCAAGAGGGTATCCCCCGGTTCTAACATTCTTTGTCCCCCAATTCTCACGTGGGAACTCAGGCCTTGGGGAGGGATGGTTTGAGGAACAGATTGAGGCATGGTCCTCCAAACATACGTAATGTAGAAAAGGCCTGGTATCTGACAAAAAAAAAACACAAAAACAAACAAACAGCACTTCCTTATGGGGAGAGGTTAGGGGAAAGTGATTTGTCATTAGTGTTGTCCCTCAAGATGAAGGGATGCTACTTTGGTGTAGACTTCAGTGCTGAAGGGGGAGGGGTTGTCAGGGAAAGACCATGAATCAGAGGAAGCTTCCTGGAGGAATTTTCTTTGTGGGCATAGGAAGGCCTAGGAAGGTTCTGTACTTGGTCCTCTTTCCTTTTCTCTTTAGATTACTTCCTTCAGAGATATCCTTTAGTCCCCTACCCCTTCCATTAGGACTCCTATGCCAAAGCCTTTCAAGTCCATTCCCCTTTGACCCTCTGACCTTCAGTCCTATCCTCACTGCCAAGATCTGGCCTCACATTTCAACTTCCTGCTAGACATTTCCAGCTGGATATCTCTCCAGCATCATCACTCTCACATTCTGATTAATAGTCACTTTAGTTTTCCAGTCTCCCAGACTCTCCTTTTCCTTCACTACCCACATCCAATCAGTTTCAGTTACCAAGTCCTATTGATTCTTCTTTCTCCAAACCGTCTCTTCCTTTTCATTCCCACTAATGAAAGCTTTGGAGTTAGAGGATCCAAGTTTAAAATCCCAACTCTGATGCCGACCATTTGTATTGCATTAAACAAGACACTTAACCACTCTGAGCCTCAATTTCCTCATCTGTAAAGGAAAAGATTGGCCTTGTGGTCTCTAAGGTTGCTTCTAGCTCTAGCTCTGTGATCCTACTTTTGGCCCATTTTGCCTCACACTTGGACTTTCACAATACCTTCCTGGCTGGTCTCCCTGTCTAAAGTAATCTTCCTTCTCCAATCCATTTTACACCGGCCACCAGAGAAATCTTTCTAAAGCACTGTTTGCATCATTTCATTCCTTTGCTCTAAAACCTTAATGAGCTTTCATTTCCTACTGAATGAAGTCCAAGCATCTAAGGCTAAAATTAACTGAAATTAACAAATAATTATGTTTATTGTATATGATTACATATAAATAACTAATAATTAATAAATAAAAGTATCTGAAATTAACCCAAATTGCTGTTTCCTGAATACCCTCCCCTTGCCTTTCTTTTTAGGCCATTTCCTCCTGTGTGATGTGGTGGAAAAAGCACTAGACTTAGAATCAGAGAACCTAGGTTCAAGTACTGGTTCTGACATTAACTGGCTGTGTGACTTTGGGCAAATCATTTACCTCTTTGAACCTGAGCTTCTTCATCTGTAAAATGGGAGTGATATTGCCCAGACGCTAAGCCTCATAAGGTTGTTGTGAGAAAAGAATTTTGCGAAAAATGATGTTGTATGGGAACTATTGTTATTATTACTACCACCCCCTAGACTGCCCTTGTCTCCACACATGCCTCCATATCTGCCTATCCTTTGTTGTTCAATTATTTCAGACACGTCTGACTCTTTGTGACCCCATTTGGAGTTTTCTTGGCAGAGATATGGAGTGGTTTGCCATTTCCTTCTCCAGCTCATTTTACAGATGAGGAAACTGAGGCAAACAGGGTTAGGTAACTTGCCCAAGGTCACACAGCTAGCAAGTATCTGAGGCCAGATTTGAAATGAGGAAGATGAGTCTTTCTGACTCTAGGCATGCCACTTTATCTACTACTCATCCTTCCATACCTCCCTCAAATGCTTTCTTCTTCACGAAGACTTCCCAGATCACCCACCCCAGAACTGCTCTCTCTCCTTCCTGATCCCCTCTCATATCCCCCTGACAATTAACACGTTTTATCTTGCATCATAATTACTTGTGTACACATCTCCTCCACCGTAAGTGCCTTCCATCTCTAACATTCTAGGGTTAAATTAGATCAGTAGCTTCGTGAAGGCAGGGACCATATTTTAATCATCTTTATCTCCCTTCCCTCCCCCCTCCCCAGCTCAGCAGCCAATAGAGTGCCTTGCACATAGTCATTAACTGTATGTGGAATGAATTGGTGAGGAAAAAGTGTCTGGAGGCTTGGGAGAACCATGAACTTATTAGCTTGACTGGGCTTTGGAGAATGTAGAGGAATACTCAGATACGGGATGCTGGATAGGGTGTTTCTCAGGCCACAGAGTGAAACAACATTCGTATTTTTGTCTCCCTTAGGACTTCCTAAGCAGATACCAGATCCCCAGGTTATATTGGGTGGGTCTACATCGAGGCCCTGAAGGGTGGCATTGGATCAATGGGGCTCCATTGCCCCCCCAGCTGTGAGTGATTGCATGGGATCTGGATGGCCTGTGTGGGTAGGATAGCACCTCTCTCCTCTACCCTGGCCCTCCTCTGCTGTGGCTGAATGGCTATGGACACGGTATAAATTGGTATCTGTTCCCCTGCTACACAATGTTCTGGGTCCCCTGCGTGAGCGCTCTGTCCCCTGGCTGGGTTACACAGTTCTCCTGTGCTGAGCTGATCCTTCTATCACCATTTCCATACTATCTGGGTATTGGGAGAAGTCAGAAGGGCCCTTCACCTCCAGACTTGGCAATTGTTTCCCACCCTGATAGAGCCTGTTGTGATCCCACACCCCTGAAATGAGCTAATACTACTTACCAAGCAACCAACAGACCAGCCCTGTGTAAAAAGAGTACTTGGACGCTAGGGGATGCAGAGTGAATAAGCACCTGGATTTCCCTGGGGGTGGGATATTGGGGAAGGCTTCCTGGAAGAGTTAATATATCAAAGGGAAGGAAAGGAAGCAAACCTATCCTCATCTCCTTATCTTCCTTTATTTTTTTTCCTCTTCCCAGGCTCCCAGAGGAAGATGAAGACAGCCTTCAGAACCGGAACTGTGGGGGCTTGGAGGAAGGGAAGCTCAAAGCTTTAGAATGTGCCTCCTCTAGACCCTGGATCTGTGTCAGGGGGGCCAAGTGATCTGCTGCCTCTTCAAGTCCAAATCCACAAGAAGTGGGTCAGGAAAGCATCATGGTATTACATGGACAAGGTCAGCTTGTGTACTGAGGGGATTATGGTTTCTCAGTAAAAATATTCCTGTGAAACCTTGGCCTGGAGCCCAGAGACAAACCCTGAAAAACAGAAATTATTCATAGAAAACTCAGGTAGTGGACCTCCGTCCTCAGCCAAGAGAACCCTATCTATCTTGTTGGAGAGAGAAAGAAAACTGGTTTGTAGCCTGTGGAATCTTAACCCTAATTCTAATCTAGCCTCTGCACTTCGTTTAGTCGGTGGCCAGTTAGCATTTCTGGGTCTGGCTCCTGCTCCCCTCATCCTCAACGTCATATACATACATCCTCACTTTATTTTAGCAAGGGAGAAGGAGAATTAAGAAGCCAAATTCCTATGATGATTGAACTGCCCAATTTTATTACAGTACACTGAACTACAGATAATGCCTAAATTGCTTTGTTACAGTGACCTCTAGTTATAATGGCTGGCTACATTGTTAGGCATTCTATTTCAAGTCTGTGGGTGTTACAAATGAATTCTAAACCCAGTTGGGGAAAAAGAGCACAACGTCAGGTGGGCTATAGAAGAAGATGAAACTGTCAACACATCAAAGGGTGTTTGTTAAAAACCAAGGTAACCAGGAAGGAGACCAGGATAACTGAGTGCAGATCCAAAGGGTAGGGGCTGGAGGCAATCTCTAGAGCAGTGATTCTCATCATGGGGAAGATTTTATCATCCTGTAAAACTTTTGCCATTGCAGATCCTTACTTCTTAAAACCATTAAATTAGATGTACTTCAAAAAGACTCCTCCTCCCTCTCTCTGCTTTCTGCTCCTTGCGCTAAAACGTGTCCTTTTTTCTCCTCTAATTCCACATCTGAAATCCAACGTGTAGTTGAAGTTGCATGGGCCTTAACATTAGGAGATTTGGGGTCAAGCCCTGGCCCTGGAATTTTATTAGCTGAGTGACTTTGAGTCAGTTGATTGACCTCTCTAGGACTCAACTTCCTACTCTGTAAAAAAAATAAGGGGGGTGGATGGGTAGAACTAGATGATAACTGAGGTCCCTTCCACCTCTGTAAATTCATGAATTAGGTGCTAACCCCAATTGCTCTGATTAGGACTTTATTCCTATGTCATGGGCTAATCAGATTCTGGTTAAGTTGCCTGGGGCTTTCTTTCAAGATCAGGTTCGCTAGACAGCAACTTGTACATTGTAACCTCTAAACTTCAAGATGCTATAAAGAGATGGAGCAGAGGAGACATACAACACAACAGGTAGCTGAATGACATGATGGGGAAATGAGATGCTTATGAGAGCTAAAAGAGAATTTCCTTTTTTCTCCTGTGGGTACTGCCATCCTTCCATGGAGATCATAACCTCTCAGTCATCTATGATTCCTTACTCCCCCTTACCACAATGGAATGAGTAGCCAAGTCTTGTTTTTATCTTCACAATACCACCTGACACCATCCGATTCTTCCACTCTTATGGTCACCACCCTCATTACATCAAATTGGCCTCCCTGATTCCAGTTTTTCTCCTCTGGATTCCATCTTCCACATAGTTGCCAAAGTGATATTCCTAAGGGAGAGGTCTAACCATGCCACTCTCCTGTGCAGAAAGCTTCAGGGGCTCCCTACTGCCTCATGGATAAAGTGTAAACTTCTCTATTTGGCATTCAAAGCCTTTCGCAATCTGATAAATCCTATATTTCCAGATTTTTTTACATTTTACTCTTCTACACATACTCTCTGTTCAAATCAAAATGGACCCTTTGCTATTCTCCATATGTGATATTCTTATCTTCAAGTTCCATGTCTTTGCCCAGGCTAGTTCCTCACCCTCCCCACCTCCCCCTCTCACCCATGCATGGAATGCACTTTCTCCTCACTTAGGCCTCTTAGAATCCTTAGCTCCCTTCAAAGCTCAGCTAAAGTGCCATCTACTTGAGGTCTTTCCTATCCCCTCCCAACTGTTAAGTGTCCTGGGAATTATTTTGTTTACTGTATATGTATATACATATTTTGCATTTATGTATATGTGTAAATGTTGTTTTTCCCTAATAGACTGTAAGTTCCTTGAGGGCAGGGACCATTTTACTTTTGTCTTTGTATTTCCAGTGCCACCACATAGTTGGCACTTAATAAAATGCTTGTTGATTAATTTATTGAAGGCTTTCTTCATTTACTCTTCCACTCCTGCTCCTGCACTTTGAAGATCAGTATTTCCAAGTCACATTTTCATTTCTCTGTAAAGCTCTTACTACCAAAGGTCCTTATTTTTTTTTCACTTATAAATATTTTTTGAAAGCAGACTCCTCCTTCTTATATCTTACTAACTTGACTCTCATTTCCCTCCTCCAATCTTTGTTTAATCATTGTTTAGCTTCCTGAGGAGCAGCCAGGTTCTCTCTGTTTTCATCATCCTACCCACAACTCTCTACCAACTACCAAGACCTATCATGCTGAGGCTAGAGAATCGGCACAGGATTTATAGAGTCTCAGCGTTGGAGGAGCTTTGAGGTTCCTTCATGACCTCAAGTAGACACTTTCACTCAAAGACCTCCAAGGCAGCTCATCCCATCATTAAAAACCTCTAATTGTCAGTACATTTTTTCTTACATTGAGCCAAAATTTACCTCCCTGCAACCTTTTGATATTTTGGTGTTTAGTGATGAAGTTTGGGTCCAGAAACCAAAGGCTACAGAGGGGAGATGAAGACAAACCAGCTTTCCTAGGGCACCTAATTGAATTGGTGATAGGGGTAGCTTCAAAGTCAGTGTGTTTTCTGCCACAAGGCAAAAGGGGTGTAGCCAGGACTAGTCAACAAAGGAATATATAGCTTCAGAGACAAAAAGAGGATTAAAGGTATTAGTTCCACCTAGGATAGATGTAACCTGAAGAACCACAACTCAGGGCCTAGTGGCCTTGACTGACAATAGATGAATTAGTTACATGAGACTGTTTTTGTGACTAATTTCTGGTGCTGGAAGTGTGATACTAAAGTAAGGAGATGAGTTTCTATCAGCCACACACAAAAATCTGATTCCTTATTCAAGAGGCACACCTCAATTTTGTATTCTGAAATTCTTTTACACCATGGAAAAGTTTGGTTTTGCAGTTGAACCTACTTTGTAGTAGACTGTAGTGACTGGGTGGGAGAAAGGAGCATGAGAATCTTCAAGGAGCAGAAATCTACCCTCTTTTAGATGGTAGCAGCAAAGATCATAAAGTGTCATAAATAAGACTTGCAGCTAGAAATAACATCAGAGGGTCACTGAGGGTAGTCTAGAGCTTCACAAGGCTGTCAAAAGGTTTAGAACTCATGGTCTGGAGATAGTTACAGACTAAAAGAGATAGAAGGAGCTTTGTATACTATTTAGTCCAACTGCTTGATTTTACAAATGAGGAAATGGAGGTTCACACAGAAAAGCAACTTACTTGTCCTAGGTTACAAGGTTCAGTGTCTACATCTATTTGTTAACTTCTCTGGGCCTCAGTTTCCTCAATTGTGAAATTAGGTGGTTGGAATGGATAGTGTCCAAAGCCCTTTTAACTCTATAAACTCTATAGGTCTACATCTCTCTCTCTCTCTCTCATGTTTCTTAGGGGGCTCCTTGGTTATTTTAAGGACTCACGTTCCCAAAATATAGTGGTGTTAAACTCAAATAGAAACAGATCCTTGTAGGTGGCATATTGACTTGGAAAACTACAAAGTAACATTATCCATGTTGTATTTTTATTTATTTTGCTAAATGGACCAAGGTCACCCATGGCCTCCCTGGGCATCACCAGTCATCTTGACTTTCATCTTGCCACTGGATTTCAATGACTGTAAAGGTGAGAGTGAGGCTGATGACTTCTTGAAGCTCTGCCTCACTTAAATCCAGTATGTGCATAAATCAAGACATCACTCCAGGATATCATTGGTTTTCTTTGAAAACAAAGAATGAACAACAACAACATTAACATTTTGTTAAACATTTCTCAATTACATTTTAACCTGGAGTCTGCACTAGGGAGTTTTGCTAGCCACGAGTTTGACACCTCTGCTCAAATACTCCCTTGGTACAGAGAGGCAGGGACTATTACCCACCTGTATGGTATAATGGATTGACATCCCTTTTGGGATATGGATGCTTTAAAGTCTCTGTATCATTTCATCCATGGGGGATTTTCCTTCATCAAAGGAGATTACAACCCACATAGAACTTAGTTTTAGAGTGTTGCTGTGGCTGAAATAATGCAGCAGTCAATTAAGTGATGAACCACAGACACGATCTGTCAGTATGGCCATATGCTAAGGCTTTCTAGTTTGATTGTATCTACTATAGCGTGAGCGTTACCCAGTGGTTGTGGAGGAGCCAGGCCTGTCTCCATAACACACCAGACATCCAAGAAGATTTCAACGTAGGCATGTTCTGAACATTCACAGACGCCCCTAGTTTATTTTGTCCAGATCAACCCTTTCCTTTCTCCCCTCTGCAATGAGGTGCAAATGTAACCCTATCTGGAAAGCATTATTATTGAGTTAAAAATAGTGAATTGCAAAACATGTTTTATTGAATTAATAAATTAAAGCCTAAAGTTAATTTTAAAATATTTGTATTCAACTAAAAAAAGGTAAAGCAATGTCATTAACTTGTTTTTGTACTTACTGTTTGGGGTGCTTTTTTTTTAAGCCCCAATTTATACTTTTCCTCTATACTGGATTAAGTCCCTTCTAATTTGCTAATTAACAAATATACTAGCCCACTTGAAAATGAATAGGTCCTACATTGGGTGTTTGAGATATATATGGATGATGATGGATGGAGGGTAGGAAAGGAATTAGCATAGTCCTTCCTCATCCATTCCATTCCTTTCCTCTTTTATCTCAGTACTATAAGTCATGGAATGGAATAGGATGGGAAATATTGATACCACAACAGCCAAATGAAAAGTGAAAACTTCAGCCCATTATTTGGCATACACGACATCAAACCACTTATTGACTGGTTTTAGTGCTGAATGTGTAGAATAGTAGATTGTTTTGATCTCATGTGGACATACATGGTTATCTCTTCATCATCTCTCTCAGTCTCAGTGTGTGAAATTAGGGGGTGGAGTAGATGATCCCCACGGTTCCTTCAAACGATTTGAGGAGATGATTGAATCTCTTACTGAAGTTGCCTTTGGCACTTGGAGCACAGAAATTCTGTTCTTGTCTGAGAGGTGATTAGCCCACTGATTCTGCCAGGAATTATTGGCATGATTTTAGTCAGCTAAACTAACCAGCTTCAGAGCAGAAGATGGAATAAAGGGATAAATCAGTAGGCAGATTTGGCCACTCTGCTCTCCTCAGAGACAGGGAGGACCAGGATAACATTATATCTATCCCATCTCAAATGTTCTTATTCTAGAAGAGATCATTTTTACATTCAGGGTACACTCCGGATCCTATTCCTTAATTGGCTTCACTTTCATCAAATGCCAGTTCTGCAAAGAACATACACACACACACACACACGGAGCATAGAGCAAATAAACTCATTTATTCAAGCCAATAGCAAATAGAAATCAGAGAATATATACAGATGAAACTATACCAGACAATACACAGACTGAATAAGCTCTCCCACTGGGAGCTAGCTATCTCAGCTCAACCAATAGGGTCCCAGATCTCACCCAAGGGAGAAATTCCCTAAGTCTCTCGTGCAAGTAAGCCAAGAATAGGGATCTGATCAAGGTGCCAGCTCCTCTATATGTTGGTGTCTTCCCAGAGTATTTCCCTTCAGGGACCTGAAGAGAATCTGGGACTCTAATCTTCCTTCTTGAAGCTGGAAGCCAAAAGATCAGGATCTCTCTGCTCTCTCAAGTTCTCCACCCCTCACATAATCATTAAGCATGGCATAATCAGTCTCCACCAATGAGAAGAGTCTTATGTAAATGGATTTGAGCTGAGGGTTATACTACCTATATAATCCTAGGCAAGTCAATACATGTTTGCCTCAGTTTCCTCATCTGTAACATAGGGATAACAACCTCACAGGGTTGTTGGGATGGTCAAATGAGATAACATATGTAAAGAACTATCTAAATGCTAGTTATTATTACCTCAAGCCAATATGAGGGCACTTTTCATGTGGTGGTGGTGTCCTCTCCCCATGAGCAATTATGAATCTCAGGATGATTCATTAGAAAGGGTCTAGGGTTCCTTGTGAAATGTAGAGGCCAAAAGTCATTGCTATTAAAATTGAAATGCGTACTATGAAGCCATGTATAAGATAGTGTACAGTGACTGGGATGTCACTGGGCCAAATGAAGATAGCAGAGTAATTCAGGGACCCTGGAAAGAGGACTGGGACAGAGAGGACATAGAGGTGGGAGGAGTGTCCTCAACATGGACCAGTGATGAAAGATAGTCTTGGGGCCAAGAAGAGGAAGGGGAAGAGGAAGAAGACTGGCAGAGGAGGCTGAGACTATGAAAAGGAAAAAGAGAAGGGGTAGAGCAGGACAAACAACACACGTTGGATGGCAGCAATATGGAGGGAATAAGATGATGGATCCATATAGTAGTCGAGGAATAGTAGTGCCACTGTGGTAGCTCAGACAGACTCATGACAAAGAGGCTCTGGAGGACCCATTCAAGAAGAAAGGAGTAACATCAGAAAGTGCAAATAGTGGGAAGCAGAGTAATAGGAAATGTGCAGTTCACAAAGGACATACACCTTAAGGCAGAGCTTCCAAATCTCCAGATTAAAAGACACGATTGGCCCTTGGCAACATTATAACATCACTCAACAAGCATTTATTAAAGGTTTACTATGCGCCCAGCACAGTGCTAAGCACTTAAGGATAAAAAGAAAAGCAAAACAGTTCCCTGCCCTTGAGGAGCTTACATTCTAACGGAAGAGGTGAAACATAAATAATTAGGCATATACAGAGTAAGTGGAAGGTAAGCTCCAAGGGAAGACACTAGCAGTTGGGTGGTAGAAGTGGAGTGTAGACTAGGATAAGCCTTCTGCAGAAGGTGGAAGCTAGGAAGGCAAAGGCTCCATTCCACTGGGGACAGGAAGGGTAAAGGCATAAAGATGGAGTATCATGTCTGAAGGGTTTCAAGTAGACAAATATAGCTGGATCAGATGGAGGAGAATGGAATAAAGTGTAAGACTGGAATGGGAAGAAGGGACCATGTTATGAAGAATTTAAAATGATGAATGAAATCCTGGCAGTAATAGGGAGCTGGAGATCATTGAGTGGGCAAACATGAAACCTAAGCTTGACGAAAATCACCTTGGCTGCTGAGTGGAAGATGGACTGGAATGGGGAGACATGAGGCAGGGAGATCAGTTAGAAGGCCATTGTGGTATTCCAGGTGAGAAGCACTGAGAGGCTGAAGTAGAGGCATGATATGTGGTAAGTGGAGAGGAGAGATGCAAACTAGAGTACCCTGCGCTGGTAGAAACAAGATTTGGCCAGAAATCGGATACTTACGGTGAGGCAGAAGAGTTGAGGATGACACCAAGGTTGCATGCCCAGGTGACTTTGAGAGCAGTGGTGCCCTTGACCATAGTAGGTCAGTTCAGAAGAGGGGAAGATTTAGGACAGGAGTTATATTTGGATATTTTTAGTTTGAATACTGCACACACAGTGTGAGATGTTCAAAACACAGTTGACGATCTAGGACTATAGCTCAGGAGACTGCCCAGTGTTCAGTGGTGTCTGACCCTTCATAACTCCAGTTGGAGTTTTCTGGGTAAAAATACAGGAGTGGTTTACCATTTCCTTCTCCAGTTCATTTTACAGAGGAGGAAATTGAGGCAAACAGGGTTAAGTGATTTGTACAATGTCACAAAGCTATTAAGTGTCTGAGGCCAAATTTGAACTCATGAAGACGAGTCTTCCTGACTCCAGGCCCAGCACTCTATCCACTGCACCACCTAGCTGCCCAGCTCAGAAGACCCCTCATCTCCCATAGATTCAATCATTTCTATTCCAGCTCTATATATCCAGCTGGGATAGAGATGATTGAATCCATAGGAAATGAGGATATCACTAAGTGAGAGAATATAGTTTAAAAAAATAAAAGAGGTCCTGGGAAATTGTAGTTTGTTTCTAGCTTCTCTTTTCTACTTCTTTTCCTTGGGGATATCACTTTCTCAGGTGTCTAGTTCCTTCCTGTTTTCCAATTACCTCAAGAGAAAATAAATCATTTACACTTTGACTGAAACTCATTTATATCAACACATCAAATATTTCAGATATTTGCATGTTTTACCCTAATTTTCAACAAATTCGGACTTGACCTAAGGAAAACTTCCTAACAAACAGTGCTATCCCAAAATAGAACAGTTGGCCTCAGGAGACTGAGAGCTTCCTTCCCACTCGAGGTCTTCAAGCAAAAACAGTGTGATCAATTCGACATTTGTTATAGCCCGACCACTCGTCACGTACAAACTGGCCACTGCTGTTTCTCCAACTCTTAACACTCTATGAGATACCAAACTTGAGGATTAAGAAACCTGGGGTTTCTGTTCCATTCCCCCCTTTTAACTTAAATGTGGCCTCTTAGGCAATTCATTTAAGTTAGGTGGGACTCCAGTTTCTGCATTTGTAAGATAAGAGACAGCTGTAGTTCATAAACTGTGCCTGGCCTGGAGTCAAGAAGACTCATCTTCCGAATCTGGCCTCAGACACTAGGAGGGCCGGCCATTTAAGTCATCCTGATATATATCTTACCACTAGACCCAGATGGCTTCAGAGGTGAAAGTGAGGTTGTGACTTTGCACAGCCCTCCCTCACTTAAATCCAATTCATTTGCATATCATGGCATCACCTCCCTGATTTCATGGTCCTCTTCAAGAATGAAGGACAAACAGCACACAATAACTGTATGACCCTGGGCAAGTCATTTAACCCTATTGGCCTCAGTTTCCTCATCTATAAAATGAGCTGGAAAAAGAAATGGCAAACCACTCCAGTATCTTTGCCAAGAAAACCCCAAACGAGGTCGCAGAGAATTAGACATGACCAAAGAAGATAAGGGTGTTGGACCCTAAAATCTCTTCTGGCTCTAATCTTTCACCTCATATTGGCCTTTTCTCCTATAAAAGTTAAGCTTTAAGGGGCTTCTTCTTGCCTGAAATTCTGTTGTGATTAAGGCTAGCCCTGAAAGTAAATCAGTTTTGGTTTTAATTACTTGTCAGACTTTCTCTAGTTCTTCTTCCTCTCCATCCCTTGTCACCAGACTCACAAATGCCAGAAACAGAATGTCTAATTGTTACGTCCTCCCACCTATCTCTGAGTGGACCAAATGACTGGGTAAAAAAGAGAGGTCATTCCTCATGATGGAAAATGCTATCCACAAAGAACTATGGAATTTGAATGCAGACCAAAGCATACTATTTGCTATTTTTTTTTCTTCTGTTGTGTTTTGTTTCCTCTTTCTGGTGGTTCCTCCTATTCGTTCTAATTCTTACTTACAACATCATTAATGTGAAAGTGTTTAATAGGAATGTGTATGTATAGCCTATATCAGATTGCATGCCATCTTGGGGAGGGAGGTGGGGAGAGAGGGGGAGAAAAATTTAAAACTCAAAAGCTTATGTAAGTTATTGTTGATAATTCAAAATAAATTAATTTTAAAAAAAGAGGCCATTAATGGTTCTATATCAACTTGCACAGAGGTCAGTCAGTCAATAAGGATTTATTAAGCGCCTACTATGTGCTAGGCACTGGGGATACAAAAAGAAAAAAGGTGAAAGATAGTCCCTGCCCTCAAGGAGCTCACAGTCTAATGGGGGAGACAAGTAAACAAATACATACAAACAATCTATATAAATAAATAGGAAATAGCAGAAAGAAGGCACTAGAATTAAGACGGGATTGGGAGAAATGTAGAAGACAGAGTTTAGCTGAAATTTGCAGGAAGCCAGGAGATGAGAGGAGATGAGGGGGACAGCCAGAGAAGATGCCCAGAACTGACATGTGGTACAGCAAGGAGGTCAGTGTCACTGGATTGAAGAGGTCACGGTAGAGAAGACGACGTAATTAGACTGCAAAGGTGGTGGTGGTGGGGTCTAGGCCTTGAATGCCAAAAAGATAATTTTACATTGGATTCTGGAATAGAGCCACTAGCGTTTACTGATCAGGGTGGGGGCAGGGGATACATGTGACACTGTCAGACCTTCACTTTAGGGAAATCACTTCGGCCACTAGAGGACGTATTGGAGTGGGGAGAGATTTGAGGCAGGCCGACTTGTGTCTGAGGAGAAAAGGCGGCTTATTGGAGAGATGTTGCAAAGGTGAAATGGACAGGCCAAACAACAGCTTGGAAAAGGGGAGTGAGAAAGAGTGAGGAATCCAGGCTAACTCTTAGGATGTGACCGTGAGGGACTGGGAAGATGGTGATGACCTTGACAGTACCTTGGCCCTGTGCTCTTTAACATTTTTTATGGATGATTCTGATAAAGGCATAGATAGCGTACTTACACTTGTAGATGGCATGGAACCATGTAGATGGTCACAGGTAATACACTGTTTAAGAATTAGGATCCAAAAATACCTGGAGGCTTTGGGTCAAACTAATAAGATGAATTTTGATAGAGAAAAATGTAGCATTACACTTGGGTTTAAAAGAATCAACTAACTACAAAATTGGGGAAGGGGAAGGCATGGTTAGACAGCAATTCATAATAATAACAATAAAAACAACTAGTGTTTTAAAGGACTGAAAACTCAGTAGGAGTCATTCAATGATAAGGTAGCCAAGAAAGTAAATTCGATTTTAGGTTTCATTGCAAGGCATAGCTTCCAGTAAAGAGGGAGTAATACTCTTTCTGTAATCTGCCTTTGCAGGCAGCTAGGTGGCTCAGTGGACTGGAGTCATAAAGAACCAACTTCAAATTAGGTCTCAGACACTTACTAGTTGTGTGACCCTGGCTAAGTCACTTTACCTCTGGTTTGCCTTAATCCACTGGAGAAGGAAATGGTAAACCCCTCTAGTATCTTTGCCAAGAAAACAAAGACTAAACAACAAAACCTTCCTTCATTAGACTACTAGACCTGGAATACCGTGTTGATCTCTGGGAAGACTTGGCACAGAATAGGAATGAGGCTCAAATGCTATCTTCAAATACTCAAAAGGTATCATGTGGAAGCTGGATTATACTTTTTTCTTGATCCTAGAAGTTAAAACTAGAAGCAGCAAGGGGTGAAATTTGCAGCAAATCTAGGCAAAAACTGCTTACCAATTAGGCTAGCCAAGAGTGGAATGTGAATGGCTTCAGGAAGTAGGGAATTCACATTTACTAGAAATCTTCAGGCAGAGCTGAAGAACAATCATTGCTCTGATTCAGGATGAAAAAGGAAGTGGTCTTTGTGTTGTTCCCTTCAACTTTGGGATTTTGTGAAGAGCCACTGCTCTTGACCTAGACATCCCTACAGCCCAGTCCAGATAAGAGTGATCATACTTTCAGTCTCCAATAGGCAATCCATAGATTCATAGCCCAAATTCCCCATCGTAGCCAGCCCTAGGTAAGAAAAAGGCACTATTCAAGGATCCCTCAAAGGAACCCGTATGTGGGGGATAGAATTGTTGGGGTGGAAGCTAACGAGCGCAGGAAACCTCAGCTCTTGGGTGGGGAACGAGGAAATCCTCGCTAAGGAAAGCTACATAACCTCTGACAAGCTGCTGAATCTCTTTGGGCCTTAGTTTCCCTCATTTGTAAAATGGGAAGACTGAATGAGCTTGACTTCTGAGGCATCCTTCCAGTCAGTGAGATCCAGAATTGAAGGTGGTGTTGTGTAAGGTAATAGCATAACAGTATCAGGAAAAGTGGTTCCTTAATTTTAAACTAAGGGGCTTGAATTGTGTCCGAGGTCCCTGTTGAGCTATGATCTCATAAACATGCTGGCATTGACACATAGATCACTAAAGAATTAACAAGGTGAGAAGAAAAAAAAAATAAAAGATTTGATTCAGCTGAATAAAAACAATGTCAATTGCAATGTTCATATGAACTATGTTCACTGCATAACACTCATACGCACACATATAAACGCTATTGCTTAATGTCACTTTATTGTAAGTTTATTGGGTTTCAAATGTAAATTCCATACATGGTATGGTTGATTTTCGTAGTTGATTATGTAACATAACCATCTACTAAGAAAAAAAAATTAATGGAATTTTAGTTCTAGCTCTGCCAGCCTTGTCACCCTGGGTAAGTCATCTATCTTTTCCGGGCCTGAGTTTCCTCATCAAGATCTCTCTCTTCCAAACCTATTAACCACATTTGTAAAATGAGAGGATCATGGAACTTAGGACCAAAAAGACCATATTTAGTTTAATCCTTTCATTTTGCAAATGAGGAAACTGAGGTCCAGTGGGTTGGTGTAGAAGGCCTTTATAAAATTTTATATTTTCCTTGAGCTATGCCAAGAAGCCTGGCTATATACTGTAGGGGAAAATGCTATTTCTTGCTCCAAAAATCAAACATGCTTGAGAAGTCTGGGCTTCCAGTGAAGCCTCTTGCTATGACTGAAGATCCCTACCAACTCTAGGATTCTGAGAAATATGGAAGCAATCACAAAATGGGAACTCATGGAGTCAGAGTCCACTGCCTGGTCATGTTGGGTAGTCAAACATATAAAACCATGCAAGATTACTAAACCTCTCTGAAACCTGCAAAAAACATGATAAGCTTTAGATAGTAGGTGCCCTCTAGTCTGTTACTCCAGGAGTAGTTTCTTTAATGCACTGCAAAGGAGAAAAAGAATTGTGGTGGTAGAGACTGTTGGATTGGGACAAATGAGGAAGGTGCTGTCTCCCCCTTTGCCAACTGTATCAAATCTGATAGGTCCTCATGAGAATGTCCCAGCTGGTGCAATCTCTGTGGAGATCCCAAGTGAGTTGGGATGAGGGAGCCAGAAAGTCTCTTTTCCCAGCCTGGAACATAGCAGGTACCCAACACGGATATAAAAGGTTAAAGGAAAAGCCCCCAAAACTCTCCCCCTCCCCCAATTTGGTAGACTTGTCCTAGGAAAGTTTCTCTTCCCCTTTATATCACGAAACATTGGCACAAGCTTTTAAAAACTCCAACTAACATGTCATAGGGCAATAAGCTTATAAAGTTAGAACTGGGGCTTTAGAGGAAATGCAGAACAAGGCCCAAGGAGGTTAAGTGACATCCATGGTCCTACAGGTAGTAGAGATATATAGATAGCAGAGTTGGCATTTAAATTCGGGATCAGTAGAGTCTTCCACTTCACTCTCCTTGTTATCAGGATGTGGGAAGCCCAGGGAATGCACCTGACCCTGTGGTCCGACCTCCATTCTCCTTTGCTGATTGATGCTTACACACAAGGGAAACCTTTTTTTTTTTTTTCAGATGAGTAGTCTCCATGGATGTTAACTCCTCATTTCTGTGACTTTTGGTGACCAGCTCTAGTCAAAAACATTGGGTTCCAAATCTCCCTTAGTCTTTGAACCAGGGAAAAGAAATGCTGTAATCCTAGGCTTCCATGTAGTGGAGAAAGTCTGGGTCCCCTACCAGACATTCATTCCTCTACTCAGGACTTCCTTGCCTGAGCTATTACCTGGCCTCTGAGTAAGAAACAGAATTGTTTAAACTGACTTCAGATCAAGTTCAAAATGGTCTTGCTATTGGCCTTACCCATTCTCCCAATGGTTATCTAGTCTCTTGTGGCCTGAATTCCTATCCTCACTCTGCTCCTCTTTTATATCTGCCTAGTATTGTAGGGTCTGGTTCCGTATTAAGTTTCTACCAGGGTTTTAACCTGTAGCCACAGAAGCCTGTATCCGGGTGTCAAATTCTGTGTGGCCCAATCAATCCTTTAAGGAGTTAAGGGAAAGTTCTCTACCTAGGTTTCCACTGCCTAACATCTTTCACATTAATACCCCCCACACACACATACACCCCGGGCTTGTGTTGATTGATTACACTGCCTAACACCGACTACACCGCCCTCTCCCCAATTCCAAACCTGCCCCACTGGACACCAGCTATGTGACTGCTTTCTACTCCCTGGAATTCCGACATTCTGCTTCAGACCTGCTTAATGGAAACCCACTGTGTCCTTTGGTGTCTACTCCTTCCAATCAACATGGCACTCAAATGCCTTCCTACTTCGCTTACCCAATGGCAGTGCCCCTAGTCTAACACTAAAATTTAGCAACCCCACCAGAATGCTCTGGCTGGCCCCTTGAAATCCTAATGCCTCCTTGTTTTCCCCTCTTATCTCTCTACAAATCCCAATACTGATAGCCAGTGCTACACCTTAGTTGAAGTTTCAGCAGTGGCAATGTTTTCCTGAGTTATCTTCACTTGAGGAGAGAAAGAACTGAGCATATTTTTCTTAAAACTGCGATGTCTTTCACATACAATCCTAATGCTAGGCAGGATATTTGATGTCAGAATCAGAACCCAAAAAAATGTGACAGACTGGAATGATGGACTGAAGGATGAAACTTAATACTTAAAGTCAATTACACAACTATACCACAGGAGAGACCTAGCCTTCACATACTGTTTAACCCAGGCCATGTTATTGGGTTAATATATTTAACATAGATATTCTTTCATTCACAACATCATCTAACCTAGAATGGCCTTGCTTTGAGTCAGCAAGGGTTAAGCTATCCAGTAATTTGCTATTTGGTTTTCTAATGGCCTAAAAGAATTAATGCCCTTCTCAAAGTGCCCAAGGCTACTGTGAATTGGTTAGCACTGTGGTCTATTGTTTTTAACAGTATGGGTTCATATGAATCATTTTAAGTTGCTCTTCTATGGTCATTGAGGGACTTAAAACAATGGATTTAAGCTGATTCAGGTGAAATTTCAGTTTAACATAGTAAATACCAAGAGTGTTCACTTTTGTTGGCTACAAAGTTTATAATAATAGTATTTTTTTTTAAAAACAGGGATAAAATACTGAATTTTGCTAAGGAAGTTGCAAGGTCTTAGTAACAAAAGTTATCCAAGAAGAGGTCAGTAGTTAAAAGATGTGTTCTGCGTGGCTGAAGCATTCACCCACCTGAAGGTAGGAACCATGCATCTTCCAATCACTCACATGTTGAAGATCTGTGGATTCTGATTCCCAGGACGTAACTTCCTCACTGAAAGAGCACTCACAGATGTATTACCTAGCTCCTGTAAGATCACAAATTTAAAATCACTGCCTACTATAAAACAGGCAGTGATGCAGCAAAGAAACAAGCATTAAGGGTTTTAGCCATCTGAGTGATCCCCAACAGTCTGCTCTAAACTTAGGATTACTGTGCGGTATTTTTCAATACCTTGCCAATACTGGGCACCTATACACACACAGTCTATCTTCTCTCTCAACTTGACGTTTTCTCTACCCTATGCTCTAGATCTGTATCTTGCATCTTAACGGTCCCTATCCTTCTGCTTTCCAGATGATGATACAGTCAAGCAACAAAAGCAACAACATCTTAACAAAGGAGACTGGCAAAGACAGGCAAAAAAAGAAGAAAACAGAGGCCCTTCAGCAAACAGGGCCATTATCTGTAAGACTGGCACTTAGACTTCAATTCCTTTTAGATCTAAATTCAGTGTTATTCAACTAAAATATTCCTTTTTAGAAACCTGCTCTCTATGGAGTTCTTGCAACTCCAGACTCATCTCTGGAAAACTGACATCTCAGTTGGTTACATGAAACGGAAAACAATTTTCAGTGGATAAAAGTGTGTTATGGATTTCTATACTCAAGTATTGTTTTCCTACCATCTTTCAACACCTTATTGGGTTTAAAATCAACTCTTACTAACCAAATACTGTTCCTCTCATTGCTTTGTTTACACCATATTTTTATTTCATTTTGTACTGCCCAATAAACAGAAGAATCAGATCATTTCTTCTAGCAGGTCCAAGTCCCTCCTTGTGGCAGAAATTATAAACTTGGATAGCTGAATACAAGCAGTATAGATGGCCTGGGTCAAACAGTTATGCCCAGAGTTCAGAATTTTTGCAAGTGTTTCCTTACATCTTTTGTGTCTTACATAGAAAGGAATTATCAATGAAAGACAAAGGTGAGGAATGTCCACAGGATTAAGTGCCAAGTGACAACTTACTGAACAATGTAGGCTGTTTGATGGTGATGGTGATGGTGATGTGATGTGATGGTGGTAATGGTGGTGGTGGTGATTGCTGTTTTCATTTTATTATCTTTTTTTTTTTAAAACAATTAAGAGGTGTAGCCTTTACACTCCACAAGAAAAAATAAAGGCAAGAAGTGCTTAAGGAAGAATCCCCCCAACAACCTGAACATAGCAACTCAATGTAACAGAAAAATCAAGACAAGGTTTGATTTCAAAATTTCAATAAAAATGCAAAAGGTGTAATGCAACAGCTGTTCAACTTCCAAATCTAAATAGGCACTGTTTTAAAAAAGGGAAAAAAGAAATAAACATTTCCATTTCCTCCAGAACACACACCCCAGCAATAAATGCTCCGAAATGTAACCAACTGGTAATCAATCGGTGGGAACAGAAAAGTTTCTAACCCGAGTTATATGGCCCCTTCAATTCCTGTCCCACTTTGCAATCTGGGATGGCAGGTGCAAAGGTAGGACAGAAGGGTAGGGGAAGAAATCAAAACAAGACTCCCAAAGCTGCTGCTATTTGGACTAGAAAAGAAGGATTTTACAAATGTTCAAGAAAGCCCAAGGCAAGTAACACAATTTGTTCACTCTAACTTCTACTGAAAATAAAACATAGAGATCTGCATTTTACTACATAAAACTGCACTTGTGAACAGAATAACCTTTCAGAATTGTATTAGGGTTCACCAGAAATTATGGATGCAATTTTAGACTTCATCCAGGAAAAGACGGTGAGTTCAGATTGAGTTATAGCCAAACTCTAGATACTGTACATCTAGCCTAGTTGGATTGGTGTCTGGAACGGCTGGGTCGCCTTGAACAGCTGTAAACTAAACAATAGTATGTAACTCCATAGGAAGCTTAAGGATTGAGGAAATGTAGAGCCTGTTAAATCTCCCCGGCTTCACGCTCTTCAGAGCTCCTCCGGTCTTCTGAGCGGCCATTAGCACTCTCATAGGAACGTTTCTTATCTTTTCTCTCTCTGTCACGAGGTGACCGCTCTCTGGAACTTCTATCTTTGTCCCGTGATGTTAGGTCTTGGTCTCTTAATGACCGCTCTTTATCTCCAGAAGACCTTTCTTTTGAGGATCTGAAAAACATTATTTGAGAACCTAAATTTGACATGCTAAATAGAAGCAGCCCAGAATCACAAATAAAAGAATAAGGATTTGTACAAGCAATTAGTATGAGAATCAACACAGAGGGAATATAGCAATAAAAACACTTATCAGAAAGAACAGAATTCTGCTGTGGATAATATAATACAACAGGATGATATAAGGATGACTCAGAAAAACAAATCTGCAAATATAAGTAACATTTGTTAAGCAACAAATTTAGGTTGAACAATTCAACACCACATTAGTTTTAGTGCCACATAATTTTGCAAATTAAGAAACAGAAGAAAATTTCAATTCTAGTTTCTGTACCAAACATATTAGGCATTCGTGCTCACTCTCAGCACACTATATAACTAAAAACTCTACCAAAAAATGTCACTACAACAAGGTAGATCAACTCCAAAGAAGTGGATTGTTAACCTAGAAAATGAAATACAAGGCCCAGAGTAAGACAGATTTTGGGGACTGGAAAGAAGCTGGCTACTTTAATAGGTAGGAGGGTTTAAATACAAAACCTTTACAGTTAAGAAGAAAATTATTTTTTCTGACTTAGCTAGATGAGTAACAGTCTTAATAAGAACATGGATATAAGACATACATGTTTTTAGAATCTCAAAGGTACCTCAAAGGCCAAATATCTACCTCAAATGATGTACAAATCAGAACCCTACCCCCTCCCCAAATACCTGACAAAAGTAAGTGGTTTTCTAGCTTTTACTTGAGTAACTCCAGGGCAAGAGAACCCTCTTACTACCTAAAGCAGCACATGCCACTTTTGGGAAGTTCTAACCATTAAAGCATTAGTGATAATAATAATTACTACTGATTACTAATAATCACTAGTAACTTCTTATATGAAACCTAAATTTAAATTTGCCTCTTTTATAACTTCTATCCACTACTGCTACTCCGGCCTTCTGGTGCTAATTCATCTTCCACAGAAGTGTCCTTCAAATACTTATCATGATTCCTCCTAAAAAATAAGTATCATGATTCCCCCTAAGTCTTTTCTTCTTCAAGATATACACCTCAGTTCTTTGACTTACGCTCATAATGTATGAACTCAAGGGCCTTCATCATTTTAATTATTATCCTGGTTTCCCTCCTTTGAAAATTCTCTAGAAAAAGTCTAGCAATGATATGTCACAGCTTAAAAAGAAACCTTAAAATAAAACTTTGTCACGCTACCACCTTAATGATCAATGAAACGCTGCTGCCATCTTGTCTGTAAAATTCAAGAGGAAACGGTAAGGAAAAAGAAGCCAGGATCAAAATTCGTTGAGATTTAAAGAAAAACAAAAATAAGACAAATAACCCCCCCCACATATATCATACAGCTAATAAATGGCAGACTCATAATCCCAATACCTATCCTGTAGGATAGAAAATGTACAGAATGATAATACTGAGGTGTTTTTGAGATTCTATATCAAGGAAAGATTAAACAATTATAAATTATGTTTAATATCTTCTTACTAAAGCACAAAAGAGTACCAGTGCATTTTTTGAAAGCTATTCATTGAGTGATGAAGCAAAACAATTTAAATTTTATCTAAAATAGCATTCTTTGAAAAGTCCAGTTAATCACAGATTAATTTACTTTGTCCAAAACAGAGAAGGGAATTAATTTAACTATCTTTAAACTCACTTCCAATATCTGGGAGATTACATCAGAAAAACAGATGGTTTTGAGGAATTGAAAAGCAACAAATCCCAGAGGACTAGTATTTTTAAAATAAAGTGAAACAGCAAATAAATAGCACAGACATCCTGAGTTATCATAAACCTAAAGGAACTATGGAAGACAGGAAAATGAGAAGAACCTTTCAAAGCCTCCATGGTTTCTATGGCTTGACCTTGCATATCAACTCTAAATTCTCACTATTCCCCAACATAAGCCTTCCAAAAGGTGTCATATATACAAAAATCATACCACAACATATCATAGTAGCCAAGAACTTGAAATGGCTCTGAAAGGTGTCAGAAGTTTGATGGTACATGCCTCCACCTCTCAGCAGAATGGAGTAGAGGTCTGGAAGGAGTCATCCACATAGACCTCATGTACTGATTTGTGTTATCTGACTAAAGGTTTATAAGGGCAGGGAAGAGTAAGGAGGAAGATGAGAAAGGTCATGAATGACAGTGATTTTTTTTTAAAAGCATCAGTTTAACAACCCCCCCCCAAAAAAAAAGAAAAGAAGAAAAAAAAGAAAAATCCTTTACTTAATCAGGCATATCTACCTGCACATGGTCCTCTAGAAATGCTACGCCCATTTTTACTTGCTTTTGCTCATGTAATTTCACCCACCCCCAAGAATGCCTTCTTCCTTCTCTGTACTTATGGCATTCTTAAGCTATTTTGTTTAACTCCAACTTATTTGTAGAGATTTTCCTCAAGTACTTTGCAAATGATAATTTCTTTCTCTTGGGGGGGGGAAGATATAATTAATTTTGTATGGTTTTCATAATTATAAGTTTTATATGCTAGTCTTATTCCCTTAAGCAAACATTAATTCTTTCAAGAGAATTACATTTCCTATTTCTCTTATATATCCATAATACCCATGCATTCAATAATTATGAACTTATTGACTATACGTGTGAGCAAATAAAACAAATGTGTAGCTTTATGTGTAGTTCTAAGAAATGGAGAAGACTGGATGAAAGTTAAAGTCAAATGGAAAAATTTCCAAAGCCTTGTATACAAAGACTTTATTTTGCAGGGCAGAAAGTACATATTACATATATGGTAAACTGTTTCTTCTTTAGACACCCAGACAAACCTCCCTTCAAGAATAGTAGTAAAAGGGGCAGCGAGGTGGCACAGTGGATAGAGCACCGGCCCTGGAGGACCTGAGTTCAAATCTGACCTCAGATATGATATGATACTCACCAGCTGTGTGACCCTGGGCAAGTCATTTAACCCTGATTGTCTCACAAAAAAAATGTATGTACATATATAGATATATAGATATACAGTTTTAAAGATACTGATTGGCTAGAATACTTTTTAACTTAGTGTTGGCTCCATGAAATAAAGTCTGATTTTGTTCCAGGATCTATGCAGTTAACTACATGGCCCCAGATATCTTTGAGGAGAGCCTGGCTAATTTGTGCTAAGTATTAAAGTCCTATTCTGTAACACCTCATGTCCTACACACTTAGTTCTGGCACCGAAAATCCTTTTACAAAAACAAACATCAATAGATCTCTCCTGTAATTTCACCCTAAAGTGGGAAGTTCTTAAACTTTTTTTGTAACATAGGCCTTTTGGGTAATCTGCTTAAGCCTATGGACAACTTTTCAAAACGTTTTTAAATGCATGGAAGAAAATTAAATACATAGGATTATAAAGGAAAACAATTATATTAAAACATAGCTATCACAATATTTTAAAGAACAAGTTCATAGACACCATGCTAAAAGCCTTTCTCCTAAAGCATTTCCCCTGCTCTTCAGGGTTTTCTTGCATTCCTAAGACCCTAATTCTATCCTGTCAAGTCTGTTCCTAAAAACTGAACAAATTCCTATCACATATTTCTTCAATATTTCAAGAATCTGTTATCAGTCTAGATAATGGCCATCTTGCTGCAGGTGAAAGATTTATCAACTTCTGGTCACACAGGAAAACCTCACCTTAGAAAACTGATGTATAACGAATGTATCACTGGGCCATATTCAAAGCAGCTTCTCTCCAGTCTGGCAGGATTATGAGAGCTTGTGCTCCACTGGCATAACTTTCAAGAACTGATGCTACCACGAAGCACCTATGGATTTTTGGTTGAGGCTGTTCTTAAACTTCACTGTTCTTAAAAGGTGGTGTGGGGAAATCCAGTTTATATCATCACAATACACTTTTGACTTATAACCAAGAACTTAAGCCATTTTCTTCTCATATCACATTAAACTAAGTCTAAGAATTCTTTTTATTATAAACTGGGAGGGGTGTTCTCTTTTTTCTCTCAAATTATACATAATTTTGTATTCTTTTTAGCTGTCCAGCCCAATGACTGAGTACTTCTCATGAGATGAAGTAAAGTTGGAGAGAATATGGCTACTATGCAGATAACTTTTTTTTTTTAGTTTTGTCCAAAATAAATTTTTTTTACCCTCATATCATCTCTTAGTTTCAATGATATTCTGAAGGTGTAACCCCTAAATCTGTATATTTTGTTCAAGTTCTTGCACCATTCTTGCTCATATTTTCTGTTGTCTTCATGGCATCTTATATAGACTGATATACTGAAATCCAAGATTGTTACAGACTCCCTTTATCATCAACAGTACCACCATGCTCAAAAGTTTCAATTAAATTTCAAATTTTTCTCTCTACTTCTATCCCACCCTCTGTCATTCCATTTACCCTCAATGGCTAATTCATACCTATCCCTTCCCTATATCCTCTCAAATGTGCTTTTATTTATTTCCCTTCTTTGCAGAGGCACATACTAATCTAGGTCCTCAACCAAAACAGCTGCTTCCTAGCTGCTGATTTCTGTCCTCATCACTCTAATCCATCCTAGTTATAGCTAAAAAACTACCTTCCAATGTTCTGGTGCATATATAACATAAATATATATCTCACATATATAATAAATATACCATATAAATAAACATAATATAAAAATGAAGGATACACACAAACACAAAATTACGCGTGGTTTGTTTGTACGCATGCATGCATGGATAAACAGATGATAGATGCTAAGTCCCTACTGCCTCTATTACACCAATTTCAAAATCCTCATTCTGGTCCACAACTACTTCCCATGGTTTTATAATTTTTATTTCTTAATACACAAAATAACAAGTTACTCAACTCAAATTAAGATTCACTTAATTCATCCTCTTTTCCTTTTTGCTAATTCATGCCTCTCATCATTTCAAAAGTGGTCTCAAAAACCAAGGATCATTTTCTGATTAACCTGAACCATTTAATCATTCTTTTGTTATGTCCCTTAAGCAAACATACAGTGCAAATGATATCAATTAATAATGTGTATCTACTGATGTTACATGATCTATTCCTCCTTTTGTGCTGTCCTCCTGGAAGATAGGAATTGTGCCTTTTTTCTTTTGCATCCCTTACAGTGTTTTATAAAGTGTTTCTTTAAGGTGCCTCCAGTAATAACAAAAACAGAAAGGTTATTATTCTAAAGAAGAATTAACAACTGTATATCGCTTACAAGTAAAATTTTATCCAGAAAATAAAGTTTTTGTGATCAGAAAATAACAGCAAATAATTGCATTCTGTTTATATCAGGTGTGATTTTAATCCAAATGATTTTGTGATTTAAAGAAAAAATGTGGCTATCTTTGAAATGTATTCTTTCATATCCATTATTTACTAAGCTAATAAAATTCTAACTTCACACTGAGTGTAAGGCAATTTTGTTGTTAGACTAATACCTTCTTTTGGATCGCTCTCTGCTCCGGTCTCTGGAGCTATGCCGGCTTCTCTGGTGGCTGCGGCTTCGGCTCCGGCTGCTGGAGCGTGACCTGTGACGATGGCGTTTCTCACGGGACTTGGATCTAGTTCTTCTCTTTCGTTCTCGTGATGTGGAGCGAGATCGATGTCTACGATGCTCTCGAGACCTGGATCTGTAAATAAACAAGATGAGTTTTGGAATATCCTTATGAAACCTTGTTACTGTTTCACTAACTCTGTTCATGGATGGAGAAACTTGAAAATACTAATAACATGAGGTGAAATTCAAGTTTAATTTTCTATTTTTTCCTAAAGGACTATGACTTTAAAAATTCTCCCTCTGTTATCTTTGAGGAAGTGCTAGGAGAAACTGAGTTAAATAAGCAGTAGATAGAACAGTACTAGAGAGCATCGCAGACAGAATACAGGACTTCGGAGTTGGTAAAGCCTTAATTCATATCCTGCCTCAGACACTTACTAATTGTATGACTCTCTCTGAGCAAGTCACTTAAGCTCTCTTAAGCTCAGCTGCCTCATTTATAAAATGGGAATAGCAGCACCTATCTTACAGGGTTATTTTAAAAATGAGATTAATATATGTAAAGTGCTTGGCAATCCTTAAAGTAGTATATAATATTAGCTGTATGTTATTACCATTATCATTATTAATCTGAAAGGCAGAGATAAAACAGTCACAGAATCTCATAATTAGAAGGATGTCAGTAACCACCTAATCCAATCCATACCACACACCAACTCATGGTCACCTAGCTTTTCCCTGAAGACTTCCTGTGAAAGAGAACTCAATCTACGTTAAGGTGGCCCCTTCTACTTTGAGACAGCTCTTATTCTTATTAGTCTTTCCAAAATAAACCTAAAACTAAGCATTTTGCAACTTCTGTCCATTGCTTCTAAGCCTGCCCTCTGGAGCCAATTAAAGCAAGCCTAACTTCTCTTCAATGTGACAGTCCATCAGATACTTTAAGACAGCTATAATACATGGCTGCCAATCTCTACCTTCCACCCCCATCCTTGTAGGCTTCTTTTTACAGGCTAAGCATCCCTTCTTCCTTCATCTCTCAGTGGCATGAGCTCAAGGCCTTATATTATTCTAGCTGCCCTTCTCTGAACACTCTCCAACTTTATCTATGTCTTCCATAAAAAATGGCATCCAGAACTGTACAACAATCCTACAGATATTGTCAGACCATGGAACAGTATAGCAGGACCATCACCTTCCTAGTCCCAGATACTATTCCTTTTCTTAATGCAGCCACGCTAAGGCACTCTTGGCTGCAGTATCACACTAAGCTTGCAGTCCACTACAATCTCCAGATCTCTTTCAGACAAACTATTCTCTAGCCACACTTCTATCATCTTGTGACAATATAAACTCTTTGAGAATAGGAACTGCTTCACAGCAAGTGGAACATAGCAGGCGCTTAATACTTGTTGATTGGCTATACTTGGGGCCGCAACTTTCTGAACACAAAAATGTATGTGATTTCATATTTATCCTTATTAAATTTTATGTTATTCAATTTAGTTAAATATTCTTAACTGTTAGGATCCTTTTGAATCCTGACTGTCAACCAATGTGTTATAGCTCTTGGCTTTGTGTCGTCTACAAATCTGATATGCATCTAAGTCATTTGACAAAATGTTAAACAGAACAGGGACAAGTATGGAGCCCTCTAAAATTAATCATCTACATTCTAATATAGCTCATCCATAGATACTCATCAATGTAAAATCCCACAGAAGTTCAAATACTAATTTCAAAAGAGAAACTACTGGTCCATTATTAATTTAACCTTGAAATGTCAAAAATGATCTGATAAAAGGAAATTGATCAAAGTAAAGACTTCTGCCTTTGTTTATTACCATTTCTTAGAGAAGTTAAATAGTGCAAAACAATCACCATAAAAAGACCAAAAGAACACAGAAACTACCTTATCTGACAAATACTTTATCTCCTTGCAAATGAAGAGATATGAAAGACAAGAACAATATAGGATCATGTGCAGTAATTCACAGACAGATGGAAAATTATAAAAACTATCACCTCACAAAGGAGTAAAAAATAGGCAAGAGAAATGAAATGCAACTTAAGTCAGGGTCAACTTTGGAGCTTTTATAGATAAAACTGAAAAGAGATCTGCAAATATACAGAATTTTAAAGGAACACAGGGTACTGAATTTCTTTTTTTCCTTAAATTACTTTCACCAAATAAATATATTATTATTATTAAACCAGAAAAAAAAATCATATATGAAATTGTGAATTCTGTGAACAGAGAACTGAATTTCAAGCTATACAAAAAAGGGGAAAATTCAAAGGAATTGAAAATTATAGCTGGCATTTATGTGGGGCTTAAAGATTTACAAAGCACTTCAACACCATCTGATTTGATTCTCACAACTTTGTAAGATGAATACCATCATCTGTATTTCATAGTGAAGTATTAGAGCAGCTAGGTGACCTGTCTATAGGCATACAACTCACAGGTGTACCAGGAAGGATGTAAATCTGGGTCCTGTCAGACTGTCCAGCACTCTTTCTACTACATCACAGATAGTATTAGTACCCAAAAAAGTGACTAAGATAACAATGAATTCTTTGAAAATTCTTCATGTATGTATCTCTTGATAAAAAACATGGGAAAGGAACAGGCAGGCTTTCAGACAGTTCACCATATTTTCAGTCACAAAACTGACTAATGTGTGAACATAAGATCTCACTGTATTTATTGTAATTTAAAAAAAAAACTGACACGGTAAACACAGCTTTAAAAGGGTTCTTTCAATATCTCGTGCATGTTAAAATACCAGAATATCTTGATTGATGCAATCACAAGTATTACTTTCTTTGATAATCCTCCAATCAATACATTAAGTATAGTATAACATAGAAACATGTTTGCCAGGTGCTCACCACCATCATGAATGATGTTCTGTATAAAGTCCAACTGAAAAGATCAAATGAGATGATATTTGCACTTAGTAAAAGCTTGTTTCCTTCCTTCCCTAAAAGAGGGTATCCCTACACAATGAGATCATTTAAGTGCTCCTATTCACAGAAAACACTGTCCTGACTACATTCAGCCCTAGAGTAACTAAAAAGACTCTAATAAAATCCACAGCCACACCAAATAGATTGGCATAACAATTCACACAAGAAAAACCAAATCATAATGCCTAGATTATGGCATGGAATTATACGGAAAATATTTTGAGTTAGCCCATTACTATATATCTCTTGGTAGGTACTCCAGGTATTTAATAAATGCTTATTGATTAACTGAAGATGATTTGGGTTACAGGAGTCTGAGAAGGACCATAGGGGAAACATGGGGGATTTACTTCCTTGGCCTATCAGCTATGGAGAAAAGCAAAAGTACCTACAGGAAGAAAATGACGATTTCTCCCTGAGAAAGAGTTAAGAGCAGTACTGCGTGCAACAAAACCATAAAATCGTGGAACTGGAAGAGATCTTCTAGTACAGCAGGTACTTAACAAATGCTTGCTGAACTGGACTGAATTAACTAGGAAGAGGGCTGCCTGTATTACATTTGGGAAAATGCTCATTGCCTTCAATGAACCCAAGCTGCTCTGTATTGCAAAAAAACTTATCTTGCCAATATCAATGGTCTCACGGTGATTTTATGACCCAGAAAGAAAAGTATGTGGTAGCTGTGAGCAAGATGCAAAATATAAGCAATGAGGAATTCCAAAAGAAGAACCAAAATGAAAGATGCCATCAAGAAACTGTATGACAGAAAGAGAAGATAGGCTGGTCACATGGAGAGAGTAAAGTATGACAGGGAGAAGGCTGAAGTGCTCCACTGGCAGGAATCCAATGTTAGGAGAAAGTGAGGCACGCCTCCTGCACTGCTGGGTCAAAGGATGGACGTGTTGAGAATTTTCTGGACATGGACAAGAGGTACGCAGCCATGGATGGGCTATCTGCATCAAAGGAGAGAACTCTCTAATCAATGATTCTCACAGGTCCATAGGAGTAGTTTCTGTGACAATGAATTGTGGATCCCCATGCAACCAGAATAATTAGTGCAATAGAAAGTGGTATAACTGGTATAACACATGCTGCACTTAAGCAGACTTCAACATTATTACCAATGATGACTTGAGTACAAGAAGTGGTGAAAAACCACCAAAGATGTGTATGACTACAAAATCAAAGACATTTGGGTCTGGTCATGTAGTAGGAATAAAAGATAACAGCTTCCATTTACTCGGCCAGGAGGGGATAAGGTAGCAGACGGTGCTAAATTCAAAGCTTTTAGACCTCCTATAAACATTATCTTAACACTAAGTTAGTTCACATTCTAGTGGAGGAAATTGAATCGCAAGAATGTTGACATTTATGTTATGTGAATAAAACCAAAAAAACATAAAAAAGTTGAAAGAAAATAAAAAGTAGGACTCAAAGGCTCTCACTGTAGACACAAATAAGGAAGCTAATGGAACTAGTTCTACTAGGTATTCAAACACAATTAATAACATTTCATGGGATACTTGGCTTTCTCACACTTCAGTACTCATAAGGAACATAAACAAAAGGTCAACCATGAATCGAACTGCAGAAAATGAATCACAGATTCATAGAATCTCAGAGTTGGAAGGGACCTAAAAGGACATCTAATCCAGCCTAAACCTGAATCCCTCTACAACATACCCAACAAGTAGACACCCAGCCTCTATATGAAGACTTCCAATGAGGAGAGAAACCCATTACCTCCGGAGGCAGCCTGAAAGTAGAAAGAATACCATTTTTGGATAGCTCTAATTGTTAGGCAAATTTTCTTGAAATAAAAATAAATCTCCCTCTTTCCAACTTCCCACTTATTTCTGAGTATGTCTTCTTGGGACAAACAGAATAAATCTATTCCCACCTCCACGTAAGAATCCTGTACATACTTTTTATATAGCTGTCATAGGCCCTGGGGTTTTCTCTTTATTGGGCTAAACAACTCAAGCTCCTTCATCCAATTCTCACATGATATAAACTTGAAATGCTCTACCATCCTGGCTATACTACGTCAGATGTTATTCAGCTTATCCATGGGATGTTCAGAAGTGAACACAATACCGAAGACATGGTCTGACTAAGGCAGAGTACAAAAGGTTTTAGCCTTTCTTATGCCTAGAAACTATGCCTCTCTCAATGCAGGCTAGGACTCCATTAGCTTTTGTGGCTACCACATCACATCAATGACCTACATTACGCATTAAGTCCCTGAAAACCACTAGATCTAGTTCAAACAAATAATGTCTAACCATGCCTCATATCATCCTGTAATTATGAAGTTGATATTTCAACTCAAGTGTAAAACTTTATATTTATAATTTCAAATGAATTTCACTTTCTTAGATTCAGCTCAATGCTCTAACTTATCAAGATCAATTTGGATTTTAATTCTGTCAATCAGTGCTTTAGCTATCCTTCAGAGCTAGGAGTCATCTGCAAATTGGACAAGTATGCCCAAGTCATTGATAAAAATGTTAACACAGTCTGAATCATTCCATTGAAGACCTCTAGCCAAGATGATATTATACAACTCTGAGTCCAGCCATTTAACCAGTTCTGAATTCATCTAATTATATAACTGTCTAGCCACCATCTCTCCATGTTTTCTGCAAGAATATTATGACACATTTTATCATGTGCTTTGTTAAACATCTAGGTAAACTTCATATAATAATAACAACAAGAATGATAATAACTAGCATTTATGTAGTACCTTAAAGTTTGCAAAGCCCTTTACAAATATATAATTTGATGCTCACAACAACCCTAATAAGGCAGGTGCTATTATTACCTCCATTTTATAGATGGGGAAACTGAGCCTGAGAGGTTAAGTAATTTGTCCAGGTTGTGTCTGAGGCAAGATTTGAACTCAGGTCTTCCTGATTCCAAGTCCAGCCCTCTATCCAATATTCTCACCTAGGGACCTAGCACTGTTCTCTTCTACCAATTAAGTAATACTCATCAGAAAAGGAAAAATGATTAGCCTGGTATGACTTACTCTACATGAAGCTAGATGACTTTTTCTAGATGTTCATTAAACATCTCTTTAAAAAGGTGATCCGTTCCAAATTTTTTCCAAGAAACTGAAGACAGGCTCACCGGTTTATTAATTTACAGATCCTATTCACTTCCACTTTATTTGAAAATTGTACATTTTGCCCTTTTCCAGTCCTGTGGTGTCTCTACCTGTCCTTCATGTTTTTTGAAATATCACTGACAAGTGATCTCAACTACCAAGTTCTTCAGTACCCAAGGCTATTAACTCATCTGAGCCAGGTAACCTGAATTCACCCAAGACACTATGTGAGCCCTTGCAATATTCTTACTTATCCTGAACATCAAACCCACAGCTATGTTATGCCATTTCTACTGTAAAGACCATCCATTCTCCTTGGTAGAAAAAAGAGAAACAAATTCAGAACCAAGCAGCAACTGTACCCACTTCTCCTGTCAAATCATTATCACCTCTTGATGACAAAGATCCCCATATCAGTGAGCAAAGGCATATACAATGGAATCTGATGAAAAATGCACTGCAAAATGTGTTTTAGTATCAAGTGATGAAAGAAGCAAGAGATTTGTACCTCAGACAGAAAGAAGCCTCACATCTAGGCCATGAAAGTATTTTTCAATAAGAGAGCTAGAGAAGTAACAAGGATATGTTTCCTGTCTCTTTTCAAATACTGGACAAGACAGAGGAATATGAAGCAGGCAAGAATCCATGGTAAGAGTTTGAGTCATTCAATGGCCTTGCCACCATGATTCAAAAAGGATTAATTTTAATTCATGGAGCATTTATTAAATGGCTATTCCTTGAAAGGAATAAGCTTTGCAGAATCCTAGGCTTGGACGAAGTACTTGAAAATATTGTTTGTTTTAATATATTTGCAGTATTTTTTTCAAAACCAAGTCCTAAATGTGCAGCAGTAGCAATTATATTTCTGCAATAAACTTGGATCTAAGATTTTTAGCAATTTCTAAATTATTTTCATCTTTTCCTTTACTTTCTTCTGTAAGAAGAAATACAATTCAAGAAATACAGTCTCAAAAATTACAAAGAATGTCTGACAAAAGAGCACTATTTTATTCAAACATAGTGACTGATCCAGAAAATGACTTTAAAAAATCTTCATGGAGTTCTATAGCAGAACTCAAGATACCCTCCATCAAACATTCTTTAAACTTCTAGATTTTACTTGTATCTTGAAGAGCTTTTTAAATTTGTTAGGTTCTCAAAAAACCATTAACCTATACTGAATGAATGAATGATTTGTTAATTACTTATTATGTGCAAAGTACTGTGCTAAGGGGTGCTATGTGCTATGCTCTCCAGAAGCTCACACTCTAAATGGAGAGACCACACATACAGAAACTTCAGCTATATCAGATAGAAAAGTTCCATGGTACTCAGGGTACAGTCGTAAAGCAGATGATCTCCTTTGATGTTATTTTTGCTAATGGAAATAACATGCCTCATGCTTCTTCTTTAACGTTATTTCCACCAATAAAATTATAGCAGTTTCAGCATTTGACAATGTCAAGGACGTTGGTGGCAAAATTTTTATTTATCCACTTGCAATGAATTTTCACTGTTACTATTTTATTTTTCTTCTGGTCTTCACATTTCTAGAACTAGAGCTTCCATGGGGTTTTATAGGTTTCTGGAGCTGTAAGAATGATGATTGGGACCTTGAAGAATGGGTACAATTTAAATCTGAAGGAGAAAAGGCATTCTAGATGAGGAACTATATAGGAATGAATATCATACATTAAGTAGACACATCTCCTGACAAAAATGATAAAACGGGCAAAATGAATAGGTCCAGAAAACAAGTTTTAGAAGGGTCTCTCTTCTAAGAAAGATATAAAAACATCCCAAACAACTAGAGCCTTTACACTGGACTAATGAGGAAAAGGTCATACAGTGAAATATTAATAGAAATTAAGAGGAATACAATTACTACTTCTATGACTACAACTACAACTAGCTAGCAGTGATGTAATGCTTTATGGCTTGCTAAATTTTTTTTTACAAATATCTCATTTGATACTCACAACAATCCTGAGAGGAAAGTGCTGTTATTATCATCCTTAGTTTACAGGATGAGGAAACTGAGGCTGACAGACTCGCCTGGGGATCACACAGTTAATAGGTGTTCAAGACCGGCTTTGAACTCAGGCTTTCTTGATGCCACAGTCAGTTCTTTATTTACTAGATTAAGACATCTGAAACTTTTAAATGTATGAATCTGTACATGGTTTTAAACACAGACTACATGTTAAATTTAGCTTTCACAGTGTAGTCATCTTTTCTATTTTGTAGACTTCGGCAGAGGATAGAAAAGCATAGTAAACATGTGTCTCAGCAGTCCTTCTCACCTATTCAATGCTTGTTATATGCAATGACATTCTTAGAATACAGGATCACCTGGACTTCCTTTAATAACAAACCTTCTTAGCTCCTTCTTTTCCTTTCTTGCCCACTTAGCCCCAAAGCAATCTACTTTTCCCAAGAGAAAACCTCAATCCAGAAATAGTATTTCCAAACCTACTGTAAGATGGACAACTCTACCATGTACAAAGCTATCCCTCTCCCCATTTTCTAGTACAATCTGACTCTTCCCTTTCACACAGAGCTCCACTCCTAAGGTTTGATCATTCCTTTGGCCAAAAAGGTATTTTGCAGCTGTCTGTCACTCACACCCACCCTATCTCTGAGATATAATCTGCTGCATTAATACTCAGAATACCCATCTCCATAGCCCCGAAGAAATCTGTTTTATAGAACAATTCCTTTCCATCCAACATGATAACTGTTATGCTATGTTTTTTTGTGCAAATAGCCAAGGAACAAAGGATAGTTAATACTGAATACTGAAGTATGATGTACGGATCCACAAAACAGCAAATAATGGCAAACTACAGATGCAAAGAGAGAAATGAAGTAATTTTCCCAACTCTACTATTTACGTGTTTTTTCATCTGAAAATGAGCAAAATGAAACAGATAATCGCTAAAGTTTCTTCTGGTTCTAAGTGTATAATTATTCTATTCCTCTCTATTCCTCCTATGCTAAAGATTCCAGTGTCTATGATAATCTAGCAAGATATTTACATTCTGAGAAGCCAAAGGGGGAAATAATGGGCTGTTCTATAGAGATTTTATATACCCTCATTCCCATTAAAGTTAATTCAAGCCATAAAGTGAATATTATGTGTAAGGCAATAATGCCAGGTGCAAAGGATACAAAGATGAGAAGAATTCCAGACTCTACCCTTGAAGAGCTTACAATTTAGATGATAAAGGTATAAGAAATGTATACAAGTAAAAAAATGAATAAGATTAGAGGGAACAAATGAAACGGCAAGAGTGATTCTAAGATGAAGTGATGCTGGGTGAAGTGAGCAGAACCAGGAGAACATTGTACACAGTAACAGCAACACTGTGCAATGATCAACTTCGTGTTCTCTTCTCAACAATACAATGATCTAAGAGACAATTCCAAAAGACTCACTAAGAAAAATGCTATCCATATCCAGAGAAAGAACTATGGAGTCTGAATGCAGATCAAAGAATACTATTCTCTCTCTCGGGTTTCCCCTTTTGTTCTGATTCTTCTTTTACAACATGACTAACGTTGAAATATAGTGCTTTAAGGATATGTACACCCCTTTACCTCTTGTAAAGGGGAACGATGTAAAATAATACTGAGAAGGTGGCCAGTGTTATAGTAAAGATTTAGTAAAGGTATTAATCTCAAGATAAGAACTTTACATTTTATTGGGTAGCAACAGAAAGCTACTGGAGTTTGTTTGGGTTTTTTTTGAGTAGAAGAGGAACACAGAAGGCCTACTGATACAACAGTAAGACCATAGTGAGAAGTCAGAAAGAATAAACATTTTGGAGCATTCAGAGCTGTTTTGTGACTTCCTCCAACAGTGCAGTTAGATTCAATACAAACTGCAGAGAAGTCAGATGGCAGAGATTATTAGCACTAGCATAGTATGTCAAAGAGGCAAGAGATTCAAGAACAGATAATGAAGGACAACAGTGAAATAGCTATATAAAACTGTAAGGAGTTGGAAGTAAAATCAGGACAAGGTTTTGAACTGCCAACAGGGAGAAATTAAGGAACTAGAGGTTTTTGATGACAGCAAGGATGAGTTTCAAAAGAGGGTATAGTAAAAGTGGAAGGGGCAGGAGGTTGGGGTCAAAAGAGGGAAATCTCAAAGTTGATACTTTTGGAAACTGAACTGTTGAAAGATAATGAGGCTAACTTAAGAACACCTTTAACCTATATCAAAGGGGTAAGAAACTCAAGAGGAAAAGGTGTAAGAAGTATCAGTAATGTGGATACTTAATCTCTTAGGATAATTAAAGAGAAAGGGAGTAGAAAAGACCAAAACCCAAGTGCCAACATCACTGAATGAGATGGGAGAGTGTCTTGAAGATCAGTAAATAGTTAAGATAAGAATAGGAAGGAAGGTAATAGATTATCAATGACTACTCAAACTCAAAAGGGGTGAGACTCCTGAGTGAGGCTGGCAGACCAAGGTCTTAGAAGTTATAGTTGTGATTGAAGAATATGTTGACTACTCATCCTAATCCTGGGTTTAAGCATGGTCTATAAAAATTGCCTTTAAAAAAATGTGAATTCACAATTAACCTTAACTAGCTATATGCTACACCCACCTTTTAGGATTCTTGCTATGTGATCGGGACCTGGGAGAAAAAGAAAAAAGCTGTTTTTAGGCTACAGACCATAAATAAGAATAAACAGTAAAATATGACATTACAAATTAACAACTAATTTCTCACACCAAAAGAAACCCCAGGGTTCTGATCTGACACACACTGGAATTTCTATTACAAGCTCTATCACCCAGGGATATAAATGTTCTTCTGGAAGTCCATGAGATCACCTAAAGATCTAACTACCTTAAGATTGACTCACTCAGGTATTCTTCCTTCAAATTCCACTGACACACAGGAATAAAAAGGGGAATCCCATCTATTTCCTTCATCTTCCTTTGAATTACAGTGAATTTGAGTTAAAATCTATTTTAACAGCATGCTTATGAAGTTATTTTTAATAAAAGCCAGAGAAAATTTAAGAGTCCCAAATTTGAGTCCAAAAGAGACTCCCATAAAGCAAAAAAAATTCTATCAATCAGTCCAAATTTATTGGCCCTTATAAAAATTATAGGGATGTAACCAGCCACTGTCCAAAAAAAAAAAAAAGATGCTCACTTTGCTCATTATTTCTTCATCTCAAAAGATATTAAATTTTTAAGAAGCTAAATGACCAACTAATTATATACTTGCATTAAAAAATGATTGAGCACAATACATGGCATATTTAAAGAAGTAAAATACCCTCTAGTGGATCTACAGAAACAATACTTCTTGATACCTTCATAACTTTTTTGATTTTTTTTAAAAAGACTGAGTATTACTCTATCTTACCATGAATGGAAATGCAGAGACTAGTCACAGGCCCAGTCTCAATCCTGACAGGCTATGAATAGGAACTTTGACCTGCTTCATTTCTGACTTGGGCTGGTTCCCTCCTCCTGAGGCAACCCGGTGGCCTCTAACTCCCACATCAATGCTCACCATATTAATGCTGAACTTAACTTGGACAACAAATCAGCTCAACCCACAGGAGGTCAGAACTCCCAAGCTCAAAAGATATACTAGTGCCAGACTCCCAAATAGTTGGCATTAGGAGTTCACTATCACACCCAACTCACATGCTTTACAGAAACAAAAAACTTGAAGTTAGTAACAATCAAATTAAAATATTTAGCAGGATCTATACCTTCTCAACTTCTCCCTTTCTTCTCTCTCTCTTTCTTCTCTGCGCTTCAGGCGTTCTTGATTTCTTTTTTCTTGCTTCTCAGCTACAACTCTCTAGAAAAATAAATACTTGTTTAAGCAATGATGATTATAAACCAATTTTAGTTCGATGCATTTTTTCCAAAATAAATTTTTTTGCTGTCTTTTTTGTTTTTACTTCACCAGCATTTCTTATTCTATCTCTTCCTCCACCCCCTCCCAGAGAACTTATCCCTTACAAGAATCAAAGAAGATGTGATTTAGCAAAACTAACCAATACATTGAAAAAGTTTGACATCATATACAAGAGTGTATTCTTAACCTGCTCCACTGAATCATCTATTTTATCTTTTATTTCCAATGTGAAGCAAATCCTGTAAAAATGAATTCCAACACTATCCAAATACTTTACATTAGAATTTGGTTGTAAAAATATTGTTTTACATTTTTTGGACATGGCCAATGTGAGAATTTGTAATGCTTGACTGGAGATTTGTTAACAAGAGTTGTGTTTTTCTCCTTGTATTTTGGAAGGGGTAGGAGAAAGAGATGGAAAGGAGGAAAAATATAAATGCTTGATGAATGAAACAAAATTTAATTAAAAAAATAATATTCTTTTAAATAAATATGACATAACAACAATAGCTAAAATTTATACATTACTTTAAAGTTTGCAAATTACTTATCGTATTTTATCCTTACAACAACCCTGGGAAGTGGTGCTATTATTATCCCTCTTTTATAGATGGAGGAAATGAGGTTGACAAAGGTTAAGTGATTTGCCCAGGGTTATACAGCTAGTTAGTGTCTGAGGTGGGATTTGAACTCAGGTTTCCTAACTCCAACACTATTCACTACACCACCTAACTACCTCTCTATATATCATCTACTGAAGATTAGAAAAGAAATCTTTTTCACAGAATCACTCAGAATTAAAAGAGTCATTAAGAGGCCACCCACACTAAGCTCCCATTGAATGGAAAAGTGCCTTCTGTAATTCACATGCTGACTACATATAAGGCCAGTATTAGGCACTGGGCATACAGAGATATAACACAAGTCCTACTCTCAAGGAGTTTACAATCTAACCCTGAGGAAAACACTCTGAAGCAATTAACTATAAAACCAAGTAGAACTATGGTACAAGGACAGTGCTATGAGAATCATGAACCTTATGAAAATAAAAACTTCTTTCTAAAACTCCTACTTTCCCTGGCTTTCTTCAAGTCCTAGTTAAAATCCTACCTTATATAGGAAGTCTTTACTGATTGCCTTTAATTCAAGTGCCTTTCTCCTCTGTTGATTATCTCTAATTTATCCTGTATATAGCTTGTCTGCACAAAGTTTTTTTTCCTTTCCATTTTGTCTTCCACATTAAACTGTGAGAACCTTGAAAGCTGGGACTGTCTTCTGTCTTTCTTTGTATCCCCAGTGTTTAACACAATTCCTGGCACACAGTAGGCACTTAATATATGTTTACTGACTGGCATTCTATTGATTCAGAGACTTTAGAAGAAAAAAGAAAAACTGTATGTAAAGACTGTTATAACCAAAGTACCTTTAGCTCTTCAAGTTTCTCTCTTATTTCAATAAATCCCAGGTGTAGTTTCCCCCCAAAATGATCAGCTAGTCGCCTGTCATTGTCATGAAGACCCAAATAAGCAGAGCATACTTCACAGACCCGAAGTTTCTGTTGTTGGAAGCTGGAGGCTGGCATGGAATTCCGGTAGACTTCCTGAATGATGAAAATAATGAGCAGTCATGTAAATATCAATACAAAACAAGAAATGAAAAAATTAAATGTAACACTTTTTTAGATGTCTTAGAAATTAACCATGTTTAAGCTTGAATTGTTTACATTCCTGCATGGAAAGATGATATTTGTAACTCATGAGATCTTTGTCAGTATTAGGGTAGTGGGAGGGAAAAAATTATATGTATATAGATAGATGGCACAGGGTGAGTTGAAGATAAAGGGGTGATATCTGGAGAATAAAATTAAGGGATGAGAGAGGATTATACTGCGAGAAGGAGAAAGGGAGAGGTAGAATGGGGTAAATTATCTCACATAAAACAGACAAGAAAAGGCTTTTACAGTGGAGGGGAAAAGGGAGAAAGTGACAGGGAATGAGTGAATCTTATTCTCATCGGATTTGGCTTAAGGAGAGAATAACATACATACTCAATTTGGTATGGAAATCTATCTAATTCTACAGGAAAACAGAGGGGGAAGGAGACAAGAGAGCAGGGGAATGACAGAGGGAAGAGCAGACTGGAGGAAGGGGTAATCAGAAGCAAACATTTCTGAGGAGGGACAAGGTCAAATGAGAGAATAGAATACATGGGGGGGCGGGATAGGATGAAGGGAAATATACTTAGTTTTTCACACTATGACTACTATAGAGGTGTTTTGCATGACTATACATATATAACCTGTATTGAGCTGCTTGCCTTTTCAAGGAGGGTGGGTGGGAAGCGAGGAAGAGAGAGAATTTGGAACCCAAAGTTTTAAAAACACATGTTAAAAAAATTGTTTTCAATACAACTGGAAAATAAGAAATACAGGAAATGGGGTATAGAAATCTATCCTGCCCTACAGGAAAATAGAAGGGGAAGGAGGGGAGAAATAAAAAGGAGGGCAGATTAGGGGAAAGGGTATTCAGAACGCATGCCATCTTGGGGTGGGGGTGAGGGGATGAGATGGGGAGATAATCTGAAACTCAAAATCTTGTGGAAGTGAATGTTGAACACTAAAAGAAATTTTTTAAAAAAGAAATTAACCATGTTGACACCCATTATTGTCAAGCAAAAATATTTTCACAAATAACATAACAAAAACGATCATTTGTCTTGAAAACATTTTGCCTCTTTGCAATACATACCTTCTTAATTTTGAGGAAATCTAAAATATCTCATATATCTTTCCCCACTTCCATGAAATGGTATTGTTAAAATGGACAAGGGAATAATAGTACTTAACATTTACATTCAAGAGAAATGAAGATAATAAAATTTAAAGGACCTGCTTAATGAAAATCTGGGTAATGTTAAGTTTTTGTGGGTGGGTGAAAATTAAAGCACTGCCTTTGGGGCTTGCATTTACGTGAAAAATGAGAACAGCAAAGATCTTTAACATCTCTTCCCGCTTTGGGAATTAGTTAAGTTCAATCAAGAACTTTAAGTTCTTGTAATTTCTGGTAAGAAAACCAGTTGCTAGTGATTCCTTAGAGATTGGAGGGAGATTGGAGTACATGACCTCTAAAGTCTATTCTTAAACTAAGATTCTATGACTCTAATTAGACTGGGGTTCTTAAAATGGGATCTGTGAATTAGTTTTTTTAAAAATAATACTTTATTTTTTCCCTCAGTTATATGTAAAAATCAATTTTTAAACAAAGTTTTGAGTTCCAAATTTTATTGCTCCCCTCCCCCTTCCCTGAGACAGGTAAGCAATCTAACATAGGTTATACATGAGAAATCACGTAAAATATAGCTCCATATTAGTCATTTTATGGAAGAAAACTGAAACTAAAAAAAGAAAGAGAGAGAAAAACAAAGAAAAAAGTTTCAGTCTGTATTCAGACACTATCGGTTCTTTCTCTAAGTCTTTTGGGATTATCCTGGATCTTTGTATTGCTGAGAATAGCAAAGTCATTCATAATTATTCATTGTAAATATTGCTGTTACCATATACAATGTTCTCCTGGTTCTACTCACTTCATGCTGCATGTGAATTAGCTTTTTAAAATATTTTCATAACACTATTTTAACAAAGTTGATTTCCTTTCTAATCACATGCATTTTACTTTATGCATTTAAAAACATTATTCTGATAAGGCGTCCATGGGTTTCACCAGACTGCTAAAGGGGTCTGTGACACAAAAAAGGTGAAGCAACTCTGGTTTGGATGACCTCTAACGTCCCTTTAAAGATCCAAAAATTTAATGAATCTATTCTATTCACAGTCTACACCTGAGGTTCTCAAAATGTGGTCTTACATCTCTTGTAGCTCTCCAAAATCCTTTCAGGGGCTCACAATGTCAAAACTATTGTCATAACAAAACGAAGATGTTTTAATTTCTAATACAGTAACTGTCCATAGCCAAAATTCACACTAAAAAAAGTTCTTTGGATGTGGGAGAGAGTTTTAGAAAAACTGGGCAGACCTATAAGAACTGATGCAAAGTAAAGTGAGCAAAACTAGATCACTGTATACTGTATACACTACTGTAATTAGGAGAGACCCTGATTAATACAATGCCCCAAGACAATTCTGAAGGACTCATGATAAAAAATGCTATCTATCTCCAGAGACAGAACTGATGAACTCTGAAGTATAATTTTCTCTCTTTTTCTTGCTTTTTTTGCAGTGTGGCTAATAAGGAAACAAGTTTTACATGATTTCACATGTATAATTGATATCATATGGCTTGCCTTATCAATGGATAGGGAAGAGGATAGAAAGTGGTAGAGAATTTGGAACACAAAATAAGAAAAGAATTAAAAATAAACAAAGTTTTTAAAGGGGGAGGAAGCTCTTGAGGGGAGGGGGAAAGAAGTCCTCAATAAATTTTAAGTGTAAAGGGTTCCTAAGACCAAAAAATTTGAGAACCAAGGGTCTATCCTATATAAAATACAGTTAAACACTAAGTATATTAGTATAGAAAGAAGAATGTACTGAATGGGCAGATGTACAGTGGGGTAAAAATACTCAATGGCAGGACGTTTTTCTTTAAATATACATTGTCTGAACACTGACACGTGTAAAAATTATACTAGGTAACCAATCATATTCACAACTGCATATTGAAGAGTTAGGAAACTATGCAGTTGATAATGATCATGGCTTGTTGACAATCAGTTTATTTGGTCTTATAAAGCTTCATTTCTCAATTATCAAGTAGTAAAGAATTCTGGGAGGCAGCTAAGTGGCTCAGTGGACACAGCACTGGGCCTAGAATCAAAAAGACTTGAGTTCAAGTCTGGCCTTAGATACTTACTAGCTGTGTGACCTGGGGCAAGTCACTTAACCTGTTTGCATTAATCCACTGGAGATGGAAACAGCAAATTACTCCAGTATCTTTGTCAAGAAAACTCCATGAAAACTATTGACATACGGTCCATGAGGCACAAAGAGCTGGACATGACTGTGTAACTGAACAACAGCAAGAGGATTCTAATTTAATTCTCATCTATCTCCTAAGAGAGTAAATTGATTATAAATGGTTTTGCAATTTTAAATTTTTAAAGGAATGATGTGGTTTTTAAAAAAGACGTTCTCACATGATAATATATACTCTGAAGAATGGCTACAAAATAAAGCATTTTGAATAACTGAATATTTTTTCACAATGTTTATCTTTCCAATAAAAATCTTCTTAATATGTATCATATACTTCACTGTCCCAGAGCAAAATGAACTAATCTTTTAAAAAAAATGTTTCAGGGAGATAAAATGGTCGATTTTGAGTTATCAATGGTGATATGAAAAAATGCTCTAAATCACTAATAAGTAGAGAATGTGAATTAAAATAATTCTGAAGTTTCACCTCACACAACAACAAAGTCGAAAAAAAATGAAAAATGGCAAATTCTGATAAGCAATTTGGAAATATGCCCAAAAATCAGAGTTGAATAGGTCTATCACTCAAGGAGATCAGAGAGAAAAAATGGACCCATTTGTGAAAAAATATTTATAGCAGCTTTTTTTGTGGTGGGAAAGAATTAGAAACTGAGGGGGAACCCATCAGTGTGGGAATGGCTGAACAAGGTACAGTATATGTATATGACAGAGTACTATCATGCTATAAGAAATGTTGGTTTCAGGGAAACATGGGAAGACTTGTATGAATTGATGCAAAATGAGGTGGGTGGAACCAGAACATGTTATTTATACAATAACAGAAATATTATAAAGACAGATAACTCAGGCATAACACAATGATCAAACAATTCCAGAGGACTCAAAGATGAAATATGCTATTCATGTCATACTCATCTGGTAGAGAGTGAGTGAGTGAGTGAGTGAGAGTGTGTGTGTGTGTGTGTGTGTGTGTGTGTGTGTGTGTTGGCCAACGTAGGCATTTGTTTTGCTTGACTCTACATATAACAGTGGTTTTATTTTTCCTGCGTTCTCAATATGGGCATAGAAAATGGAGGGAAGAGAAAGAAAATATGGATTTGAAAATAAAATGCAATTTTTAAAAATTTCAAGATCATTATGATCAATCATTATATTATGTTTTGTACTATGCTATAAATATTATAGGTCCCTGGGTCAAAATTTTCAGTGACCAAGACATGCCACAGACCATGATTTCTTAGTGAGCTGCATCACTTAAGTTTTCTTATCATTTCATTGATAAAATGTTAACTCCTTTTAGTCTGGGACTTTTCACCCCCAATACATTGCAGTGTGTTTGGCACAAAGCAGGTGCTCAATAAATGCTTGTTGACTGACAAAAGTGGAGTTCATATTGCTTAAGCGTATGCCTCTTAGGCATGTAGAGCTGGGCAACCTTTGTATAAAACTGTTTAACAAAAATTCAAACAGCCTTCTCTTACACTGCTTCTTTATCTCCCAAAAAAAAGGTGCTTTTACCCTTCCCGATCAGTGTCCTTTGACTTCTGAGCAGGATTCATTACTTTATGATTTCAGAATCATAAAGCTCTTTGTTAGTTTCAGTCCATTTTCTCACTGGCATTAATTTTCCTGCCTTGCTAAGGAGGGAGTATTACTGTTACATTTCACATGTCCCATCAACACTAACCTCCATTAAGGGAAATGACTGCCATCTTATTTGCTTTTAGACTACTGACAATAATTATCACCGAAGTAGGAATGTATTTTCACTATATTTCTAACAATCCCCATAGCTGCGATGGGGAAAAGGAATAGCTTGCCATGTTCCCAGTGCAATCATCCTCCTTTTGGTTTGGGATTATAGTTATTCACAGAAATAAGTAGTGCATAAATGCTTACTTAACAAATAACAGCCTGAAATGTCATAGAGCCTAACTACAAGATGTAACATCGTCACCAAAAAAATACGCTAAAGAGTTCCAAAGGAAGTAGCCAGCAAAGGAGTCCCCTTTGTGGAAGTCCTGGTAAGAAAAGCAAGGACTCCCTGAGTTAAAGGGCACTTATATTAGCTAAGAAGAGTAGGGAATAATGAGGGGCAGGGAAAGGGATGAAGGAAGGGAACTTAAGAGAAGGTCTGAGCAACGGTAGATATACGTATTCCTCGTTGCTAACAACTAAATAGTGTATTTGGTATAGTTGCTTGAAGATACATTGTATTTCTACAGTTCCTTTGAAAATTAGCTATTTGAGGGGGGCGGAGCCAAGATGGCGGAGTGAAAGCAGTGACTTCCTTGAGCTCTCCCCATAACCCCTCCAAATACTCATAAAAAATGGCTCTAAACAAATTCTGAAGCAGCAGAACCCACAAAAAGACAGAGTGAAACAAATTTCCAGCCCAAGACAACCTGGATGATTGATCCTGCCAGGCTGGGAGCGCAGCGCTGCGTGGGCGCCCAGGCTGCAGCAAACCTGGAGCAGGCCTCAGAGGACTGAATCTTGGGCAGCTGTGGAGGTTTCCAGACTCCTCAATCTACGAATGCCAAAGACAACTTAGAAGGTCAGTGGGAAAAGTCTGTTTCTGTCGGTGGTCAGAGAGGAAGGCGGGGTTTCAGCTCCATTCCCCAAGAGCGTGGCCCGGGGGGGGGGCAGCTGCTTCCCAAGCTTCCGGCCCACAGACTGAGGGAGAATCCAGTGGCTGATCAGAGAGGGACTGCAGGGATCTCTTTGCCAGTGCTGAGGCAGGAATCTCTTGCTTTGCCTGTGTGTGGATCTGGGTCACAGTTCTGGGCGGCAGTGCTGGGGTGAGGAGGAGCGCTGGCGTGGTGGAGCTTGGAGTGCCTGTGGAGAGGAACCCCTCCTCACAGTTACGGGACAGAAAGGAATACTTGTGCTCACAGGCCAGGAAAGGAGTAAACACCTTGCCCCTTATCATACCACCTTGGAAGAACTGAAAATTTACAGGGCCCTACAAGTATCTCTGAAAACAGCTACACAAACCCCTGAAGCTTGGGACAGTACACTCTCCACATTGGAAGCAGACTCTTACCTTAACAAAGAGTTTAAAACTCAAGTAATTGGCTGGGATCATGAGCAAGCAGCGCAAAAAGAGTCAGACTATATTATCTTACTTTGGTGAAAAGAAGATCAAAATATACAACCAGAAGAAGACAACAAATCAAAGCTCCTACATCCAAAGCCTCCAAGAAAAATATGAATCAGTCCCAGGCCTTGGAAGAGCTCAAAAGGATTTTGAGAAGCAAGTAAGGGAAGTAGAGGAAAAACTGGGAAGAGAAATGAGAGTGATGCAAGAAAATCATGAAAAACAAGTCAACAGCTTGCTAAAGGAGACCCAAAAAAATACTGAAGAAAATAACACCTTAAAAAACAGCCTAACCCAAATGGCAAAAGAGGTCCAAAAAGCCAATGAGGAAAAAATGCCCTAAAAAAAAAATTGGCCAAATGGAAAAGGAAGTCCAAAAGATTACTGAAGAAAATACTTCCTTAAAAATTAGAATAGAGCAATTGGAAGACAGTGACTTTATGAGAAATCAAGACACTGTAAAACAAATCCAAAAGAATGAAAAATTAGAAAACAATGTGAAATATCTCATTGGAAAAACAACTGACCTGGAAAATAGATCCAGGAGAGAGAATTTAAAAATTATTGGACTATCTGAAAGCCATGATCAAAAAAAGAGCCTAGACATCATCTTTCAAGAAATTATCAAGGAAAACTGCCCTGATATAGTAGAACCAGAGGGCAAAATAGAAATTGAAAGAATCCACAGATCTCCTCCTGAAAGAGATCCCCAAAGGAAAACTCCTAGGAATATTGTAGCCAAATTCCAGAGTTCCCAGGTCAAGGAGAAAATATTACAAGCTGCCAGAAGGAAACAATTCAAGTACTGTGGAAACACAATCAGGATAACCCAAGATTTAGCAGCTTCTACATTAAAGGACTGCAGGGCATGGATATAATATTCCAGAGGGCAAAGGAGATAGGATTACAACCAAGAATCACCTACCCAGCAAAACTGAGTATAATCCTTCAGGGGAAAAAATGGTCATTCAGTGAAATAGAGGACTTTCAAGCATTCCTGATGAAAAGACCAGAGCTAAACAGAAAATTTGACTTTCAAATACAGGACTCCAGTGGAACATGAAGAGGTAAACAGGAAAGAGAAATCATAAGAGACTTATTAAGATTGAACTGTTTACGTTCCTGCATGGAAAGATGATATTTGTAACTCATGAGAACTTTGTCAGTATTAGGGTGGTTGAAGGAAAAAAATTGTATGTATGTATGTATATATAGATAGATAGAGGGCACAGGATGAGTTGAAGATTAAGGGGTCATATCTGGAGAATAAAATTAAGGGATGAGAGAGGATGATACTCAGAGAAGAAAGGGAGAGGTAGAATGGGGTAAATTATCTCACACAAAAAAAAAACAGAAAAGAAAAGTCTCTCACAGTGGAGGGGAAAAGGGGGAAGGTGAGAGGGAATGAGGGAATCTTATTCTCATAGGATTTGGCTTAAGGAGAGAATAACATACACATTCAATTGGGTATGGAAATCTGTCTTACCCTACAGGAAAATAGGGGGAGAAGGGGACAAGAGAGCAGGGGGGTGATAGAGAGGAGGGCAGATTGGGAAAGAGGGTAATCAGAAGCAAATACTTCTGAGGAGGGACAGGGTCAAAAGAAAGAATAGAATAAATGGGAGGGCAGGATAGGATTAAGGGAAATAGAGTTAGTTTTTCACAACATGTCTACTAAGGAAGTGTTTTGCATAACTGCACATGTACAACCTATATCAAGTCTCTTGCCTTTTCAATGAGGGTGGGTGGGGAGGGAGAAAGGGAGAAAATTTGGAACTCAAAGTTTTAAAAACACATGTTTTATTAAAAAATGTTTTCACATGCAACTGGGAAATAAGAAATATAGGAAATGGGGTACAGAAGTCTATCCTGCTCTACAGGAAAACAGAAGGGGAAGGGGATAAGAGAAGGGAGGGGGGGAGAGACAGAAGAGAAGGCAGACCAGGGGAAGGGGTATTCAGAATGCATGCCATCTTGGGGTGGGGGAAGGGGTGAGAAATTTGGAACTCAAAAACTTGTGGAAGTGAATATTGAAAACTAAAAATAAATAAATTTATATTAAAAGAAGAAAAAAGAAAATTAGCTATTTGAAATTCTGAGTTCATTCCCTCCCGATGGAAATAAGGGTGTTTACTGAAATAAATTAGTGCAATAATTCCTGACATATAACTCCTTACACATGAATAGAGCCCCAAACAGGCAACTAACAAGAACTTTCTTTAACTTTCTCCTCATTATTGCACAACTACTTATGCACAACATCCCAGACCCACTAGCCAACAACAATGTGCACAGGGTAAGGGAACAGAAGAGTTTTAAGCATATAAGGGTAAAGGGAAGAAGCAGCAGCAGAACCAGAACAGGGAAATCTTTGGCAGTATGTTGACGGAAAAGAGAGCTGAAGGGACTGCTAGGTGGTGCAGTGGATAGAACACCGGCCCTAAAGTGAGGAGGACATGAGTTCAAATCCTACCTCAGACATATAACACTTATTAGCTGTGTAGCTCTAGGTAAGTCACTTACCTCCACTGCCTAGCAAAAAAAAAAGGGGGGGGGAAGGTTGCAGTAATGATGGGTTGACTGTATTAATATTTTTATTCAAATTCATCATTTAAACATTGCTGCTATGAGAAAATGGATGAGCAGTTTTATTTATGTATTAAAAAGGAATTTAATCTATTTATAAGTCAGAAACTATTCAGTCATTTCTAAGTGCCTGGAGCTATATTTTGTTTCCAGGTTTCTAATCTCAATAATGTTCTAAATACTTTTGTCCACATGGATTGTTTGATATTAATGAACTTCTTAGGAATATAATCCCAATAGTGGAATACCAGAGACAAAGGGTATGAAAAACACAGTAGATTTTTATGTAACTCCAAACTGTGTTCCAGAATGGTTCACAACTCTACCACAGGAAAGTAAAGTGCCTATCTTCCCATGACTCTCAAGATATGAAACTGTTTCCTTAACATCCTACTAATTTGATAAATGTACTGCAATACATCAGAACTGTTTACCATCTTTATGACTATTGTGATTTTGAACAATTTTTCAAAAAGGTGTTGACGCTTTGCATTTCTTTTTTAAACATATTTCATGTCTTTTGCCTATTTGCCTATTGGATAAAAGTTCTTACTCTTATAGAGCTATGTCAATTCCCATTAGATTTTGGATGTCAGCCTTTTATCAAGGATTTTTATGCAAAGATTTTTTTCCTCATTCCATACATTTTCTTCTAATTCCAGATCAACAAATTGTGTTATACATCAATGTAATGGTATGTTCCTGAGGCCATAAGAAATGAAAGCAGATCCAAAAGAACAAATAATACAATGACTACAATATAAATCATACATATTACAAGGTAATAAAACTCAACACGACAATGCTGATACCATACTATCAAAATTTGAGTACATATTCTTCCCTTCTGTTAACAATCAGTAAACCATAAAAGTATAAAATGACATTGCATGGGGTAAACGTACTTTGTAGAGGAGACAGCATTGCTGTTTCGGTGGTTGATAGGAAACATCTGTTGTATCAAAACAAATGTATCAATACAAAATTATTTTTTAAAATTGTAATTGGCTAAAAATAACGATCATTCCCTAAGTTATATTAGCTTGAAAGAAAAACTGTCAAACAACTCTTTTAAGAGTTAAAGGAAGAATGTCTGAGTCAGTATTTATAGACACATATTAGGCATTCAACAGGAAATGTAAATATTAATATAACCACTTCAAAAAATACTTAGATTGAAAAACTAACCCACCATCTTCAAATAATGTTTTAAGTTACCTCTGCCTCTCTTTTCTTTGCTCGGGCTTTCTCCACTTCATCCATTACTTTCTGGGACTCCTCCACATTACCTTCAGCTCCTAGTTGTTCCACTTTGGCAAGTAGTTTACCAATTTCCTCATTCAATTCATGGACACGTTCTGCCTAGCAAGAAACAGAGAAGAGAAGATAATGAATAAAACTATTCACAAGTAAAAGTAAAAGTTACAAATTTCAAGCCTATTCTTGAGAAATCTGTAACATTATTTAAGCTGTCTAAACTTATACAAGCATACCTGGTTTTACTGTGCTTTGCAGAAATTGCATTTTTTATAAATTGAAGGTCTGAGGAAACCCTGGTCTACCAAGTTTATGGGCACCATTTTTTCAACAACATATTCACATCATCTCTGTGTCACATTTTGGTAATTCTCACTATATTTCAAATTTTTTCATCATCATCATCATTATTATTATTGTGGTGAACTTAATCAATAAATGTTGTGTGTCCTGACTGTTCTACCAACCTGGCCGTTTCCCAATCCTCTCTCCTCAGGCTTCCCTATTCCCCAAGACACAATAATATTGACATTAGGCCAATTAATAACCTTACAATAATTGCTAAGTGTTCAAGTGAAAAGAAGAATCAATGTGGCAAACTTCGTTCCTGTCTTATTTTAAGAAATTGCCATTGCCACTTCCCAACCTTCAGCAACCACCACCCTGATTAGTCAGCACCCCACCGATATTGAGGCAAGACCCTCCACCAGCAAAAAGATTATGCCTCTCTGAACTGGGAAAACAAATAATTCATGTGATTCACCTTATTGTGATATTCACTTTACTGTGGTGGTCTGGAACCAAACCTGCAATATGTCTAAGTCATGCCCATATACAGTTACTTCCAGAAATGGTAAATATATTGATTTGTTTTGCTTAATTGTTCCTATGTGTTTCAAGGAAGGGTGGGTAGAGAAGGCTGCCTACTTGCTAATTGAGAAGCAGTTACACAGTAACCACCGAGGTAAGGATTATAAACCCATTCCTCCTATTCTCAGTGTGGAAATACTTTCAAATGAATACCTTTTCTCAAAAATAAAAACATAAGGGGCAGCTAGGTGGCGCAGTGGATGGAGTACTGGCCCTGAAGTCAGGACAACCTGAGTTCAAATCCAGCCTCAGACCAAACACCTGACACTCACCAGCTGTGTGACTCTGGGCAAGTCACTTAACCCCAATTGCCCAAAAATAAATTAAAAAACAAAAAATAAATAAATAAATAAAAATAAAAGAAATGGAAAATGTATTACTGTGTTCAGATTCCCATGAAATTTTAAATTAAGATTACACTTAACACATGGACTAAGATTTATACCACCAGTTGTGGAATATTCCAGTTAAAACTATCTCATTCTCTCTCCACCCTTCTGCAGAGATTAGAGATGTGGAGAAATCTACAAGTGTTGCACATATTTTTAGACTTTTTTGATGTATTGATCAGTTTTTCTGATTTCTTCCTCTTCCTCTTTTTATTTTTTGGTCTTAGTGACATTAATTTTAGCTAAATCTTTTGAGTTCCTATTGGAATTATCCAGTCTTGGGACAACTTTAGAGGAAAAAAACCTATTCCCATTAGCAGCAACCCTGGGGACTCAAGATGGGGGTTATAACTCTTCAGTTGTGCATACCACTATGCTTCTAGTCACTGAGATTCAAATGCCAAGGTAATTTATGATTCTTCACTAAACCCCTCACACACCTCACCTTCTCTCTTGCAAGTCAGAAAACTGCCTCAGTTTTCCTGTCTGAAATGGGGATAACAACACTTACCTCACAAGACTGTTGTGAAAATAAAATTATATAATACATGTAAAGTACTTTGAAAACTTTAGAGTTCTATGTAAATGTCAACTATTTACTCTCTAAACTTCTACTTCAGGAAATTTCATCTCATCAAGACATCCTTTCCCCCAAATTTTGCCAATTCTGTTAGAATTTTCTTATTACCTGAAAAAATGATTAACATTCTTTTAGGATTTCCATATTCCTCTACTTTATCTATAGAGCAATGTGGTAAAGTCCCTGTCTAAGGCAACCTGAGAAGATTAATGGGGGTAAAAGACAGATTAGAAACAAAAAAGACTCTTCAGGAAGAACATAGGATCATGATTCATCTCAGAAATCAACTAGTATAGACATTATGAAAGCAGAATGATACTCTCGGGTCTATACTATAATACATCACAGAGATTTATTCAGAGAAGCTCCCAAAGACTTGGTAAACAAAATTTTCACCACTAAAGTTTACTTGCCACTATCAAATGGTTCAATATCAGATACAAATAAAGTTTTATGAATAAAAATTACCCTTAAGAAGATGTATTACTATCTGTTTTACTGTTGTATCCTAAGAAAGACCAATGGACCTTTCCACCTAAGTGATAGCCAAAACATTCTATATTTGTTGCTTCCTCCTATTAGGATGTGATCTCCCTGAAAGCAAAGACAATCTTGCTTCAGTATTTGTATCCCTAGCCCTTAACAGTACTTTTTCATTTATTCATGCATTCAAAACATTCTCTCCAACCTAAAAAGACCTTTCCTTTCTAAAATAATGTTAACATTATTAAATAATGTTAAAATAATATTACCTAACAACTTGAGCTTCTAACTGGCGTTCAGGACACCTCTTAAAACTTGGGACTCTTTAATCAAAGTAACCCTCTATCTCGTGATGGTATTCAATGGATTTGTTCAATAGATTTGAACATACAGTCATAGTCAAAGACAAAAAACTAAATTTATTTGCTACAAATTTAAAACTTTTGAAATTCTTACTTTAGCTGCCACTTCGGCACTAATCTCTTCCTGAGTTTCTGCTAATCTTTTCTTGGCCATTTCTGTTCTCCGGTCACAGTCTGCAATGAATGATTGCAGATGATCCATTGCCTGAAACAGAAACAAAAATGCAATTATTCCAAGGGAGAACAAATATTTTCCACCAGAAAGAACACTTCAATCATGCTTTAAGCAAGCAAAAAAAAAAATCGAAGTTTAAACCAAACTACCCAAAAAATAAGAATTAATCAAGAAGTCAAATTATCTAAGCACATTCAAAATATTATAGTAATCACTAAAAAAAGATAACAATATTTATTTTAACAGAATGGTATCAGATATACTGCTACTAAATTAATTCTACATTGCTAATAATAAAAGTAAATAAAAAAATGAGATGCTAGTCTACATTTAACAACTGGATTTTCCTACTTACAATGTGCCAAAATATAATTAATCTGAAATACAAGCATTTAATCTGAAGCATGTACTTAAATTAAGCATGAACAAACTCAGTTGAAGGTTTTTTCTCTTGCAGTTAGAAAGAATGAGCCATTTGACATTTTCAGTTTGAAACTTTTAATCATACCATATAAATTTATTATAATGCTGCTCTTTATACTACTGATTCAGTAAGTATATAAAGCATACCACACCACCAAGAGGATGGACTAATAAAATGATTCCCTAGTATAAAAATTAAGTAAATAAATCAGGTCATCTTTAAGTAGTGGCATCTCAAGATACTATCTAAGGACCAATTAACTACTGTAATATATAACACAAGAACAAGTACCTCCAATTTATAAAATAGTTGTGCTACTGTTCATTTCTAAATTATCAGGAGTAAAGAGTGGGGAGTGAAGAAGTCAGGTAGCAAGGATTGCATTATGGAAGGGGTAAGGGAAGAAAAGGAAATTCTATGAATATTTATCTAGGAAGCCATTTAACATGAAAGTTGCTTAAATAAAGTGAAATGTGCATAAACTGGGACTGATTATATTTGAAATCTCTTATGGCTAAATTCTAAAAGTTATAATATACTCTTCTTTTTCCTTTCTTCTCCCTGGCATCAAAAATGTACAGGTTTTTTATAAATCAGAATTTCAAACTGAGAAAATTCTTAGACCTCCAGAAAAGAAAAAAATTAAGTAAATCCCCTCACCCTGAAACCAAATAAAAAGCTACCATTGCAATGACGCCAAGCATAATGAAGCTCATACAGGTTGATGCATTTTTGCTTGTTTTTAATTCTACAAACAGGAAAATTATAATATGCTAGATCATGATTTCCAATTTGCTACATAAAAGTTTTGAATAATTATTATAAACTCAAGTGCTAATCCTTAGAAATACTGCCTTCAAAATCTCACAGTTGGAAGGTATTTGTCACTTCCATTAGCTTTTATATAAAATAGAACACTGTTTTTATAATAACATAAATATGCACGCCTACATGTATATATCTATACAAATGTTAAAGTTGAATTTGGGTTAACTGGAATTATTAGTTATGTTTATACTTTCTTCCTTAGCTGCTAATAATTTAATATTTAAACTACAGGCTCTTCAGTCAATTAACATCTGCTTAGTAAGAGATAACCCACAGGAATTTTGTAAGAATGTATGAATTGCACAATTTAAAATGTCCTAAACATAGCCATGGAATCAGTCCAGAGGAAGGTATAAGGACTTTCTTTAAGCCAGGGGTTTGTAATTTAGGATCTATATGGATAGACGAGGGGGGAGGATACATGAACTTAGATGGGATAACTTTATTGCAATGTAAATAATTTCCTGGGAAATCCTATACTTGATTTTATGAATTCAAAAAAGATTTTCAGAAGAGGTCCATACCCTTCACCAGACTGTCAAAAGGGTCCACGAAAGAAAAAAAGTTAACACTTGCTTTATTTAATCTAACAAATTACAAAACTAAAGTCTGCATAACTTGATACTAGTTATTTTCTATTTAGATAAAACACTGACCTAAATGCAAAATACATAAATACATTCCAAAAGAAAAGAGTCAATATAAAAAAGCAAATTACATACATCAAGCTCAAAGAAGAAGTCTTGTTCTTTGGATGCGATTTCATAATCTGCTCTTAAAGCCAGGTCATGGACCTTCAGACATTCTCCAAGATCCATCCTCTGAAAAAAAGAAATTATTGAATAAGTAATGGTAAAAATTACAAAATAAAATACATTTTAATTCCTATTAAGCACAATTCCTACACAAATATATCCATTGAACAGTATTTTCTCATACTGTAATACCTTCAGAGCCTTCTTAAAACTGACCCTGTATTATGGAAAACCTAAAGATTAATTTTTGAAATCCCTCCAAAGGTGGGATTCTACTACTTTAAGAAATGCAAAATTACAGCAAATGTTATCATATTATGCCAATTTGGAAAGCCTCAGAACTTGTTTCAGTATATCATGCTAAGCTATTTCTGATAATATTTATAAGCATGTGTATTTACTAATAACAATATGTAGGAAGGCAGCTGTACTAATAATAAATGAAATTGACAGAAATTTTGGTTGCATGGTAATGATTTCTTGTTTAGACATCAAATGCACAAATTTCTTAAAAAATTTTAACAGGAAATATGTAATAGAAGTAAATGGTGAAAAGAAACAGGGAACCATGGGGTGACTGAACTTAAAAACTTCTGGTGGCAACAAAAATGAGGAGTCTGTGTACACATTTCCACAGCACACTAGCTTCTATAGATAGTCTATTTCCTAACCCTAACTCAAACTGTTCTATACATAGTGGATACTCAATAAATACTGACTGCTAATTGAATGCCTTCTTTCTACTTCAATAATCACTTTCTCTTCTTCCTTTCTTTTCCCAATTCCAATAAGCAATTTTAAAGTACAAACTCTAACATTTTAAAAGAATTGCTTTTCAAAGAGTTCCTCTGTATTTACGAAAACAACTCTCAGTTTAATGTTAGTTTCTATGTGATCAACAGTACTAATCTATGCATATGTAGGAATTTATCATTTGATTAATCTGAAAAGAGGACTAAATTCCTAAAATAAGTGCCTCTCTCAGCTTCTGGATACTTTTATGAAAAGCCGACACAGAAGGAAAATTAATAGTACTACAGAAAGACTTCAGGATTGTATCTCCTTTAAGGATCACCTATACTTTTAAACAGGTGTTCCCCCCCCAAAAAAAAACCTTAAGAAGAATTTGGAATAAACACTTCTCTTAATCATAACGGGAAGATAAAATTATTTATTAAACAAACAGAAGAAATTACTATAGTGGAAAGAATGTGCAGTCACAGGACCTGGATTCAAATGCTTTTTCTTCCACTTAGTTCCTGTGTAACTTTAGCCAAGTCACTTAATATCCTTAAGCTTCAGTCATCTCATCTGTAAAATAAGGAGGCTGGACTAGGAAACTTCTAAAGTCCCTCATAGCTCTAAATCTATTATTTTTTTAATTTGCTTACATAAAAATTTAAAAGTTTTATAAAAGAACAAAAAAAAAGCATATTAGAAAACTCTTGGATCAAATGTAACAAATGAAGATGAAACCAAAGCCAGGTGACTTAGGATGAATACAAAAGGGGGGCACCATCTTTTAAGAACTGTATTAGGAATGCTGAAGTTGAAGAAAAACTAAAGTTGTCAATCAATGTTCATGAGATGAACAGGACATCTGTGTCTGGCTATGCTGGGCACACACAGGTTGGAATAACAAAGAAAGAGCAGAGGAAACAACTCCACTCTTATTTTGCTGCTATTTCATTTCTATCAAGAAGCATGAGATCTCTGGTGGGAAAAAAACCACAACAACACAAAACTGGTTAAAGAAAAGTGAAACGAAATAAGTAAGGGTATGATAACTACACATCCAGTTGCCTAATGAATTCAAATCACTAAGACTAGATGAATTACAACCCAGGGTATTGGGGGAAAAAAACCAACCAAACTCACTGAGGAAATCTTATGAACTGGAACTGATCCTTTAAATAATATAATTCAACTCCCCCACATTTTACAGATAAGGAATTGAGGCCCAGAGAGGTAAGGGATTTGCCCAAGCTCACAAAGGTAATATGTAAGAAGGGTCAGGATTTAAACCCATGTCCTCTGGATCCAAATCTCATACTCCTTCTATAATACCAAACTAGACAGCCATGGAGGATGAAAAGGACATAGGAATGTAATATCCCAAAGATGTAAGAAGATGGATACTTTACATTTATAGGCTGCAGACTTTCATCCCATTAAAATATTGTTTGTGGAAAGGGGAACTAGTAATTACTAAAAGCTAGCATGGCTCATCAAGGTAAAATGCAAATATATTTTGTGTGAAACTAGTACAAATATTCAAAGGCAGCAACATGTCCCTAATGGATATTTTAAAATGTAAACAATTTACAAAAGGATAAATAAATTATAACTAATCTCTCAAAAGGGTTCAAGACAACTGTGAGGTATTATTTTGCAATCAAACTGCAAAAAATAATTAAGAGTGATAAAACTCAAGACTGGCAGGATTTGGAAGAAACAGGTACCCTAATACAATTGCAAATTGGTGCTCTCTTTTTGGAGGACAACTTGGCAGAGTTACAAAAATAATCATACCCCCTGTACTTCAATAAATCCATTATTAATCATCATTTTAAAAAAAAGGTATGTGTGTATGTGTGTAATCTGTTCAAAGATATTAACAGCAGTGTTATTACTAATCAGGAAAAACTGGAACCTAAATGTTCAACAAGTGGGAAGAGCTTTATGAACTATGGTTTATCAGTGTAACTGAATACTATACGGCAGTAAGATAAATAAGAGGAATAAAAATACGGATATGCATAAAGTAATATGAAGAACCAGAAGAACATCACCAACAACCATATTAAAGGAAAAATGTATACACAAGGATAGAAGTGAATGCATAAACTAGAAAAAATGGAAGGGGATACATATGGAATAATTAATTGCTTTCAACAATTAATATGTTGAAATAAATATTATGAAATGTAAATAGTTGCAAACATGTCTGATTGGTTTTATAGATGTTTAAAATTAACCTTATAATACAATATTCAATTAAAAACAGTAAAACCTATGCTATACTACTTGTTTTTGCCACCTTTAATAAGTATTTTTTATACAGTGAATTTCAATATAAAAACAAAATTGAAAATTATTTGAAAAGCTGTATATAACTGCTGAGTAGGCTAAGCACTTATTTAAATATATTTATGGTATAAAATTAGAATAACACAATTACAAATAACTTGTGAGCAATTCTAACAAAAGTTACTTTTCCTTTTAGATGGCAGCAAAAGAAATCAAATTCAAAATGTAAGAAGCAGTTTACTGTATATTTAATTCCTTCCACAAGTTTTTTTTCCTTGCCTAAAAAATTAGCCTTTCAATTCATACACATTTATAGTTCTAGGTCGAAAAAGCTGTTACGTAGGAATTAAAATATCTTAAACTAAGAACTGTAAAAACTTTTTTTTAACCCTTACTCTTTGTAAGTATTTACGTCAACTCTGAATTTCTTCTTCTCTTCATTCTATTAATTCATATAATTCCCTCCAAACCAGACTTTCCTCACTTATCTCATTTGATTTTTATCACTCCTTTACCACGTCACACTTGAAGATACTGCTTCCAGTTGTTTTTGTCATTTTAATGTATCAATGTAGCACCCCCAGATAGACTCTATGCTCTTTCAGGAAAAGATTTCATTTATTTCTTTTGTTTGAGCCTCCTGCACAGCACCTAGTAGAGTTTTCTGCACAAAGTAGGTGTACAACAAATGCTTCTTGAGTTAATGAATTTAGGCTAATATCAGGTAAATACAAACAATGATTATCCCAGACCACAGATAATCCATATACTATGCAAATGATAAGTCACAATAAGCAAATAAGATTACTACAAAAAAAAATAATAACAACATACATTTATTAACCACTTACAGTGTGTAGAGAACTGTGCTAGGCCCTGGAGAGATAAAGTTTAGATAAGAAAGTTTAGATAAAACAGGAATTACAGTAAATCAGTTGACAAGTGCTAAATCACTACATTAATCCCTCTTCACATTTCTGAGGATAAGGGACCAATTGCTGGAAAGAGAAGAGTATAAAGCAAAGGCAGTTAACAGGATATGCATGATACATCCTTCAGAAATAGAGATAATAAAGCAAAGTATAAGAACCGGCAAATTTTATAGAAATATAGATCGATATGCAATCACATTAAGTGCATACTACTGTGAATAGTATTGTGGTTTTATCTAGGTAGGATCTATGATAAAGTACAAGAGACAGCCCTGCACTGCAGGTATTTACCATTTCACTGAGGACATAAGTAACATACAATCACTAGCTATATAACTTACATTTCTATAGTTGGTTTACAAAATGCTTTATGTATATTATTTCATTTGATCCTCACACAGTTTAAAAGACAAATACTATAGAATTATTATTGCCCTTTTACAGATGAGGAAACTGAGACTGAGACTGGTCACATACATAGTATCAGATGTGGGTTCTTTCCTGATTCCAAACTCAGCATTCTTTTCATGCAAGTAATCTAACCTCTGAGCTTCAGCTTTCTCAGCTACAAAAAGGGGAAAATACCAACGTTTCTGGCTTAGTATGATGACTTACAGAATTAAAGAATCTTGAAGTTGAAAGGGACCACAGAGGCCATCTAGAATTACCCAACAAGAACCAACAAGTTGGTCCTCTAGTCTTCTGAGTAAGAGGGAACCTATACCCTGAATTGGCCCATTCTACTTCCAGATAGCTCTGTTAAGGTGTTTTTCCTTTCATGAAGCTTAAATATATCCATCCTCCCAAGTTTTGCCCTCTAGTACCAAGCAAAACAAATTTAATGTCTCATCCACATAAAACTTTTAAAATACCTGAGGACAAATACACTTTCCACCTCTCTGTCCACACCCCCACCTTCCCCCCAGTCTTCTTTCTCTAGGCTAAATACTCAGGTTCCTTCAACAACTGATTTTCATAAGACAAGGTCTAGGAGCCCTTCACCATCCTGGATGACCTCCTCCTCTAGCCACTGACCAGCTTACCTTTCTAAATTACGGTTCCTAGAATTGGATACAATACACTTCAATACAATACTCTAATAGTGAGCATTATGCTTCTTTTAAATAAGCAACATTGCATTTACTCGATAAAACGATTTCAAAAACACTCTGAAAATAGTAAAGAACTATACTAAGTTATCAACAGTAAAATAATAACAAAAGGCAATGTATAATGAAATGCAAAAATGAGTGGTATAATCTTTAAATGTTTATATATAAATCATTAGAGAAAAGAGTATAGGCTGGAGTTGTCTCCGAAGGCTTTATAGAAGAGATGAGACTTGAACCAATCTTGAAGGATGCAAAGAATCTGGACAGGTAAAAGTAAAAGAAAAAGGCTATTTCAAGTACAAAGAAAAACATGAGTAAAGGTCTAATGGGATGGATGAACATGGCATGTTGTCAGGATGGTGAGGAGCCTAACAAAATCAAAGGCCTCCTATTCTGTAAATATTTTATATAGATTAAATAAAAGAGGACTAGCTTTGCAGAAAGATCCTGAAAAACAGGCACGTAAGAATAGACCATAGGGAACATTAAAGCTTTTTTGAACATAGAAATGACATGATGGTAGTAATTCTATAAGTTTAATATGGCAATATCATACAGAATAAATAGAGCAAAGGGGGAAATGGGTCACAAAGGTAGGCAAATCAATCAGAAGTCTATGGCAACAACACTGGAAGGAGTAGCAAGGATGTGGACTGGGACGGTGGTAGTAGGAACTGAGAGAATAATATGAAAGTTGAGTGATAAGGCAGTAGGATAACACGAAGGTTGAGGGATAAGGCAACATGACATAATGAAAGCGCACTGGCTCTTAAATCAGAGGACCTGGGTACAAATCCTCATCTAACACGTACTACATCTGTGTGAAGCTGGACAAGTCATTTAGCCTGTCTGGATCTCAGTTTCCTAATTTACAAAATGAAAGTGGATAGCTTGAGGGGGCCCTTTTAGCTTTAGATCCATGATACTACGAACCTGTTCAAAGGGAATGACAGATGAGAGCTGATCATTAAATCATACTGAATTGAATAAATCAAATTGAAAGGGACTTCTAGTCCAAACCCCTCATTTTACAGGTGAGGAAACTGAAGCCCAGAGCAGTTAAGTGACTTGCCCAAGGTTATTCATATACTTAGACGGTAAAAATAACAAAATATCAGTGTTGGCCTGGCTATGGGAAGACAGATACACAATTAACTGACTAGCTGGTTTGACAGTTTTGCAAGATAATATGGAATTATACAATAAAAGTCATGAAAATGTTAATATCTCTGATCCAATGACACTATTATTAGGTTTAAATTTTATGGAGGCTATTGACAAGGTCTATCTGTACAAAAAGTTCCTAGAAGCATCATCTATAAAAGCAAGAAACTGGAAATAAACTATGTGTCAAACAACTGGGGAATGATTAAACTTTAACATGTTAATGTAATAGAATATTACCACAATAAGAAATGACAAATATGAAATCAGTGTTGAAATCAATGAAACAGAAAGATAAAATGATGCAAAATATAGAAAATAAATATGAATTAATATTATATGAATGAAGACAACCACAAAACAGATTAAATAAAATGAGCAACACTGGTACTATCTTGTGAAGTTTAAAGCACACAGCCTTCTTCTTTTTTTTATTTTAGGCAATTGGGGTTAAGTGACTTGCCCAGGGTCACACGAAGCTAGTTAAGCGTCAAATGTTTGGTCTGGGGCTGGATTTAAACTCAGGTCCTCCTGACTTCAGGGCTGGTGCTCTATCCACTGCGTCACCCAGCTACCCCAAAGCCTTCTAATAATAAATAAGAATATTGCTGCATATATAATTCTTCATAATACTTTGCTTTTGCATATCTGTTTTGAGGAATTTTAATTTGAGGGTAGAGGGCTATTCTCACTTTTATTTATTTATTTTTAGAACAGTCTTCCCAGGGGCAACTAGGTGGCACAGTGCATAGAACTCCAGCACTGGAGTCAGGCAAACCTGAGTTCAAATCCGACCTCAGACACTTAACACTTTTTAGCTGTGTGACCCTGGACAAGTCACTTAACCTCAATCACCACACACACACACACACACACACACACACACACACACACACACACACACACGTCTTCAATAGAAATCAAAATGAAATTTATAAATAACAAAATTCATCTTCCTTCCCAAAAATATGCACATGTATCCAAAATAAATCAAGCCCATTCGTGGATGGATCTGATCTCTAATGACAACTGTAAACACTGACCTAGACCAAGACTGCAGATCACATTGGTTTTGGATTATTCAAAATCCTTTGGAGGCAGAATTAACTAAACCTGAAACTGACAGAGGTAAATTCAGCTATTTTTAGTCCAGACCAAATCACATGCAAAATATTCAGAGTGATAGATGACCATTTCAAAAAGGCACAATCAGACATTAGATCACAGTCACTACATCCAGGTTCACAAATAACCTAAAAATGACATACGGGAAAATCAGCATATTCAAAAGATGAATTTCCTTCTTAGTAAATTTATTGTCACAAAAGCAGTCATAATTAAACAAAAGCGGCTTAAAGGGAATTTATTAGTTATGCTTGCTTGGGATAACTGCCTTGCAGAAGCAAGAATCATTCCATGTTTTTTTTACTAATTCAATCCCTAGAATTATATTTGAGATTTGCAAGTTAATTTATTTAAATTTTGACAGTAAACTTAAAATTATTTACATGCATAACTTACTAGTAAGCCAGTCTACGGCTAATTTTTAAATAAAAATATGGGTAGGTATGGCAAAACTTTTCTGTGCTACCCCTCAGAAATGGAGGTTCAAGTTATTATAAACTAATTTTTATATTAGGTTTAAGAGAAATTTAACCTAAGATAAATCTGCTGCCTTGAAAAAAAAGTCACATAGAATAAAAAAAAATATGGCATAGTATATTTAAGTCTCCCTGGGCAGCCACACACCTTCATCTGTAGAATGAAGGGCCAGATAGGATGGTCTCTGAGGCCTTTCCAGCTCTAGATGTAGCATCTTTTGAGAGTACCAGGGTGTTTTTGTGATCACAGAAATCTGATGACCAAATGGTGATCAAATCTATTCATCCTAGGGCCAATATTCTAAGGGCACTTCAGTTATCTATGAAGCTGTATTAGCCTGAAAAACCAGGGGGTGATGGATATTTGGATTTTTACTTTTTATGGCTGTAGACAACTTTTAACACTGTATTTCTTGGCCTTATGGGCCTCTAGCTTGGTTTCTCTCTGGGAAAGTGAGATATGATGACTTCCCTCTGCCTTCAGTACCATGGTGGGGTAAAAATCCCTTCCCCCTTATACCTTGGTCCTTTATAGACTTCTAACTCTTCTGAATTCAGGTGAGAAGAAGAGAAAGTAAGGAGCAGACAAGGCTTTAGGAGACAGAACAATGAAGCTATTAAAAGGAAAACTACCTGGGAAATTTAAATTGGCTCTTAAGTTAAAAGAAACTTTTAGAATAGCCAACACCCTCCAATGCCTTCCACAAAGTCTAAAAATGACTCAGGGACCATTAATGCAACTGCTTTCTTTCCTCAAAGTGGGAAACCTCACAATTCTTTCTCAAGACCAAGAGCAAGAACAAAAAATAGGGATGAACTACATGGTCTCTAAAATTCTCTTAGTACAAGTGGGTGTGTAACTAAAATGGACAGTTCAAATACACACATTTTAGGTGCTTAAAAACCTCAAGTCTCACATTCTTCTTAACATCATAACCAAATCTGCCCCGCAGAAGGTTCTTGGTTGACTATCATCATACACACACACACACACACACACCCCCGATCATATGTTAAACAGTTTTTTTTCATGTATCCTCAGGCAAGCTGTCAGCCAGAAAGTCTTGGCAGAAAAAGGGGAGATCACACAGGCTTGTACTTTGGTTGTATCTGAAAGGGGAATGTGATCTAACCTGGTTGTTTGGAGATGAGGGAGAAAATGACCATTTTACCAGTGAGCAACAAAGGTAGAAAACTTAAAAGCATCTCCAAAACAGGACTTTAAACTGTGCCTTAAATATAATTAGTATGAAGTATTGTGAATTCTCTGGGCATGAGTCACACTCAATTTGAATAGAAAAACAAAAGGCAAAGTCAAATATGGCATCAGCATATGTGTCAAGTCTTAAGAGCAGAAGGGTAAACTTTATTACGTTGAATCCCACAGGACAAGAAAGTAATACATTTAAGGAATATAATGCTAAAATTTACATTGGAAATCTATATGAGTTTGAGATGGGATGAAATTTAACTTTTCTAATGTGAATAAGCAAGTGAAAAAAGAAGTACTTCGTACTTGGTAAGAGAAAATGAGATGTATCACAGATTTTACTACAGTACTCTTCACCTCAAATCCAGGGTATTTTTTGTTGTTTTATTCAATGTTTTGAGAATTTAGATGGTTTGTTCTGTTAGGGATGATTGAGCCATATGTAATGAGATAGAAGCCAAGCCAAAGGCCAAAAGACCAAGAAACACAGTGTTGAAGGTTGTCTACAACCATAAAAAGTAAAAATCCAAGTATCTCTCGCCTCCTGGTTACTCAGGCTACAGGGTTCTACACAAAGTGCTATTATATAGAATAAGAGGGAAGAGAAATAATTTTCAACTGGGAATAAAGAGGAACTCAGGAAAGAGAGATGGCACCTATTCTGAACCTGGAACAAGTGATACAGGAGAGATTTTCAGGCAAAAGAGAACAGCCTTCAAGAATACAAGAAGACAGAATAATACTGGGAAACATAATAGGTCAATTTGACTAAAACTTGAACTAGGTGAAGAGGAATAGAGTGAAATAAAGCTAAAAATCTAAGTTGGAGTAAGACTGTGCAGGGCTTTAAATCACAAGCAAAGGAGTTTGTATGCAGGGAGAAGTAACTGAAGGTTTCTGATCAGGGGAATAATATCCTATAACACATGTACTATAAGACTATTTTGAAGAACAGATTAGAGAGGGGAAATTCTGGAGGAAAAAAGTCCAGTTAGAGGAATCATCATAATCCTGGGTAGGACTAACTAGGATTGTTTGGCAGTACAAATGGACAGAAAGACAGAGATGTGACAGATCTCTAGAGTAGATGCTATGCAGCTCTTTTTTCAGCAGCAAAGAACTGGAAACTGAGGGGATGCCCATTAATTGGGGAATGGCTAAACAAGTTATAGTATATGATTGTGATGGAATACTATTATGCTATGAGAAAAGATGAGCAGTATGGTTTCAGAAAAACCTGGAAGACTTATATGAACTGATGCAAAATGAAGTAAGTAGACTTAGGAGAACACTGTTCATACTAACACTAATATTATAATGATGATCAAATGCGAAAGACTTAGCTGACCAGATTCAATACAACAATTCATGACAATTAATTCCAAAGGACTCATGATGAAAAGTGCTGTCCACCTACAGAGAAAGATCTGATTAGCTCTGGGTGTAGATTGAAGCATACTGTGTTTTTTTTTAACTTTCTATATGTTTCCTTATTTTTATTGCAATATGGACAACATGGCTATAAAAATAAATAAAATTTTGAAAAGAGTGGCTGTTTACGTTGACTGCCTCTTGTCAAAGAGGTTGCAGATTACAGGTATACAAATCAGACATTATTTTCAGACACAGCTAATGTTCCTATTTTGCTTCACTGTACTGATTTATTACAAGAAATAGCCATCTACAAAGGATAGTTCAGGGCCAAGGAGAGGAAGAAATAATTAAGAAGCGATAGTGATATTTTTAAAAGAACATCAATTTAAAACATGTTAAAAGAGTAGCTGCTACATGAGAGCAAGACAACAGAACCGTAAAAACTTCAGTCACAGCTCAGTTGTCCCAACATTCAAGATGAACAGCTCACACCACTCTCCTTTTGTTACAGAAGATAAAAACTCCACAGATCCTGATCAGCAAAAGCATTTGTCAGAGCACCCACAGCACAGTTACTACGTGTGGAGCTCCCTGACACAAGTGCTGAATGAGGATTCTGACGAGAATATTTCTTAGTCATGTCATTAATCAAATCACCTAACTGCCTAACAGCTATCATGTGCCTGCCTCTCCTATCTACAGATTATCATGAGGATTTATAATTTATGTTAAAACCATTTGTAAAATGCTAAATAAATATTAGGTTAAAATCATAGTATTATTCTCAAGACTTTTCCTTGGAACTGCCCTGAACATTTTCCTCATTTGGTCTGTGGTCTAAGTAGGTAAGAAACTCTGAGGGAACCTCGTACATAAGGTCAGCTATCAACCCTTTTGGGGCATAATCTGCTTTAATATTCTTTTCCTATTTAAAAACAGTCTAATTCATATGTAGTGGCTTTTTGTATTTTCTGAACGGATACTAATAGTACAAATTTTTGAAGCCCATGATTTTTATTAATGTCAGAAAGAGATCTTTCTACGTGAACTGTTTAGTCCACCATCTTAAATTGCATTTAGTGATTTCTCTCCACAAAACCAGTACTCTTTGACACTTTCATTCCAACCACTGAATTTCCCCAGGCTTGAAATTTTGGAGTTATCTTCGTCTCCTCTTTTGCAATCAATATACAATATTCCCAGGATTTTTGACTGAGATGTAACTTGCGGTAATTTTTTTTTAATATGAAGTAGTAAACCAAGAATACTTGATTCTACTTCTTATTGTGTCATTAAATGCATTTGTAACCTTAGAGTTTGAGTTTTAAACCTCACTGATCGAAAGATCTGAACATCTGTGCAACATTTATCAGATATTTCCACAATGATGTCTAAAACCACTGTGCCAATTCACAGTAATCAATTATTTGTACACGTGTCCCCACTGCCAGGTGAACACCAAACTCTTGGATCTCTCACCACCCAAATCTCTCTGGGTCTCATTTTCCTCATCTGTAAAACGGAGGATGCTGGACTAGACGGCCTCTCAAATCCCTTCCACCTTAAACTCTCCTTGTAATAAACAAGCATTGAATACTTTGATCTCATAAACCCTGACCATCATGGAATGTTCATATGGAAAGCAAATTAGAGCTTGAGTCAGGAGACCCACATTTTTCTCTCAGACCCACCACTCACTAACTCTGAGATGCTGAGCAAACCTCTGTGAGCCTTAATTTTACAAATTACAGAATGAGGATGATGTCTCTCTTGATCATTCCACAGGGTAATGGTGAGGATTAAATGAAAATATGTATGTAAAAATGCTTTGCAAACTGTAAAGTACTATGGAAATGTAAGGTATTTATTATGGCATTACTATGCCTCAGTACTATCAATCAACTCTTAATGATACAAAATATTAAGTGTAAGACTTGGCATGGATCTCTACAAAATACGAGAATTAAAAACAAGATACATAATTCAGCCACTTTTTGATTAAAACTTAAATTGTTAAAGTTTATACAACTGTAAATGACAAAAAAGCTTTGTTAAAGATTCTGAAGTAGAAGAAAATATTTACTTATTAAAGTTCTAAATGAACAATGCAGGTGAATAGATTATCTATCTTACTAAAAAACTGACAGGACCTCACAATGCACAGTATTATTTTTAAAACAGTTACATAAGAAACATAAACTTTCTTTTTAAAAAATATAATTGTTTGGGGCAGCTAGGTTGCGCAGTGGATAGAGCACCGACCCTGAAGTCAGGAGGACCTGAGTTCAAATCTGCCCTCAGACCAAACATTTGACCCTTACTGGCTGTGTGACCCTGGGCAAGTCACTTAACCCCAACTCCCTCGCCAAAAATAAATAAATAAATATAATTGTCCTCTGTCACAGGAAAATTAGAGGTCTGTCCTATAGGGCATAGATCCAACATCCATGTTTTTTTTCATGCCTTTCCTTTAATCTTTCCAAAGTGGGAGCTGACCACTGGGACAGCTTAAAGCCAAAGCTGAATAAGAAGATAATAATCTCTTCTTCGTGCCTGCCTTAAAAATTTCAGGTTTATGTGAGCCAAAAGTCGTGCAGAGTTCAACATCCTACACCATCAAATGGAGCACGCTGACCGGAAATCTTTCCACACAGCGAAGAAAGGGATAGTAAGTCTGAGTAGTCACCTCAACAACTGCCATAACATCTAAACGTCAGCAGTTCCCTCCCTCTTTTAAAGTGTTCAGTATCATTTGATCTACCAAAAATAATTAAAATAGGCATTTAATAAATGTTTATTGAATTAAATCAGACAATTAATTGGAATCACCCAAAATCACACCAGTGTTACAAGGTACTAAGCAAAAGTAAATTATTGGGAACCATCCACATCAATTTTTTTTTTCCCTTGGCTAGGCAATGGGGTTAAGTGACTTGCCCAGGATCACACGGCTAGTGTCAAGTGTCTGAGGCCTTTTGAACTCAGGTCCTCCTGACTCAGGGCTGGTGCTCTATCCACGGAACCACCTAGCTAACCCATCACCCACATTAATTTCAATTAGAGAAACAGGAGCTGCATACATTTAGGTGTGTGTTAATCTTTTTCCCCCACTGTGGAACTCTGATTTAACCACCTAAATGTGTTGTTCTTAAATGAAACACACTATTTTTATTATAAAGTTCTAATAAGATTAGAATGCCAAGGATACCACTCTCAACTTACATATATATATTTCTGAATTAAAATGCAATGCCTATATAATATTTTAATTAGCTATTTTCCAAATAAATTTCTTCAAATGGTCAATAAAAGCAGAAAATAATTATAAATTACAGAAATTATAAAACTGAATGTAATAGAAATTTATTCCAATAAAGCTCTTAATAGAAATTTAGAAATATCACACATTATAGTTATATACACTGAAATTAGCTATGTAAAGTAAAAGTGACAGAAAGACAGCCTGTAACAAAAGTATTAATCCTGCTCTTCTCTAACACCATTATCATAAAGAGATTATAAACAGATATATCATTGTACCTACTACCATAATTGAAGGTTCAATCTCCATACAGTGGTTTATTTTTATTATCATTACATAATCAAGCTCTATTAAAGTTAAGAAATACATACAGTTCCAGAGAGAACATCATGAGGACAGCAATTGAGAAGGTGACTCTTGCATACTCTGTCATCGCTGAATTTGATTCGCTGGCGGGTAGTGTCTCCTGTAATATAGGAAAGTAACAACTAAGGTTAGACAACCAGAAAACATTTATTTTCTGATAACCCTACTTTTGCTAGCCTTTTATGTGTATGTACACATATAAACAGGTAAAAACTAACCCTTCATAAGCTGATTTAAATAATGTCCTGTGCCAGAAATCATTTAAGTATGCAAACTATAATGGACAACATGCAGTTCCAATATAAATTAGTGAATATGTAATTCAAAAAGTCAAAGTTGGAAAAGCAATGCATTATAATAAACAGGGTACATGTCATAGAATCAGAATTTAGAGCTGGAAGGGACCTTAGAGATCATTAGTCCAACCTCCTCATTTTGCAGATGAGATAACTGAGGCCCAGAAAGGTTAAATGACTTGCCCAAGGTCATACAGTGAGTGGCAAAGCCACTAGAATAATTTTTGTTTACTGGTGTTAAAGGTCTTCTCAATACTAAACACTGATTTTTAAAATCTTTTACATTAAATTACAAAACATAAGAAAGAATCTGGCAAACATTGCATACACACTGCGAATCCCCACTGAACCCCAGCCGCCATTTCTTCCACTATTTTGTTCCAGTTGCAGTGTCTCCCTTTTGCTGCTGGGGGGATGGGGGTTAGAGAGGGTAGAATAAGGTGTTTAAGAGTGTACAAACCTGGAAGAAGTACTTACACACCAGTCAAACAAAGGTACATTGCCTAAATTCAACATCATTTAAAAAGCCTCCAAAGGCCCCATACCACTGAGTTTATGTACTCCTGTGCTTTACAATGCCAAACGGGAAACATTTAAATTCATTCTGTCTTCTTGTTGACAAGCTGCACTTCCTACAGCAGCAGAATCATCACCTGCTTACCAAATATGGATGTCCAATTGTAAGTTTAATAATCCATCTAAGAATCAGGTGGGCAACTTTAGTTTTAATAATATAAAGTACAGATGGTACATTTACTGATTTAAAGAAACTTATCTCCTTGAAAAAAGAAAAAAAACCATAATGGAATTTTCAGTACTGCATTCCATTTTTGGAAATGAAGTCATTCCTAAAGCATTTTTCTCTGAAGATACAGAGTGATAAACCCTGAGAAAATTATTTAAACCTTAAATTTTAATAATCTGGGTAGTACCACTGATAAGTGAAAACCTACTGGTGAATTACTGAAGCAAGATTTGTTGGTGCCAAACTCAATTTGCCATTCTTCCCATTCTTCTGAAGCTTTTAAAGTATTTTAAAGAAGGTGGATAAATTTTATGATTATTAACCTATCCACTTCATATACAGCTGTACCACTCTAATAACATTCATCCATGAAATGATTCAATGATTCCAATTGTATTTTCATATCTAAATAACAAAATAAGATTCTCTAATTCATTGCCTTGACCCCCATTACATAATCTAAGTTTGAAGGTAACAACTGTTTATTTGAAGGCAACTAAACATTTGTCATTTCAGACGGGCTAGATTTTGTTCAAATTGTTTTTAACTTGGTTAACCAAACTTTTAACAAAATACTTAGGTGCAAACAGTTTACATCAATATCAAGACCAGTAATTCACAGGCTAAAGTGAAGGCTTCAGAGCAGTCCAACAATAGGTTTTCTAGAGGCTAGTCTCTGGTTTGAATGTGTTATTTTTAATACCCACAATTTGGATTAATCCCTTTAGTGTTCACGCCTGCTACTACAATAATGGTTATTTTGGGGGTCCTTTTTTTTTCCTCCTTTTAAACACAACTGGTTTGTTCCACATTCATTAACACATCTGAAAAGTTAGTGATAACTCACGGCTCGGCGATTGCGGGGCCTTTCTGACACTCCCTTGCAGATTGAAGTAGGCAGGCATAGATACATTGAACCTTTATAAATAAAACAAGGGGCCAGATTGTTCAGTTTGTATAGAATAAATAGACTCTGCCAGCAATTTCAACACAGCATCTAGAAGTACATGTTGACTGTAAAGATTGTCGTATATGAAAACAAAAGTGAACAAAATCAAGTTTTTAAAAAGATGTCCTGATTTAAGCACCTAAAGCCCCAGATGAGAATACTGCTGACCAAAGATAGAAATTCCAGGTTGGAGCCCAGAGATTCTTGCTCTTCAGGCAAACTGGGATGAAAAATCATATGCATAATTATTTTACCAGACCCTCCAGTGATATAAAGCCTACAAGCTTAAATTGCAATGGCACTACAATAAATTCATAATAGAATGCCATTCTGTCATGGCATTTTATGGCTGAGCAAAGAAACAAATTAGTATTCCAAATCTACACTCAAGTTAAGATGAGGTATTGGTACTTCAAGGAAGAAAACAACGCTTCCATTATGGATTATCTTTAAGATTGTTCTAGTATTTTAAGAGCAAGTTTCTTTCAGTGCTTTTTGTTAAACCTAAGGTTTTAGGAGTATTTGCAGGCCTGGGTTCATGAATCAAGATTTCTACTAGTTTTACTAACAAGAAAAACACTTAAATATGTTTATCGTTGTGTAAGTAGCATCAACGTTAAATTTAATTTACTTGGACATAACCTTTGGCTTGAAGATCTATAAAATTCCAATTACAAATTAAAGCTATCTTATATCCAAATGAGAATTTAAAAAAAGATCTACTGTCATAAAATATCAAAAAATATTTTAAAGTTAACTTCTTGTCTTGTCTAGCATTATACATACATGGGCTCCCATAAATCCTAACTGCTAAGATAACTGGAGCTAACACTGAATTTAGATATTAACCTCTCTTCTATAAAGATGCAAAAATTATATAAAGCAACAAAATAAAACTTGTAGCAGTATGAGATATAGAGAAAGCTTTAAAACAAGAAACATTAGCTTACTGTTACTTTTTTTAAAAAGTTTTATATTTTACTTATTACAGTACAATTTAGCTACACTGCCAGAAAATGCAGTATTTAAGAATTTATTTATTATGGGTTTATGCACTGAAAGTAGACTTCTGCTGAAACCAAAAAGGTGCTTTAAAAAAAATAAAAAATACTGGTAATAGGTTCAGTTTCAGTCAAACTATCTGGCCCAAACCATGTTTTTCAAAAGAACTAAATGAAATACCCCCCATTTTTTAAAAAAAGAGAAAAAAAAAAGACTACATTTAGAGCCCATTTTTGTGCCCCCAAGGCAATGTTTGAAAATTGTGCCTTCACTGTTACCCCTCTGGAGTGAAGCTTTAAGCCTGAACTCTAACATATATGACTTGTTATAAGAACATAAATACGAGAGTCAAATTGACCAGCATTAAAAAAGTATTAATTTTTTAAAACAATAATTAAGTTTTCCTTTTGACACAACTACTCTACCTAAAACCACTTCTATGCTTATACCTAATTGGATGCTTTCTCTTCTCACTTTACTCCCTTTTCACTTATGCTATGCATATACAGACCACCAAGGGGTCTGTAGTTCCCTAAACTTGGCATTCTATGCCCCCTCACCCCCTGATACTGGCCCCAAGCCAAGAATGTACTCTCTTCTCCCTCTTAGCATCCTTAGCTTCATTCAAAAACCAGCTCAGGTACTACACCTCCTATGGGAAACCTTTTCCACTCTTTCCCTCCTCAAATATTTTCACTTATCTGGATGCACGCTGAATTCATTAAATAGAAAAAAAATCTCTGAGGGTAGAATTGGAACTTTGGAGTACAGATTGCAGTTGTTGTTTCCTGTTGGTTGCAATGGAACCAGGGTCGACAACAACTTTTTTATTAAACATCCTCTATGTAAGGCAGTGTGCTAAGCTCTGGGGATATAGAGGAAACAACAACTGCAATCTAACTTGGAACTTTGGAGTACAGGGAATATCATTTCCATTAACAGGAAGAGACTGAGTTTTCTGGGCAAAAGTCCATAACATCAAATAAGCTAAGTAAAAATATCCTTTTTAATGCTAAAGTTGTATCCAAATTGTCATTTAAAAAGTCAAGTACAAGCTAGGGTCTAGGGCACACAAAGAAGTATAAGGTACAGACTCCATCCACAAATTTACAGGCTAGCTGGGGAAGTCAGACAAATAAAGAAATAAATAAGAATGCAAGGAAGCAGAGACAATAAATTCTAAAAGAATGGTACAGGCAATAGTCACTACAAGATTTATGAGAAATGAGAGATCACCAAAGATTAGGCAGTTCAGGAAAGGCTTCATGGAGGGGACAGGATTTGATTGGTGCTTTGAAAAAAAGGACTAAAAATAGACAAGAAAAGGAAGGCAGGAATGTGAATATATAGAGGGAATAAGTAGATTAGTCTGAAGCAGAGAGTTCATGCAGAAGGGTGGTGGGAAAAGCAGTGGCCAGATAGTGGAGGGCCAATTAAAAATTCCAAAAAGGGGGGGGGCACATATTTATACAATATACAACTACATACTATTTTACATAATATAAACAAACATCTGTTTTGATCCAAAATTTTCCAGCTGTTTAATTGTGTGTAGATATTTCCTGAAGTGAAGCTATTAGAAAACTTAAGGGCAAAGGATAAATTATTCCAGAAAAATAATCCTATGATCCATGCTCCAGAAAACAACTCTCCCATCTGTTGCCATAGGAAAACTGTGGACTGTGCAAACAACACAAAGCTTAGCATGCACACCACTCCAGTACCTGTCAGCTCTTCAAGCAATTCAACAGAACTTGTATTGGTATTCTTGTAATGATAGCACTTGTAGTAGGTAAGACTCCAAAGGGAAGGAAAGTCAAATCCTAACAAGATCCTGAATTTAGGCTCACAGGTTCAGAAATTTAAAGCTAGAAGAGAAGAACTTTGATATACAATTCAACCTCCTCCTCACTTTACAGGGAAAAAAATTAAGTGATTCTATTTATAGTCACATGGATAAGTATATAACATAACCAGAATCTGAACTCTGGGTACTCTGGCTGGAAATTCAGCACAGTTCTACATAATGCTCAGGTTCCTCCAACAAAGGACACCCACATTATAAGTTTTTCTGGGACTGAGGACCCATCAAACTTTCTTGTCCTTTCCCTGGGCCTGCCTTAGGTAAGGGAATTAGGTCACAGTAAAATTGACTGACTGAATCTGTTGTACCACCTACCTGAGATCACCGTTTTAAAAAATATCTCTGCCACATCATCTGAAATTTTTCTAACTAGAAATTAACAAGGAAGGATAATCCAGCTCCTGCTGTCCTGAAACACGAGTTCTTATTTTTGCTTATAGCCTACACAGGACTATGGAGAGCAAACTAGAATCATGTAACTGAACCAGTGTTACCTGCTCATTTAGCAAACAGATCCAGAGAGGTGAACACATACTTTCTCCCTTCACTTCCCAGATCTGTCTGACCCCATTGCCTTTCTCTATCCTTCAACTGTTAAACTGAGCTGACTCTGTGGTAATAAAAACAGAAACCTGAGCAGAGAGCTCTAAAACACGACACAATGCACACTACTGCACTCATACCGCTTAGTGGAAAATACTGTTCTCTCCCTTTTGTTCCCAAACTTCGCCTTAGAGATGACAGTGAAGGAAAAACAGGGAGATGAGTTCTGCTTCTTTTTTTACCTCAAATGTTTGTCTCAACTACCTCTCTGATTCCACATACACCAATTTAGAGTCAAAAGGCTTAACTGCTTCAATACAATTTTCTATCACCTAAACAATATCATAAGTAAAAAAAAAATTATGAAACTTTTAGAAATGATTTTGGCACAGTCCTGCCTAGGAGTCAGAGAATAGAATAGGCAAGGTCCTTTCTGGGCAGTCATCTTTGAAAGAGAGAGAGAGTCAGCATTAAATTCACTCCACTTGTTCAAAATGACAGGAATTTGGCTTAGAAAGGGAGAAAAAGTGAGCACTTTCACATACAAAAAACACAATTGTGGAGAACTTCCCTCTCACTATTCATCCTTTCAACAGGCAACCGGCTATGACCTGAGAGGTCGCCATTAAAGTCTCTGATCAGTTTCCACAATTTTAATTGAATAACTAGACTGGAAAAGACTTCGAAAAACATGTGATACAGTCTTTTGTCTTTAGGCAGAGCTACAACTAACTAGAAATGATTTATTAGAAGTGTAACAACTACATTAACCATCCAACCTCACCGATTTCTATACTCCACATTCCTAACCATTCTTCAATCCTTCTCCAACTCTGGCCTACTTAAAACAAAATTCAAACGATCTGTTATTCACATATCCTGCCTTTTCCCCACCCACCCTGATTTCTTCAAAGCCCTATCAATTTTTATTTTTAGTTTAGAGTGGTGATTTCATTGGGCAGGAAGTCTCCAACAGAAGCATAATTGTTCTGCAACTTATATTCTAGAGAGCTGCTTGGGGCATTAGAAGGTTAACTGGCTTTCTCAGATTCACATAGCCAGCTGGTGTCAAAGGCTGAACTTGAACCCAAGTCAGCTCTGCCACTATTCTACCTTGCCTACTCAAAATTTACAACTCAAAATTAATACCACACAATTCCAAATCACTCCACTGCCATGAATGTCCAGTTTGTTCTTATTCATAATAATGTATTCTTAACTAGTAATTAAGAAGTGACTATTCACTTTCAAAAGGGGCCTATTGTAGAATTTTTTCAAAGTGCTGCTTCTGCTGTCTGAGTTGCAAAAGTATAACATTAGTTTTAAATATTATTTATCATTAATAGTGTTTGTTATTAACATTAGCTATAACTGTTATTTATTAATTATTTAAATATTACTTATATTTTATTAAATATTATTTTAGTCTTGTTTTTAGGAACATGTTACAGAAAGCTATGTGTGTTTATGTATATATGTATGTCATGTACAAAGAGAGAATGTATGTGTGCATATTCCAAACATTATAGCAAGGGAAAAAAATAGCAAGCGAAGAATCATAAACCATGGAAGATTGACTCACTTTCTGAAATATTCAAAGGATCATAAATATAGATTGAAAGGGATCTAAGAGTATCTAAGCCAATTCCCTCATTTCAAAGATGAGGAAACTGAGTCACTGCAGAGTAATCCAATGACTTATCCAAAATTTGTAAAAAGTAGTAAGAGGCAGGATTTAAATTCAGGTTTTCTCACTCCAAATCCACAACTCTTAGCAGGTCAGCTGTTTTTCCTTCCAACGGGAGTACAAAATATCAGACAGTTCAGTTAATGTTATTCTCTCACAGTCAGTGTAGTCAGAGTCACAGAAACTGTATTTGGAGTCTAAGCATTTAGCATAATATCTTTCACATAAACAAGTGCTTAATACTTGATTAATAAATCATACATATATAATATCACTTCATACTATTTCTAGGACAACTGTAGTAACTAAACTACTCCAATGACAACAAGGAAAAGGGTCCTTGGAACTCTATGGGAATGAAATTTGAAATGAAGAAAGCTTAATGAGTAAAATAAACACAAGATACCTCGACCATTTCAATATATCCATTGGGAGGAGGGGCTGATAGTAGGACCACAGGGAGGGCAAAATTTACATTACCTTACAACAGTTCAATGCATCCCACATCCATTACCACTACACAAGCAAAAGTCCCTGGGCACTGATAGGGGTGAAGGCCAGTAGAAGACTTCTGGAGACTACAGATAAATCCTGTTGTGGTACTAAAATAGCAAGTACTATTTTGACAGATAATTTATTTTATGATATGCTTTCTCCAGGAAACGCAGGCTGGATCTTACAAATTTTTAGCCTTGAATAATTCTGGCGCTTATTTGCACAGAATTATAGGCTCACAAAATCTTCCTTCCTCTATGAAATTTTATCCATCCTGCAAGATTTACCTCTAATGCCACTCTTCTTCCTTGTACTTTTTGCCAATGATCAGACCTAGTATTGCTCTCTACCTCTTAGAGCACTTTAGAACCTTCCCATTCACTTATATATTCTATTTTCAATTATACTATGTCAACAGACATATGTGTCTCCTACCAGAAATTAAGTTCCTTTAGGGCAGAGACTATGACACTGATCATTACCATCTCTACTCCCAAGGTTAAGTATTCTGAACTTGGTAGGTGATCAAAACTTTTGTTCAACAGAGCTAGACTATATTTCAGAGATAATCTAGTCAACTATAAAATAAAAACAAACTTCAAATCAAGCAACATAGTGTAGTAAAAAGATAACTGGATTTGCAGTCAAAAGAGCTGGGTTGTGATCCACCACCAACTCCTTGAGACAACATGGACAAGCTATTTAATCTCTCTGACCTCAGTTTATTCATCTTTGAGATGGGGGAAAAGGGAATGATTTGAACTAGGTATAGATGATTTCTATGGACCCTTTCTAGATGTAAATCATGTGATCCTTAAGAACCTGCTATGAAAAGAGATGAATAAAACTGAAGACATGAAGTGACTGATTATTGACAAGAAATTAGAATCTGGGGCAGCTAGGGGGCACAGTGGATAGAGCTGAATTCAGGAGGACCTGAATGCAAACCCAGTCTCAGACACATAACACTTATTAGCTGTGTGACCCTGGGCAAGTAACTTAACCCCACTGCCTAGCCCAAAAAAAAGCCATCAGCATTCTCACTGACTAGTGATGACTATAAAAGCTAGCATTTGCAGGTCAAAGCCAAGATAGAAAAAAGTTTAAAAAAAGAGAGAAGAAAAATGACAATGAAAAGTGAGAATACCAGACAGTAGATCCAGTAATACAACTCTCAGCACAGTACCTGGCACGGAGTAAGGACTCAATCCTTGTGGATTGAAAATAGAGGATAATGAAAGTTAAAAAGATATTGGAGAAAAAAAAACCCAGAAAGTTGGAAAACACTTTAAAATAGCATAGTAGACATCCTAATCTTAGGGACAACAAGGTGGTACAGTGAATTAAGTTCCAGTCTTGGAGTCAGGATGACCCAAGATCAAATTTTTTCTCAGACACTTACTGGCTGTGTGACCCTGGGTAAGTCATCTGACCCAAGCCCATTTCCTCTTCTGTAATATGGAGACAATAATAGCACCTACCTCCCAGGGTAGTTGTGAAGATCAAATTAGATAATATGCTTACAATGCTCTGAAAACTTTAAAATGCTATATGTGTAAATGCTAACTTATTATTTATTACTAAAGCACTGTTTATATCTCCTAGTCAAAATAAGATAGGGTTTGTTGTTGTTTTTTTAATGTATCCTGCTTCTTTCTCCAGCTAACAGGGCTCTTTTTCCAATTAAGACTTTAAGCCCTGTGGGGACAAGAACCATGTCTTATCCCTTTCTTGTAATCCCCCTCTCCCCTAGACTACTATAATATGTAACACATGTTAAATGATAGGGGTAGTCTCCTAGGTCAATAACCATAGAGGCATTCCCTGAGGCTAGAGGAACATCTAGAATAGTGCAGACTAGCATGGTACAATAGAAAAAACATTGAGTTCGGCCAGAGAGCATTTGGTTTTTGTGACTGAAAAATTCACTTCAGCTCTCTAAATTTCAATTTCCTCATCTCCAAGATTAGTGGAATGGATTAGATGATTATCTGATTATCCAGTTCCAAATCCATGATTTTATGATTAGGTAGATATCTAGGACATACTCAATCCAAGGGCCATACATTCCAACTGCCTCTAAAGGCAATCTGTACTCAGATAGGACTGTGGTAAAAAGGCATACATAATACCAAATTATGTATGACATTAGCTTGTGGGGGCATTAGCTACAGGAAGGTAGCAAGGCAAAAACCAAAAATAAAAACAAACTTTATAGTTTCTAGTTTTCCGTTTCAGGCATGTTTCCCTGGGACAAACAATCCTTGCCATGTTATGCCACAGTCTCAGTTCAACTTTTATCTTCCCTGTCCCCCTCACCATCCATGTACAATTCTTTTCCTAGGTGCTTGTGAGTGAAAGCTCCTAATACTTAGGGACCTTCTCACAACCACAACCCGTTGACTTTTAGGGCTTTTGGATTCCTCCAAAGCTAAAGGCCATACAGACTCTACACATTACCAACTCAAAGAAAGAGGCAAGAGGAACAACACAAATAGAAGACAATGAAGACAAAATAAACACAGCACTCTTATGAAATCTGGTCTTCTCAAGAAATCTTAAAAGACAAAAAAAAAATCTTAAAGCCACACACATATACCTCAATTATTCAATTATGCTTAAAGGCTAGCATATATACTACAAAACAGAATTCTCGAAGTTCCTTTGTTGCAGAGATACATATCCTTAACGATTGAGGATAGTATGCCAATTTTTTTTTTTTTGGTGAGGCAACTGGGGTTAAGTGACTTGCCTCAGGTAACACAGCTAGTGTCAAGTGTCTTGACGTGGGATTTGAACTCAGGTCCTCCTGACTCCATGGCCATTGCTCCACCTAGCTGCCCCTCTCCTTTACATTTTGAAATGTTTGTATTTGTTGATGAATAAGTTAATTTAAAAAAAAAAAGATGAAGCTCAAGCACTACTCTACAGAAAGCCTTTCCTGATACCCCTAACTGCTGGCGCCTTCCTTAACTATCTCAACTACCTTGTATTTATTCTGTGTAAATTTAAGAATGTACACGTTTCCCCCCAATATAAAGTCCTTGAGATATTATTTCTTCTTTTTTTGGGGGGGGGGAAGAGGAGAAAGAGAGAGAGAGAGAGAGGGATGGTATGTATCTCCAGGGATTAGAACTATGCCTGAGACACAGCAAGGGCTACATAAATGTTTCTTGATTAATTTCTTCTAGCTCCTGTTTTATTTGGTCTGGTGATTTTCTTGCTAGTACCCATTCTTACTTCTAAAAATATTCATCATTTGATAAAGTATTTGGAGATATGTTATATGGTTTCTTATTCCATCTCTATTACTTTAAGTATGTTCACTGATTCAACTGCTCCACAAAACGTTTTAGTTTGCTGTAATTGGCACTCTGCTTTACCCACTGTTATTTTCCAGTGTGGTTTTAGCCATATTTATTTTCTTCGGTATTTCCATTTTTTGAAGGGGATGGGGAGTGAGGGAGTGTATTAAGGAGATTGGCTTTCTTCTATCTCTTCACACCTAGATACTCCTAAAGAGCCTAAGTCAGTCTGGTAAAGCTACTGTCTTTCCAAATGAAACATAACAAAACATCAAATGAAGCTGTGTCAGTTTTGTACATTTTGCAGGACTCATTTGTGTAGTTTTATACTGCTGATAAAAATAGTCTAATGTGTACTAAATTTAATCCTACCAGGTGTCGTTAAATCAAGTGTCCCCAAAGTATTTATTCCCCATTAAAAAATTAGCCTGCCAATTATTTCAACTGATAATGCATGTTCTTTACCAATTTTTGTAGTCTACTATTCAACCAAAAGGACCAACATTGTTGCATTTGACCTAAATTTTATTGCCTTTTAGCATTCTCTTTACTTACATGGTTGTAGTCATTGTGTATGGTTTTTATTTTCCATTTTGCAACAGTTCATGCAATTCTTCCCATGTTTCTCTGAATTCTTCATATCTGTCTTCCCTTAGAGAATAATATTCCATTTGCTCCCAGGTTTAAGTAGACTAACATAGAACGACTCAATGTTGCTTGTGCTAACGTTACAGGCTCCAGTCAGCAGTAGTCACAAACTTTGCCCCTATTCCAGCCAGGTATTTCTAACTACTCAGCCTGAGTTGACCATGGTGGGATTTGTTCCTGACTCTACAGAACTACATAACATCCCTGAAATCTTAAGGATTTTCTCAGGTTCAGTATATCAGTCTAAGGCCCACTTCTTGTTCCCCCAGTTCTAGGAACCATTGGTAACTCCAGTCAACTGCTCTATTTTTTTTCCTTCTACTGTCCATGTTTGTTGACATGCCAGTTGTGAATCTTCTACTAGGTTTCAAAGTTCCTCTGCCACTTAATCCTTCAGTAGTATTGACCCATGGGTTGTTTTGACATGTCCATTCCTCCTAACCTGCCTATTCCTCCACAAGGCTATGGCTCTCCCAGTCTCGACTATCTACCTACCCATGCTATGTTTACTGTCTGCTATCACCTATGTCACAGAGCACTGATTCCTAGAAAACTCTTACTGATTAGAATATCTATCCTCTTGAAGCTAAAAAATAAATTCATTGAACATTTGTCCACTGTTCATACTATGTAAGCTAATAAAAGAGATGTACAAGGAAACGTCTTCTGATGGGCTCAATCATCTTTTGGTATCTACTAAAAAAGAACATTTCAGAACCAAGGGCTTATCTAAAGCTAGCAAAGCTATTCTATCGCCAGACAACCACAGATAGAGCTCACCTCAAGAACGCAGCTACTGTCAGGTTATTTTTTAACATTTCTTCTTTCTGTTCATTAATTCAACTTAAGGACCAGAGTATCATTCAGAATATGAAATATTATTACTGAACAGTTTTATGAGAAAGCTGATCCATAATACAGGTCATATAGGGGTTTCAAACTCATAACATCAGACATACAATTTCAAATAAGGTGTATGCCTGGAATTCTAAAAGTAAGACATTAAGGAAGAGTTTAGAAAAAGTTATGGTCTAGTGCCATGTTTATGAAAATGTCTTCTAATTTTAAAAATGTGTATGTTTGTTAACATTCCCTAATGTATATGTTTGACACATCCCCTAAAGAAACTGGGACAAATCCCTGATCCAAGTAGGTCATAAGAGGAGGTTGAAACTGATAAAGAGGCTAACACAGGTAATTTTGTTAGTGATTAAAAAACAAAAACAAAAACCCACCAACAGATCATGTTTTGAATCCTAACAAGTTAGAGGCACTGATAATGAAAACAATGATGATTTTTAGGGTGTCTTTTGTCTAAAATGTAACAGGTGAATTTGTATAAAGGCAGCCATGTTATACAAAAATGGACATTATGAAAATACACATTTCTGAAAATTATACAAGTAACTAAAAACAAGGTCAATTTATCAACATTTTATTTAACCTGAAGGTCTGCCACCTACGTTTCTATCTATATCACATCAATCTATATACACAGCAATAAATGATGCTCCTGAATGATAAAAGGGTTGTATTATTACAAAGACAGGAAAGTATGCAAGACATTTTGGAAAGATTTCCCCTTAAAAAGAAGGGGAATATTTAATAAAAATAAACTTTTGGGAATTAGATGTTAATTTTTGGTTATTTGTAGGTTTCAGCTGTTTACAAAGGCTACAAAAGGAATCAAGACATTTAGAACCTTAGGGGCAGCTAGGGGGCGCAGTGGATAGAGCACCGGCCCTGAAGTCAGGAGGACCTGAGTTCAAATTCAGCTTCAGACCAAACACTTGACTCCTACTAGCTGTGTGACCCTGGGCAAGTCACTTAACCCCAACTGCCTGAAAAAAATTAAAAAAAAAAAGAGGGAGAGATTTAGAACCTCCTTCAGTGAGGTCCACTAAGAACAATCTTGTCTCTTCCCAACAAGATTTACTTAATTTTTATAAGGTTAGTGAGAGCCAGGCACAGACCCTTTGGCAAGCCCTCCAGAGGACATTTCAGTATAAACACCCTGTGTTATTCATTCAACCTTCCTAGACCTCTCTGGATTAAAAACCAAGGACACTTCAATTTCTTCTCTTTGGCACAGGTGCTTTGACCAAGTGAAACCTCTCTAAGCACACCTATCAAGAAACTATTGTTTATGGAACAGCTGAAAGGTGCTTCAAGCTTTCATACCTATTACCTCAACTAATACTCACAACAAACCTGTTTAACTGTTGCTGTTATTCAGTTGCATTCAACTCTTTGTGACCCCATCTGAGGTTTTCTTAGCAAAGATAATGGAGTGGTTTTCCATTTCCTTCTCCAGCTCATTTTACATGTGAGGAAACTGAGGCAAACAGGGTTAAATGACTTGCCTAGGGTCATAAAGCTAGTAAGTGTCTAATGCCACATGTGAACTCAAGTCTTCCTGACTCCAGGCCCAGCACTCTTATCCACTGTGTCACCTAGCTGCCCCTCCTTGTGAATTAGGTAATCTGTATATTACAGATGAGAAAACCATGGCTCAGAGCAAACCTACCAAAGGTTACAAAGCTAGAAAGTGGCAGAGCCAAAACTCAAATTCTAGTCTTCTAAGTTTACTGCTCTTTCCCTTATACCATACTGCCTGTTATACAGATGCACTGATACTGGAATCCTCTAGAGGACACTCAATTGTTATATAGACAATTGTACAGTATTTGCATTTTTTAATCTTCACAGATATTTTCATATCCTGCCCTTCTACTATTACCCACAGACTTTTAACCATCAACTGGGAACATAAGTATTTTAAATATGAATGATTAGAAAGCAAATCTACTGGGCAAAAATCATAATTAACCTTTTTAATTTGGTTTTGGAATGCTATAGACAACTCCTTCCTTCCATTAGTAGTAGACTTGCACAAAATAACAAAATCTTAAAACAAGGACTTCCAAAAGTCGTGTTTTGTACTGAAGAAAAAAATAACAATGATATATAGTACCTATGTTCCAAAGAACTCCGAATATACATGCTAGATGCATCATTTAATATTCAGTGCAAGAAAAAAGAAGTATATTATTTTTCCCATTTTAGATTTTTTAAACTAGAGGCAGAAAGGTTAAACTTACCCAAGGTCATAATTAGGGGTCAAGCCTAGACTAGAGAATCAGGTCTTCTGATTCTCATCCCAGTGCTCTTTTCACTAGCCCATGATGCCTTATCAAAAAAATCCAAAAATAGTTGGACCCCCAGTTACACTGGTGCGTATAAACCCACTTTATATAGTGACCAATGTTTCAACTCACAAGGTACCCTGCTTTCATTTATGCAGTATGTCAGGCTTTGTAACCTAGCAACCAAGATGATTTTCAGTGGCACATAGTAGCCACCACCAGGGCAAAATTGCAAAGAAGGCAGTTTGTCTTTAGCCCTCTTACTTCCTTGTTAAGAACTCCCTTTACTTTTTCTCCCTTCCTTTCCCCTCCCCCAGATACCCAATGTGTTCTTGCTGCCCACAAAAACTAGACCTGCCTTCTAGAAGTGATCCAAACTCCAAAGTACCTCTACCTTCTACCTCACAAATCAAAATCTCTTCTCCTGGAATAACTCAAAATAGGTTTTCTGGAATCTAAAGACCACATTTAATGATTTCTGAGCAAAATAAGAAGGACCAATATGCTTACATACACCCAAGCACAAGTGTGTGGGTGTACGCAGCTAGTTAACTAACCTCCTAAATTAAATTGGTAAATGATGGAAGGAAACAAGGTACGCTTTAACAATGCCCATAACCGGATCTGGGCTCCTACCATCCAGACCTTATTTGGAGATTGGTTCACCAAGGTAGAACAAAATGGTAGATTTCTCCTCCTTCTTCTTGGGCCCTATTTCCCCAAGGTAGAAACTGCTTCATGGCTAGTTTCTATGCATAATGCCAGCAGACCTCACCTTAGGTGTCCTCCTCTTCTGCAGCCCTTTCCCTCCAGGTACTTTTGTTTCTCTCCCTACCTCCCTGGGACCAAGTAATGGTCCCTGTAAGTTGCATTTGTTTTCCCCACTACCAATTAAGTTCATAAACTTAATGCCTCCTGATACATGGTTTCAAGTTACATGATGTTTTTCAGGTAGAACTTCAGGTTGACTGATATAAAAGAACAATCCCAATTACTTTAAGGCTTGAATCATGAAACTTATCAAAACATGAAAATGTCCACACAAAGGACACCCTACTAATTCAAAACTTGCATAAAAAGAAAAACACTTCAAATGAAAATAAAATATTTTACTTTTCTTAAAGGTCTATGTTCCTGTTTATGGCTTGGACAAACAGCATTTTTAAAGATATGTACAAAGTCAAAATCTACAATTATAGGGGCAAAAAAAAAAGTAAAGTGAAAAAGGAAACATACAAATTAAAGTAGGATTGGAGGCAGCTACATTTCTGCAGAACAAGCCACAGTCACACTAAATTAGTTCAGATTTAAACTTGGAGGTGGGGTTGTGGAGGTTTTTTTGTTGTTGTTTAACATCTCTATACACACCTTGCTGGTCATAGCACTTTTGTGAGACTGAGGCAAGTGACTTTGATCCTCCTCCCTAACTTAGGAATGTACAGTAAGGAAATTATAACCACGTGAGGGATCCAAAAATGCAAAATACCTTGTACACAGCAAATGCTTAATCAATGTTTGCTAAATTGAATTAAGATTTGCTGTGCTTAAGTGAACTTTCAGACTTATTTCTGTAAGTGGGACTACTGAATATTACTTCTGTTATATATTTGCTTTAAAATAAAAATGTTCAATAAAGATCCTTCCTGGTATTTCTTTCAACTGAAGAGCAACAGCTGCAAAATAGCATCCCTATATTTCCATAAACTATCAACACGGTGATAATTACTACCTAGCAACTAAAAAAAAGTATTTTGAAATCTTTTCACATATAAAAACTTAATGATTAAAAAAATTAGTATATAACACAAGTAAAACTCACTTCCTTCTCCAACTCCCCCTCTCCATAGCACACTCCTCTGAAAATAAACTTATAAAATTCGTTGTGTTATGGTAAGACCTACAAGTCTTTAATGCCTTTTCTTTATTGCAAAATATAATTTGCAAAGTTAGGGAGTTTGAGATTTAAAGAAAAGAATAAGGAATACTGAGCTTGTAAAATTGTGTAGTGTTCTTTTAAAATATTAATAAAACAAATGGAAGAAAAAGCTATTCTATAAAACTATTAAAAGAAATTGCTTTCTATCTAACCCAAAATATTTTGCTGTAGAGAATAAGAAGATACAGCATTTATCAAATGGAACTCTGTGTTTTGGTATTGAGAAATGAAAATGAAACAGGGTAAGACTACACTATTCTCACGATACTTTACTTTCACTTGGATTTGACTAAAGAAATTGAATACGAATTCAGCACACGTTACTGATAAACAATCACTTTCGAACAAACTACCGTACATCACCTTTTCGGTTATAAATTCCTTTTATAAAATAAGTTTCAGCATTAGCTGGTCTCTGTACAAATGTTTTTCTAACTAAAAATCCTCCTCCCCCAGTTCTGTCACTTTGGCACCAAGTTTTCAAATTGCTTCAATTTGGGGCACATGCAAAATATGTTAACATTAACTGGATAAAGTTGTGCAGCTACTTTTGCCTGTAATTGGTCCGTCAACAAAATGGAGGTCCCTTTGAAAAACTGACCTCGACAATCTGTCACAAAATGGGACTAAACCCACCCACTTCACGAAACCATGGTTTGGGTCAGATTTTCTCCAAAAAGTGGGATTGTCTGTGTCGGGTCTGTGCCTGGCCAGAGCCCTCATTAGGGGTTTCGCCCTACACCTAAGTAAAGAGTCGCTTTCCTTGGGACTAGGGAGCAATGGAGTTTCTCTCCCAGTCAATATCCAGGAGGGAGGCGGCGAAGAATTACTGAGTTCCCTATTGGGGAACTAGTTCTCCATCACAGGGACCAGAATCCGTGCGAATGAGAAGGCAGCTAGTGGCTCCGCAGTGCGCCGGGCCCATGGGGGACCTCGGCTGCAAAGCAAAGGTCTTTCAGGTTAAGCCCGACAAACCCAAGGTTTCTAGTCTAGGGTAAATCAACAAAAATGCCCGATCTCTCGTCTTTCTACCTGCCGGCCCGACCCCGCCTCGTCCCATTGGTAGCAGCTCCCGCCAATCGTCGGAATCACCGCCTTCAGGCCCGCCCACCGGCCCCAGATTGGTGTGGAAAGAAGAGCGGGGGACCTCGTGCTACCAATCTCCGGCTCCCCTACGGCCGTCTAGCGCACTAGGCAGGTCGAGGGCTAGATGCCGCTCGCTCGCTCCGCTCCCCTCCCCCCTTCTCCACGCACTTCCCACCCCCGTCCCGGTTCCTTACGCCCGTCCCCGGGGCTCTGGCTTGTGGCTTACCGTCCCGAGAAGTGCCCATCAGCTGGTCCAGCATAGCACGCATCTGGGCCTGCGCCGACATGGCGGCGGCGGCAGCAGCAGCGGCGTAGTGAGCGAGCAATCGGGAGGGGTGAGGAAAGAATTGGGGAGCAAGCCGGACCTCTCAGGGCTGGGGGGCGGGGGAGGGGGAAGGGTAGGGTGAAGTGATGTCGCCGCCGCCGCTTCCTTCGGGCTTGCGGTGAGGGGGCGGGGGACCGGGGTAAAGGAAAAAAGTCCGGGCGGCGGCTTCTCCTCACTTCGATGTACTGGAGGAGGCAGCGACCCCCTCTCCCGACCCTCGTTCTGTCACACTCAGTCCAGCTCCCGCAACAGAAGCGGTACGGACCACACGGAAAGGCGCCACCGCCGCTGCCGCCACCCTACAAAAGCCGTCAACCCCCCCCCCGGAGCTGACGCCGCCGCTCGCCGCCACCGTCGCCGCCTACATGAGCGCGCACGCTCCTCGCGCTCACTCGTTTCCCGCGGGGACTCCACCAACTGGCGTTCAACCGCAGTACCTCCGCCCGCCCCCGCCGGGGAGGTGTTCCACCCTAACGGCTCTTGGGCGCGTGCTCGTGGCCTTCCCCTCCCGAGATCTCGCGAGGCCTCTTGTTTTCGATGACTTGTGCAGGAACTGCCCTTAGGGCCCACATCTTACCCCGTTCAGTGGGACTTTGGGGCCTTCTGGCTGTGGGCTTTTGCCTGACGCTGCCAGTCAGCTCTTTTCTTAACAAAGTGGTACGTCCTGGGGCTTAGCCCGAGTGGAAAGTAAGTAAAGAGAAGCTCGGCGGCTAGGACTGGGTTTAGTACGTGCTTCTGGCGTAATGCGTTTGACTTCTAACCCCTCCCCCGGGTGAATGCTCCCTCGCCCTGGGGGCACGGGCGTGTTGAGAGGCTCCCCCAGACTGCGTCCTGGTGCCTCAGGGACCGTCCTCTCAGGAGGCGGCTGAGCGGTTGAGGGTCTGCGCCCGGCCTCGCCGGCTGAAGGCAGCACACTGGGCAGTGGGCTGGAGTTATCGGAACCCTCCTGTAGTTGAGGTTTAGGGAGGCCTGGCCTAGGGCGCACGGTGAGGGAAGCCGAAGCGCGTGCTGCCTCGGGAGACCCGGCTGCTTGCTCGGCTTGGTTCGGCGTGACCAGAGTAAAGGACTTTGCGTGTTTTAAAACCACTCGGTTCAGTCAGCCAGCATTTATTAAATAGGTCCTGCTGTGTGGCAGGCATTGGGCTGAGATAGGACCCAGAGAGAGGCCAACAAAAGCATACCAGTTCCTGCTACCAGTGAGCGTTCGTGGGAATCGTGTGACCAGTCAGCACCCAGTCGATGGGAAAGTATTATAGGTTAACTCAAATCTAGCAGAAGAGGTAATGGATGGTAGTAAGAAATAGCGAAAATAGATGGAATAGAAAGGGATGAATGATGTCTAAAAATGGAAAACTGCATGGCATTTTGTATTGATTGAAATAATATAGGTTGAATTAAAATATTGTTAAAAGGAAAATATACATATATGGATATGTATATTCAAGTATATACGTTGAAAATAAATTCAAAAAACTTTCATATTGTGAATTACTTGACTGTCTTTTAAAATCAAATTATTCTTTTTTTTTTAATCATCACTGCTGTTTTCATCTTTGTCATTGTTGTTCTCCAAGCCAGACTTGGGAAGTGTGGCTAGTATTTGATCCAATATGCTACACAATAGCTCCATTCTCTGCTGTGTTCGCAACTCTGACCCTGCTCCTGGCTGCTCTCCTGTGTTCAGCTCACTCTAACTTATTCTTGGTATTATCGACATTATTCTGTTGATAATTAAGCACCTATGTGCCCGAACCGTGGAATACATAAAATCATTAAAGAGTTTACGAATGTAGGCAAGGCTAACATACATTAAGTCAGTAGAAGTTCTTGAGAAAAAGGACCTTTTTCCCAATATGCTTTTGCATTCCTAGTACTAGCAAAGTCCTGTGCACATAGCAGACAATTAACAAATATTTGTTACACTTAATTGAAACAGTAAGAACAATACCAGTTATTAGAAGCAGAAGGTGTGGTGTCAGTGGATTGAGCTCTGGACCTCCAATCTGGAAGACTGAGTTCAAATTCAGCCTCTGCTACTAGCTATGTGACTATCTGCCTCAGTTTCCTCATCTGTAAAATTAGAAGAATAATAGCACCTACTTCCCCGGGTGGTTGTGAGAATAACATGAAATATTTGTAAAGTACTTTGCTAGATAAATGTTAGTTATCATGAGGGGCAGTTTGCTGATGCTTATAAGTGTAATTAAAAACTCAGGCAGATTAACACTGGTGGCTGATAATTTTATTAGGAAAATGCTTAACAGGAGACATGATCCTTGAGCTAGACTTAAAAGGAAATTGTATTAGGAGAGGGCAGAGAATTCTACAAGACTGAATACCCTAGAATGAGGAATGTACATATCACTTGAGGATTGTTTACATTAAGTAGTAGACCCCACTCCCACCTCCACTAGACTGGTCTCCTGATAGTAGGGAAAGGTGAAGGTGGAACGTTTGACCCTGGGAAAAAGGGCCAACTGAAGCTTTTTGAAGAGGAGTGCTATGGTGAAAGGGAATGAGTGTAGCCCTGAGACTGGGAAAGGAGAGATGTGAAAGAAAACATGAAAGTAGGGGGGAAAACCTCACATAAATTTTGAAAGTCAAATAAGCTTCAGTTTGAATCATTTTTTCTGAATGATTTGGCACAACTATAATATATTTGATAATTTCTTTTGTTCCTTTTCCCATTATAAAGTATATAACATACTTTATAAATGCCACAATAAGTAGGCATATGAACATAGTCCACCAACAATTAGGAGAGTTCTTGATTTCTTTCAGTGATTTTGAGACTTGTTTGGTCCAGAACACACTAGTTGGCAAAGTCCAAAATAGTGTTCTGGTATTATGGTATGAAAGATGCTATTTATCAATGGGCAAATGGGAAGCATGCTGGAGTGTAGGTTTCAAGCATGGAGAATCATGGGGAACAATGTAGTTCAATAGAACTTTTGCTAGATAGTACCTAGTGTAGAGTTTTCTCTTACGTACATTTTTAACTAGCAATACGATTTCTTTTATATTAAGCTTTACAAAGCTTAGATTTTTGTTCTGCAGTATTTGATGACAATAGTTAGAAGTAAAAGAGAAAGCAAGTGCTAAAACTACTTGGAGATAGGTGGCATGAGCCTGAGGAAAAGTAATCAGTGATTTATAGCATATTGCTGAATCCGAGGACCTTAAAAAAAAGCCTTAGAAACCAAGGAGGTCTGGAGGCTCTGTGCTTCTAAGTGATGTTGAAAGATAAAGACCAGGAAGCTTTTAAGAGAATAAAAAGGAAAACCTCTAAGCTAAGGGCAAGCATGTCCTGGATTATTTCTGAAAAAGAGCTCATTCTCTTGGAAATCTAGGGTGGTCAGCAAAGTGTATATAGTTTAGTATGTATTCCAAAGCATTTGACTGAACAGGCAGTATGGTACAGGGCAAACATCACAGGATTTGGAATCAGAAAAACTGCATTCAGATACTACCTGTTATTACCTGTTTGGCTTTGGGCAAGTCACCTTTTTTTGGACTGCAGTTTACCCATCTGTAAAATGGAAGGGTTGGACTAGGTGATCTCTGGAGCCCATTCTAGCCCTAAATCTATGATTATGTATCATCCGTCACAGAAGGAAGAATCAACAACAACAACAATAATAACAAAACATTACTGGTTGAAACATGGGGGGCAAGAAAAAGGGAACAGTTAAGAATGACCTCAAGGTTTCATGATTATTAATTAAATAGCTCGCAGATAGCAGACACTTGTAGGAATAGAAAATAGGAGATCCTGCTTGTTGCATGAAATTACTGTGTTGAGCATCCTGGCTTCTGGGATGTTTCTGGCCATTAAAGGAAACAATGCAACACTGGGATGTCCCATGCCAAGATTCAAGGTGATAACACAATCAAGCAAACATTTATTAGTCATCTACTATGTTCCAGATGCTAGAGGTACAAGACAAAAATGAAGCTGTCCCCATCTTCAAGGCATTTAGTCTATTGAAGGATACACTATGTATGTAAGCAGCTAGTGGCCCAGTGTACAAGCACTGAGCTTGTAGTCAAGAAGACCTGACTTCAAATCTGCCCTCAGATACTTATTAGCTGTGACCTTGGGCAAGTCATTTCATCTCTGTCTCAATTTTTAACTGTAAGATGGAGATAACAGCACCTATTTTCCAGGATTGTTGTGAGGACCAAATGATTGTTGATATATTTGTAAAGCACGTAACATAGTGCCTGGCACGTAGTAGGTGTTACATGCTTGCTATTACTATTATTAAAGTATACAAAATAAATACAAAGTAATTTTAGGAAGAGGGAGGCATTAGTATCTAGGGAGATCAGGAATGGCTTCATGTGGGAGGAGTGTTTGAGCTGAGCCTAGAAGGAGGCTAGGAATTGTAAGAAATGGAAATGAGAAGGGAGTGCATTCCAGGTGTGGGGGACAGCCCACATAAAAACACAGAGATGATAGGTTTGTGTAAAGAATAGCAAGAAGGCAACAAGGCTGGAAAGTAAGTTAGAGCCTAGCTTTTTGGCTTTAAATGCCAAAGCGATGTGTTTTTTATCCCAGGGTCAGTGGAGTACAGGAGAGTGACATGTCAGGCCTATCCTTTTGAAATAGCAGCAGCTATACAGAGGATGGATTGGAGAGGGAAGGGACTTGAGGCTATTGCCACAGGCCAGGGCAGAGGTAACGAAGACTAACTGAGGGTTGTGGGTCTGAAGAATGTGAGAAGTGTTATGGATATAGAGTCAACAAGATCACTCGGGAAGTAGGAAGTATAATAGAAATATAGGAAGTGTAGTAGAAGTCCAGAAGAGGTGCGGGTTTTGTGGAAAAGGAATGATTTACATACACACCTTTACCCAGAAATGGCAGAAGCAGGTACAGTACACAGGCCTTCTCTAAGAACAGAAACATCAAGTTCACCTTTTTTTTTCCACTGAAAAAAGTGTATTTTCTGATCAGCTCAATACTGCAAGTATCTGTTATTCATCATCATCAGACATTTAAACGTATTAGGTATACTGGTGTAATGTGCTACACCCTATGCAAAACATGTTAAATATGTTCCCTTTCTCTAGATTTCACATGCTAAAAAGCCACACTAATCCATGCGGAACACTTAAGGAGACGTTACTGCAATGAAAAAAGATTTAATAATGTTAAAACTTGTGTTATGCTATTTACAGATTTTTGTATTAATAACATTTGAGTTGGGAACTGGTAAATTGATTATTCGAGCTGAGAATCATGGAGTGAATGAGAACATTGTTTCAGTTTTGAAGATGATGTGAGAGCTTTGGCTTCACTCCCTCTTTCCACTCCCTCTGCTTCCAGCCACACTTCTTCTGGTTTCCATAATAACCCAAACCATCATAAGTTTAAAACTTACTGGAGTTAAGGAGTGTTAGAAAACATTGCTATCTTGCTGCTTCCTTTCTAAACCCACGTGCTTTAGTGTGGAGTTTACATGTCCCAAACCTGATACGTAAATTAAGAATTATTAGAAATCTTAAGTAACTTAGTATTCAGACAACAGACTATCCTCCCATCACAGCTAACAAAACCCAACGTCTGCTATAATATAGACGTATACTACCTTGTGTTGTTACAATTTTATTATGTATACCTCTTTTATCTCCCCAAATCAATAGTAAGCCCCTTAAAGTCAAGAATCATGCCATACATGTCATTTCAGTTTTCACTGCTAAAAGTGCCTTATACTATCATGGCATTTTTGACACAGCATTTCTCTCCTTTTCTTGTGATATTCATGGTTTATATCATAAAATTTACCACTTGGTTAAAATAGCAGTGTGAAGTAGTAAAATAAGTACTATACTAGGATCCAGAATTCAATTAAGTTAGCAGGTAGTAAGTCATTGAACATTTATTCAGCAAGCACTACAAGTGCAAGACAATGCATGGAGATAGAGAACTTTGTCTTGGCTTTCCACTTGTTAACTGTAGGAAGCTGGGTAGGCCACAATCTCTGTAATTCCATTTCTCCATTTGTCAAATGAGGTTGATAATATTGATACTGCTGCATCACAAAACTGGTTTAAAAATCAAATGAAATATTGTGTATAAAAGAACTTTGAAAACTGTAGAATATGAATGGTATCAATACTGTGTTCATTCTAGAACTTTATTTTCTGTCGTATTCTAATTTGTTCTGGTTGTCTATTTTACATATTGGTTTTTTCTCTTTAAAAGGTTTACAAGCTTTGGGAAGGTAGAATTTTTGCTTCTTATACCCTCTCAATGCACCCAATCAGTAGAGAGAACAAAAGTATTATAGAACTTTAGAATCAGAAGGCACTTGAAAGGTCATCTAATCTAGTCCAAACTGAAGCAGGAATCCCTTCTATAACATTCCCAACAAGTCATTGGTCTCTCCTTGTAATAAAAAGTTCATTGCGTTATGGGGCAACCCATTCCATTTCTGAACAGTTCTAACTGTTGAAAAGTCTTTATAATGAGTCAAAATCTGCCTTCTTATTTCCTTCTTCTGGCTTCTCAGACCAAACAAATTGAGTCTAATCCACCTTTCACTTTGCAGCATTTCAAATAAGGTATTTAAACATAGTGATTATGTCCCTGCCCCCCAACCCTTCTTTCCTTCCAGCTATACCTACCCAGTTTCTTCAAATGATCCTTAAATGGTTTTAAGTCCCCTTTCCACCTTCTCCTTGCTCTGTATAAGATTATCAGTTTAATTCCCAAAATATAGTACACAGAATTGGACCCATCGCTACAAGATCTGGCAGTTTGGTTTTTATTTTATGATCATAAAGTTGATTGTCACTCCAGCCTTACATGTGGAAGGAAAAGGGAAATGAAACTCAAAAAGAATTGCAAATGAGAGCACATGGGTGGCAAGGGAGAGGGAGAATGGTACACTTTCCAAAAAGACACGGTGTTTGGTGGTTAAAACAAACAAAGATTTTATGAGAGTTGTTTATATCAGCGTTAGTGATCTTATTGGTTTTGTTATCCTAGGCACCAGAGGCATCACTTTCATGGTTTCTTTCACCTGACCAAAGACCATGTATTTTCCATCCCACCACTGAGTCTTTACAGTAGAGAAGAAAAGCCACTGAACCATTCGTGTTGGGACAAAGTGAATGAACCTGTTTACTTCAGGATGAAGTTCAAATTTTTCCCTTAAGATTGACTTGCCACCAGTGCTATCATAGCCCTGCTGTGAGTTGCTACTCTGGTGCATAAGCCTAAGAAAGATTCTGTGAAAGCTGGAGTCCTTGTAACAAAATTCATCCTCACCATATTAAGAGCATTTAAATTTCCTGCTGCTTTTGAAACTTTGTCAATAGAGACCTCAAAAGTGACGGAGCCCAGGGACAAGGTGAGAGAGATGGGCCATGGTTAGAGAGAGTTTGTTCTGAAAACAGCAGTGACTATTGCCTCCCTTGTTCTGAACATTATACAGAAGTATTAGTGCAACCAAAGATAAGCTGCCATATCACACTGCTGGCTCTTTCTGAACATGTAAGTCTCATAGTTCTTTAGTATTTGTAGGATTTATAGCTTGAAGGAACTTTAAAGATCACTGGTCCAAACACTTGCTTTGTATTACAGATAAAGAAACTGAGACCCAGAGACTTGCCTAAGGTCACAGATAACACATAGCTGAGCTAAGATTTGAACACAGGGCTCATTCCACAAAATGAGTATTTGCTTCTCTTCTAAACATTAAACTAGATGCTTTCCCTTCCTCTTTCCCTTATCTTATGCTGTGACTTCTGAGTGGAAACTGGAAGTACTGTCAGGCCCAGGAACCTCTGGCTCTTATTGGCTTGTTCCTCTCAGAACCCCAATTTTAAGGTTAGGTTGGTAACATGTAGGTCCATTCTTCTTTTATTTTATATGTGAATGTAAGCTCCTCGAGAGCAAAGCTTGTTTATTAACTAACACCAGTGCTGAATTAAATAAAAGTATTTAATTATAATGCAACCAATTTTGGTATCTCCTATCCTTTCCCCACCCTAGCATTACTTCTCCCTCTATTTTATTTTCTGATCCTTCATGCCAGCTTCAAAAATGAAAGATTTCTCTCTTCTCTCAACACTAACCCTGCTGTTTATGTTCTGGAGCACATCCTTCACTGTCTCTATGCCTTATTCCCAAAATTAACACTTCCTTGAAGAATGCTAGTATATTTCATCCTTCCCTCTCCTTGCATCCTTCAAACCAACCCAGATCTCCCCATCTTAAAAACACACGCACACACATAAAACCTTCCCTTGGAGCCAGCTGCCCTTCTCTGTGCTTTCCAGTTGCTCTTTTTGTTGCTTAACTCCTCAAATGTTCTGTCCCCATTATTTTCTTAATTTCTTGCAACCTGGCTTCTGCCACCATAATTATACAGAAACTACTCCTGAAGATCTCAAAAACCTTTCTACAGCTAAATCCAATGGAGTTTGCTCACTCCTCATTTTTCTTACTCTCTAATGGTAATAATAGCCTTCATTTATCTAGTGCTTACTATGTGCCAGGCCCTGTGCTAAGCACTTTACAAACATTATTTCCTTTGCTCCTCACAACACTAGGAGGCAAGTGCTATTATTATCTTAATTTTATAGATGGGGAAACTGAGGCAAACCAGTAAAATGACTTTTCCAGGGTCACACAACTAGTAGTGTCTGAGCCTGGATTTGAACGTGTCTTTCTGACTCTAGGGCTAGCATTCTATCCATTGCACCACTTAGCTACTTTCCATAATATTTGGCATTGTTAATCACCCATTCCTTTATATTTCCTTCTCTATGACACAATTTTCTTGTTGCATTTATAACAAAAAGCCTTTCTGGTTTTTTTTTTCAGGTAGATGAACTCTGTTAGAGATTGAAATGGGTCCATTTTAACTTGCAGGTGTAGTCTAACTCAGCAAGCTGAGAAACACAATTTTATCATTTTATCCAGCAAGGATTAGGGAGCTAATCCTTCCTAATTGAATGCACAAGACAGTGATTAAAAATTCAGAATGTCAATTAATTTACTAATAGATCTTTACTCGGAGAACTAGGACAAGTCATTTTTACAGGGGACTCAATAGGAAACCAAATTATCAATCAGAAAGCTGTTTGGGAAGTACAGAATTAGAACACAGGGAGCTGGATGTTCAAGTTACAAGTAGAAGTATTTCTCTTCTTCATTCTAGGCAGATTTCTGTCTAACCCGAATTTTCCCTAGACATTCACAAAGTTTTACTCTCCAGCTCCCTTTTTTTCTAGACTACAGGTAAATCAATTTTATTATATCCCACAATGAAGGACATGCTACATTTATATTATCACACTGATTACATTGTAGTTGCCTTCCTGAAGAGATCTGGGAGATAACATAGTTTGAAAGACAATGTGGTATAGTGGATAGAGAACTGAGGCATTAGACCTGAGTTAAAGTACCAATTCTGACACATACTAGGTATATTCGTGATGTCAAAACCAAATTTTAATTCCTGTGATAGCAGGGACTTTGTATTTGATCAAGATTGGTTATTAGAATAATAAAAATGACAATTCTACCTAAGCTAATTTACTTATTTACTGCCATACCAAACTACCAAAAAATTATTTTATAGAGTTAGAAAAAATAATAACAAGATTCCTTTGAATAACAAAAGGTCCAGAATATCAAGAGAACTAATGAAAAGAAATGCAGGGGAAGGTGGCCTAGCCATTCTGCTTGGTACTGGCTAAGAAACAGAGTGGTGGATCAGTGAAATAGGTTAAGTAGTCAATGACTATAGTAATCTATTATTTGATAAACCCAAAGACCCCAGCTTCTGGAATAACAACACACTCTTTGACAAAAGGGCTGGGAAAACTGGAAAAGAGTATGGCAGAAACTAGGCATAGACCCAAATCTCACACCACATACCAAAATAAAGTCAAAATAGGTTCATGATTTAGATATAAAGGCTGATACTGTAAGCAAACTAGGAGAGCAAGGAATAGTTTACCTATCAGATTTGTAGAGAATGGAACAATTCATGACCAAACAAGAGAATAGAGAACATTGTGAAATGCAGAATGGATACCTTTGATTACATTAAATTGAAAAGTTTTTGCACAAAGCCAATGCAACCAAGACTAGAAGGAAAGTAGAGAATTGGGAAAGAATTTTTACAACCAGTGTCTCTGATAATGGCCTCATTTCTAAAATATATAGAGAATTAAGTCAAATTTATAAGAAAACAAATCATTTCCCAATTGATAAATGGTCAAAGAATATGAACAGGCAGTTCTCAGATGAAGAAATTAAAGCCATCTATAGTCATATGAAAAAATGCTCTAAATCACTATTGATTAGAGAAATGTAAATCAAAACAACTCTGAGGTACCACATCACACCTATCAGATTGGCCAACATAACAAAACAGAAAAATGATAAATGTTGGAGAAGATGGGGGAAAAATTGGAACACTAATGCATTGTTGGTGGAGTTGTGAAATGGTCCAGCCATTCTGGAGAACAATTTGGAACTATGCCCAAAGGGCTACAAAAATGTGCATACCCTTTGATCCAGCAATAGCACTTCTAGGGCTATATCCCAAAGAGATCAAACAAATGGGAAAAGGACTCACATGTACAAAAATATAGCAGCTCTTTTTGTGGTGGCAAAGAATTGGAAACTGAGAGGATGCCCACCCATTGGGGAATGGCTAAACAAGTTGTGGTACCTGAATGTAATGGAATACTGTTGTGCTATAAGAAATGAATAACAGGCTGACTTCAGAAAAACCTGGGAAGACTTGTATGGTCTGATGCTGAGTGAAGGGAGCAGAACCAGGAGAACGTTGTACACAGTAACAGCCATGTTGTTCAATGACTAATATTGATAGCCCTTCACACCAATACAAGGATAACTAAGACATCTCCAAAGGCCTCGTGATGGAAAATGCTATCCACATCCAAAGAAAGACCTATGGAGTTTGAATGCAGATCGAAGCATACTATTTGCTTTTTTTCTCCTATTATATTTTGTTTCCTCTATCTGGTGGTTCCTCCTATTGGTTCTAATTCTTACTTACAACATCACTAATGTGAAAATATGTTTAATAGGAATGTATCTGTATAGCCTATATCAGATTGCGCACAGTCTTGGGGAGGAAGGTAGAGAGGAAGAGGGAGAAAAATTTAAAACTCAAAAGCTTATGAAAGTGATTGTTGATAATTCAAAATAATTTTTTAAAAGATTGGTTATTAGATAACAGGGGGAAGAAATCCACAAATAAAGTTTTATTGATGATGTTTATTCTATATTCTTGTAGCTAACTAGTGTTGCTTGTATGCCATACTATTTTCCCTGGACCTAGCAAACTCAGCACTGTACCAAGCACTAGGGATACAGGGAAAAAGCAAAAACAGTCCTTGCCCCTAAGGAGCTTACATTACACCACATGATGCCCCTGACAGTATTATTCTGCATCTTCTTATTAATCTATGGCCATCAAGTCAATACAGGAAAACAGGGATACTGGCCTCCCAGCACTTGTTTATGCAGAGTGGAAAATACTCTTCCAGATTACAAAGACTCAAAATAACAGCCATAACTGCTATTTCAGATTCCAAACTGGAAAACACAGAATTAGAATCATCCTTTAAAGTGATACTTGTATATCAAGCCAAGTTTGATCTGTATATTCCAGTCTGTATCATAGGTACTAATTTTTATACAGTCATGATCAGTGGAATTTAAATTTCTGATTTAGGCCACATTGTCATAAAGGCCACATAATACTGATTTACCAAATTAATGGTACAATACGAATACTACTGACTAGATTCGTGGATGTGAAGAGATTCAGAACTGTAAAGATTCTTAGGAGATAATCAAGTCCATTCTATAGGTTTAGTTAAAAAAAAACTCCATTTGTAGTATACTTTTCTCATAAAGAGATCTATAAATTCTAGCAACTGGTATGGACATAGGTAAATGTTACCAATTTCATACAATCAATTAAAAATTCAACTCCCATATGACTATATTCAAATCATCCTAGAAAAAGAGGGTACACTAACAAAAGGTAAAAAAAAATACATATATTGTTTCAAAGCTGTGGGCTGAGATGATTCTCAGATCCACAGAATTTAGGATTAAAAGGGATCTTAGAGATCATTTAGTCTAACTCCCTTATTTGAGGATGGAAAACTAAAGCCCAAAGTAGTTAAGGCACAGGCTGAAGGTCAAATATATTGTTAGTAGGAAGGAAGCAACTACAAGTCCAAGGCTAGTACTCTTTCTACTGTATCATCCTATGATCTAGGTAAGGTCTTGTGGGTCTGATTTTAATACTCAGATATTAAAATTTGATGATTTTTCTATGAAAAGATATATATGTTTACATCTTCTTGAATAAGAAGGAAAATTATTGCATCTTCTCCAATTGAGAATTATGTAATTTACAACTTCAGGGTTTTGTTATCCCCAAAACAAAATGGTTCCATGGTGCCTTGTCCAGTTATGATTGCATATGTATATTAGACTAGGTTCCCAAATTGATTTTACTATCTGTCAGATTTTTGATCCCTCAAGAGCCCATACTTTTTAGGTACTTCCAAAGGAGATATAAGTATCATAATGCATTACAGTTTCAGAAGTACTGAATTGCAACTTAATATCATGTGGAGTTTTTACAATCATATGCATCAATGCTATATTAAAATCAAATAGCAGTTACAATGTTGGTAGGAATATACTTGAAATCAATTGAAATGAATTTAAGAACAATAAAATTTTGATATAGCTTTTAAAACCCAAGAATCCCTTAGGTTTCTCAGCTACCTCAAAAGCTAAATAATTCCATTTACTAGAATATTACCATAGGAATTTATTTATAATGAAATGTGAAAATCTGTATTTTCATGTCTCATATCCATCATTGCTCAGGTTCTAAAACTCATAAGCAAACAGAATCTTGCATTAGTTACTTTATACTCTATAAGCCATACAGAATTAAAAAACTGGAATAGGAAGAGTTCAAGTTCTCTTGGCAAAGTGGTCAAGGTAAATAAATAGTTATTTCATCTTTATTATTATTATTCAAAACAGTCCATTATTAATACAATATATATGTATATATGTTTTATAGTAAAAATGTGGAGGGAAAATACCCCATAATTCATATCATCAAAATTCTCAAGGTACTAGTGTGCCAGAGTGGCTAGAGAACCAACATTGTAGTCTGGAAGACGGAGCTTCACATCCTATATCTAAAACATGCTACTTATTTTACCATCAAATACTTTAACCTTTCAGGGAACTAAAGCAACCTGTATAAAATTAAATCTTGTTAACATAGGTTCAAAATATAGACTTTTCTATTCCAGTGATATACAAATTTTATTTTTACTGGAATAACAAGGAGTAGAAATTTACCTTATGACGAATAAAGTGGCATTAATTAGCCTGACTTTAGTTCAAAATAAGTTTTCCCCCTATATGATTATGTAAAAATGATTTTCTCAATCCTATAAAAGTTATATTATAAAAATGAAGGAAAAAAACTAAACAAATAGCAAATTAAAAAAAAACCTTCAATCCTTGACTCAACAGAGTACATTTTCTCAAACATGCCAAAATGAATTCTAATTCTAGTAAAAGATGACTACTCAGCTAGTCCATGAATGACAAAACAGTTATGGTACACCCAAGTCTTAAACTAATGCTTATAAAGTCAATTCAATACACCTTGTATTCATTGGGTGCTTTTTTTGTAGGCAAGGAATTATACTAGGTGGCTAGGTGCTGTAGTGGGCAAGAAGAAAATGGTTAGAACATAGTTGCTGATGTCATTCAAACACTTTAGCCTCTCAGTTCATCACAACTCCCATGATCTATACAATCTTTCTATTTAAAGCATACACCGCCACTATCACATCCTCAAGTGTTTTACTTCCTTGCTCGAAGAACTCAAATTCTTACCTTACTATAACCTCCTATGATTCCATTTATCCCCAAGTCTCATTCTTCCTAAATCTATTTGTTGTCATTGTGACAGTCAGTCCTTCTACCTTTCAGTACTCTGCCAGTAAATCCCTTTGGTCTTCACTTTCCTCACTTTGCAGTCTCAACCTTTAGAGTTAATTAGTTCAAATGCATATTGAGAGAATTGGTGACACTGGAGGTGGGAGGAAATGACAAAGATGATGCTTAGGTTAAAATATATATGTCTGGGATATGTCATTAATAGGGAAGTCTGGAGAAAGAACAGATTTGAGGGGGGAAATTCCGAGTTCAGTTTTGAATATAAAGTTTGAGGATATGCTGAATTCAAAAATCCTCGTCAGTGTCCCAAATATAGCACAAATCTTAAGTTTTCATCTTACATTAAACTGAGACTTAAGCAAAATGAGAAAATGACTTAGGCTATTAAAACCTCCATGTTAAAAATTAATTTTTAAGACCAAGCCAGCGGCAGCTAGGTGGCACAGTGGATAGAGCACGGGCTCTGGAGTCAGGAGGATCTGTGTGACCCTAGGCAAGTCACTTAACCCCAACTGCCTCACCAAAAAAATAAAAAAAGACTAAGCCAGTAAGACAAAACATGATTACTTCATTTCCATGACTGTTGTGATTGTTCTACTTGCTGTAGTTCCCCAGCTTACACATATTTATAGTTTAATAGTACTTAAATTTAGATTTGCAAGGTATTCGAATTTTGTTTATTTACAAAAATCACACAACTTCATTTTTCAATTGATTTTCCTTTAAGTTCACTATAAATCTCAGAATTCTATTATAAAAATCCTCTGAATTATTGAAAAGGCAGAAAGTCTGCATCACTTTTTCTGTCTTCTAAAACTTCAATTGTTAATTGTCAGATTAACTTAAAACACCAATCTCCATTTTGACAATAGCTTCCCCTGAATTTGCAGTAGTGTGAACTAAATACCAGAGTAAATAATAACAAATATAGACAATTTTTTAACTTAGAGATGAGGGTTATTTCTCTAAATGAATGCTTATTAGCAAGTGAAACATATTTATCCTATTTTCTAGCATTTTTATCATTACTGAACTATTTGAGAGAGGCTAGCTTTCCCATAATAAAAGAATCTAATCTGTCAGGGCAATTAGTTTGACCACATGGTTTTGTAAAACATCTTTGGGTCCAATTTTTCTTTTGACTTTTAGGAACTAACATAATTTTGCCTGAACTCTTATTTTATAGTATTTATGTCTAGTTTTTCTCCCTCTGCAGTTCTTTATAGCTTAGTTTCTAAAGAGATTGGGATAATTTTAATATTCACAGGAAATACCATCATAGGGAAGTACTACACTCAGGTTCTAAGGTTTATAATAACTATCCTTTCCTCAGTACAAGGAAAATAGTATCTTTCCTGATACCTGTAGAAATGTGGGAAAAGAGGGCAGAAGTTAGGAGCAAATCCACATGTCCTTTATAAAATAACAGTAGCCATGGATTTAATCTTGTGAAATGGTTTTTCCTCTATTGGCTGAATATATGCACTCCTGAAACATACAAAGATGACAGAGATCTACATAGTACTTTCTTTAAAACCTATTCTTTCAGGTCACTGACCATTTAAAAAAAAAGGCTCCACCTTTACACCAAAATATTTATAGCAGCTCTTTTTTGTGGTACCAAAAAAACAAACAGAAACAAATTAGATGTCCATCAGCTGGGGAATGACTAAACAAATTGTGATGCATGAATACAGTGTAATTTTACTGTGCTCAAAGAAATGACAAACATGATAGCTCAAAAGAAGCCTGAAAAGTCTTCTACAAACTGATGTTGACTGAAATAAGCAGCAGGGCCATGAAAACAATATATACAATGACTAAAACAATGTAAATGGAAATAACAATAAAACTATTTAATATTCAAAACAATTCTGGTCCTAAAGAAGAGATATTAGAAGTCACTCCTTTAAAAAATTCTTTGTTATAAGGGATGGCTTTTTGGGAAGGCTGAGGAAGAATGTAAAGATGTTTAAAAACAAAAGATATCAATATAAAAACCTTTAATATTTTATTCTTTCACATAGGCTGCATTATATTATTTCAAGACCCTTAGGTCATTCCAGTATTGTTCATTGGCCTCCCTCAAAATGACAAAAAGGCTCCTAATTCTAAACTTACCATTCTTAGAATCAAAGGTCACCAGTGTTGCAGTTAAGACAATTAGAAATGTTTGTTGTTCATTTGAATTTCACTAAGTTGTATCTATACCTGTTGGGAACAGCCATATACAATCTATTGCTCTGAAAGTTCAAAAACTATCTGTTCCCATGGGATTGATGAAACTACTTAACTTATAAGCACTTTGATAAAATTAAAAAAAAAACTTGGCCTAAAAGCCAGGATTAATCATGTACACTACCCTTCTAATGGGAGGTATACCCATTAGGGAAAATTATACAGCAGAAGGCTGTTTGATGAATAAAGAGTTGTAACAAAGAGTTTCATGTTCTTTATAGATAAGCTAAAATGGCTTACGTTCTACTTAATGGCATATACTAAAAAAGCACACTAGTCTGACTGGAAAAGAAAATTGAGGTTCCAATCCTAACTCCCCCTAGCTATGTGCCTGAAAAAGTCATTTGTATCTGGACCTCAACTTTTTTCTAATCTGTGAAAAGGGGATTATAATACCTTGCCTACTTTATAGAGTTGTTATGAGAAGTGAGGTAATATATGTGAAAATAATTTGTAGCCACACATACACAAATATAAATTATATCATTACCAATTTTATAATGAATTGCCATTCATTACTCTAGGGATGTTTCTGTCTAAAGAAACAAGGTGTTGACTATAATTAGCATGCTGTCCCTCTTAGTATCACTTCAAACACAATGACAAATTCTTACTCTTCAATATTTTTTTTTTGCTTTTTGGTGAGGCAGTCAGGGTTAAGTGACTTGCCCAGGGTCACACAGCTAGTAAGTGTCAAGTGTCTGGTCTGAGTTCGAATTTGAACGCAGGTCCTCCTGACTCCAGGACTGGAGCTCTATCCACTTTGCCACCTAGCTGCCCCCAATCAACAAACTTTTATGTGCCCACTGTGTGCCAGGAACTGGGGATACAAAGACAAAAATGAAAGTGTAGGCTGTCAAAGCTTTCATCCTAACCCTCCTAACAATTGTCTGTTTTTCTGACTTTGAAGCCTTTTTTCACAATTTCCTTTCCATACAATTAGGAAAAAAGGCTGATACTCATCATATCAAGGTAAATAAAAACCTAAAGGCAAGGATTAGAAACAACCCATAAACTGAGGATGCAGTTTAAAATTTAAAAAAAAAGTATTTTGGACATGTTTACTGAGGGACTTTGTTTTGCTTGACATATGCTTTGAATATTTATTATAAGGGTTTTCTTTCTCTTTTTTTCCTCAATGGAAGGGGAGAAGGAAAAAAAAGATTTTTTTTAAATTGAAAAAAAAACCATAAAATGATTGGGGTCCGTAGAGCAGGACCACGTGTTGCAGAAAGTTATAGGAAAAGGAAGTTTCCCGAAAGGGTCAACCCTAGGCAAAATTTTGAAATAGATGTTTGCTTTTGGCATCCTTCCACCTCTTTCTATACCTCTTACCTAGATACAGAGTGCCATTATATTGCCTTAAATCCCGAACTGATCATCACAGCATAGTCTATGTTCTCAAAGTATTTTATATCCCCAAATTACCTTCCTCTTCCTGAAATAAAAACTCATGATATCACTTATAATAAGTAGACTAATTCATACTAGTACATGACTAACTGATAGAGTCTGGAGAAATCTGCAACTAGGTGGTGCAGTGGTTAAAAGCATTGGACTTGGTGTCAGGAAGACTTGAGTTCAGATCTTGACAAGTTACCTCTCTCAAGCCTCATTTTCATCACCTGTAAGATAGGGCTAATAGCAACTGTCCTACAGAGCTGTTGTAAAGGTCAAACAAGGTGACATATGATATACAGCACTTTGCAAAACCTATAAATGCTCACTACTATTATTCTTTGAAGAAGATGCTGGTTAATAGAGTGAAACTTGAGTTAATATGATAAAGCACAGTGAACTTGGTATACAGCATGGGCTACAATTTGAAGGTAGGGGTGAGGACAGAAACAGCACATCTTGGGCAGGTGGTGGTGCAGTGGATAGAGCAGTGGTCCTAGAGTCAGGAGAACCTGAATTCAAATCCAGCCTTGGACACTTACTAGTTGTGAGACCCTGGGCAGGTCACTTAACCCTGGAACCTCCTCACTACCACCACCAAAAAAAAAAAAAAGACATGCTTAAATAGCTGTGTGACTCTGGGCAAGTCACTTAACCCCAAATGCCTCACCAAAAAAATAAAAAGCAAAAACAAACAAAACCCCCCAGCACATCATGAAGTAGTGAAGGGAGAAGAGCCATCAGACAGGCAGCAGAGCTCAAATGGGGGGCCAACTTCCCTAAAATGTTCTTGGTTTTCAAAGCTTCCTTTTCTCTCCTTCACAACCCAGATTCTTTAAAGGTTTCATTTTTTTCCCCTTGATGATAAGCAGTGGAGAGACTCCTAATTGTGGGCAGATAAGAGCAATGGTAAACCCCTCATAAACATGGGTCAAAAAGTACAGAAAGAGTTGAAAGGGGCCTTAGATATAATCTTGTTCAATTCTCTTATTTGACAAATGAGAAATCTGAAACTCAGAGGAGTGACTTATTCAATATCACAGGAAAAGCTGAGACTTCACATGGCTTAGTAAAATCACTGAATTTGGAGTCAAAGGACCTGTGTTCTAACCCCAGATCTGTGCTTATTGCTACTTGTATGAACTTGGGCTTAGTATCACCAAACTTCAGTTCCTTCATCTGTAAAATGAAAGAGGCTAAATTAACTGACCTCTGAGGGCTCTTCCAGCTCAGAATCCCACAATCCTAGGAATCCAGTTTTTTTGACTTAAACATCAGTGGTCTTCATTAAAGTACATTAGTGCCTCTTAAATTGGATAATATTCGTATATAGAATCAGCTTAACTTTCTCAAATAATCCATTCACTAGTCATTTTTCACATTTGCAAAGGCCATCCATGTACGGTGAACAAAAACAGTGCACAAAGGTCTAAGGATGTACCTTATTAGAAACAATGGTGATGAGAGAACCCAGTGCTATAACCTTGGAATCTCCAAGTTACATAACTTATGTTCACACATTGACAATAATACAGGCTTCTGAGAATCAATAGTTCTATTACCACAAGTGCAGTCAATTCTTGATTATGTGATTATATTAAAGTGCAGATTTATTAACGTTCATAAATGCTGGTAAGCTCTCCATATACTTTTCCTAGGTATTAAGAAGGGCAAAGCTAGAAAACTCACTCATTTGTCATTCCAGGAAGGGAGAAAGACGACAAAGAAAATGAAGAAGAAAACAAAGATGTAACAAGAGAAGATGTAAAAATACGATTTTGCTTTTGCAAGTCACTAGGCTCTTCAGACTGCCTCTTCCTTCTTTCTGGGTTTGCACTAATGTAGAAAGTCTCCTGATTTGAAGACGATCACCTATGTGGAGAGGTACTGTAAAATGACTTATGCATCTCTTCTATCCTACATTTTCCTCTTTCATTTAGTGACAACCTGAAGCTGCAATGAACTTAAATATATTTGAATGCAGGTGGGGAGAGGTTATTTGGCAGTGGATGTAATCCCAAATTAATGATATCTGCTGGACCCAAGCCTGAACTGCAAGCTACAAGCTATGTAAAAAGATAAGACGTCTATAACAGACTTCTGAGTTAGATACTTCCTTAGGATTCTAGCCCTGGGCAAAGTTGAATTTATAAAGTAATGACATAAATGATGATTTTCACTGCTTTAGGCATCATCCCTCAAAGACTAATTAAAAAAACCAAAAACTTATGTCCTCCATTTTTATAAATGGAAAATGCCTTCAAACCTCCCCTTTACCACTTCTAATATACTTCAAATACCAGGCTAAAAACCCAAGATCATGTCTTTTTTCCCCCTACCTTTTGCATCTAAATGAACATTCTTTGTCTTTGTGATTGGAATCTTAAGCTTTTTGGAAGGCAGAGTTTATACCTTATAATAATTTTGTTTCTAAATCAAGGGTTCTTAACTTTTTTTTTGATATCATGAAAGTCAGATGAAACCTATGGACTCCTAAGGATGTTTTTAAATGTATAAAATAAAATACATAAGATTACAAGGGAAATAAATTAAAATGCAGTCATCAAAAAAAATTTTTAAACAAGTTCCAGGATCCAGAATTAAGAACTTAAGGACTTAGTCAGAATGTACTACTTCCAAGTCATCAATAAATCTACTATATATGATTACTTTAGCAGGGTACACTAGTTGGACAACTACTTAACAAAGGTGAACAGATCCCAATACAGAGTATGCTAAATATGAAAAGCCTATGTTCTTCACACTGTATACTCAAAATGCCAAATTTATATACCCAAAATATCAACTATTGTCAAATATCAGACTGTCCAACACAAAAATTTCTGGAATATTCTGGGTTTTTTACCTTCTAATGGGCAGTTGTCTTAATCCTGCTAAAGCCAAGGCAATGGACTGATCTCTCCATGGTCCAGTTAGCCTGCATCCTTAACCTTAGACAGCAGTTTCAAAAACTGCCAAAGGCAAGGTTTGTCTAGTGAGATGATGACACATCTGTGTAGATGTTTATCCCTGTTATTGTTAAGACAACTCAAAGTAGGTCAAGAAGCATCACATTAGGACAAGAGCAGTACATTCATTGATAATGAAATAGAAACTTCTCACTGATCTGAAAATCATTCAGAAAATAAAACTACATGTAAGTAATTTTTGTGAACACATTTTTAAATTTAATCATTAATACAAGTTGGAAAACAGAGATAATTGTGAAGTTCTTGTATGAGGGCAGCATCTTGTGAATCTTTTCATTCTCAAGACTCCCAGCCCTTCCCTCCAGGCTGTTGGGGCAAAGTAAGACCCACCACGCCGGCAGCCTCTTGCACAGAACGTTCACCCTTCCCATGAAATTCCTGGTGAAGGGCCACGTGGTTCCGAGTACTTCGAAGAAGACAAAGATAGGTAGCAGCTTGGAAGTGTAGCTCATGTTGAGCTCTACAGAGCTTCTCACTGGTGACCTAGAAAAGATGGTATGATCAGTTATCAGAAAACTCCACAGAGAAAAATACAACTCAATTTAATGTAAGTAAACTTATTATTTGGGATCAAAGACAAACTGTGGAACGGATGGAAACATTTAAAACCTACAAATTACAAAGGGGAGTTAAGTCAAATTTTCAATATTACACTGATGAAATGTATCAATAACATTAAATATCTTCACTGTGTCTGAAATATAACTCATAGTTTTTGCAATATGTTGACAATGCATATCCATATTTCTAAGACAAAAGTATTTTGAAGATATGTTTAAATTCATCATAATAACTTTTGACATGCATACACTAAAACATCTCTACACAGTCTAACATAGTATGGTACTAGATGGATACTCAATACCGAAGATTATGTTTGCCATAATATTAGGCTAATTCCTAACTAAAAATTCCATTCACACTAGAAATAAAACTGAACTTTTTCTACCAGTTTCCTAGAATTTTAGGTTTGAAGGAATCTCAGAAAACCATTTAATATGAGTTTGTCATTTTGCAAATGTGGAAACTAAGGCCTAGATTTGTTAAATAACTTGTCAAAGGTAAAAAATGCAGTTTTGGGGCAAAATGAAGTTCTCTTGATTCCAAATCCAAAGCTGCTGCCACTATTCTATGCTGCCTCCTAAAAGACACCAAATTAAGTAGTGACAAAGAAATCTATCCCCACTTTAAAGAAAACACTCTTCCTCAATTGATGGTTTCCACAGATTTCATCGTTAAATATGACATACGAGCCCTTATGCCTTTTCAGTGTTAAACAAGGAAATTTTTTTTAACCGGAAAACATACATTGAAGGCCATTTCTCAAAAGACATAATGGGAAAAAGTATCAGAAAAAAGTACACAACTTGCATATGCCCTCAGGTCCCTATATTCTGATGCTCTCAGATTTCATTGATATACCAATAGCATTTTGGCTTTGAGCTCTCCAGAAATTAGGAACCACACATCCCTTTGAAAACCTGCAATTGGAATCACCCTGCCCTACTTTAGGAAGGTGAAAAGTATGGGTGAATATCGAATACACTGTCAGACACAGTAAATGCACTGGTCAGTTTTGCCAAAGTACTTTCTTCCCCCTTTTTTCTTATAAGGAATGGCTCATGAGGTAGGAGAAGGGATGGATATGAAAATAAAGTAATGTAAAAGCAAAAGATATAGATAAAAGTTAAAAGAAAATTGAACAGCAGAAATTATAAAGCTTAAATCTTTGTTATATTTCACGTACCTCATATCATCAGGGCTTGACTAAAGCTTGAGTGGGGAGGGGGTATTGATTAGAGTAAGAAAAGGAACAGAGGATTACTGTTCCCTTCATGTTCCTCAGTTAAGGGGCTCTGACAATTGGGTTTTTTTGGACCCTGCTGTCAAATATCTATATCACAGAAGACCTTTACTTTTTAAAGGAGGTAACATATAGAAAACACTTCGCAAGCCTTAAGGTGCTTCATAAATGCTACCTGTGTTATCTGTCACTGTTTGAAATTTTGTTCAGAGTTGAGAATTCAGAGTCAGAATCTGGAATCTAAGGTCAAAAGATTCAAGGGTCCCTTTTGTGTGTCATGATGTTCTTGGGCAATCTGGTGAAGGATATGGAACCCTTCTCAGAAAATGTTTTTAAATGAATAAAATATAGGATTACAAAGGAAACCAATTATATTGAAATAGTTGTCAAAATATTTTAAAAAACAGACCCCATGCTAGCCTGAGCTTTCTGTACTATAACCCCACCAAATTTGGTAGAATAAAGGAACTTACTGCTCAAAAGACTGAAATCAGGGCTTTCAGTTTCTGGTTAACACTAAGGAATATAATATTTAGAGTACAGTATGAATTTCAACTAAATAACCAATTTTGATGATTTTGTGTTTATATAAATTTTTATGTAAACCTACCTACATGTATGTGGTCCAAACCCTACAATAAGAGCTTATAGGAATAACAACTATATAAGATAAAATAACAGGATCTGAAGTACTAAGAAGCCTATTTTACACTAATACAAAAAAGAACAAATCCTACTTTTAAATTTACCATCTTGCATGGGGAAAAGGGAGTAAGCAGATTAGTAATAGGTTTCAAGAACAAGTCTCAACATGGTTAAAAAGAACCTAACAGAAAAAAAAAACTGCATGAAAACTAGCTAAATCGGTTGTAAGGTACAGAAAAAAGAGACTAGAAGAGGAATCCTAACTACCTGTTAACATTTTGTTCTAAGTCAATCCCGTCCAATAAGCATGTTTAAGCACCTCTCTGTTCCAAGACACCATTCTCAACACTGAAGATACAGACAATGAAAAACAGTCCCTAACCTCAAGAAGTCAACTAGTGAGACATTCCAAAACTTCCCTCCCTGGTTGCAGATCATGGCTTATCTACACCTGCCCATACCAGTTACTGTGCTCTCCTAAGTTCACCACAGGAGATCCACACTAGTGGGGCCTTCCTCGTGATCTCCCGCCACAATAAAGGATTCCAGAGGAACCTGTGGGCTTGTCCCTTGATTGATTATTCTCCTCTTTGAATAAGCTCTTGGTTTTGGTTGCCTAAGAGTTGCAAATTCCTTCTTCGTAATTCCCAGTTCCCCAGCCACCATAGGAAGGTCCCTGGAATCTTTATTAAGAATTCGAGATACCCCAGTAACAATTTTCAATCACCAGCACAGCTGTTGCCACAAATGTCAATAAATGTTACCTCCAGACAGCACAAAAGACCGACCTATTCAGTGCCTCATCAAATCCCCCATTTGAAAAACTGCAGTAACAACAATAACAACAATAATTATAACATCCCAATCTTCACCACCTGCGGGCTGTGTGTTCTGGAACCGTGGCCACCCACCACTGGACTAACCACCCAATTACTGTGGCTTACTGCAGGTCTATTTCAGAAGTCCCAAACTTCCTGGGAACATCTGCCTGGAGTCTCATCACCTATCGGTGACCTAATAACGACCTCCGCATAGAAGGCTCCTTCTCCACATCCCACGGATCTCTCAGGGGCACACTGTAAACCTCTGGCTTTGCAGACTTGTCCAGGAGTTCCAGCAAGTTCTGCTGTGACTCCCCCACTCGGGGCCTCAGTTTATCCATCCGTAACAAGACCTCATCCGGCGGAGGTCACAACCCCACGGCGCTCCGAAAGCGTGCGTGTGACGCCGACGGGCCTGCCCCAGGCCCACGAATGTCAAGGCTCCACCGATGGAACCCCGAGTCGGGTCCCATCCCGACCGCGCTAGGCCTGGAGCGCCAACATTAGCAGCCCGACCTGGGTTCCCGGCTCTCCGCCTCCCTCTCCCTCCCCCACCCCCCCTCCACAGGCAGACCCCGCCCCCATCTCCGCGGCCGCGGGGGTCCGTACCCGGTGCGCCCGGAAGGCCTCCACGAGGTACCGATACGCTGCTGTGTCCCTGTAGGGCCGGTCTGTGGCCGCGCTCCAGTACCGCAGTTCCCGCAAGAGGGCCCGCAACGTGCGGGACGGCGGGCCCAAGGCCACCATCTTGGGGATGATGCTGAGGCTCAGGGCGCAGGCCCCGGCTGAGGACGGCGGCCGACGAGGGTTGGCATCAGCGCCCTCTGCTGGAGACGAGCCCGAAGAGGCTCCCTCGCCCCACGTCCCGCGGCCCAGTCGGGACCCCCCCCAAGGATCCCCCCAGCCCCAGCACTCCAGGCCACGCAATCGAGTGCAGAAAAGAAAAGCAAACAAAAGCCGAATGTCCGCGGGCCTCCTGCGTTTTTTCGGCCTCCACCTAGATCAGGGATGCACCTCCGGGGAAGGGCAGGAAAGGCTTTTCCCTGGCCCCTTTTCTCCAACATCCAGAATCCGCATCAGGGAAGAAGCTGAGAGGGTGGAGCCTGCATTTTACCAACGATTAAGCAGAACTTCGGGGCATTTTAATGTGGAGCCAGAGCCTGCGTCTGAGATCCGCCTTACTCTGCTAGGTGCTAAGAATGAAAGATCTTGTCCCCCAGGAGGTTACATTCTAGCGGAGGAGAAAACATACACACTTACATATGTATACGCAGGAGATATACAAAAGAAAGAGACGGGAGTGGGAGCGTGGGCAAGGGCCAGGCGAGGTGAAGATTAAGGTAAGCTTTAAAGGAAGCTAGGGATCGCAAGACCCCAGGTAAGGAGGGAAGGCACGGCAAGCACGACGGACGGCCTGGGTGTGCAAGGGCACACACTCAGAAGGCGGACTGACCCGTGTGTGACGAACTGCTGAAAGGCCAGCTTGGAAGCGTGCGTGAGGGAAATAATGTGTGAGAGTGGAAAAGGTCGAAACGACCCCCAAAAGACAATTTGTGCAAGACAAGGAAGTTCCACAAGAGCGTACCCTTTCGATTTTGGAATATGGTACGTGCTAATCTGATAACCCGTGATGCTGGGTTCGAATCCACAATTTATTTTTCTGCAGAAAAACAAGTGATCTATAAAATTAAGATTTCTTAAGAACACAAAATCGTTTCACCCCAGATGGGACTCGAACCCACAATCCCTGGCTTAGGAGGCCAATGCCTTATCCATTAGGCCACTGGGGCTTCTGCTGAAGGCGTTCTTCAGTGATATATTCATTGGTTTTTTTCACTGGCGCGTCATCATTGAGATCACCGGAACAAGTCTTTGCTTTCAACCTATCCCGCACGACGATTCTAACAATCGGCAGGTACCCTAGAGACCGGGACTAACGGGAGGCTCCCATGGAATTCTGGGAGTTGTAGTTCAAAGTACCATTGAGACGACCCAAAAGCAAAAGCCATTTGCACTTCCCACTCTTGACTGCGTGTATGCAGATTCCGACACGCTCTAGTTCACGCTAGAAAGCTCTTTAAACTGCTTTGCCTTCGGCCGTGTAGCCTAAGGTGGCGCTCTGGGCGCCGGGCCTCTCCTGGTTTTGCTCCCCTCCCCCGCCCCAGAGGCGCATGCGGATGTCTCGCGTGGCACGTGCGCAGGGTCTGAGCCTCCTGCAGGTCCGGGAGGAGCCACGAGGGCGATCGCTCTGGTGCCGGAACTGCGCTCCTGGGCCACCCAACGTGCCGAAGCCGCCCCGGGCGCCCCGCGTTCGGGCCGGCAGGTGCAGTCCGCGGCCGCGTGCCCACTCATGCCGAGCTGCCTCGCTCCGACTCCCCCCTTTGCTTTCATTCCCTCCCCGCGGCCTCTCCTTACCCCAATCCAGCTAGCTCAAGGCCTCCGCGACCAGCCTGCGCAGCCCTCGCTCTCCCGCCCGCGCACGTGATGTGGTGCAAAGGGGGCTTCTCGGACACCCGGGGGCCTGGGAACGGCGGGTTCGAATCCCGTGGCTTCCGCAGAAGGGCGGTGATGAAGCAGTGAGAGTAATGAAGACACGCGGCTCGTTGTTATCGCGTTTGACTCTCGCTGCACCCCGGGCGGGGGCGGGGGAGGAGGGGGACGCGGGAATACCCTTCTCATCATCCGCGTTTTACAGATGGGAAACTGAGGCTGAGCGATTAAGTACAGGCACCACGCCAGCAAGGAGCGTCTCACTCGCCCCTCACAGCAACCTCGGGAGGTAGAGGTTATTAACCCCATTTTGCAGATGGGGAAACTGAAGCTGAGAGAGGTTAAATCAGTTGCCCGGGGCCGTAGGGCCAGTGATTGGCTTCCAGATTCCAGGATCGGTGTCCTACCAGGCACACTTTGCTGGTTGAAAGAGGTGATTTCCCCAAGATTGTCTATCACTCCGTGCTGATGCCTCTGCTTCCGGTACTCTTTGTTTGTTTTGGGGGGCGGCATTTTCCAGCGCACCCTGCAGCCATCCAAACATTTCCCAAAAATGTATGTTCACTCCCATATCGTTACTCAAGTGCCCTCGAGACCATTTCTCACCTACAAATACTCCATCTGGGCAAAATATGATAGGTGGATCCTATGGGAAGTATTCAGATTTCTCCATGGTGAGGATCTACAGGAGTCCCTGAAATGAGCACAGTAACAGCATGTTTCTAGTTCCTGTTTAATTGTTGAAATTCCTTTGACCAACACCTGCCTCTTGAAAACTAGGAACAGACTTTGTTGGATTGCACCCCCTTTTCCATCCGATCAATCCATAGGCATTAAGCCAAGCACCGTGCGAGGTGCTCGGGACACAAGTACGGAACTGATACAGAAGCTTAGATTCCACTAGAGATATTTCCCATATGCAATGATAAACATGTTTTTGCTCATTCCTACTACAGTCGTAGTATCTCTTTGCTCCTGCTGGCCCTCATTATTCTCTGCCTCAATTACTTTAACACCCCACGCCACTCCATCCCACGTTTACCGGTTCTTCTGCTTCTTAGCCTATAAGGGCCTTCCTTCTGGTGACTTGCCTTTTCTTGCAAAGTCACCTCTCGATATTCCCCGAATCTTCCATCTTTTGCTTGGTTCAGTTCAGTTTTCTTCTCCAAAACCTACCAACATGGAGGAGGCTGAGGAAACAGTCAAGCTGAATCCTAATCTACCTTGCCAGAAAACACTGAAGATGTTATATATGGATATTTGAGTTTGCAAGGAAGATTGCCCAAGAGGGATTTTTCATATGATAAAATGATAGTTCTATTTACAAAAAGATTTCTCACTGGCATCTTTAAATCAGTTACCTGACTGTACTTAGAATCAGGGGTGTGCTTGCGACAGCTCTCTACAAATCAGAGCGTGGTTTATTATTTTGTTGATTATCTCGACTTTTAATGTTTTAATAATGTGGATTAAACAATTAAAATTGTGTGCATATATTTTTCTTTATTTTTTCTAGAGTATCTGTTATCAACATACCCTGTACAGTTCTACAAATAATTGCACTGAGCTCAGCAGGAGTGTAGTAGAAGGCTTTCAGGGAATGAAGTGGTCACCAGTCTGAAGGCCTGGTGACTGGAGGCTAATCATTAAAATAATAATGGTATGTGGCATTGATATAGTGCTTTTAGGTTTGCAGCGTGCTTTATATGCATCATTTCATTTGAACCTCATACCACCCCTACTTAGGATCATAAAAGAGAGTTGGAAGAATCTTCTTGTTGTTCAGTTGTGGGGTTTTCTTGGCAAAGATCCTTCCTGCCATTTCCTTCTCCAGCTCATTTTACACGAGGAAACTGAGGCAAACAGGGTTAAATGACTTGCCCAGGATCACATAGCTAGGAAGTATCTGAGCCTGGATTTGAACAAGCCCAGTGCTCTGCACTATCACCTAGCTGCCCTTCCCAGAGCAATAACAAACAACTAGTTTATAGATAGGACTTGAACCCAGGTCTTCCTGGCTCTAAGAGCAGGTCTGTATTATGCAACACTGCCTCTCAGAAATAGATATATACAAATTATGTACAAAGTAAGTACAAGGTAATTATTTAAGGGAAAAACACTGGGAGCTGGGCAGTCAGCAACCGCCTCAGTCAGAAGGTACAGCTGGAGCAGTTTTGTTTTTGCTTTTGTTTCTGGCTAGGCAATGAGGTTAAGTGACTTGCCCAGGGTCACAAAGCTAGTAAATGTCAAGTATCTGAGGCCACATTTGAACTCAGGTCCTTCTGACTCTAAGGTCAGAGCTCTAGCCACTGAACTGCCTAGCTGCCCCTTGCAGCAGTTTTAAAACAAATGGGATTCTAAGATTCAGAAGTGAGGCATGGTGTGGGGAGAAATGAAACGTCCCCTGTGAAGCACATTGAGGCCAACTAGGCAGGACTTTGGGACGTGGGATGGGAAGTAGTGTATACTAAGGTGGGAAAGGTTGGTTGGACCTAGGTTTGTGAAGCACCTTAAAAGCTAAGCAGAAAAACAATTCATTTTTATTTTCAGTTCCAAATTCTCTCCCTCTCCTCCACTCACTGAGGTGAAACAAACACAAATTACAAATACATATAGTCAAGCAAAGGAAATTCCTGCATTAGCTTTGCCCACAAAGAAAGTAAATATATTTCGATCTGCATTTCGAGTCTTTTGGCGCTCAATCTGGAGATGAATATGAGTCCTTTAGTACTGTGGCTGGGCATTGCATTGCATTGCATGGCATGGACCTCTTTTCCATCCTAGAGTCACTGGAGTTTACTAAATGGGGGATGACTAGTCAGACATACACTTTAGGAAAGCCCCTTTGGCCCCTGTGTGTAGAACAGATCAGAGAGATGATAAATAAATCAGAAAGACCAGTTAGGAGGTTACTGGAATAGTTCAGGTGAAAGGTGGCAGGTGCTTAAAGTGGGGTGGCAGCCCCATTAGTAGAGAGAAGGGATCTGAAAGCTGCGGAGGCAAATGACGATTCGGCAACCAAAGGGATATGTGGAGGTGAGGGAGAGCGAGGGTGACTGGAAGGATGATGATGTCTTTGACAGAAAATATTCAGAAGAATTGGGCTTTTTGAAAAAGAGTAGTTCAGTTTTTTATACATGTTGAGGTTGAGAACCCTGTAGGATATCAAGTTTAAAATATGCAAAAGGCAATTGAGAGACGTGTACCTGGAGCTCAGGAGAGACAGTAGGGCTGCGTATACAGATCTGGGAGTCATCTGTATAGAGATACTATACCCTAGTCCTCCCTCTCAGCTCCATCTAGTCCTTGTAAGAAAAGAAAAACCTTGACTGGTCACTGCACTAAGAAGGCAACCTCAAAAACATCGAGTTTTGACAGCTTCCCATAGTTCTTATGACATACATTTCTTTGCTACACTTCCCAGTGTCAAAGGACTTACCTTTACAAGGAAACATGGAAGCTTAACTTCCTCAGTGTGAACGCTGGGTGTCTACCACTCTCACTTGAACAGAAGGAGAAGGTGTAGGTAAATGCTGGTGCCTTGGTTCTGCTCTACTGATGGACTGGTGTTTTTCATTTTGTGATTTCAGCATTAACCTCCCATGGTTTCCTACTGTTTTAGGGCCTAACCCTGAGACAGTAGCAGAAAAATAATGGACCCCTAAACACAATGGGGCACCTCTCCCCCTATATACTCTTAATCCAGATACATTCTTCATTATTTAGAACAAGGGCTTGAAATTCCCTCGTCAGAGCTGCTGGTGGGCTGGGCAACTGCCTTAATGAGATGATGAAATCTAAATCTCAGATTTAGAGCTGAAAAGAACCTCAGAGGTCTTTTAGTATAATTCTCTATTTTTATAGAAGAAGAAACTGAGGCCCTGAGAGATGAAATAACCTGAGCAATGCCACCAGGGTAGTGTGGCTGGATTCAGACCTTGGCTCTCTGATTCTGATGATGTGGTGCTTTTCCCATTCTACCACATGGCCCTCAGAAGAGCCTCAAAGGAAGGGCACGATGGCTCACATGAGAACGGGGACTTTGGTGACTCTGAACTTCCTGGTATTTACCCATATCCATTAAATTCTCCAGCTGAAGGTTCCAGTCATGTAGTTATTCAAATCAGTAAGGTACTAAATTAGAGAATCAGCATGGATAAGCTAAAGGAGGGAATCAATTCACTTTTTTGACACAAAATATGTGTATCATATATGGATATATCTCTCTCTATAAGTATACGTGTATTTGTATGACATAGATGTATTTGTGTGTGTGTGTATGTGTGTGTATTCTTACCAGGACATTTTAAAACTCCATATTCAGGGCTTGACAATTCTCCAAATTCACTTCAATACCCGTGATTTTTTAAAAATAAATTTTTATTGATATCTTTGTCTTTATATTACCTAATGTCTTCCAGTATTTCTCCCAGGGAGCCATCTCATATAAGAAATTATTTTTTTTTAAAGAAAAAGGAAAAAGAAAAAAAAACATTAAAACCAATGAACACATTGAAAAAATATGAAATATATGCAGTGTTCCACACCTGTGGACTCCAGTCTCTACAAAAGAAACAAGGAGGTATCTTCTCCCATTTCTTCTTTGGGGTCATGTTTGGCCCCAAATTCTGCAATATTCACTTTTCATTGTTTATGATTCTTTCCATTTACATTACAGTATTCATTGCATATGCTGTTTTCTTGACTCTGCTTACTTCACTCTGCATCAGTTCATATCAGTCTTTCTATGATTCTCTGCATTTATCATTTTTGTTGTTTCTTGCAGCACAGAAATATTCCGTTACATTCACATACCACAATTTGTTTAGCCATTCCCAAATTGCTGAAAATCTACTTTATTTCCAGGTTTTTTGCTACTACAAAAAGGAGCTACTATAAATATTTCAGGGTTCATGGGGACTTCTTATATCAGTGACCTCCTTGGGGTACAAGGTATATGCTTAGTAGTGGAATTTCTGGGATGAAGGGCATGGACATTTTAGTCACTTTATTCCCTTACTTCCAAATTGCATTCCAAAATGAATGTCTATGTATTACTATCTTTTCTAGGATTATATTCTGCCAAAGGTATGGTAGTATGCCAAATATTGAATCATTAGACTCAGAAATATTAGAAATTCAGAATTTGCTACTCTTTAGGCATATGAACCCAGAAGGACTAGGTACTAGTCTTCCAGTGTTCCAGACTAGCAGTCCAAATAATAAAGATTCAATCCAGTTTTTGCCACTTGGTAAATATGTGACTTTACAAAAGCCATTTAATCCCTTTGTTTCAGTTTCCTCATCTCTAAAGAAAATACCACCATTTCTCCTGTCTATCTTAATAACATAGTATAGATTAAATAAGAAAATGTAAGAGAAAATGAGAACTATAAATTCAAATACAAAATAAGATATTTCTGGCATTGATTTTTATGCACATTGACCTTGAATCACATCTAATTAACCAACATTCAAAGTAGGACTTTCCAATGAGAGGAAAAATCTTTCTATTTGAGGGGCCATGCTCAGATGGAGGATAAATTAATTATAAAGTTTTTGTTTTCGTTTTGAAAGTAAAAATGTTTTCAAAATAGGAAGTTTTTAAAAATTAAGAATATGGAACATGAAACCATTAAATAAATGAAATGAAGCATTACAACTTCAGCACTCTGTAAGGACCAATTAAAGGGAACGGGGGAAGGGGTGTGGGAATAAGCCTATTATGTGCCAGGAACTGATCTTATTTGATCCTCACAACAACCCTGTGAGGTAGGTCTTATTATCTCCACTTTATAGGTGAGGAAACTGGAGCAAATAGAGGTTAAAGAATAAGGTTCAGTGCCGAGGGTCACAGGGCTATTAAGTGGCTGAGGGCAGATTTGAACTGAGGTCTTCCTGACTCCAGGCCCATTCCTGTACCACCTGGAGCCTAGAGAAGCAAAGAAAGGGCCATAAGAACGGGAAAGGAAAAAGGAAAGGAGGAAAAATATAGTCACTAGATATTCACAGAACAAGACATATGAGAGATATCGATACGGAGAAAGAGATATGGAAACAGAAGATGAAGAATCTCAATTACTTTTATTCTGAGGATTCTAGTGATAGAGTTGTTCATTTTGTCAGTCAGAGCAAGTTGTATCCTGTAATCACTAAATATCTCAAATGCTAATGAATTTCATAGCAATTTACACAAGAAAATTTAGAAACTTCCTACACAAGAAAATTTGTTTTCTGACTTTATTATGCAAAAAAGGTCTAATGAAATGGCTTCATTTTCAGATATAAGGGCTCTTTTCAAATTGATGTAAAGTTAAATTTAAAATCTAATTTCACTATTCTGAGCCTTTTCCTTCCAAATCAAATCCTTAATAATCTAGCTGGGGCCTAATGAGGATAATATAGAATCTGATCTTTAAAAAAAGTCTTTGGCAAAAGTCTCCCCAAACAGGTTAATGCATGTTGCCTTTTCTCAACAGTAGGCATAAATGGTATCACCAGTGAGATCTTGTGCTCTGGCCATAGATCAGATGAAATTAAGTCAAATACGGCATAATGATTGTTAGCCTCCACAACTGTTTGAGGCTTGAAGAGGGAAATTTCCCCAACTCTACATTCTTGCAATACCTGTTCTCCCAGTCCTGTGGGCCTGAGCTGATTCATAACTGCAGGGAAACTCCCAGGCCCACGCTGTGCTACCAAACTCTGGACAAGAGGTACATAGAGCAAAGGGATTATTAGGTCTTGTAAGGCTGAAGAAAAGAATTAGGAGAGGAATAAGAATTTGTCCTTTTTCTTCATGATGACTTGAATTCTGGAGCAGCTTTATCACTGGCTCTACTCTACTCCCGATTCCTGATCTTACTTGAAGGGAGTAGATGGAAACAGATTTCTTGCCATGTTAAGGCTTGGTGGCATGTCCTGACTGGCAGCAAAGAGCCCCTGTTCTGGCCATGGGATCTATTATAATTGTAGATTTTTTGCAACGCCACAAATGCTCAGTGTTTAAGATCTCTTTCTTTCTCTCTTGAAAGTGATCAGAGGGGAACCTACTCAATGCAGTCCTTATTCAAAATGCAATTACAGGAGCCCTTCAATACTTCAAGTATTTTCAATTTTGTTAGTGCAGATTCCTCTGATACACATTGCAATCCTTTTTTAATTTAGCATAATAACAATAGTAATTTTAATAATACTAATAGCTAATATTTATATCATGCTTATTACATGCCAGGCACTGTGCTAAGTAAGTGCTTTACAACTTTCATCTCATTTGATCCTCACAACAACCCTGGAAGATGTTATTAGTATCCCCATTTTACAGAGGAGGATAGAAATTAAAATTACTTTGCCAGCATCACACAGCTTATACGTCTGACGGGGGATGTGAATTCAGATCTTCCTGATTCTTGAGTCCAGCACTTTTATCCACCTTCAGAGGGCTACTGTGAAGATCAAATGAGGTAACATAGAAAGTGCTTTGCAAACCTTAAAATAACATCTATGTTCTTAGTTGTTCTTATCAAGTCCACTGGGAAGAAATGAAGAAGCTGGTCTGGATTTCTAAGTGTGTTGAGGGAAGCAGATAGAGAAGAGAGCACCAGGGAAATGGAATCAGAGAGAGAACACAATTCCAGGGTTAGAAAGGCTTAACGAGAACTGGTCCAATGTAGGAGGGCCAAGATAGCAAGACAAAGACCATGCTGGAAATGAAACCGAGTTCTAGAAGCTGGATTTCTTTAAGTTGCCCTCTATGTATATCTTATGCCATGAATCCTCAATATTCAGAGCTGAATAAATTTGTTCACCCCTTTGGCATAAAGTCCATTATATATGTGTGCATTTTGTAGATTGAAAAATGAAGGAAAAAAGGGGTGGGGAAGAGGTCATTTTTGAACATGAGCACGGAAGGAAACTGAAGGGTTATCTTCTTCAAACTGTTGGGAGGGGTCAGTTGTTGTCCCCTCACATCCTTCCAGAGGCTCAACCCCTCATCTCTAATTATAGTTATCACTTGATTGTCAAAACTCCCATTCCCTCAGTGCAGGTCAGCTACGTGACACACCTGGGGAAACTGCAGTTAGATGGCAAATGCACTAGGCTTGGAACCAGAACCCCTAGGCTGGAATCCCACTGCTGTCACTATGCAACACTGGGCAGTCACTTCAGTGAGACACGAATAATAATGGTGCTATGTGCCAGCCACTCTGCTAAGTGCTTTACAGATATTTTCTCATTTAATCCTAACAAAAACCCTGGGAAGTAAGTGCTATTATTATTATTATCCCCATTTTACAGTTGAGGAAACTGAGACAGAAGTGAAGTGACTTGCCCAGGACCACACAATTGAGAATAGATTTGAACTTCTGTATTCCTGAAATGGGCGAAGCTAGGTGGTGCAGTGGATAAGTGAGTTTTAAATCTGGCCTCAGATGATTACTAGCTGTGTGACCCTGGACAAGTCATTTAACCCAGTCTCCTCGGTTTTCTCACCTGTAAAATGAGTTGAAGGAAATGCAAACCACTCCAGTATCTTTGCCAAGAAATAAAGTCAGACGTGACTAAAAGGATTGAACAACAACTTCTTGAAATAGAATAATACCAGTACGATCTGCCTCACTGTAGAGTTGTGGGAATCAAATATTATGCATGCAAAGCATTTTTTAAAGAGCTATTCAAACATTATCTATTATTATTACAAAGAAATTATCTCCAACCCTTTGATCTTCTAGGTAGGGCAGCACAATGGGCAACTTCCTATCTTTTTATTTTGTGTCCCTCTTCTTCTGTGACTTGTCACCCAAATGCTTTTTTGTTATCTGGATTAACATAGTAATGGGATACTCATCTTTCATCAGCGTCAGTGAGCTCCGTGACACACAGAAACTTGTAGGAGGTTTCACAAACAGGTATTTTACATCATATGTTGACGTACGCATGCACACCTTAAAAGAGGTGGCAGTCAAAGCCAAACCTTTAGCCTTCATAATTTGAGATAGTTTAGTTTATGGTCCTTTCCTTTAGATTTAGGAATTATCTTCAGCTTTCTTCTAAAAGTTGGTAAATAAACCTGTTGAATGGAAGTAATTGATTCATTCATTTAACAAGCTTTTGCAAAGCAACTGCCATGTTTCAAGTACTGAATTATGTGATAGGAACACAAAGATAAAAACTAAACAGTCTTTATCCTCAAAGAGTTTACATTCTATTTCTGGGGGGAAAAACAAACAAACATGCACACGGACAAGTACATTCAAAACAGAAAGTAAACAGTTATTTCCAAGGGGAAGCCACCAGCAATTAAGAGGGAGGAGGTGCTTGATCAGAACACTGAAGGATGTTAAGAAATTCTATGAGGATTATATAAGAAGTGAGGGCATTCCAGACATGGAGGAAAACCCATGTAAAGGTACAAATTCCAGTTTGGCTAGAATGTAGAGTATATGTATAGGATAATGATGTGCATTAAACCACAAAAATTAGAAGCCAAACTGAAAGGCTGTAAATAATTTACATTTTGTTCCTAAAATGAAGAGGGCATTTAGGGCTTTTTTGAGAAGGGAAGTGACATGATGTGACACTATATTTTAGGAATATTATCAATTTGTCGGCTGGGTGGAGGATGAATTGAAGAGGGGTATAACTAGAAGTAGAGAAAAGCATTAGGACATTATTGTGAAAGTCCAGGTGGCCTTAACTAAGTGGAGAGAAAGGGACATGAGAGATGCATTGGAAATAGACTTCATGAGACTTGGCAACTGGATAGAAGGAGTGAAGAAAAGTGAAGAATCAAGGATGATTCCTAGAATGAGAAAACTGTAAGGATGGAAGGATAGTGGTTCCCTTGACAGAAATAAGGAAGTTGGGAAGAAGGACAGTTTGTGGGGAAAGATGATTTCCGTTCTGGACACACTGAGCTTGAGGTGCTGAGGGAACATACATTGTAAATTCAATAGGAAGAGGATGATGCTGGACTGTAGCTAAGGAGAGAGGTTATGGCTAGATATACTGATATGGAAATAATCAGTATAGAGGTGAGTTGAACCCTTAGGTCACCAAAAGAAAATGAATTTTGAGGAAAGAGAGCCCAGGACAGATCTTTAGGGCACATTAACACAGACGGGGTGGGGCATGAATAATGATCCAGCAAAGGTGACTGAGGACTAGCTAACATGGCTTTCTCAAGAACAGATCATGCCAGATTGACCTTATTTCCATTTTTAATAAAAATTACCAAAATAGTAGCTCAAGCCTAATTTTGGTAAGGCATTTGATTAAGTATTTACTTCCATTCTTATGGGAAAAATGAATATGAACAAGCTAATAACATAAGCACATGAATTCATAACTAGTTGAATGTCCAGACAAAGCCTAATGGTTGATGGTTCAAATAGAAAGTCTCCAGTGAAATGCCCCAGGGATCTGTGCTTGGTCCTGTGTTAACATGTTTATGAATGTCTTAAATAAAGGTATAGATGGTATACCAAAAAGATTATGACAGGTTAGAACCTTGGTTTGAATTTTATAAAATTAAGTTCAATAGAGATAAACATGAAGTCTTATGCTTGGGTTAAAAAAATATCAACCTCAAAACTAACGATGGGATTGGCACAATTAATAGTCTGGAAAAGATCTAAGCAAGTAGTGAACTGCAAGCTAAATATGCATCATCAGTGTGAAGTGGTGGCAAAAAAGAAAGAAAATCACTGCAGCTATAAGCTGCATTAAGAGAGTCATAACTTCTAGGAATAAAGAGATCATAGTACCTTTGTATTCTGTCCTAATCAGACCACATCGGGAGTTTTCTGTTCAGTTTTGGATGTCCCAGTTCGGGGAATATGTTAATAGGCTGGGAAGCACTCAAAGGTGAGCAAATAGAATGGCGAAGGGCTTTGTCCCAGAAGATATTGGGAAAGAAGTTAAGGGAGATATACTTCTGTTGAAGTATTTCAAGAGTTGTCATGATAACAGTGATGACTATGTGCCTGGCACTGTGTTAAATACCTTACAATTATTATCTCATTTGAATGTCACAACAACCCTGAAAGGCAGATGATGTTATTATCCCCGTTTACATTTAAGGAAACTGAGGTAAACAGAGGTTAAGTGACTTGCTGAGGATCACACAGCCAGTAAATGATTGAGGCTAGATATGAACTCAGGTTTCCTGGCTCTAGGCCTAGCATTCTGTTCACAGTGCCACCTGGAAGAAGTATTAAGAGTTGTTTTGTTTGATTCCAGAACACAGAACCAAAAGCAACGAGTAAAATTTAGGACTGGTGTTCCAAACCGTTAGAGTTGTTCATAAGTAGCACAGGCTACCTTTAGAGGTGGTGGGTTTTCCTTTATAGATCTTCAAGCAGATACTCGATAACTGCTTGTTGGAGATGTTACACTGGGTTACTGGCACAGTTTTTGGGTATGGATTGGATTAGATTGTTATTTAGGTCCTATTTAACTCTAACCTGTGATGCTGAGAGACCACAACAGGGTTATGAGTCTTAGAGATCAATGAGGAATGGAGGGATTGGAGGTCACAAAGAGGATGAAAACGAGTTTTAGGAAGAGTTTTAGGCATAGGGGGATGTTATGGTCAGACAAAGGAACTTCAGAGTTCTTGATCATGGAGGTGGAACATTTATGGGTGATAAAATTAAGAGCATTTTTGTATGCCTTTGGGAAATGAGAAGGTTGAAGAACAGGAGGTCTGAAGGGAAATCAGTATGTATACTGAAGCTTTCAAATATAAGGGCTAGAGTTAGGGTGGAGAAGACTATTAGTCAGGTACTGTGCTCCTTGAGAGGAGGAGGAAGATATCTTAGGGGTAGTTAATGTTTAATGCCACTAGAGATGAATGAGGTGAATGGACTAAACATCGAAAATGGGAGATATTGTGGCAGATGAAGAATTTGGAAATGAAAGTGGGGAGTGAGACCTTCTCTTGATCCAATGTGTGTGCTGTGGGAAAGAGGAGTGGCAGGGATTTGTGCCACTAGATGTATCTAGTACTGGAGAGCTTGGACAAAGATGTGCTGTTTTCTGAGGGAAGCCACATCTCACCATAAGTGTCAAGATGAAGCCATGCAGGAGGAAAAGGTCTAGGACAAGAGTCTGTTACTAGTAAAAGGGTTCCAGAGGGTTTGATGGAGGGGAAGTACAAAGCTGGATGGAGATTTGGGGAGGGGCAGGATTGAAATGCATGGGGATGAGAGAAGAAGGAATAATAGTAGAGGGTAGGGGAGTGATTTTTCAGTGGTTCTGTATCATTGGAATTAAGAGGGAAGGAGGTGAGAGTTTGCTAGACATAGGATGGGGATGTCATACCTCTTCTTAGGGCTTCTACCCTAGAGAACCATAAATGGCAAAAGATTAAATAAATTCTCTTCCTTTTAAAAAATAATTTTTTTTCAATGAACAAAAATCCATCTTCTCCCTCTCATTTTCCCCTCCCCCCATGGAAAGAAAAAGAAAACTTTTTTGAAAACAAATTCATATAGTCAAGGAAAATAAATTCCGCGCTGGACATATCTGAAAAATGTCTCCTTCTGCATCCATTCTGAGTCCATCCCCTCTGTCAGGAGGTGGGTAACAAGCTTCATCAAAGGTTCTTTGACTCGTAGCTGGTCACTGCATTGATCAGAGTTCTTTCAGAAATTTTTCAGCTGATTTTTACAATGTTGTTACTATGTAAATTGTTCTCCTGGTTTTGCTCAATTCACTGCAACAGCTCATGCACTTTCCCAGGTTTCACAGAAACTATTCCTTTCATATTTTAATGGAATAATAATATTCCATCACATTCATATAACACAATTGGTTGACCCATTCCCCAGTGGATGGGCACCTCCTTAGTTTCCAATTCATTGCCACTACAAAAAGAGTTTCTATGAACAAATCCTCAGAATCCCTAAAAATGATTCCCCAGAAGCCTGATGATGACTCACAGGAGCTGCACTGGGTCTCCTGTGCCTCAGGGAAGGCAGTTCTATTTCATCCAGAACAAAATTCCCCTTTATTCTCCTTGTGGTTTCTCTCAAATGCTTTAAGGAAAGCACACTGTAGGGATGCAAATATTTATTGAATGACTAAATCGGACTTGATTACATAGGCTTCTACATGTCAGCTGGTGTCCAAATTTATGTATTTGTACCATAGGCTAGAAAGTGGACAGATTCCACTGACCCCAATATCTTCCCCTCTCCCCCAACAAATTAAAAGTTGTTAAGAATTAAGTATCTGACTTCTTAGGACTGGCAGGGTCTATTTTAAATTTGGGCTCTATTCCCAAAAACCCAACCAGGTAAAATAGTAGGAACCACTGGAGGCAAGACAAAATTAGAACTAAACTTCACTTAATTCTGTATACATCCCTTCCAGTTTATCCTGAATGCATAACTAACGGAGAACACAGATGAAGAGTTAACATTACTACATCACCATGGGCAAGGATAAGTTGACCTACCTCTCTAAATCCCAGTGTAGCATTTCCACTCTGCCTCCTATTCCACAGGAGGCAGGCTGCTGTTATCACCTGGCCTGCATGGAAGGGGGAAATGAGATGTGTTTATTAGCATTCTCTCTTTTCCTATTAACTCCAGTGGGTGAAAAGGCCTGCTTAGCTATCTGACTTCTCTACAAAAAGCCACCTATCAATCAGTGGTCTTCTTACTCCTTAATTCCCTGAGTTACTCAAAGGATAATGGTTAGGTTGAATGTATAGAAAAGGCAAGTATGAGTGTATGAAAATGGAAGACCAAAAGAATGTTTTCTCCTTAAACTTTTCATTGTTTGGTATTCCACTTCAATAAGACACATCTACATCATTGTAAGGATTACAAAACTCTACATAAATTATCATACATATTCAATTCTTATAACAACTTGGTGAGGTGGGATTGGCTTGTCATAATTATGGACAAGTATGGGGGGCGGGGAATAATACCCCATGTTATAGATGAGGCAGGGAAAGCCAGAAGAGATTCTTAGTTGGCTATGCTTATGTAGCTGTGGGGATTCAAACTCAGGTCTTCTGATTTCAAATCAGACCATATTACACTGCAGAACTTGGTGTCAAGAAAAAAAGTTTGGTGGTGCTTCTCGAGGAAGAGGAATGCTGATAGTGTACTGGGTGTGCGTGGTTGTGTGTGTGTGTGTGTGTGTGTGTGTGTGTGTGTGTGTGTGTGTGTGTGTGTGTGTGTGTGTGTGTGTGTGTGTGTGTGTGAGACAGATAACTTTACCACACATGCAGTACATCTGGATTACTGTTATCAGGCTCCAGTGGCTGCAGCTGCTCCCTGAACCGTTCTTTGAAAAGGTGTAAACACTTTCCCCTTCCCTACAGTCCCAAATGCTACGCGGCAACTTGTAAAGACAGCAGGAAGCCAAACAGCTTCAAGTCCAGGTTCTGGCTCACTTAGGTGTGTTCTGCATGCCGATCCTTTACCATTGAATGACTCCTTAGACTCCTAAATCTTTGACTATCTTAACCCTGGAGACCTGGTTCTACCTCCTTCTTTCACTGACTTCCTTGCCTCTGTGATCTTTCCTTATTCATACATTACCTAAACTCTTTGGGGCTCAGTTTCTGCATCTATAAAATGAAGATGACTGCAATGACACTACCTGCTCAACAAGATTGTTGTAGAGCTTACACAAGAACATTGGCGGTGTAAACTATAAAGCACTGAATGTAGGCAGTCCTTATTTTTGACTGGTGAACCATTTTCACTAGGTAATCTCTAGTCTTTTAGACCTTTGGCTCACACCAAGCCTTTTAGATCTGATTAACTTCAGTGGTCTGTTGTCTAGCATTTTCAATACCTCTTTCCCCCTTCTGTACGTCATGGCTATCTCCTTGAAATTCTACTACCTTGGATCCTTGGCCTATGTTGTGTCTACTTCTCTGACTACTCAGTCTACAGCCTGGTCTTTCTTCCATTTGGAGGTAGATGCTCCCTAAAGCTCAGTTTTTTGCCCTAGTCTTTTTATGTACTCTCCCTGTAAAAATTCATCTGATTTCATTGCTTCAAATATCATCTATATATGGATAATGCCCATATCTGCATTTTTAGCTGATTCTTCAAATTCCAGTTTCACATTCCTAGACTTAGATTTCTTATTACCTTAAACTCAATATACATAATATAAAATTCATCTTCCCCTATAACTTCCTTCCTTTCCTGATTTTTCTATTTCTGTCAAGGGTATCATTCTTCCTAGTCAGTCAGGCACAAAATTTTAGAGTTAAATCTTCCTTCTCTCTCTCTCTTCCTCCTTTCCCCCCACCAAGTCATATCAATTTTTTCCTCATATTTTTGGCATACTTTCATCACCAAATATAAATCCATTTTTCAAAATCCAAGTTTCCAAATCCATTGCCACCACAGTAAATTAATCATATAACTGAGTTTCAACTACTGTAGTAGACCAAATCTCTTTACCTTTAGTAGCTTTTCACTCTGTTTCATTTTGTGCACACTGACAAATCCACCTTTTAAAAACTAGCACTTTCATGTTATTCCTATTTCAAAAACCATTGGCTTCCCATTCCTATTAGTGAAAATTCAAAATTCAAACTCCTTAGCCAGGCATTTGAATTCCTCCACAATCCAGGCCCCATTTACCTTCTTAACTTTTTCTACCTAACAATTCAGTCAGTCTGATCTAAATACTCTCCCCTACATAGGCCATAAATATTTCAGTCACCATGAATTTTCAAACACCACTTTCCCTGTCTCAAATACTCTCCCCAGCTATTCAAATACTATCCAAGAAAGCCTGGATGAAGTCGCACTCCTCCACTTTAGCCAACATTGACCACTGAATCATGCATTATTAGAATTGGAAGGAATCTAACCTCATTTTACAGAAAATGAAATAGGCCCAAAGAGCTTACTTGCTTAACTGCTGCAACTAATTAGTGGTAGACCAACAAGAACCCAGGTTTCCTGATTTGGAGTTCAAAGTTCTTTCTACCACACCACATTGCTTCCTATAATTGAGTAACAACTGTTTCCATCATTTATATGGGAACTGAATTAAAATAAAAAATACATTGCCTTGTGTTATCTCTAGGGTTTTTTTTAAAATTATTACTTCTTATTTCTCTAGCTATATAATAAAAAGTTGTGATCTTTATACAAGTTTCTTGACAGCAAGGGGGCCCAGTATTGTACTTCTAAGTCACTCACAATGCCAGTATAGCACTTAGTGGATGCCCAACGAATAATGATTAAAATAATGACAAAGAAAGGCTTCCAAAATTGAGAACAGCTCATATTTATATTGTACCTTAAAGTTTGCAGAAGGCTTTCCTCACAACAATCTTGTGTGAGGTAGTTAATTCAAATATTATCTTCATTCTGCAGATTGAGAAACTGAAGTTATTTCCTTCCCATATTTTAAATAATTTGTTCAGGGTAAGCTTTTAAATATTTGAGGTAGGATTTGAACCTTCTGACTATCCATTATGCCATGTTGCCCCAAATCAATAAGACAACAGACAGGAATAATATGTACATTCCTTTTTATTTAATACAACACAGACACATGACACATATAAAAGAAAAAAAAAGGAACACTCATGTAAAAGGGCCCTGCCACAAATGAAGGACAGGCAACATCTACAGCTGAATCAGATAAGGCTCCTGTTTTAAAACAGGGAACTGCTAGCTATGTCTGGAATATGAGCAAGGCTGTTGCCAAAAAAAATTAAAAATAAAAAAATTAAATCCCTGCACTGTTCGGGGCATATCCATAGAGTATTTCTTTCACAGATTTGCATTTAGGAATGTTCAAAGCCCTCTTGCCCACTAAAAGACACTAGAATATGATGGGATGACTAATGTTTTGTAAAATAAATCTGCTTTAAATTCTATTTATAGAACTGTGAAGAGTTCTTGAAAGTAGATCTTTGAAAATGGAGAAAAGTCCATATGATTATTTTGTGAGACTAGAAGAATCCTTCATTAGAGCAGGTCTTTGATATTAAGCTTCCCAAGGGGCAAGGTTCTGTCCTGCACAACTAAGAATGCAGGTGGCAGTGGGGTGGTGAGAAGAGGAGGTTTAACTTCCTAGTAATAATCTGGTAGCTAGCATCCAATCAACTATTAGAAAGGATAAAATGGAAATACCTATACTCAGTGCAGGGTTTTAGTAGCAGCAGTTTGTTCATATTCCCACTCTAACAAGAGCTGGAAATTAAGCAAGCACCAGGTTGTCTTGAAAAGAGCCTTATACACGCATACACCCCCCCCCCCCATACACACACACCCATACAAATACACAAATCACCACCACCCCCCTTTATTTAAAATTTTTTTTACTAAAATAATACAAAAAAGGGAGACGGGTGTATTTACAAAAATCCATGGCTGGTACAGTACATAATTTTTAAGACACACTAAATGCTACAATCTTTCAGGTCCTGAGATTATTACAAAAATCAACTCAAAGCTTGTGTTCAGGTCCAGTTTTTAAAGGAGAGAAAAAATAATAAAAACAGAATATTAAGTCACACACTTGTTTAGAATTACAGTATCCCTTCAAGTTAGCAAAATGCATCTCCCTAACAAACAAACACAACATAGTAATTAGTGCCTATCAACAAGAGCAGCTGCAATAGATTATTCAGGCTCCTTCCTTCAAGGTTGGTTCTGAAGCAAGCTGGTATATACGAAGTGTGGAGGTGGCTGGAGAAAGAGGAATATGTATACTGGAGGCAAGTTTCTTCCGGGAAAAGACATCATGAAGTTACATCCTGCTTTTTTATCATAAGCAAAGGCTTCTTCCCCACATCAATTTTCATGCCTGAGGAATATGGATATTAGGTGACCCTGAATAAAAATCTGAGTAGGATAATTACTTCAAAGCAATTATAATATATAAATCTGCAGTCCCAAAACCATTCTCAGAAATATGCATTTACCTTTGCTATTAAGAAAACGCTCTGTGTGTGTTGGGGATGAGGTGGTTAGAGGTCTTTTTAGATCCTTAGGAAGGCTTTAAGAAATATCTGTAAGTTGGGGCAAAATAACTGCTCACCAGCCAGAGATTTCATTTCCTCTGCTTTACAACTACATTTGACAACTATAAGCAGGCAAAACACTCTGGGAAAGCCCTCCAGCTTTGCATATTCTCATTTATTGGAGAGTAATTTGCTACTTTTGATAGATTATGCAGTTAAATTTTGGAAATTTTTAAAGTGGTGGTAAACAAAGGATACTGCAGTTTAAACCCTTTCACGGGGAAGTTGGCTAATGGGTAGAGGACATGAGTTACATTCCCTAATTTTGAAAGTCTGTAAGCTCTATTGTTGCAAAGATTATTTGCTAAACCAACGGAGCTCATTGAGGTATATGAAATTATGTAGGTATATCCAGGCTTAAAAATAATGTATCAAAAAGCTAGTGGTCAAATTCCTAGCTTGTCAATTACATTAAACAGTAATTGCTAAAAGAAGCAGTTCCCATCCACCAATGTCATCTCTAGTTTGTACTGAAGGAATTATTATTGTTCTAGACGATTATCTAAGGCAAAACCAGTAGAATTAAAAAGGAATTGGGAGCAACATTAGATGTAAGGATAAGTTGAACGTGAAAGTTAAAATGTAGTAGATTGGGCAAGTGGAGGAGATGCCACATAGTAAAGATGTGGCCAGCCTGCTTACCTTTGTTGTGGCAGACTTCAAGATATGTTTTGAAGAATCTACAGGCTTTTAAAAGAAAATTATTTTCAACCTACCCTGGGGTAATGGTATCTTATTTCTCCTTTCATTAGATTTTAATTAGTCCACTTGTTAAAAAAATTAAAATAGCATTAGAATAACTTGTAAAAAAGCTGACTAAAAACAGTACAATTCAACACGTCACCATTATAACTAGGTAATATGGGGGTGTCTGAGAATTAAAGAAAAATCAGTACCCTACAGCTAGCTCTGAGGGCTCAACAGGTTTGTAGGAGCCAGATCTCTAACAACAGAGGGACTTGAGCAGTTCTACCCATTTCCAGGAAGGACTGGATGTGAAAAAGAACTTTTAAGCAATAAGAGCCCCCATAAAAAAATGTACCTTGACTTCTGAGAAAAGAACAAACCTGCCAATTGCTTTCTCTGAGATAGATGTCACTATCATTACCTTTTAACAGTTGTGACACCTGCTATTCTGCATTATAGTAACAGAAAAGAAAAAAAGTTTTAGTCACCCATTGAGACCAAGTAAATTCTTTAAATCCTGGACACAGATATCTACATAATTACACCTCTCTTCTCAAAAGACATACTTGATATGTTTGGCTAACAGCTTGGAAAAGTGCCAGAAGTTCTGATATACTATGAAATGGAAATCCATTGAAAGTGAAGGAGGTAAAAGCAGTAGGACATGAAATAAAAATAAAGGTAGATGTTTCTATCACTAAAATTTACTTTTCAACAATTAGTTTTTCAGGACATGTGAAAGAATATAATTTCACATTAGGACATATGAATACAGTCTGATTTACTGAAACAGTTTTTAATAAACTTTTAAGAAAAACAGTTCTGGTCTCCCAATATAGTGCTTTAGCAATGGTACAAAGAATCTTTACAAGTTCCTCAACTAAGATGTGAATACCACTCTTTTGAAATATATTTTGGACCCTAGTCTTGGCTTTGGACTTGAATGGGAAGAGAACAGATTGCTAAAATTTCATTCTGGAGAGACAATGTGCCAGTTGAATTGATGGACTATTTGATCACAAAGATTAGAAAATATGAAAATGTGGATTGATGGGACAATAAGAAGGGCAAAAATTACGGATTCAATTTCCAAAGCTATTTCCAAATCAGAATTATATAGAAACAAAATTCTGGCTTTTTCATTCAGTTTTGCAGAAAATTGTATGCCTCATTATTTGAAACTCTCTCTGTATTAAACATTCCACTGAAATAGTTTTAGTTCAACAACCCAAAGCCATTTTGTGATATTAACTACAGTCTGGCACCAGTGAAAGGGTTTGCATTTTGTTTTTTAATACAAAGTTCACATTTCAAGGTTAAACAAAACAGAATTTCTCTCTTTTTCCTTGAAGAACACACATTCAACAAAACCTTTTGCCTTAATTCTTTGGGTAGAAGTCTAACATGTTATTTGAGGAATGGGAAAAGAGGAAAAAGTTATATAATACTGGGAAACAAAGAATACCTTTATCTGCATAGTTGATATTAGTGACAACTAAGGCTTTATCTGGAAGGAAAAAAAAGCAACAAAACAGCAAGCAAAAAAGAACAGTTTTTAATTGCTAGAGACAAACTAATTGGTCCTTGGAAAACTCTGCAAGCTAAACCAGATGCTTTGCTTGCCTTGGGCCAGGGTGCTCTCTCTCCTGATTTATTTTGGCCAGACATCCTATATTCATCTCCTTAACTCTCCTGACTGATCCTGATCATGTGCTACAGTCTGAAATCTACAAACATGCCCTAATGGCAAGTACTCAGCATTTTTACTGTTACTCAAATTCATACTTCCTACTGAGTTTTTATGATAATTATAAACATATATTTGCTATTTGACAAACAGGGATGAGGAAAAAAGAAAAACATAATTTGATTTTCTTCTGTGAACTGGGAAAAAACATATTCACTACTCATGACAGAGAAGAGTACCTCTCCTACCTCTCTCCCATATTCCCTTGTCTCACATACCCAGTGCAATGCATTCTTGGGCTTTTCTGAGAACAGAGAAGCAGAACCTTGTCACCAATGGAGATGGGAGTGTATAGAGTTGACGACGCATTTGACAAAATGACAAGAACAAAGTGTTTGCGTAGCATTTGTCACTTCAGTGCAAAGCTGGCTAAGCACTATACCAACCCAAATAAAATTGTTATGTTACAGGTGAGCCTGATGTCTGATGCATGTGTACAGGAACTAAGACTCATTATGCTCATTCCTAGAAAGATTCATTATAAACTGTCTCCCAAATTCTTTTCATCTTTAAAGCTAAAATCCTACCAATCTCTAAAAAAAAGTAGTTTGGTCTGACAAAATTAGCTCTAGACAAAGAAAACAGCCACCTTTCAAGATTATCATTAACCCCCAAAGCCAGTCAATTAGAGGCTTTTAATTCATTTGCCATGTCTCAGCCCAGTAGCCATAACCATCCTGTTAATGGCAATGTTAACTTGTGGTATTGACAATTCAGTTACAGGAAGCAGTACAGTGTCACTTGTCACTGTTGTACATTCTATTTTTTTTTAAAGAAATGGTTTTAATCTTTACAAAACAACCAGATTACGTAATAATTTAAAAACTAATTTAGGGTTTCCCAAATTCAGATCTACTTCCACCACTTTACAAAAACAGGACACTATTCAGAAACATGATACCACTTAAATGTGTTTCCAGTTCAAATATTTTTTTTCTCACCAGGAATAAAGAGAGTGTATTAAAATATCAAATTGGTGTCTAGATTAGACTTTCACTGATTTTCCAGAATGTTAAAAATGTTATGGTACTTTTAGACCCATTAGGGGGGAACAGTTACTCAGCCTTTACAAGAAAACAGTAATAAGACTTTGCACTTATGTAGGAATTTGAGAGAAACTAAAAATTCTTTTGAAATATTAAAGTTTCATGATATCCCTGGGAGGTAGGTGAAGATAATTATACCCAATTTTCTGATGGGTAATCTGAGGCACGAAGGTTAAATGATTTTCCCCTAAACACAATAAACCAGTAACAATGCTTATGACTGAACCCAGAAGATCTGCTATCTGTTCTAATTAAATAATGCTACCAGGAACTGCTCCTTTCTTCCTCTCCTTACCTTTAGCTTTTTCTCAAGTCAAATTTTTTAAAAGGGAATTTACTGACTACACTAGAGAAGGAAAACACTGGATTCATAAATTAATTAATCCCAACCTTTCGACCCAAAATAATGAATTCCTTTATAAAAAATTGTCATACTTTTTTGTTTTTAATAGTTACATAGACGAATTTTAGATATGGGTATATATATATATGCTTCTTGAATCAAAGAACTTTACATAGTCCTGAATCAAGAGCAACATAATGGCTGCCTTCCCCCCCCAAAAAGACCTAAAAAGTCTTCTAAGAATACTATAGAGTTCTTTTTTGAGACTGCAGTCTTCAGCATCTGAACCTTCTGTAGCTGTAATTTTATTTTTTATAACATATGTAGCTATGTTGATTTTTTTTAAACACTATTTTTCAGAAGAAAATTTAGTACTTACAAAAACACTCACTTCCCTCAGAGACTGTTTAGGTATCAAACCCCAAATCTAATTTTTATTTTAGTTTTGCTTTACTCCATGCTCAAATGTACCCAATCACCTTAACTTATAATATACCCTTGTTGTTCCAATACTTCAACAACTGGACATTACTCATAGAAAAGTTTGAAGTACCTAAACAACCTAATATATCTAGTGGTAGACAGCAAGTATATTGTTTTCATTCCATTTGTGACAAGAACCTACAGAGAATCGTCAGAATAAACTTAAGAATGTTCTTTTCCAAAGTATATTCAAACGCATAGACACAAAGCAGCAGCTACTACCATCTGGAAACACGATTGCCAATCACCCATTTCTACTGATTACCCATTTCTTAAAAGCAAGAGTGTTGGAGGAGAGTGTTCAGAAAGGATGCAATGGTACAGCAGCTCCTAGTTTTTATAATATGTATATGCATATCTATCTATATATGTATGTGTATGTGTACGTATATATGTGTGTGTGTGTGTGTGTGTGTGTGTGTATACACACACACACACACACACATAAATCTTACACATATAGCCACATATGTATTAGGAAAAGGAAGAGTATTTCAACATGATGTCACCTTGGCAAGTTTAAGATTTTTTTCTCAAATCCCTGACTATTCAGCCTGTACTTTAGGATCTCTGAGAACAGTTTCAAAAGGGGGGAAAAAAAAAGAAAAGGAAAAAAAAGGCACTTAACAAAGGACAAAGGCCTGAACAGAGCATATCTTAGAGGGGACAATAATAAGCATTTTGCAAGTGTGGAAACTGATTAAAATTCACCAACATTTTACTTTTTTCCTCCTTAAATTTTTACAAAATAAAAATTGCATAATATTAATTAGTCATTTACCTACTGCATTTGTTTTCTGCTTCATTATTAAAAAAAACCCCCAAGAATAATAATAACAACAAAAAAAGCCACCTTGAGATTAAACGTCCCTACTAACAACTTCAGTTCAGAAGAAATTGGGGAGCTGAAGTATAGGGAGATTTCTCAAGTTTGGTTTGACTACAGATTTTACTTATTCTTCTATTTCCATCTTTTAAAATAAGTTCAAAATGCAAACAATCAAAAACAGAATAGAGGGACCACTGTGCTTTCATGGTATACTCCCAAAATAAAACATCTCATTTCTACCCATGAGCAAAATTCTACTATGATCCCTTCTTCCAAATAAAGAACTGTAAACTCTAAAGTTTGCTAATACAGTCAAAGTTCATTTTACAAATGTAGCAGCAAATGTGATAGACAGTTGGAGTCCTAAAAGATGATCCCCAGGAATATACAATTCTTTTAATAAATGGCAGTCTGAGACAATTATAGGATATCTCTATTTTCACTTCCAGAAAGTGTCTTGTACCAAGTGGAGGTCCAAGGGGATATGGTAATGGGTACAGGAAAGAGACTAAAGGTATCTGCCCTTCCCAAACCCGGGGTAGTAAACAACTTAGATCTGCTTTGGGGGAAAAAGATCCTGGGTTAAAAGTCACTTTTAATAGATTTTTACTAAACAGATGTCAAACCCACAGCATTCATACTACTGATTCTGTTTCTCCCTTTACTTGTAGATAGAATATACCCCATCCAACTTCCCTCATTAAAACAAACAAACAAACAAACAAACCCAGCAATTTGGGCTACTAACATCCATCACAGGGGTGGTAGGCATGGAAGAGTATATAAACATGATCATCTGACTTCCTGATCCTGAGAAAGGAATTCTACAGTTCAAGATTAACCTGGCTTCTTTCCCCCAGGTCGTTTTGAAAAATCTTAATTTATTTTCTCTGGATCTCTCAAGTACATGAGAAGGCATTATTATAGGGTTATCTTTGACATTATTGCTTGCATTTATTTTGGAGGCTCTGAGTGAGCTTGACACTTTGCTCCCATACAGTCCCCAATCTAAGCTCAGTGCTGCTCTGTCAAGAGACAGCTGTACTGGCTATTATTGCTTGTGAATACTGAGGATTTCTTTTTATGTACAATAACAGCTTATATATCATCGAAGGCCATTAAAAATATAAGACAGCTGAAAATAAGCAGTTTAGTCTTCCTGAAACAAGAACCCTGCTGAGTGAGATTCAGTTAAATGTGCTAACTCTCCTTTTGCATTGGGGCGTTGCTTTCACTCTTACAGAAAAACACTCTTCCTTTCAAAGAAATGTGGATTCTACTAATGTCCTTTCCAATAATTTAACATGTTTAAAAATCACAAAATTTGATCCTTGCTGAAGTACAAAAGTGCAGTAAGATCCACAAGTCCCTATGCTCCTATGCTGAAAATAGTCAAATGAACTGAACATCTTTTCAAGTATGACACACTGTACAAATGTACACTGACAAGAATATGGGGGTGATTTCCAACATTATAATCTAAGTATAAAAATGTGTTTATCTCTTGGCAGAAATTTCTAATTATATATAACCAGGTGTGCACTGGCCCTTTGACTCATCTTGTACAATATTTAAAAAGGTAGGGAAATAGAACAGAGTATGGTGAGGTTATTTATGATTTTTTTAAAAAATCAAAGATCTGAGAAGAATCCTAGAGAGATTAAGGACTGAATAAAATGAACCCTGAATGTTTCTGAACCCTTGAAAATAAGGATTCTTCAGATACTTCTATTAGTGAGTATGAAATAACATCAGGGAAAATAATTTATAATCCTATTGTCAGGCAGACACAGGAAATTCAAAGAAATCAATATGGCATGATTTAACATTAGTTAATTCAAGAAGTATGAGTATTACAGTGTTTCTAATATGAAATTTGAAGTGATGGATTTTAGCATATCATGGCACAATTAACAGAAGCAGCAAGCTTAGGAACACTCTGAAAGCCCTAACCTTCATCACAGATGGCTAGCCTTAAAACAAAAATCTCATTAACATTCATTCAAATAGATACAAATAAAGAAATTCTTTAAACTGATTTCATATTTTCCACTAAGTTTAGTGAATATGAGCAAAATGCCGACAATACTAAAATGAATGAAGTAGTGGGAAAATATCTCTAATAAAAATTTAACCAAAATTTAAATCAATTCATATTAATTTAAGCCCTGGAGTCCCTCTCAGCAACTTCTTCCAAATTCTTCCAAAATGCCTACTAGGGTTGTCAAAACACTCACACTTGCATCATGGTAACCAAAATTCTTAGGTTTACAAAAGCAAAACAAAATCAACGAGTAAGTTTAAATTAACCTTTTCCCTACATTGTGATCAAGCTTTAAAAATTCAAAAATTCAGTTGCATGTTTAAAAAGATGTTCTTTTGTCACAATGTAAAGTCAATACGACTTCAAAATAAAAAAATCCAGATACAAATGTTGGTAATTTAATAGTTTTTTAGGCTATGAGGAACTTTTTATATAAAGGAAAATCAAGGTCTGGGTTAGCATATGTACCCTCATAAACCTAAATGAACTGTGTGACATGATTTCCCATGAATAATAGGAAGGAAATCTTTTTGTCAGTGTTCTAATGCTTAATGAATGATTTTATTTCAGGTTAGTCTGTCATTTATTATACAAATGGATTGAATACAAAAGCCTTTACTTCTGAGCACAGTGAAGATATGAAAAACATGGCTTTTAAGAAAGCTAAACTTCAAGCAAAAGAAAACAGAACAACGTTTGTTTTTTAAAGCTTAAACCAAAACCAAAGTCAAATCAAACCAAACAAATCACATACTTTCCTCCACGTGGCCACTCAAAATCCTGTGCCACTGGTGGTTCATGTGGAATCAGAACCAGTGGAGGATTCTCAACCCTTCAGATTGACTCTCCTGTTAAAACTTCTAGCTAATGAGGTTTTAGGATCTTCACTGCTACTAATTAATGACAATAGACTTAAGCCATTTAGGATTTAGGTAGGAGAAATGAGCTGTAAAAATCTTCACAAAAATTCCTTACTATACATAATGATACTAGCCCCACTGTTCTCTTAATGCTGACCTAAAATACTCAAAATATGACTGCCATACAGAATGGTCACTGAAGAACCATTATGTCATAAATACACTGATTACTGTCTAAATCAAAAAGTTAATCTGAAGTACCACTATCCAAATTAAAAAAGAATCTGTTAACTAATGTCAATTCAGGTTAAAGTGAGTCACAAGTCATATCATTAGACTAGCAAGGACTGAGACCTCCACAGCAGAAACACTGACCCTGAGGGTTTCCCACCTTTCAAAGAGAAAAATATATAAGTAACTATATTAAAAAAGAGGTGAAATTAAGAATTGACCAATTAATAGCAGATAAATAAAACACCAGCCGAAATTCATTAAGTACCTGTGTCTAAGGGGAAAATGACCCTTTGATAAAAGGGGAAAATCTTTACATTTGATCTGATAAGAGCAAAAGACACTCCATTTTCTTATTGTCTTCAAAAAATCTAGATGATTTAATACTACATATCACTGTGCTAAAATAAGTTTCTGGAGAGGGATTATTATTCCTCTTTCCTGCAGCATCCTCAGTCCACCTTGTATACTGTTCTACATGGAGGGATTGCTACATGCTGGAGATCCTGCATCAGTAAAGAAGGTTCAAGTTTGATCAGGATTTTTGAGGATATAGTATTCATCTATTTACTGTATCAGACACTGGACATGTTAATGGGTTCTCTGTGGCAAATTTATTATTTGCTGCATAGGCCACTCAAGCAGACATGATCATTACTCCTGGTAAGCTGGTCTAATTTCAGACATATTGGACTAAAATATTTTCTCTTATTATGAAATTATATCTGCACCCAGAGTGGTCAGGCCCCAACCCCCAGGATGGATGAAATTCACCCAAATCTGTTCAAATTCCTTCTTCCTCCCCTGGGGAAAATCAAGTTTGTACTTCTGTGGGTTTGACAACTGAATCGATTTAAAGCCAGTTAGCATTGTAACTCTGTCTTTCTGTAGAAAAGAACAAGGTCTCTAAGTCTGCACAAAAGCCTTTCTTCCTCCTGCACCTGGCTTTGATCAAGTATTGTTTTTCTTTTCCTTTTCCTCCTCACCACAGTGCTTGGGACTAGAGAATGTAAACATTGACAGAAACAGCAGCCCTGTGACCACATAAGTACTTTCCCATCAGGTAGATTCCATCAGCCAATCAAGTGTTCCAACTCCTTTGCTAGCTGGGAAGTCACTGAGTTTTCCGTTGTAATTTAGTGTCCCCTTTACTTTGGCCTCCATCTGAGAAAGAGAAAAAAATGGGCCAGTGAGTGGAAAGAAAAAAGTTAGAAGAATCAATTTTTTTTAAAATCACAATTTGTTAAGATACTTGTAACATTTCATTTCTGCAAAGGTGATTCATACCTTAAAACAGAATATTTAAAGTAATTAAAACCAAAGTAGTAGAAAAACTGGGTTATGGAAATTAAAAAAAAAACAAGGATTCTTTTTATGTCAAATTGATGAATTTATATTTGAGGTTCAAATACTTTTGAACATGCCACTTAAAGAGGCAGCTGGTAGCATAGAGGGCAGAGCACTGAGCCTGGAAGCAAGAAGACCTGAGGTCAATCTGGCCTCAGATATGACCCTGGGCAAGTTACTTAACCCGTTTGCCTAAGTTTCCTAAAGTGTAAAATGGGAATAATAATAATAACGATGATGATGTGAGAAACAAATGAGATGTTTGTAAAGTGTTTAGCACAGTGCCTGGCACACATATAGGCTCCATATAACTGCTTCTTTCTTTCCCTTCCCAAAATGGTAATGAATGAATGTGTGAACTACAGAGTGCATATTGGGCAAGCAATAGGATTCTGTTCATTTGTTCATAATTTTATTTAGTATCTACTATTTGCCTAATGTTGACACTGGGGATTTATAACAGAGTCATAATATGTCTTCTCTATGGTCAGAGGACCTATCTTTTGATTCCTTTAGGAGACACAGACAATTTCACCTCCTTTTGGTCAATCAGTGAAATGGCATTTATGAAGCTCTGACTATGCACCAGGTACTGTACTAAGCACACAGATACAAAGAAAGGCCAAAAAAAAAAAGTTCCTTCTCTCAAGGAGCTTTCCATCTAAAGGGAGAGAAAATATGCAGTGAACTATTAGAATGGGAGCACTTTCGAGAGCAGGGACTTTCTTTCTGTATCCCCAGCACTTAGCACAGTGCTTTGCATATAGTAGGTTCTTAAGAAATCTTTTATGTGCAAACAAGATACAGGAAAGATAAACTGAGGACAGTCTCTGACAGAAGGCATTAACATTAAGGAGGAGCGACAAAGAAGGCTTGCAGAAGGTAAAACTTTAGCAGTGACTTGAAGGAAGCCAGGAAGTGGAGATGAGGAGAAAAAAGCATCCCAGGCTTAGGGGGCAGCCAGGAGACAGAGTGTTATGTTCAACGAATAACAAAGAGTCAGCATTAAAGCAGTGCAAAGCACATGGAAAGAAAGGTATATGAAGGGTTTTAAAAGACAAAGGATTTTATACTTGATCCTAGAGATAACAGAGACCTTCTGAAGTTTCATTAATTAGGGGTTAATAAGGTCAGACCTGTATTTTAGTAGATCAATTTGACAGCTAAGTGAAAGATGGACTGGAGTGAGGAGAGGCAGGGAGACCAAAGAGTGGACTATTAAAATAGTTCAGGCAGGAGGTGATGAGGGTCTGGAGGAAAGAAGGGGCACAGACAAAGGATGTTATGAAGGTGGAAATGAAAAGACTTGACCATTAATTAGATATGGAGGGATGAGAGTAAGGAATAGAGGAGGACCTTACAACCTAGGTTGTAAGTCTGGGTGACTGGAAGGATGATAGTTCCTTTGACAGTAATAAGGAAATTAGAAAGAGGGGATCCCTTTGAGGGGGAAAAAACAGAATGAATTCAGTTTTAAAGATGTTGAATTTAAGATATCTCTGGACATTAAGGATATATACAAATATATAATTGGAGATATGAGACTGGAGGCCAGCAGAGAGGTTAAGGTTAGATGAGTAAATCTGAGTCATCTGCATAGTGATGATAATTAAAACCATGGGAGCTAATAAGATCAAATGAAAGGTTAAGCAAATAGAGATTCTATTAGACCATTTTTCTACCAAGGGGAATGAAGATGCTGAATTGAGATGAAACTTGAGAGAGGGCAGAGAAAAGAAGCATTTTCCTTGATAGAAAAATATCAATGGTGAAGGGTGTCAAACATAAGGCATGGTAAAAGAGGAAGGGAATAAGAATTTATATAGTGCCTACTATGTGTCAAGCACCGTGTTAAGCACTTTTAACCAACATCTCATTTGATACTCATTAACAACCCTGGAAAATAGGTGCTTATTCACCCTCATTTTACAGTTGAGGAAACTGAGGGTCACACAGCTAGTGTCTGAGGCCAAATTTGAACTCACATCTTTCTGATTCCAGTCTCAGTGCTCTATCCATTATGCCATTCGCTGCCTAGGCAATAAAGGCACAAATAAACAAATTATTTAACTCAGTGTGATAATGACAAAATGTTTCCCTATCTCTAGAAAAAAGTTACTAATATAACAAGGTAAAGATTATTTATAAAGTGTGTATGGGAAGTATAGTGCTAGGAGACATTCCTACACTAGTAATGTGGGTTTTCCACATCACAAAGAAAAAGCAGTACTATAAATCTCTTCGCATGCATTTAACCTGCATATTAAGTGTAACATTCATAGAATGACAACACACTTTTAAAATGTGTTCTCTTTAGGCAGTTTTAAATGCGTTGTATGAAAAAACTTTGTTTCACTAGACCTTTTTCATTGGGTTGAGATACTTTGGACTTTTAAAAGTACTTTAAAATTTTAAGAAAAACTTTTGAACACCAAAATCTAGGTTTTTTAGTATTAGGTTTATTACTATTAGTATTACTAGCATTTATGTAGTACTTTAAGGATTGCAAAGTACTTTAGAGGGATTATCTCATTTGATTCTCATAATGACTCTGGAAGGTAGGTGCTATTACCTTCATTTTTATAACGAGAACACTAAGGCTAAAAAAGGCTAAGTGACTTGTCCATGATCACACTGTGTCTAAAGCAGAATTTGAACTCACATCTTCAAGCCTCCAGAAGTCCAACACTTTATCCACTGTACCACCTAGCTCTCCTAAAAAAACAACCACCCCAATCTTTCCTCAGGAGACTGGTGTTACTTGTAGTAGAAGGTGACTCATTTCTAAAGTTCTGAACCTAAACCAGACCATCACAAGGAATTCTGACTTAGACCATTCTTATAGCTATTTTAAATATTCAAAAAAAGCCACCTTTATCAGGTGGCACCAATATGTCCCATTATTCTAGGCAATTACCTATATGTTATATAAATATAGCTTCCTCAAGCTGCTTTTGACATAAGATTCAACACAAGTCCAATAACCTTTTTAGTCTGCTAAACCTAGGAAGACAGTAAGATAAAGATTGCCTACATCTTTATTTGATTGGGGGTTAAGAATGGGGTTACTTATTACATGGGTTTCAGAGGAGAGCAATTCCATTTCTATCGCAAAATGGCTACATAGATTCTATAACATTACTTGATTAAAAGGCAGATTTTTGTGCAACAACCAGAGAGTTTCGATAAAACCTCAGTCTGAGTCTGGGATTAGAAGGTCATCTGAGGAGACTACCCTCTGCAGGTGCTTTCTAACCCTGCCTCCACAAACGTACTGAGGTTCTACTGCTGGGGGCAGCAGCAGGTACCTAAGGTTCAGGTATTTTGAATATATCATCAAATTCTAAAATTAAATTAGGTGGGTCAAGTATACACAAATAATTACATAGTTAGAAGGAATAAAATGAATGCTTAAAACTACAAAAATAAACTCTAATGGTTACGTGACAACTTTAAATTAAACTATGCTGGCGGAAGAGGCTGGGCAGAGAATGATCTCCACAGCAATATTATCTTAACTTAAAGGAAAAGGAGGCTGGCTCCATGGATAATAGTTCTCCATAGGTTTGGGGAAGGCAAGTGCAGAATGGCCTGACTTATTTCTTCTAATAAACCTCAAGGACGCCTATATTTTAAAATGGTGGACCACATTATCAGAAATGTATATGTATTTAGGACACATACATTTTATTACATAATTAATTGCATTCATTTTCAGTTAGGCTACTAATTGATCCAAATTTACTAGGATGACATTTAGCAGTAGTAGTTACACAACACTAGCAGGAAGCAGCTTATTAGGCCTTACTAATCCACAAGGTTTGGATGCATTAATTAGATATTAAAAATAATTTTAGAAGAAGTTTTAAGGTCTACACATAAAAAAGCATTTAAAATTCAGCTGAGCACAAAATGTGCAAAATTTCAGAAACTTAGACAAATCACAGAAAACAGGTTACAGATGAATTTGTAATTTCATCTCAAGTGGATGTATGTGTTTGTCAGCTGAACTAAACAAAGAAATTATTATGAATGAGCTGTCACAGTAACAACATAACATAACAAACTTAAAAGGATTTAAAGCATAATTATTGTAAAATGTCTCAATCTTTTCCCTTACTTTTTTGTGTATTTTTTTGTTGTAAAATTTTTTTATTAAAAATTTCACACAAGTAGCTTCCTGGGATCAGGTCCAGAGGCCTAAACTTTAATTTAATTTAATATTCAGAAACAGATGAAGACTCTAGGGTGAATTTGGAAATTGTTCTGGGGGGGGGGGTGACAGGGCAGGAAGAAGTAAACTCTCTCTAGAAAATCCACCATTTAGAAACTGACTTTTCCTTAATATAGCAAGACAACATTTATAGAGGGCTTTCATATAAGATCTTAGGTAAAGAGTGAATCTCCAATGTCACCAATATTATTTGGTATTGTTCTGGAAACATTCCCTATAGCAATAAGAAAAAGAAACTGAAGGGATTATTTCTTTCTACAGATAATATGTGATGGTTTGGAACAATGGTGTCAAATTCAAATAAACTTATTTAAAATTATTGGCATATTCAAACCCTGTTGATTAATAGCTCCTCATTTTGTTATGAATACCTGCAGGTTGCATACTGACTTGGAAAACCACAAATTAACATTACCTATGTAATGTAGGGCCTGGAGTTGGGCCTGGAGTTTGATACCTTAGATTTAAAGCACCAGAGATTTACCAAAAGGATACAAAATAAACCCACAAAATCATCAGTGCTTCTGTACATTACCAACAAAACCCAAAGAGATATAAAAATGCCATTCAAAATTAATACAGAATACATATATACATATTACACATAACATATAGACATATCTTGGAATAATACAAATATAAATACAAAATGCTTTTTCTTTGAATTGTTAAGATGATTTTTAAATTCATTTTCACAAACACTAAAAAATGGGTATTTATATATACAAAGAACAGGAAAAGGGGATTGAATATGAAACTGCAGATATTTTACATGGCTCAATTTTCTTTTTAAGTAAAAAATAATATGAACCTAGTTTTCTTTTTTTCCCCAACTGTCCGTGTCCAAAAATGTATTTTGCATTTTGAGTCCATCACCTCTCATCAGAAAGCAGGTAGCATACTTCACCATAAGTCAACTAGAACTGTGGCTGTTCATTTGTTGTTCAGTCTTTTCAGTTAGGTCCACCTCTTCATGTCTCCATTTGGAGTTTTCTTGGCAAAGATACTGGAGTGTTTGCCATTTCCTTCTCCAGTGGATTAAGGTAAACAGGGTTAAGTGACTTGCCCAGGGCCACATAGCTAATAAGTGTATGAGTCCAGATTTGAAGTCAAGTCTCCCTGACTCTTGGCCCAGCACTTCATCCACTGTGCCATCTAGCTACACTGATCTAAATTCTCTAGTCTTTCAAAGTAGCTTTTCTTTATAATGTTGTTACTGTATAAACTGTTATCTTACTTCTGCTTACTTTTCTCTGCAACAATTCATACAGGTCTTCTTTGGTTTCTCTGAAACCATATATTCCTTTCATTATTTACAGCACAATAATACTGCATTACATTCATGTATCACTGGTTTAGTCATTCCCTAAGATATGTAACCCCTATTCCCCTTAGTTTTCAGTTCTTTGTTACTACAAAAAGAGCTGCTCTAAATATATTTGTATATATTGGTCCTTTTCCCTTGTTGCATTAGTGTAGAGGTATCAAACACATGAACCAGAATATAATTGGGAAATATTTTTAAAATAAATAAAAATACAATAAAATAGGTAATATTAATATTCAGTTTTCTAAGTTAACATACAGTCTATAGGAATCCTTTTGTATAATTTAGTGGTCCTCATTTCTATCTTGAGTTTGACACTACTGCACTAGTGTACCTGTCCTCCCTCAGCTCTTCTAACACTTGTAATTTTCTTTTTTTGTCATGTTTGCCAACTTGATGGGTGTGAAGAATCTCAGCTGTTTTAATGTGCATTTTTCTAATTATTAGTGATTTGGGGCATTTTTTCATATGGTTATTGATAGCTTGGATTTTTTCCCTGAGAAATATTTTTTCATATCCTTTGAGTATCTGTGTACTGGGGAAGAGTTCTCATATTTATTCTCATATATTTGAATCCATTCCTTATAAATCTCAGTGGAAAAACTTAAAGAGAAATTTGTTGCACAGATTCTTTTCTTCTTCTTTTTTTTTAGGTGAGGCAGTCGGGGTTAAGTGACTTGCCCAGAGTCACACAGCTAGTGTCAAGTGTCTGAGGCAGGATTTGAACTCAGGTCCTCCTGACTCCAGGGCTGTTGCTCTATTCACTATACCACTTAGCTGCCCCGAGATTTTTTCCCCCTAATTAATGGTTTCCCTTACAATGGTTTTCAGTATCCAAGCACTTTTCAATGTTACATAACCAAAATTTTCTATTTTATCTTTTGTGATTCTCTCCATCCCTTTTTTGGCCATAAATTATTTCCTTCTCCATAGTTGTGAAAAGTTTCTTCTTCTATCCTCTTCTAATTTCTTTATAATAGGACTGACCTTTTATATCTAGGTCACATATCCATTTAGAACTTAACTTGATATATGTTGTTACGAGATGCTAGATGGCGCATTTGATAGAGCACTGGCCCTGGAGTCAGGAGGACCTGAGTTCAAATTCGGCCTCAGACACATAATACTTCCTAGCTGTGTGACTCTGGGCAAGTCACTTAACCCCAACTGCCTTACTAAAAAAAAAATCATCTGGAGATCAAAAACCTCAAGGAAAATAATTTAAAAAGAGTGAGAAAGAAGAGGGCCTAAAAAAATAAGATCTCAAATTATACTAAAAAGCAATAATCATCAAAAACTAGTTGGTACTGTTAAAAAACAGAAATGTCGCTCATTTGATCAGATTAGGTAAACAAGATCCAGAAGCAAATGATCACATAGCCTACTGTTTGATAAAACCTAAAACCCAACTGCTGGGTTAAGAACTCATTATCTGACAAGAACTGCTAGGAAAATTAGAAAGAAGTCTGTCAGAAATTAGATGTAGACCAACATCTCACATCATGTATCAAATAAGCCACAAACGAACATATTACTTGGACATAAAGAGTGACACCATAAAGAAATGGGAGGAGCACTGAAGAAATTGCTTTTATGACCTATGAAAAGGAGGAAAGTTTATAACCAGCAAAGGCTAGAGGGGATCACAGAAGATAATATGGACAATTCTGATTACACAAAATTAAATTTTTTACATAAACAAATACAATGCAGCCAAAATTAGAAAGGAAGCAGGATGTGTGTGTGTGTGTGTGTGTGTGTGTGTGTGTGTAAACTTTTGCAGCAAATTTCTTTGATAAGTCATGATATCCCAAATATTAAGAAACTGACTCTCCCCCAAAAAAGATGTGTATGTGTGTGTGTGTGTATACACACGTGCGTGCGTGAACACTCACTCGTTTTAAAGCTATTCCCAGGAGATAAATGATTAAAGGACGTGAAGCAGTTTTCAAGGCAAGGAATCTTCCAAATTCTCAAGAATCACATGAAAAAGTGCTTCAGAACAGTAATGATAATAATTGAAATGCATATTAAAGCACTCTGAGGTTCCGCCACACCCATTAAATTATCAAAAATGACCCCAAAAAAAGGCATGACAATGTTGGAGGGGCTACAAGAAGAGACACAGACTAATAATGCACTGCTAATGGATCTGTGAATTAGTCAAATCATTTTGGAAAGCAATTTGGAACTATACTGTAAAAGCCACTAAAATATCCACTTTGATCCAATGTTGGATACTACTACTAGGCATATACACAAAGATATTCAAGACAGAGGTGAAGGGCCCTTTTATACAAAAATAGCACTTTTTATGATAGCGAAGAATTGTAAACAAAGTGGGTGCCCACCAACAGGCGATTGCCAGAACAAATTAAAGTATGTGGATGTAACAGAATATTATTGTGCATAAGAAATGACACTTTTAGAGAATCCCTGGAAGTTTTGTATGAGTTTATGCAGACTAAACTGAGAAGAACAAAGAGAACTTTTTTATAAAATGACTACATCACTGTAAAGAGAAAGAACTGAAAGACTAAAGAACTATGATCAATGCAACGACTCCAGAAGACCGAAGAAGCATGCCTCCCACCTCTCGGTGCCAAGTAATGAACTAACTATAGGTGCAGAATGAGGCATTTTCAGTCATGACCAAACACAACACAGATTTGGTTTGCTTGACTATAATTATGTGTTACAAGGAAGGACTTTTATCTTGGTGCAGAAAACACATAGGTAATGACAGAAATCCCTTCCCCCCCAAAAAAAAAATTAAAAAAAAGATCAGCAGCAATAAAATATTTTTGAAATATATAGATAAGAACAGAAGAAAGTTCTTAAGAGTATAAAGACAAGCAAGACTATGTTGGTATTATATTAAATTTAATAGATATATGAAAACAAGTTGTATGTAAAAGATATGGTTTCATTTATAATCCTCTTTTTCTAGCCTTCTTTGTATAGGGAAATGTTCATATTTGTTTTCTAGTCTATCGAAAAAAGTTGTTTTTTTTTTAAAAATACACCATCCACAGGTGATTAAAGTACAACCTATTTCCTCAGAAACACAAAGCAATAGGAAAGTATTAGGCATTGGGTATGGAAGAGAGAGAGTTATTGATCAGTACTGAAATCTAGTCTTTTGGGATACGATCTACACCCCCATGTCAAGACTGGAGGAGCAAAGAAACCAATGGAAAATGAATTTCCTACAGCACTGGGAGCCAAGAACTTATATACTATTTTACTATTTATTTATTTATTTTAAGTTTATTTAAATAAATAAAATAAAATAAATTTATTCATTTACTATTTATTTAAAAACGTAGGCAGTTCATAGCTATGAACAGTGTATGTGTTCCTTTGGTACCCACACAATGTCCAGACATCTAGAAGAATGCCAGTTTCCCACGTATTAGGTACAGCAGATTTACAGGAGGTCATAGACAAGGATTCTGTAAGATGAGAAGGCAAGGATGGGTGGCAATGGGCTGGATAAAAGAGTCAGAACTAGAAATTTCTTTAAGGGGCTGTGAAGTAGTGAGGAGTAAGGGTAGAGGATAGCAGAGCCCTGGCAACAACAATGCAGAGAGTAGATGACAAGTCCAACTACAGGTTCACTCCTGGGCCATCCTTCAGAGACCCACCTAAGCTCCCCCCTTAGAATTCAGGGTGAGGCAGGTGTACCCCAAAGAAAGGGGCACTATAAATAACATGATCCTGGGAATGGGACTAGGCACAACCATACAAACAGACCAGGGCAGTACTACAAAGAACAAGGGTAGCAGTCTCTCTGAAACAGAGAGAGAATACCATGAAATGAATCCCTTTGGGGATAAAGTTCACACTCTGGATGTTAGCGCTCTGAGAAAAGGCAATAGTGGCACTGTCCCAGTTAAAGCTTGTTAGTAGTACTAAAAATCAAAGTAATATTGATATTCTAATGCTAAAGACTGTATCATTAGACTGTATAGATGCTTAAAATATTTATGAATTTTAATAATCCTACTATGGTGCCCTTCTAACCATGTGCAGATATGCAACTGACATGTGTCTTCATGGTGGGATGGGGAATTTGTTTTTATAGTTATTGGCAAGAACAAGAAATGGTACTATTTCTGGAATAAGCGGCTCCACATAAAGAAACTAAAGCTGGGGCTGAGGGGTATACAACAAATACTCCAAGTGGACCAATGTCTGGGTTGTAATTATGGAGACTAGTTTAACCATAAAGGGCAAATGGTTTCTCAACTTCGGGTGGGTTTTGGTTATAATGTCCCAGTGATGGTTTGTCTGATACTTATACATGATTCTTAGTTACTTATTTGGACACACAATTTTTTTGCAGCTCATTCCCCACATAAAAGTTACCTCTAAACAGAAAGGATATCTTCTATTATCAGGATACTATACTTTCCACTTTCCCACTTGTGTAAAGAGTTTCTTTCAAGAACCTATCAACTTAGAGCAAGTATAATGAACAACTGTTCTGCCTAACCCCTCCCCACTCCATTTTGTCTTTGGTTTGAGTAAGAAAAGACGTGTTTTTTGAGTGCCATGGGTATTTTAAATTTCAAATACACAAGATAAAGAAGAGATACACAGAATCTTACCATTGTAAGCTTGCTGTAGGTGACTAGGCAGAGGTGAGTGAGAAAGTGATGTTGCACGCTGAGCTCCTGGCTGTAAACCCTTCAGCATATCTAAAAGAAAAAAAATGAGATGCTGATAGTCCACCCAGGCCTTACTTGGCTTTAAGAAATTTTTGCTCAAAAAGAAAGTTAAATTATATAAACTCCTGAATTGATGCAGGATGTGGGAAAGACAGAAGCATTAGAACTCACTAAATGCCATGAGGTACCCTATGCACCATATTAGGCAATCAAGGATTTCACAATTTAGGCAGGCTATGATCCTTGTTTCCAAGGAGATTCCAAAAATGCAGGAAATTAGGCTGTTGTACCTCTGACCACGACTGGGGTGTTAATGAACTGAAAATCATTTGACAAGTTTTACAAAATTTTGTTACAGAAAACCCTATAGAGTTCATTAGGCTTATGTTACTGTATGTACTTGAAATACAAAAGGTTTTCTTTTAAAATATTTCATAACTGTCACCAATTAGATTCAATTATTTGAATCACTGGGGTTTAATTGTTGTCTCAAATTATATAGCAAAATAACTGAATAACCAAAACTTACTCTGAGTTAGGCTATGGTGGAAAGCGGCTGAGGTAGATCCCGAGGTGGTTGTCACTCCAGATGTGTCGGTTCCAAAGCTAAGCAGCTCCAAAGGAAACTGAAAGGGCATGGTGACAGGAACCAGGCCCCCCAGCATCCCAAAAGGTGCCACATTTTGATTTGTTACAGACAGTGGTGATGTCATGAGAGTGAGAGGCGAGGCATTAGCCAATAAGGATGCACCTGCTGTGGACTGTGCAGAAACCATTATGTCAAAAAATTATTTTAAATCATTAGCTGACATATTTAATATCCTGACAGAACCAAAATTGTGTGTCTAACAATTTCTCTAATAGTAGTAATTCACACACACAAATAACTTTGTGCCAAAAGCTAAAATAGTAGGCACCTTCTTTAGGGTTGCCAAATTCTGAAAATTAGTACACTTTATTTGTAACTTTGGAAAATTATAAATTAAAATTTCCACAATTTATATTTGCTAGGGGTAAAAGAGTTTGTCCTTCACTTTAAAAATTAAATAGCTATAAGAAAATAAAACCCTTATAAGTACTTATGTACTAAAATATTTATCACAACTGCTAACACCAATAACTAAACATATGCAAAATTCAACAGCAGAAGAAACATTAAAGAACTATGGGAGACAGGAACCATGCATGCATGGTGTGTTTCTATATTAAAGTAATATTATTCATGCTTCTCTCTCACACTGAGGCCAACCAGAAAGTAGTTTACCATATATGACTATAAAATATAGACAGTAAAGTAATGGATTTGTAACTTGTTAAATAGCCATACCCAAAGAGTAATGATTAATGGACCAAGGTCAACCTGGAGGGAGCTGGCTGGAGTGAGCTGGCCACAGGGTTCTGTCCTCAGCCCTGTTCTGTTCAACATTCAGGGATGTTGTAGAGGTGATTCCTGCATTGGGTGGGAAGTTGGAGTGGATGACCCACAAGGTCCCTTCCAACTCTGGGATTCTAATATCTTCATGTGAGAACTAGAGAATCAGTCTTATTATTTTACATTACTCTATGATTCATATATTTGGGCTGTGTCCATTACATCCCCTGTGATCCCCATCCCTAGGAATATACCATTCAAGTCAAGTGTAAAAACCACATTGCATTAAGACTCAGGCAATACCAAGGAGATGTGTTCAAGGAAAGAAAAATTTTTGTCAGCTCTACCTTCCATTTGAAGGACTCTGCACGTGACAGTGGTAAAACAAACTTTATTTCTCTACTTTTCTCAATCCCATAGCCTCCTCTTAACCTGCTGTGCCTTTACTCTGACATCTCCACCATGGGTTTGATAGAAATCTCAGTTCAAAGGAAAAGAGTAGTCTTCTTTCCTCTTTTTCACATGATATCCACATCCCCCCATCTTGGATGTCAAGCCATCGTGGGTCCCCCAAGCTAAGTGTGTCAACTGTAGGAAAAATTAAAAATACTCTCCATCACTACCCTATTTTAAAGTCAGAATATCAGACTCCAGAATTTCAACAGACCTTTTGAGGACAGGGAGGAGGCTAACACAAATGAATCACAATCACTCTTCTCATCATCTTCTTCCTTACCCCTACTCCATTACTAGGCAACTTCCTCACTCAGATGCAAAATATGGAAATCACACTTTTTTGTAGGATCTTACCATCCCTGCCTCCCTCTCTTGCCTACTTCTTTATTCTTATATTGAGCTGCAAGAGCCCCAGGGTCAAGGGAAAAGTATAGCCCAAACCAAACAAATTTTTCATGAAAGGGGATTTCTGGGATCCTCTCCCTGTGTTCTCCATAGCTCCTCTACTCTTCTCTACTGTTGGTGATATGAAGGAGGCAAGGGCAGTTGTGATGGACTTTGCAGTAAGATTCCTCATTTTAAGAACTAGGGAAGCAAAAGGTGGGCAGACTATCTGCTGTAGCTTCAGATACTACCAATAGACAAAGTATAACTAAGAGCATGATTATAGCAAACACTTGGGTTTTATGCAAGCCATATTTGAGTTGAGGAAAGATGGAAAAGTACAGTTTATAACTGGACCAATAGGGAGTTCTCTGATTTTCTTGCCTTTGATCTTTCCCCATTCCAATCTATCTTACCAACAACTGTAAAATCATCTTGCTCATTTCATCATGCCACTCCCTTCTTTACAACATACAGAGTGGTTACCTAATATCTTAATTCACCAAATCCAAGCTCTTTACTTTTGCTTTCAAAGTAACAAAAAAGCAATGATGAAGACTTCAGTGTCATCCCCTAACCTTCTACATAGACTCTCAAGACATAAGTATTCAGTTTGTATTACAGTAGTACATTTAATGTGCACTCAATAATTTTTTAAAAAGTGTTTTCTTTAGCTGTTTCATATATGTATCACCTCCCTGTTTAGGCTCTAAATGCCTTCAAGAACAGCTGAAGTATATCATACTTTTTTTGTATATCTCCCACAGTACCTACTATGAAGTTAGCAAATAGCATTTTTGACAAGCGTTGACAGACTATCAAGGCTCTATTACTGACTTGAGCTTTGTATAGGGAAAAGTAAGTGACAGAAATGAAGGAGATGATATAGAAGGAACAGAATGTTTTGTGTTAGAGTAGATGGAGAAGGTGAGCTAGCACATATGGATGTATTTGGTCTATCTATTTTGCAGATACATTTTTTGGCCTTAAGATTTTATCAGCCCGAAAACTTCTTATTGATTCAGGCATATTAAATATTTCTCCTCAAACCATTCCTACTGTATTATGTGCCTTCAAATCAAAAATAACAATCTTTGGTCACTCCTACCATATACCTAGCATCCTTACCATTCCTCAGTAATCTTGATCAATTCAACCTCCCCAGAAACTAGATAAAGACTTTCTTTTCTCACTTTTAAATACACATGTACCACATCCTATACCATATACATTCATAGAATCTTTTTTTTTTGGGGGGGGTGAGACAATTGAGGTTAAGTGACTTGCCCAGGGTCACACAGCTAGTGTCAAGTGTTTGGTGTGAGGCTAGATTTGAACTCAGGTCCTCCTGATTCCAGGGCCAGTGCTCTATCCACTGTGCTACCTAGCTGCCCCACATTCATAGAATCTTGAGCACTGGAAGTAATGGTAGAGGATAACCAGTACATCCTCCCTCCTAATGCAGAAATCCTAACTATAAGATCCCTGTCAGGTAATCATCTAGTCTGAACAAGGCAATTTGTTTTGTTTTCGCCCAGATTTATAATAAGTGTTCTTTCTTATACTGAGCTAGAATCTCTTTTGCTAAAACTTCCATTCATTTGCATTACTTTCACCTTCTGGGACAACATAAAACAAGGTACTCTTAAAAGTCTTCTTCCCTAAGTCTTCTCTTTTCCAGACTATACAATTCCACTGCCTTAAATAATATATCACATGAGACTGATCTTGCAACAGTCACCATCCTTATTGTCTTCCCAGCAGATACTATTCGGGTGTCACATCCAGAACTAGATGAAATATTTCAGGCATGATCTGGTTAACACAGAGCACAGTGGAATTATTACTGCCCTTGACCTAGACCTGACACTTATAGAAACACAGACCTCTATTAGAGTATAACTGCATTGGCAGATTCATTTTTAAGCAGCTGTCAGACTGCTAGTTCATATTAACAGGACAGTAACAGTACAGGTTCAGTAAGTATTGACATATTACCATTCACATATGTGTATATGGTATCACTTTTCATTCTCAGGATTCAAAACAAGCCACTGGTAGTTGTCAAAATCAGCTCTGTGACCTATAGCTAGCTGCTATCTCTTGATAAAATTCTATGTCTACTTCTTTGGATAAGAGAAGTCTACGTATATTAAAGATCACCACATATTTAAAAAGCTGGCATTGTATAAACATAGTAAAGTTATTTATGGATAGCTTTCCCCTGGGTAAATGAGTTGAAGCACCAGCTAAAACCTAGTAAAGTATGTGCAGCTGTTAACATGACCCAGTGGTATAAACAAGGAGAGAAGTGTCATAACTCATGTGACTCAGGCCTTGTCAGCTAACTATTCATAAGTAATTTGGGAGGAGGAAACCTATTAGGAAATAGCTAAAATCAGGGGGCAGTTAATAGATTTGATAACTGAGTCAAAGACAATTAGTTTTACACTAGAAAAGAGACAATTTGCTTCCTATTAGTAGAATGAAAAGTGTAATTTGGGAAAGTGCTGGGTAATCTCATGGAGGGTAAGATAAGTTAGTTCAGGTCATGAAGCAGGAGTAAGATAAGATTTATTTGGAGTTGGAGAAAAGAACTAGGCTCTAAAATAGAATAAGAATCTATCTATGCCTGAAGATTATGTCAACCAAAAACAACTGAGGTTAGATTTCATATTAATTTAAATCTGAATTCAGAGGATTAAGAACCTTCTACTCTCTTGTAAAGCCTTCTTTTTCATAGTACTGCTTGTCCTTTACGTGTTTAACCCTTGGTTTCATGACAAAATTTCTTTTAAAAACTTTATTTGCTTATGCATGGCTTAGGAACAGTTCAACCACTGTGTCAAGAGAAAGTGAAAGCGGAGGATTAATATGCTGCTGATAGCAAATAATGGGGACGGCAGTAATCTGTCAAGTTTCACAGCTACAGAAGGAGCTGATGAAGGTGACAGAAAGAAATGGAGTCTTGGGTGAACATGTATCAGTTATATATATATTGGTGCTTCCTCTCTGTTCCTAACTGCAAATGCCATCACCCTTCCAAAGAAGAAAGTAGCCTGGAAGAGAGAGAAGGATGGTACCTGCTGGAGAAGAAGGAAGAGACTCTATTAAGATACTATAAGAGGCTGTGTAATTATTGACTACTTTTTACTTGAAGTGTTTTACACAGAAGGTCAATACAGCATCACGACTCCAATCTTCATAATATACTTACCAGTATATATCTCTAAACGCCTCCAGGGTGGAATTTGAACTAATGCATCATTTCACAATGAACCAAATCTAAAATACATATCAGTGAAATGGTCCTTTTTATTTTGAAAACTAAGGTTGAGGAGATGGGGGTGGAGAGTGGCAAGACACACAACCTGAACCTGAATGGTCCTTAAAATATACAGACAACTATCTTGTTATGTCCATGAGTTTGCATGTTAAGACTTCCTACTCTAGACCTATTTATTACTCAGCCTTCTGAGGGTCTCAAGTTAAAAATGTAATTTAAATATAAATGATGATTTTACTTTAAAATTATAAAACTGGAGCTTCAGTTTTCTTTCATAATCACCTCAAGAAAAATCTAGTATTATTAATGCGAAAAATATTCCATAAATCTTACTTTCTTTTTTGGAACACCTAGAAAACAATTATGTGAGAAAAACATGGATATCATTTTTTAAAGTACTAATAAGGTTTAAATTTTTTTTCTCTTGCTCTCTATCTAGCAAATGGATAAGCCCAATACATTTGAAAACAGAATTTAAAATATCTCATCAATGTAGAATTATAGTTGTAAATGTATTCTATAGATTCAACATATATGGATTTATTCATAACACTTTATCCAAAGGGCTTAGGAAAAAGAAAGATAACTGAATCTTTAACATTATCAGACAAATATAGATTAAGTACTTACCTGCACACTGGCTGTTACAACTGAAGACCCTGAGGCAGTAGATGGTCTATGTGGAGCAGACAACTGTTTAGTAGCACCCTGTGTTCCACTTCCGGTCCCCCCAGACAGACTAGTCCTATTAGCTCCGCTTGAGTTTAGATTGCCACCTCTGCTGGCAGGTACATTCATTACGATTCCACTCAAGCTATTCTTTCCAACAGTTCCAGTGGATGCTGGGTTAGTTAACTTTGAAGAGGCCTGAAGATTTTTTGCAGACTGAAGGCCTGAAGTGCGACTAGAGGGCAGTAAATTCAAGGTAGGAGACTGTCTGCTGATATTTACTCCACTGGGCTGTTTATGGATTGGATTGTTACTGGGAGAGTGGCTACTCTGGGCTACTAGTGCACTTGAATTGGAAGAACTGGGGGATACGGCAGGCTTGGAAGTTGGATTGGATTTAGATATGATAAGTTTAGTTGACATAGAAGGTTTAGTTGATATAGAGGGTTTGGGTGAAGCAGGAGGTTTGGGTGAAGCAGAGGGCTTGGGTGAGGCAGAGGGTTTAGGTGAGGCAGAGGGCTTGGGTGAGGCAGAGGGTTTAGGTGATGTTACAGGCTTAGGAGACGCAGCAGGTTTAGGGGATGCAGCAGGTTTAGGGGATGCAGCCATAGAAAAAGGAGACTTGAAACCCTGGGTGGAAACTTGTGACACCATGGCCTTGGCTAAATAGTTACTAGAGGTAGAGGTGCTAGGTGCTGTCCGAGAGACCAGTGGATGGGACCCTTGAGAGCCACTTCCAGATGAGGGGTTAGATAAAGGAAGGCGGTATACAAGTGGTTTATCTGAAGTCTTGATGAGTGGGGATGAGCAAGAAAGCTGGGGATTACTACTTAATTTCACCACTGGGTTAGTCTGTGATTTACTAATGGTGGCTTGTAATGGGGACACATAGTTTTGTTGGACAGCTGAATGCTGGTGCACCTTTGTCACTTGTGTTACTGAGGAAGATTCTTGGGCCTCTGAAGAAGTCACCAAAACATGAGAGGAGGCAGCAGTTTGGGCTTGGGAAGAGGAAGAAGATGCATGGGCCTGTGAAGAGGAAGATGCTTGGATTTGGCTTGACCGTTGGAGTCCTTGCTGAAGAAGCCTGGCTGGCAGAGGTTCTAAGGAAACTTTAGGGTTTTGAATTGATGAACCAGCAATAAGGCCTGACGAGATGCCAGTGTGAGCTAAGTCCTGGGGTTTCTTTGGTACTGGTCCTGTATGGCCAGCAATAAGACTTGATGAATGTGCAGTCTGAGCTGACTCTATTTTTTTTGGAGTAGCCAGTGGCAGCTTGCTCATGATACTTGCTAATTTTTCTTCCCGAAGTCCTGGTCGAGGTCTCGTAGTTGGTATACCTATTCCAGAGCGAACTGGAGGGCCCTTGGTTCCATTATTGATAACTGCTAATGCCTCAGAAACAGAATCCAGTGAAGGTGGATGAAAAGAAAGATCTTCGTCTAGTGAATCATCAAGGCAAATAGTTTCCTGGGCTGGTGTACTGCTAGAGCTGGTTGGGGCAACAGCAGAAGTAACAGAGCTCACTGACGGACCACCAACTGAAGACAATAAAGATGTATGTATTTTCTGGTTCTTTTTAGGACTGCAGTCCTTGGGTAAAAGCAAAAAAAAAATGGTACAATGTATAAATTTCTCAGAAATTAAAGAGTCCCTTGCCCATCAGTGTTTAATTTTTTTCAATGGAAATCTCCATTCTCAGAACTGTGATGAGAAGCTAGAGGACCTAATATTCTGACTATGATATAATGATCAACCACAAGTACCTCTATACCACTAATCTACTTCTGGTGAATAATACATGACTAATGCCCTTTGTTTGCCTTAACTAAGAAGACTACTTGAAAAGACAGAGACGAGACTAACTGTACAATACTAGGATCAAGAGTCACATTCCAGTGTGGACTCATCTGCCTATAGTAGAGGTGGGAAACCTGCGGCCTTGAGGCCACATGGGGCTCTCTAGCTCCTCAAGTGCAGCCCTTAGAATCCAAACTTCATCAAAAAAAATCTCCTTAATAAAAAGATCTGTTCTGTAAAACTTGGACTCGGTTAAAAGGCTGTACCCAAGGACCTAAAAGGCCACATGTAGCTTCGAGGCTGCAGGTTCCTCCTTTGTGAACTTTATTCTCCTTCTGTTCCTTTATGCTTACTTGAATCTGGCCTGCATCTGGATTCTGCTTCTGCCTTAAGGTTCCCTTTGCATCCTGTATCTTGCAACAATGAAACCAGGTTACCTATTTGGCCTATGCAGTTAGGCTAATTGCTGTTAGTATGACCACAGTGTAGCTTTCTGGATTCACAGTTCATGATCTGCCTCTATCCTCCACTTCCTACCTATACTAAGTGACCCTTTGGTTTTCACTTTTTGTCCAAGTGATTCAAAACAACAAAGATGAGTTCCAGTTCTTAACATCTTATTTATTTATTTATTTTTAGGCAGCTGGGGTTAAGTGACTTGCCCAGGGTCACACTACTAGTAAATGTCAAGTGTTTAGTCTGAGGCCAGATTTGAAGCCAGGTCCTCCTGACTTCAGGGCCGGTGTTCTATCCACTGCACCACCTAGCTGCCCCTGACATCTTACTTTTCTGCCACACATAACCTGGAGATGACAAAGATATTGATGCCTCAGTGCCATTAAATAGGAAGAAGATTTATTTTAAAACTATTTACATTTTGAACCTCACTCATGGGTCAGGACAGACAAGAGTAGTAATAGAAGGTACTAGAACTTTATATTCCTTATAGAACAATGACTATTTTCTAAAACAACTCACTTTTTAAAAAACTATAAGGCAAGGAGAATATAAGGAGAACCCTGAGAGGTCATAGGGAAGAGGAGAGGGAAAAAAAAATCAACATAAATCCATATATATATAAAAAGCATATTAAAATTCTATTCAATAAATATTGCATATACCTGAAAAAGGACATTTTCCCCAAGTTTAAGATAAATTATAGAACTTTAATCTATGTGCAGGGTTTTGCCAACATTTCCGTAGTGGCTAATGGGCCACCTGTTACCTTGAGGACAGCAGATTCTTAGGTTTCAAAGTAAGAAGGAAGCTTAAGGATAGCCTTAGGTAGAGGTATCGAACTAATTCCTGGGAACCAGATTAAAATGTAATTGGGAGATGTTTAATGAAACAAATAAAATATAATAAAACATAGATGTTAATTTATGGTTTTCAAAATCAATATGCCACCCAGGGACGTACTTGAATTTGACAGTACTGGCCTAAGGAGTAGTCTCCTAGGAATAGCCAAAGCCCCTTGTTTCACTGAGAAGGAAGTTGAGATCCAGAGAAATTAAGTGGAGGAGACAGCAGAGAGAATGGAGAAGCAGTTTCCTTCTGAAATTGTTAAGACTAGTCTAATGAGAAGCTCTGATGCATTTTAAAACTCAAATTTCTATCTTCCTTGGCAATATTAAAAGTTTTCTCTTTGAAAAATCACACACTAGATTACATAAAGACTACTGTTATGTGCTGAGCTAAATGGGCAGTAGAGATGGGATATCAGTTTACTTTGATATGCCATCCAATTTTCATTACTGAAGATACATAATCCATCATCAAAAATACTCTTGAGGGATGAAAACAATTATGATAATATTGGAACAATTAAGGATTGCTTGAACAAAGTTTAGTATAAAAGAGGCTAAGTGTTAAGAAAGAATGTTTATCCTAGAGGCATTTAAAGGGAATATAATACAAGTAAAGAATACTATCGTAAGAGAAGTAAGTATGGATCTTATGATTACATTTAGAAAAATTCAATTCAACAGCAAATATATTAAGCAACTATTATGTATGAGACATTGTTGCTAGGCTATAAGGATAGAAAAATGGAAAATAACACAATTTCTGCCCTCAAGAAGTTTATAATCTAGAAAGGAAAAGCGATGTTTCACAAGCATAAGAGATAGACTATGATAAGGAGAGATCCAAAGTGCTATAAGAAAACCTGAGGAGGGAGAGATCACTTTCAGGTACAGAATTCAGGAAATGCTTCATGGTGGCATCTAAGCTGGGCTTTAAAGGAAAGGAAGGATTTTAACAAGATAAGGAAATGGTGCATTCTAGGCATGGAAAATTCTCTGTCAGTGGTTCTCAAACTTTTTGATCTCACTAAGGACCTCTTTACACTCTTACAAATTACTGAGTGCCTCCCAAAGAGATTTTATGTGGGTTATATATATATATTAATACTTACTGTACTGGAAATTAAGAAATCAGGCTCCAGGAATAAACCATGATTTGAAGCTAAGAAAAGTGAAGTATATAATAAAAGTGATATGGATGCTGAGGTGGCAAAATGTGGCAGTGATAAAAATGATGTGAGGGAGTAGAAAACCAAGTGTAATAAAGAAGTAAAGGAGAATGGACTAACTTCAGGTAAAACATTAGACAAATATATCTTTACTGGATATTAATCACTCAAATGAAGCCCAGATCTCATTAACTAGAGAATTCCCTCCAATGATGCAGAACATAGCCCATCCAAGGCCACCTACTCCATACCACTCACATTCACATCCTCTCAAAAGACCAATACAAGGGTTGTTCCCCAAACATGCTGGAGGCCTTCCTCAATTTCACCTGACATCACAAGCACTAGTGAAGCAATCTGGCTGTCTACTTACCATCACTTGTTCTTGCCATGAGATTAATACAACTTCTCTTTCTGTCATACAATTTCCTGATGACATCCTTTACTCTAGTTCTTTGGAGTTTTTCATTGTTTACATGTTGCAGCCTCCTCAGAGCTACCATAAGCCTTTTCGTTGCCCTGTTTGTTTATTTTTAAAATTTTTAAAAATTTTTTCTTTTTTTGGTGAGGCATATGGGGTCACACAGCTAGTAAGTGTTAAGTGTCTGAGGCTGGATTTGAACTCAGATCCTCCTGACTCCAAGGCCAGAGATCTATTCACTGCGCCACCTAGCTGCCCTCATTGCCCTTTCTGTAGCACTCATCTTTAGTTCTTCAGAAGCAGTTGTGTTCCACATCTCTACCATAAGCAGCACTAATAAAATGCCTATCCTAAAAGGATATTTTTACTATTACAAGGAAGCTTGAAGTCAATAAAAACGCTACACAATTTCCTGAAGGTAATCCAGTCTCTGCTCCTTTTCAGCTGTCAGTTCAATCCACCATCCATCTGTACTATCTGTTCCAGATATACAGACTTTTGGACAAGTTCTATAGGCTATCCAAAAAGATGTAAATTGAAATCTGAGCAAAAGAAATTTGTTATCCATTTGGTCTTTTCTGAATGACCGGACAGGCCTAACTACTTTTAAGGGATTACTAATCTTTTTTAGGAGGCTCTACAATATTCTGGAACTTGATGCAATCACTACAATATTATCCACAAATAAATGAATTTGGAGGAGCTCATTATCCTTAGGGAAGTCTTACAGTAGACTCTGTGGTAGACCTCCTTCATAGTAGCAAATAGTCTTGGTAAACCTGCATGTCCCTGCTTTATGCCTCTCTTGATGTTTATTATAAGAAGACAACTGAACGGGTTTATTTTTCTTGTTAATATGCCCTCACATTTGTACCACTTCCTCTTGTCTTTGTTTCCTTCAATATCATTTCTATCTCCTCTGTAAGAACTTTAGAGAATTGTAAGGCTGCTGACCAAATGTGATAGTTTCTATATCCTTGAGGGAAAAAAAAAGTTTGTTAAAACAATTTTTGCAAATCTTTTGCACTTTACTTATATTTGTCATTCCTCCTTTCATACTGGAATCCCCTTGGGGTGAACTTTGCATAGCTGGATATCTTATCAAGCTTGCTTCTGCCCCCCATTGTTTCTCTTTGCTTTATGAGACAATACAATTTATAACCATTCATAATCCATTTTAAGATTTTACAAATGAGCTTATATTTTAAGCTGGTACTGCCTTTAGCAGCCAGCTCTCTCTATTTGGCAAGTAAGTTATGTGTCTGTTGACTAAAGGACTTCTTATGGACTCTCTGGGTGTTCCTGTAAGCAATTAATTTATATTGGCTTAACTTCTTAATTATTATAACCATGATCAATATAATTTCCATTGATCATCTTCCGTTAATATTTTAAATAGTTCATTTAAACAATTGAGGGCTAAGTCTCCATAACTTTATGCCATGTATTTTTAAAATAATATTTTGTTACTATCATATAATATCCTCATTATTATTCTTTTGTTCATATTTCTGATCTTTGATCTGATGAATCAGTCTACATTAATTATAGAAATGCATGGTAAGAAGGATGTGTGCAATAACCTTTTTTAAGGATGAGATCTTAAATTCAGGATCATTTTTCTTTCAAGTATACTCTTACCTATCTGCTGTCGAATTGGTATCTGTCTGTCTAAATATCTTAATTCTAT